>NC_138663.1:69246831-69856831 GCF_964273445.1 Streptopelia decaocto | reverse complement strand
GGATAAGATACAAGATCTGTAGAATCACCCCTTCATCTATCGTTTCTGTGAATGTGTTGGCCCAGTGCGTTGTGTGCATTTGGGAATTCTTTTATCCCAGTCCTTCTCCCACCATCGCTTTCCATGTCTATGGATTTTTCACTTGGTTATGGAAATGCTGCTTGTTTAGATCAGTTTTACAAAGTCATGGGCTTCATTGAAGAAATACAAGCTACCAACTTTCACAGCTGAGCAGGGGACATTTATTGGGAGGGGTAGGGAAGGGAGTATGTGAGAGGAGAGATGGTCTTTCAAGGGGGAGTGATGGAAGGAGGGAAGAAATAAGTCTCTGGAGGGAGGTGTTAATGGCAGTCTGGAGCAAGAGTCTTCCTGTGAAGAAAATGTAATGAAAAGAGAAAAATTAAGTGAAAGATTGGAGACCACCTGACTGATTTCATTGCACTGTCCCTGCTGCCTGTCCTTTCCACACTAGTGACCTGGGGCTGCTTTCCCAAATTCTGTGGATACAGCATCCCTTGCGCTGTTCCTTCTTGCACTCATAAGTCAGCCAACACTTTCCCTTTCCACCTGATAGTAATCTAGGATTTGCTCATTGTAGGATGCTTAGAAGAATGTACACTTTGTCATAATGTCTTGTCCTCTGGTCCATGCTCATAGCCTTTATGTGTATCTTCAGGGCACCTCTTCTGCCCATGCCTCCATTGCCTGGCATGGCTCATGACCAGTCTTCCATGTTGAGTATAGACACTACAGCTGGGAACTACTCCCGCCTGCTCAGTGGACATCCTGCACCACTTGCCTCCTCCTCAGGTGAGACCCCTATCAACACAAGTATTTTGCGTAGCTGAAGCATTAGGTGGTGCTGCTGAAAGGTCACCAACACTTTAGGGAAGGTCCTTTGAGAGCCCTACACCATTAGTCCAAAAAGTGACACCCGGTTGAACAGCTGTCTGCTAATTGAGTGTCTGCCAGCTGTGTAGCAGCACAGTGGTGCCTCCACGCTAACGCTAGTGCCAAATTTGCAGTCCTTATTTGTGTTCTGACACAAGCCGGCAAGGAATTCTGAATGTGACTTTGTAAGGATACATGTTCAGGCCATTCTTCTGTAGTAGCTGTTTGATACGGGTACTGCTTCTCTGAATGATGATGAAAGTATTATTCTGGTTATTATGCTCTTCATGGCAGATACACACATCTGATATTCTGGTTTAGACTGTAACATTCTGGCTACAGCCTGTGATCAAGTGAGCTGTGTGAGGAAGGTGTGTTGCATAAACTGTTGGGGTTGTACAGCCTTCCTCAAGTACTCTATACCTTTAAATCTCCAAATGAGGCTCCTTGACTTCTCCAACCAGTACAATTTTCCATTCTGTGCAAGACCTCGAGGGAGTGAGACTAGTTGAGCTCTTAAACATATGGCTTAATTTAGTTGCTGTTGCAGTGTTGTGGAAAGTCAGTGGGGTGTGCTGTTTGACCAGTTTTCTACCTGAGCTGCATTTTAGACTTCAATGACAGACTAAGACAGAGGATTTGTGCAATTGTGTACTCATGTGTGGAGTATCAGAGCATTCCCTAGAGTCAGGAATGTTTCCTAAAGCATTTCTGATATATGTTGGCACAACTTGAAAATATTTGCAAAGTGATCAGGTCTTCATTATTTCCTTAGGGACGGATACACCAAGCAATAGATGTGCTGACATGTGGTACTGTTGCGCATATTTTCCTGCTTCCCAGTGTAATTCATTCCTGAATTTCATGCCATCATTTCTGCTCCCTCATTGTATTCTAGATATATAGGGTTGTCAATATTAAGGGCAGTTCTGTTATGGATGTGTGAAGATGAGAATGTACTTCATTCTGCTAGATCTGTGTGAGGGAACAAGCTTCCCTTTGTTCTCTTTAAACCATGCTGGACAAGAAGTAATGAAATCTATTTGTGTCATCTGAGGCTGGTAAGCACTTTCCAGATACAGATCAGCTTGAAGAAAAGGTACTTTTTTGGTACCTTTTCTAAATCACTTTTCAGAAAAGAGGCATGCGTTGCTAATGCACACAAACCAGGAGGTTTTGTGATTGGTTTTTAACCTGGTTTCCTGAGGGAAGGAGGGAATGTGATTTGTGCAATAAGCCACACACACTTTTGTTTATGAAACCCACCCTGCCCTCCAAGTTTGTTTAATCAAATTTGATGGAAGGTGGAAGTCTAAAAAATTACGTTCCTATAACTCATGGGAGAATTGGTGCCTGGGCAGAGTAGAGACCTAAGGTAGTGTTCCCTCTGAGGGGAAAAGACTGTTAACAGTTGTGGAGAGTCCTCATAGAGCAGAGATCTGCAGGGCTCAATTACATGAAAAGTTTCAGTTGCATTCTTACCTTACTAGATGCAGGATAACACAGCCATGGGGAATGAAACATGCTTTGCACAGGCAGACTTTTCAAGAGTAACAGAAGCAAAATAAAAGAGGGAACAAATGAATAAAAAAGGTTGTCAATTTGCAAGGCAAAAACAATTGCTTAGTAGAAGTGGTCCTTGAGGAAAACAGCTTATGGTAGGTTTCAACAAATTAATTTCTGACCTGTCCATAATGGTGCACTTGTACCCAGAGATCATGGCCTAATGGAGTGGCTGTTCAGGTGCTTTCCTTGGTAGCAGTGTGATCAGGACAAGCAAATGACCTAAGTGCATGAGAACAGTACGATCTGTTACCTGGCATGTTTGGAGAGTGTTCAGCACTGCCTTTTCCGTTGTTTTTCCTTGCCCTTGCTAGTAGTTCTGACTGTCTTATGGCTTCTGATTTTGCTGTTAGCCACACTACTTGCCATAAGAGCCTTTTGTGTTTCAGAAAGTCAGTCTTCAGCTTGCTCTGATCTTAGAATTCGTTTCTTACTACTTTTGCTAGACAGATATATCCCTTTTAATTAATGGAGGGTTTTTTAAAAACTTGTAGTTACCTGAAGTTTTTCTTGGTTTTCTGAGATTTCTTACGGGTATATATCTGTGACTCATTGACTTAATGTTGGCTTATGTTTTCTTTAGATTTGACCCTTTAGAAAGAAAACTTACTTTCTGTGCCTCTGTGTTTTGGGAGGAGATTTTTCTGCCCCACTGGTGCTTTTGCAGGAAATATTTTGTTTCATGTGGCTGTCTTACTGAGGACACATGTCAGGAGCTCAGCCTATGCTGGTAGCTCTTAGACAAACAGCAAGATGATGACTCAGTGGCAGAGGTGGGATTGTAAGGAAAGTCTTGGGAGCAATTGGATGAAGTTGGATATGATCTGTCAAAAATCAGCAAATAAATGACAGGCTCTAATGATTTCACTTATAGAATTCTGGCTTTTGAACAAATTATTTTAAAGCTGATGATGTGTAGCTGACATGGCAAGCAAGAGTCATACCTTGTAAACATGTGGTAGGTTCTGGCTTACTGAAAATCCTGAAGAGGATCAGACTGGCACAAATCTCAAAGCAATGCAGGTAGAGACTGAAGTTGGTTTACTGATCTTCAGTCCATTAAAAAAAATGTCATTGCTCCTAAGTTTGATTCATATTTTGTACAATTTCAAGATATCATTTACAAGAGAAATGTTTTTCTTCATAATTTCAAGAAGAGGATGTAGCTATGAAAAGCTTTGTGATAGCCTCTAATGCTCCAGTAAATGCTGTAATTACACAGACATTTCATTAAAAGAAACTGGATTGGGTAGTGTATGATGTAGATACTGATAGTAATAGAACGTTTTGCTGATTGATTTGGTGCTGGAGAATGCAGCCCTCGCAAGTAGACCATCTGAAGTTAGACTGGTTGCTCAGCCTGTAAACAACATCAGCTGTATTGTGCACAGCACTGGGCTTGTTAAGCAGTTACAGTCATGGTCTCCAGCCCTCCAAACAGCCTGCAAGCAACTGCATAGTTAACTGCCTGAATCATTGCAGGCTTCTCCTGCCAAAGCCTTTTGGAGTCAACATAATAAGTGCTTGACTAAGGAAGTAATGTATGGCTGATGTCAAGAGGAAGGGCTCCAGTGCAGATAGGTGTCACTCAGGTAACAAATACTGTACATGTGATCTGGTCTGCTGACAATAGTGAAAGCAGCTTCCTAGAACATTTGGAAACCATGTTTTCACAGTTGAAACCATGCCCTGTTGTAAGTTCGTGGACACCCCTCTATAATAAGCCACAGTCTCCTTCAAGACTGGTAAAAGAGTGAACTCACAGTCATCCCAACAGAAATGTACACATCCATTTTTGTTAATTTAAGACCCATTCACTGGAAGCTATTTACATTGAAGAATAGGTCTCTTAACTCTGCTAGGATGTTGAGGAAGCAGCTATGGTAGTGGGAAGACAGCTGTGTAACTGAAGACTTAGAATAGACATTCTTGGGTTAAGACAAGCATAGCACCAGGACTAGTTCAGACATCTGAATCTGTGAATTATTAAGTTGTTCTCCAAAAATTCCCAAGATCGTTTCATGGACTGAAAACCCAGAAATAGTGGCAGTAATAGACAAGAAAATCCTACCGTTGCTTTCCCATGTTCACTGGAAAGCTTTCTGATGGTATCAATCTCTACATCAGTGTCAGGAAGAGCAACATAGTTGTAAAATATAAGTATTATCCCTTGTCAGTGGCCAGAATTCATTACTGAACAAGATGCTGGAATCTTCTGTAAATATAGTGTCAGATTTAGCAGATACTACTTCTCTGGGAATTGTTTATTCTCAATGCATTTGTGACTTCATTCAGAAGACACAAATTCAGTGTCAGTCTTTGAAAGGACTGAGAAGTAGAGGAAACTTCAGAAAAGGCTGAACCAGCCCTTTGGAGGCCAAGTGTGCTCTCTTCATGATCTTCTTGCCTGAGGGTCCTATTGCCACTATACACAAAGATTTGTCTGCACCAAGGGTTGCAAGGATTTCAAAAAACAGAACTTAATTCTTAGTAGGTGTGAAAGTAGGCTTAGAAGTGATTTCTTGGGCTATGTTGTTAACAGTGCTTGTATTCATGCTGAACAAGACTAAGGCCATCTGCAGAATAGCTCAGCCTACTGTCATTGAACTGAAGCTTTATTTGGCTGTAAGACTGTTTTTCAGGTAAGTCATGCCCCACGTGGCTGCTGCTTCATAATGTTTGTGTGAACTGCTACATTCTGTGACAGAATGATTAGGAAAACCAGTGTAAATTAAGTTTAAAAAAAAAAATCAGAAGAGATCTTCAGCTTAGTTTCTGGCTAAACCATTTTTACTTGTGAGGAAACTGAGTGTTGAGTCATGCTTTGTTGTGTGGCACTAGATCTGTGCTGTGTCCAAACCCAGGAATGTGACAGGTACATCATAGGCGCTGTCTGACATGGAGAAGTAGCATGTCTGAATAGAAGAAAATCAACCACTGAGAATTGCCTGGGGTATGAATGATTTAGAGATGCCATCCTAGATTTTGCTGTAGTTTTCTAAACAAGCCCAAAATCCGGGCTATTCAAGTTTTCAGTGAAATATCAGGACTCCCTCCTTCCATTTGCAGAGGCTGAAAAAAAATTGAATGTGGGAAGATGCAATAAGATAGGCACAATTGAACAGCACACTGGGGAATCTGAGAAATGGTGCTGCAAAGTGTTGAAATGGAGTCTCTTTATCAGCTCTCTGGGCATGCATACCAAAATTCTCTAAAGGTACCTCACACTTGCTGTGGCAGCTTCATGTTTAAGTTTTCCATTTAAGGCCTCTGATTTACACCTAGTGGAGTGCATTTGGTGTTACTCTGTGTGCCTGCAAGGGTGAAGTACAGCTGGGAACTACCTGTGCTACTCACTTTCCCTGAATGCTTTACAGTGTGTGGGAGCAGACCAACTTTACCTGAACAGTCAGTGATCTGTTCTCATCACCGCCTCATCCTTGTGCTGGTTCAGCCTGGTTAGACTTGAAAGATCATTACAAATTGTGTCATACACACCTGATGGTTACACGTCTCAAGAGAGAAATCATGTGCTATTTGTCATAACAAAAGAGAATCTTGTTCTCTTGTACCACGTGCGAGCTTCTTGGACTTTTGTATATATTTGTTACTCTGCATCACCAGCATATATGATTCTGACCTTTACATTTCCTATATTGTAATCTTTCCACAGAGGCTGTTCTGTAGAAAGCTGTTCCTCTCTCCTTTTCCAGCAGTGACTGAGGAGACAGGTCACCAAACAAGATTCCAGCAACCAAATGGTGTTGGTTTTCTTTTCCAATTTCCCAGCTTCTTCTTCCCAAGGCCCTTCAGCTTATATCTCTGCTTTTTTTATTATTTTTTTTTTAATTGGCATGACTCAGCAGAGGCCAAACCAGGACTGAAAATTTGGTTAAAAAATGGCCTAGTCAGTGGATCTCTTAAGGCACATTTTTGGATATTTCAGACCACAGTTAAATTTTTCAAAAGGGTAATCTGTGCAGCACACTCTTCCCAGAGAACAGTAGAGATGGAAGATGGCTGGGGGATTGTTCCTGGCTTTTTTCCAGGAGGTACTTTGCTTCATTTGGCTGCCTTCTTGAGAGCTGAATAAATCCAGTGTGCAGAAACTGAAATCATGAAGGTAATTTTATTTAACCAATAAACATCATCCTCTGTTCCAGAGAGCTTGCTACTGCTCCCTTTGGCTTCCCAGCAGCAATGCTGGTATTTATTTACTTTTATTCCTATCAGTTGACCTCCACCCTCACTGGCATCTTGCTTTTTTGTTCTGCCATTCTTGTCATTCTCTCTGCTTGCTCCTTTTAATTTTTGGTGTGACAGCATACTATGACCCTCTGACAGTCTCTCTTTTTTTTTTTTCTTAATTCACAGTATCTTCAGCAGCAGGAATGGTGGCATCTTCTGAAGCAGTTCCAACAAAGGTGTTGCCACAGCTCAACTTCAGTTCCAGCACCACGGAGTGCTTTCCTAGTCTTCCCAGCCCTCCACCCATCCGCAGAGCCAGTCTTTCTCTCAAACTGTCCTTCAGCCCCCAGAATCATATTGTTCCCTTGATGCTGGACACTCCCAACAGTGAATGCAGCTTGTCCAGCCAGGAGAATGGCTCCAGGGAGGCCTTCACTTACAGCATCCAGAATCAAAGGTAGGACCAGATGAGTTTGTCTTTTGAAGGAGATGAAAATAGTGAACTCTGGGAGGAGCGAAGGTGGGACATGGGACAAGGAAATAGGTGGGAGCATAAATGAGAAGTTAGACGTGGGAGTGAGAACGTCCTCTAAATGGAATATGGAAAACCATATAATGTGCATAGTGGGACAGGGCATCAACCTTTAATTGGAGTGCTTTCAGGATTGCATGCCTGTCAAGTGAAAGTGGATTCAGAAGCACAGTGACAAGAAATCCTTGAGAGAGGGTGGATGTGCTTTGTGATGTGGGAAGAACTGAAGGAAAGGTAACCCGTACTAGTGCACATTGTTAAACTGCTGTGAAAGCACTTGGCTTGAGTGGTTTCTGTTGCTCCTAAGTCTGGCATTTGAGAGGAAGGGTTGGAGTCAGATCAGTGTTGGATGAGCTGTCAGGGGAAGGCAAAACAATTGTTTGTTGCACGGGTTGCTGTAGCTGTTGACCTTACTTTAATCTCAGAATTGCCTCTCTCCTCCCTCTCTGCAGTTTGAGTTCACCAGTTTCCTGCAATTACCCTGAGCACCTGGAGTCGGCAGGCAACCTGGAGACCATGTACTGTCAGTACAGCAGCCAGGGTGGAATTTACCAGCTGCCCCAATATCCCCAGCAGCACCAGCTCTCTCAGTTCTACCATCTCCCAGGTCACCTGGCCAGCAATGTGCCCTCCAGTGTCCGCTTCTCCCCTCCACCACCTACTGAGCCCCATACAGCTTTCCTCGCCTTACCTAGTAACAGTGGAGTTGTAACCTATGGGGCAGCAGGACCCACACAAGGCTACATACAAAACCACATGGGGGATCAGCTCTTGTTACAGCAGTCAAGTGGAAACTCGGGTAAATTTCTGAAATTTTTTGGCATCCCACTCCTTTGAAGTAACTAAACAATACCCTGAAACATTCAGGGTAGGCAGCAGTTTTACTGGTGACTGTGACAGAAAGAAGGGATGAGCATATTCATGCACAAATCTGTATATGCTGCCCATCTTTTATTTTAATTTCCTTGTATGCTGTTTTTCTGAAGTGCTCACTGATTAATTTGAATCAGAAGTAACTATGTAGGCTGCATGTCAGAGAGTATTATGATGTGAATATATCAGGTATTGCAACAGTTTTGTCTGGAAGGGAGAGCTAACTTTTTCAGGAGTGTACTGTTGTGCAATCTAACATACCTTCACTGTGTGTGGGTGGGGGTCAAGGGTATAAAGTGAAAAAGGTGCCACAGAAAGTGGAATAGTTGGAAACAGCAAGGAAAGTAGGGTTCTAACCCTGCTGGGCTTCTGCAGAAACCATTTTGAAAGGATGTTTTGTGTCTTAGGGTAGTGCAAAAGAAGATAGAGATGGGGCAACAGAGTATGGCTATGGCTTCTCTATTTTCCTCCTCTGACATGAAATTGCTACATCGCTTAGATTAAAGCACTGGAGCATAATTTTCTACGAAGTAATTAGGTAAAAATGGCATTGTTGGTCTCCTTGTTTTGTGTCAGGGATTTATGTTTTGAAGTCATTCAAGCCCAAGTACAAATGAAAGATAAACTATTGCAGTTTATTTATTTGGGCTGGCAGGTTTGTTAAACTGAGCTCACAGTCTAAAAAATAAATCTCTGTTCTTATCACATAAGAGAATAGGGTTTCCCCACTACAGATGCTGCTCCATTTTTGTACTGGTTTTGTGGACCTTGTGAGAGAGAGAAGTCTGAGTCACAGGCTGATAGGTGCGAGCTGGTGCATGTTCACACTGTTCATAGCTAATGCTCTCCAGAATGGGTTGGCAGCACCCATGCTACTTAGCACACTTGGCCTGGTTCTCCTCTCTGATTGCAAAGCGTAATTATTATTGTCTGTATTTTTTCAGTTTGAAGTACCGGAGGAGCTATGTCCCAGTGCACCAGAATAATGTTTTTGTAGCATGATTCCAGAAGTGTATGTTGCATACCTTGGGGTGTGTTGTGCAAGCATAGAGGGATGTGTAAAGGTGCAAGCCTTGTTAGGACTGATAAAGTTGGAGGATTGTTGAAGGAACAGAGGCAGAGTTGATGGTCTCTTATTCCATACTTCTGTTCAAGGAAGGGATCCTATGGCTGTTATGTAGTGTGGGTGACCAGGGCCTGGGCTTCCAGAAGTGCAGTGGGGGCCAGGGGGTGGGGGAACCAATCTGTCAGTGTAGACACACCTATAATTCTTACTTTAGCATGTAAGCAAGTGAGCGTTTTAATTGAATTCTAGATATTAATTCAAAACCATTCCTGCTTCCTGGATTCCAGCTTTAATAAATGAAAGTGAAGATTAAGCTTCCAGGAGGAAACAAAACTGGGGCGGGGGAGGGGGAGGCATTGTCTCTAATATCATTGCATACGCTCAGGATCTCTTTTGAAGTGATGTAATGCTTTTTAGATTATAAGAATGCTATGAACTTCTTCAGTTTTTCCTCCTAATAGCTCTCCTGGATAAATACACTGCAATGTAAACAGCAAAGTTAACCTTCATCTGTGTCTAATGTCTGCACATTTGTGTGTAATATCACAGTAACCATTCAGGCATAACTCTCATACTGTATTTGCACTAGGCATGCTCTCTTAAGCACAACATACACATTTTTACATATACACGGTTTCAATCCTCCTTTCCTTATTTTCGTTATTCTGTCCTTTCTTGCTTGCCTTTTCCTTAGCAGGCACCACTGCCTATCAAGCTGTCCCCTGGAATGATTTCTACATGCAAGGATCTCCGTTCTCCAATCAGTTGCGCTCACGAATGCCATTTTCTAGCACAGCAGGAGGACAGTACTTCACAGAGCAGGTTTCCTACACTCAGCCACCTTGCCTGCCCTCCTCTCCCTATTTGCCTCAAGTGCCCAATGGAACAACGCTGGCATCTGCGCCACATACTGGAAAACAAAAGGAAGTCACACCACCAGACCAGAGTTCATACCAGAACCTCCAAACGGAGCCAGAGTTGACATCACCTGCCAAAAGACAGGAAGTAGAAAGTAGCAGCAAGAAAGGAGAGACTGTTGTTGGTAACTGCAAGGCCAGATGATTTTTTTGTTTTTATTTTTTTGAGAGGAGGGGGATAAAGTTTTCAAAGACAGCAGTAGCTCCACTGAATGCAAGATCAAAACTCTGGGATGAATGGGAATGGAACTTTTTTTTTTTTCCTAGGTTGCCGTCCAAGATGGGTCGTATTGTCCTATATTTAGTTCTTAGATTCATCTGGTTTTAGAAATGGGGACTTATAGGTCAGTAAAAGAGAGGGCAAAATTTTGTCCTCTGTCTGACTTGGTCTGTTGTGAGCTGAATGGCTGCCCAGGACTGACTATTTCTAAGATTTCCAGAGGCATATACACTTCTCTTCAAGGCAGAACTTCTTGAGCAAGAAGAGGGGAATTAGGTGGGGAAGGGAGAGCTTTCTGTTTGGATTTCCATTTTCAGACTTTTATTTTGGAAACAAAATTATTTTACTCTACATTTGTTGAAAGGTATCTTATGCTTTAATTATTCCTTGGGTGTCTGTGTCTAATTTTGAAATATAAAATATTTGAAAAAAAAGTTATTCTGTGTCATGTGAGAACTTGTTTTCTTATTGATTTGTTTGTGTGTTCTTCAGATGTTAAAGAAGAAACTAATGACTGATGCTGCACTTTGGGAAAAAAAGCAAAGGAAGAGGAAACATTATTGTTTTAAACTCTGCAAAATAAGAAGAGAGAAAAAGAGATGAGTATAATAATATTCACCACAGAAGCACTTTTTTGTTTCTTTTTTTTTGGTTTGTATTTTTTTCTTGTTGCTGTTATTATTTTCCCACTGAGGAAAGAAGCAAGGAAATTTCAATCAATAAAAACTTTCTGGTCTGTGGTGGGGTGCTTTTGGTTTTTTGGTTATTTGTTTTTTTCAAATCTCCTGACTTTATTCTTCTTACTGAATTTTAATCTTGAGGAGCTTACAGACAGGGAAGAACTGATACAGGCACTGGAGTCCCATGGATAGGTGGAAATTTCAGGTCATGTGAAAGTCAGAAGATATGGCTGGTATCCTGGAATATGTGGGAAGAGAGCCTAGGAAGAATAAGACATAAGCAAAACAAAGGGAGGAACTCCAGCAACTACACTTAATTTTAGGGACTCTAGATAGTGCAAGAAGTGTCATGGGAAGTCCATTGTGTTTGCTAGCCTTGACTTTTTATTCATTTCAATATAAAACTATAACACTAAATGGCAGCAAAACTATAAATGCCAGCAGTGTAACCAGTTCTCTATCAGCTATTAATATTAATTGTTTTAGTATCCTGTTTGAATTGTAGATGAGTCCTAATGTCTGAGCATGGTATCTTTTTTTATTTTTTTTATTTTTTTTATTTTTATTTTTTAACGAATTAGTCGATAACTTAAATATTTGGTGGGTATCACCATCTCCATCTCGAGATACTTGGTCATCATCTCTGGGGCTGACCCAGCCGTTTGTTGCTGAGGTGGCTCAGTTATTTCAGAAGGAGTTAAGCTCTACCATTTTTTTCAGATAACAGGAGCTGTGAATGGTTTAGGTGGGTATGTCTTGCATTTACATCTGCATCCTGTTAGGATGTGTTGAAATTTAATCTGATGGGATGTTTCATAACTGTGGCTTTTCTCTTGCATTCCTCAGATGTTGCTGTGGGACTATCACGCTGCAGTGTTAGCAGAAGTAGTTTAGCAATCTTGGCTTGATAGTCTTGGCTTCTGCTTTACTTGGGCTTGTCAGCCTAGGAAGTTGATACAATTTGTCTCTGAAACCAGCCCTCAGCAGTGGTAGCAGAGTGCTCAAGTGAAGTCATTATATTTACTCTGGTATATAAACAAATGGCTGCAGTCCCTAGGAACTGTGGTTCCCAAATGAGCTTTAAGCACCTGAATGTGTGGGTGACTAAATGAGTGACTAAAACATGTCAGGCTCTTGCTGTCTCCTTATGAGGAGAAACCATTGTGCTGTAGGAAGCTGGAGATGTGTTTCCTTTGACACCTTTTGTGTTTAACCCTGAGTCTTTTCACTGCCTTTTGGACAAGAGCAAGGCCTGAGTAATTTTTCTATTTACAGTGATCTGGGTGCATCTCTTGTACCTCATGAAATTAAGTGTTACCAGGTCTTTTGTTTGTATTTCTCTGTAGTCTGTTTATCAAGAGTGTCTGGCAGGAGTTGAATGCTGCTACTCCTCTCCCTTTTCTTTCTCCTATCTGTTGTAAAACACTTCGATGTCTGTCAGTGACCGAACACTGCTGAGGCATAAGCAGTATAGTCAGGGACAGATTTATATCCCAAATCTACAGATTGGTGTAGAGATTTTGGAATTTTCATTTCTTAAAGCATGTCTGAAAGCAAAAATTTATTGTTGTCTGTAATAGGCTGAGAAGTCATGGGCAGTGTGCATCAGTGCACACTTGATTCTGCTCATCCATGGCTGAAGAGCCTAAACAAATATTTCCAAGAGGTGTGAATAGGAGTTTTCATTGCAATTACAAGTGCGCTCTGAAAAGCATTAGTGGTGATGATGGCAGAATTCTTCATAGCTAGGGCTGCCTGTGTATCTTTTCTAGATCCAAAAACAACCCTTCCAGGAGCTGAAGAGGACAAAAGCAACAACAAAAATGCCAGCTTCTCTGCCCCTACCTGTCCCTTCTCTTACAGAAAGGGAAAAAATAATAGGGTGTTTTTTGAGAGACTTTTCAGAAGTATGTCATTTGGGTGTTGTTTGGTGGCACAGTCATGCAGCCAGCTTGCATACTCTGCCCATGAGACTTCCCATAAAAATGTCATTTGGACATTCAGGATCACTAAGTATTACATGATACAGTCTCAAAAATTGTGGGCATTGAATGAGCATGGTCAAATTTCTGAGATGGAACGTCTTTTGTGTTCAAGCTTTTGGCTAAGATGTGGGTTTCTCCAGGAATAGTTTGAGTGGAGCAGCTTGATATATTTACATGCTTGTACCTTAAACTTGCCAAGTTCAATTTGGTTTGAAGTTTTGAACTCCATTTCTTCCATATCACTGTTAACAGCTGGAGGAAAGGGTGGGTACTTCAGAGTACACAGGTGGCCAGATTCACCCCTCTGTGTTTCCATGGACATCGCAGCAAACCCAAGGTTAACCTGCTCCACAGGTACACAGACTTTTTTTTTGCCTGATGCTCCTGCTGGTAGAAGCAGTGACAGCCTTTTGCCCTGTGCCAGGCTGCCCATGAAGGTGAAGAGTCTTGCATGGTTGTGTGAGCCTCTCTGGTACACCTGCACAGGCACTTGGGCTCACACCTGCAATACATGCTGTACTAATATCTTGAAATCTCATCAGTCTTCTTGTGCCATTCTCCCTACTGCAACTTACTTTTAGTGGAATTTCCTGTGTGATCTGCTCTAGGTGAATCTGCTTTAGCAGATCTTCAGACGTCCCTTCCACCCCCAACAATTCTGTGATTCTGTGAATTAGGTACATGTTGCACAGACACTTTGGGTTTAGGCCCTCGTGTGCTTTTATTAGGTATTTCCTTTGCATGTTAAGTCCTGAGAAGACTGACTTCATTAGGGCAGCAGGATCAAAATTCAAAATGCCATGGCTTTCTGACTGTGGCAACTCCTCTTCTGAAGTTAAGAATTGTTTTGCCTCTGTATCATAATTGTAATTGGAAGAGCCAAGCCAAGTAGTCAGAATTTTGAAGCACGTCAGACTTGATGCAAACTGTTACAGCTGTGTATGTTATCAAGTATTAATGTGTTCTTGTTTTCTTAATTAAGAGGTTTTATGAGGTAGAAGGTTAAATTGTGGATATGTGTGTTTTTATTGGACTAATTCAGTACCTTTATTGTAAAACTGGAAATGAAAGTGAGGATGTTGTAGCATGTGTGTTTCCACAGAAGGAGAGGGACTGTAAGGTGTTGTCTGGTTACCCAAAACATGGCTCTTCAGCAGAGCAGTACATACATGCACACACTCCCATACAGGTATCTATTCTCTATATTGCATATTTTTAACATAATTACATTGTTAGCCTTCTGTGCCTAAATAGTTCATGTATTAACAAATAAATTTGGCATATTAACCTTTTCCTGTGTGCCTTAGCCAGCAAGTAGGCGTTATTTTTTGAAAAAAAAAAGTCCTGGTTTACGGGGTGAAAGCACATAAAACCTCATGAACTAACTGTTCTGCTTTAGTCAAAAAGAGAAATATTTTCTTACAGGCTTCTTAGTTTCTATAAAGCCAGATACATTAGGAAATATCAACATTTATTAGGTTTTGCAGTTGAAATTCCCAAGATATTTTTTCCATTGCTTATTAAAAAGATTGATACAAGTAGCATGAGAAAATAATCTATTGCTGAATGGTAAATATTGATTTTTCTTCATGTTGCTGAGCTAGGCACAAGAACAACGCATTAAAAAAAGAATCAAAACCAAATCCATTATCTGATGATGCCGTGCATCTTCTTAGCTAAATGCTGACAAGCATGAAACACCTGTGATACCTCGTTTAGCTTAACAATACTCATACCTTCAGAATTGATAAGTCTGCCAGATGAGACTGCAAAGCATGAGATGCACAGCATTAAGTTATCAAAACCAACAGTGAGGGACTCCCAGACACATTGCTTACTCTTCTTTAGTGCCTCACATGCCCGTGTCTGTGTGATCCCACCAGAGGAGTGTTGGTAAATAGTGAACATTAAACCAACAGCTTCACAGAGAACAGGGATGTGACAGCAGCCTGATAAGAGTTGTTGCTGGAGAAACAAACTGCAGAAAAGTGTTTGATTTTATAGCAAGGCAGCTGTAAATAGGCATGAGCTTAAAAGTTCCAGTTGTACATAGGTTTATATGCCACTCTCTTGGGATACTTCTTGTGCCTACAGCACCTACAACAAGGGGGCAAAGTTCTGTTTCTTTTCAGGAATTTCAAGCAAATGCAAACAAGAGGGAAAGCTGTGTCCAGTTTTACCTGCAGAGTTTATCTCTGGAGTCCACCTTGCCTTCTGGTCCTGGGGCAGAGAGGGAGCCCAGCTCTTCCTGCGCTCTGTGCTACAGCGGGAGGGCTCAAGCAGAAGCACCTGTGTAGTGTTGCGGGGGAAAACCAGTCTCCGTTTCTTTATGGGAAGGTGATTTCCTCCTTGCCTGCTTCGTTTCTTTCAACAGAAAAGTCATATAGCAGCTTCCCTGAGAGGCTGGGTTGAGGAGAAGCAGTCTTGTTGTTTGTTTGTGTCTGTTTTTAAATATATTTTTTTTATTACTACTATTTTAAAATTAATTTTATTTTTATTTTGTCTTTCCCCCCACCTTCCTCTGGGTATACCACAGCAAGAGGTGCCTCAGAGAAGTGGCAGCAGGTTATATCCTAATACACCTCACTGGGTTGGGCAGCCTTGCGTATTCCCATGTGGGGTCCCACCTGCCTTTGTGGGGCTCGGGCTGAGGCTGGTCACCCTCCATCAGTGCCCAGGCTCTTCCTTGTGCCACATGCAGCTCCAGAAGATGTCATAAAATCAAAATGCTGTGATACATGGGGATCAGGGGGAGGTGACAGCCTCTTGTTTTGAGCTCCTGTAATCTCTGAGGAGTGCAGAAACCTTGGTGGGAGAAGGTCAGAGAAAAAGGAGAGCACCAAGGGGAGAGAATAGTAAGAAAGAGGGGGAGGAGAAACATGTAAAAGGGCACTTGGCGTGATCCTGTTTAGGTGGTGATGGGAATCCTGAGCCTGCAGACAAATCTGTTTCTTTATAAATGAGTTTGTGTCCAGACAACATCCTGCTGCTGGCTCCACCACTGCCTGGCATCTCCTCTGGCTGTGCCCCTGCAGCTTTCATTTCAAGAGCAAATGTGAGCTTTGGGTTACCCATTTGCCTCATGGTAGCCTGTGCTGATAGAAGGGTGAGGGGGAAACAGGAGGCTTCCAGCCACCACTTTTAATCTCTTTTGGATTTTCATGCTGGGGTTGGCATGCTGAGGCATTGCACACTGGTCCTCTGAGCTCATCTTTCCATTTTGCTGAGGAGCACTTCAATCTGCCCAAAACTGTACTGGAACTGTGGTAGCCCTTCTTGTAAGCCAATGGCTTCTGGGTACTGGTTAAATCTGAGCCTCTATGAGGGAAGAAGGAATCAAAATAAAGGTTACTCAGAGACCTGTAGTGAGAAGGGGTCCCCATCCCAAGTCCAGGCTCTGCGCTCCTGCATGGGCGTGGGGGGGTGGCTGGAGCACATCTCTGGGGAGCTCGCAAGGCTGTCATGATGGGCTGTGCCCCAACACCCACCAGCTCCACCTTCCGCAGCTGATGAGAGATGTTCAGTACAGCAAAAATACTCTGTGAAAGCCAAAAGTTTGCATAGTCACTGCCACAGCCCTAGGACTGCACAAATGTGAGCTGTGTGTGAAAAGCTGCAGGCTGCTGCTACCCACCATCCTACACAGGGTGGCAGCCTGTTTCGCTGCCTGGGTTGTTTACGCTCGCTCTGTTTGCAACAAAAAAGGCTGTCCCATAATACGTTTCCCATAATTTCTGTTTGCTGTTCTCTGCAGAAGAGTCATGGTTTATTTTTACATCAACCTTCCATTTTGAAAAGCACCTTCCTGTTTGTGTAATGCTCCCACAGTGGCAGAAGAACACAAGCCCTCCCAGCCTCGGAGTACAGGCGAGATGTGACTCTGGCGAAACCCTGCCCAACGCATCTGGAGGCACGCTCTCTGCTGATTCATTTCGTTAATGGCTCAGGAAGAAAAGGCCTTTGTATACAGATGACTAAATAGCAGCCAATGTATCATAAAGCAAAATGCATTGCCTTTTTTTTCTCCCCACCCTCCTTTTTTTTTTTTCCTCCAAACTAGGCTCCCCACCCTGCCAGAAGTGCTTTATTGAGTCATTCCATGGATTTTAAATGCTGTTTTGACTTTGGCTACACAAAGAGAGGAAATGGAAAGGGAATCCCCATCTCCCTGGCTCCCTATAGGGGAGCCTCACCCTGTGGTGCCGTGCTGCTCCCAAAGGACAGCCTCTGTATGGGGGGAAGCATGAGTAATACTTGCAGGAGTATGCATCTCTACCGCAGCTACAAAGCAACTGAATAAAGGTGGAAAAGCAAGGGTAAAGTGGAAACAGACATGGAGTAGGCACAGGCGGGCAGCAGGAGGGAAGCCCTGGTCCAACAGTAGCAGGAGGCTTTGTGGGCAGAGGGGTAGCCCGGTGGGAACCCCCCCTTGTGTTTGGACTGTCAGCACCTGCTGTGCCAGCCCAGCTGCATCCCGTCACAGCACTCGGCTGGTCAAAGTGGCTCCAAATTAAGAGTGCAGTGAGAAATGGTCTTAATTCCTCTCTGGCTTAATTCCTTGTGAAATTAAAGAGTTTCTGCCCCAAGCCTGAGCCCACCTGGTTGGGTGGATGGGGCAGGAGGTCTGGAGGTATGGGTGAGGACTCCTCAGGAGATAACACAGCATTGCTCCTCTGCGAGAGGATGCTTGGCTATTTTAAAGTAGAGAGTTTCCAGCAGTGTCACTGATGTTTCTAGAGGAAAGTGATCACACCTGTGAAAACTAGGAGAATAGAGATGCCTCCCATCAGCATGGAGGAAGGTCACCGAGTCCTACAGGTATTTAAAGTATCCTTTTGGCTGATTTCAGTGACGGCCTATTCTGCAGGCTTCGCTTTAGTAAAAGTTGTTTTTAGGAGCATTTGCCCTGGAGCCTGAGCAACTTCCAGTCTGATGGGCAAGTCTCCTCCCATGGGCAAAGCTCTTGGTAAATAAATGTGCTGGACACAGTCTAGACCAACACCCTCCCTCTTTGCCCTGCCCAGGCTGAGGGACTGTAAGCACAGAAAAAAAAAGAGGAGGAGGAGAGGGAACTCCCTGTTCTGCTCCGAAAAGTGACTGCATAAATGTGATGCTGCCCAGTAAAATACTAAAGTAAGAGTTGTTTCTGCTTAACCTATTGGATCTGAAAAACTCAGCTTAGCCAGGGGAAAATGAGCAAGGCGCTCTGAGCCCACACGTCACAAAATAAATTAAGTTTCTGGTTCAGGAGCACCTTTTGTCCTCAAAGGTATTTGCACAAAATTAGCCACAACATAGTTTCACTCACATGAAAAGGAGCTGCTATCTGGAGAGGGTGCAGAGGCATGCATGGAATTTGCTGGGGGTTTTTTTAGTGGCAATTACATACAAAATGGAAAATATCCTGCTTGAAACAGAACTGGCAGGCAGAAAACAAAACCTGACTTAGAGACTTTACACAGAGTGTAGCTGATGTGCTGCCAGTGACAGGCAGTAGTATAAGGGCCTTGCATAGTCACTTTTTAAGTGGTAGAACAGTACTTTAAAGATCGTAAATGTTTCACCTCAAAAATGTAGAAAATTATTCCAGTTAATAGAGCTGAGCATTCAGAAATTAGGAAACTCTGCTCTGAAGGTGTAACTTTTATTCATTCTCTTTTGTGCTTATGCATATGTGATCTTGTAATTAAGGACTATTTTTATCTTATGGCCTCTGTCTCAGCCAGTGAGTAGGTAGACAGCAATTTGGATTATTTAGTCTTTTCAGCCAGTGTGTGACTGAGGCCATATTTACTCCATGTAACCTTAATTCCTCACTTAGTTGTTAATAATTTCCAAAAATGTTTAAATTCAGAAATAGGTGCTGGCAATGGACTGAGACAATAGAGCCATAATTCTTCAGGAGGTGTGATGTTTTGCAGTCCATGGCATCTGTAGACTTCAACTGCTGTCATGTGAGCCCAGCATCCCAGCAAATCTAAAAACACTTTACTTAGTACACTCAGAAAGTGAGGAATACAGTAAGAGCCCAACTGTGTGACTTGCCCCACATCACTTTGGGACTGAAGCAGAACAACATTAGTCTCTTTTAATCACAAGACTTTTCTTTCTCTTCCTTGATTTGTTCATTAGCACCTCCAGTCTCCTGCCAAAAGGGAAATACAGATCTTATAGATCTGTATCACAATGCATGTGTACATGAATTAGAGGTTTCCTCCACATTCTTCATACTGGCATCACCTGAAATTGCAGTCTTCATGTAATCTATTCTCTGCTCTTGGTTGTTGTTGTTTTTTGCTGGTTGTTGTTGTTATTAAATAAACAGCAGAATCTAGACTTCATGTTGCGGGGTTGTACTGCCACATGATGACTGTCAGAAAGCTGGAGTCTCTGACATTATGAAAGGGTCTATCAGCTGGCTGTTTAGCTTAAATGAGGAAATCAGAGTTTCAAGCTAGAAGAGCCCTTTGTATCTTGTAGTCTGATATCCTGTATACTCAGGCCACCACATTTTCTCCCAGATATTACCTGTTCCTGTCATTCCTCACAACTCGCCATTGTTACTTGTCATTTTCATTTATATAACTATGATTTGCATTTGTCTTCCCCACTCCGTTTCTAGCACTAACCCTTTCTAGCACTCAATCCCTAGCTTTTCTCCCTGTCCTTACTTTCCTAGCCCAAACCCTCAGCTCCGTTTCCCCTGATGCAAGTTTCAACTTGTTCTCTGTGCTGCCACCATCCTGCTCCAGGTCACAGCACAGGACATCTGGGGGAAGTTTTCTGTCCTGTTTCTAGCAAACATATGGAATGACTTATTGCTTTATTTTAAAATGATATCAGAAAGGGGAATGGGAGTGGAAGGAGAATGTGGCTCCTACTCATCCACTTAGGGTTGCAGTGGTTAGGACCCTCTCCCAGGATTTTGGAGAATGCCTTCAGCTCCGCCACTGCCTGGCAGCTTTGACAACTGTACAAAGATAGAGGTCACTGGCTACTCTGGCACTGTTCATGTTTCTGTTGAAACAAAACAAGCAAAATCAAAAAGATCCCAGTATCTTGGGCTTCATCAAAAGGAGTGTGGCCAGCAGGTCAAGGGAGGTGATTCTGCTCCCCTGCTCCGCTCTGGTAAGACCTTACCTGGAGCACTGCATCCAGTTCTGGAGCCCTCAGTATAGGAAGGATATGGACCTGTTGGAGAGGGTCCAGAGGAGGCCATAAAAATGATTAGAGGGCTGGAACACCTCTCCTGTGAGGTCAGCCTGAGAGAGTTGGGGTTGTTCAGCCTGGAGAAGAGAAGGCTCCAAGAAAAGCTTATTGCAGCCTTTCAGTAGTGAAAAGGGGCCTATAAGAAAGATGGGGACAGACTTTTTAGCAGGGCCTGTTACAACAGGACAAGGGATGGTGGTTTTAAACTAAAAGAAGGGAGATTCAGGTGAGACATGACGAAGAAATTTTTTACAATGAGAGTGGTAAAACACAGGAACAGTTGCCCAGAGGGGTGGTAGATACCCCATCCCTGGAAACATTGAAGGCCAGGATGGACAGAGCTCTGAGCAACCTGATCTAGTTGAAGATGTCCCTGATCATTGCAATGAGGTTGGACAAGATAATCTTGAAGGTCCCTTTCAACCCAAACTATTCTATGATTCTCTGATAACCCTCCCTGTAACATCCTGGGGATGTGGAGGCCCAGCTGTGCTAAAAATTTCATTATAAAGGAGGTCATTATGTAAAGTGCACAAGTGCTCTTTGACCTGCTGCCTCTCTTCTCCCAGCTCCAAGAAGTGCCACAACTGCTGAGCTACAAAGTCATGCATCTTGCTGAGCATCAAACTGTTCTGCATATTGCAACACCAGGGCAGCAATGAAGGAGTAGGCATAAGAAAAACCTGCTCCCTAAGCTGCTGCACAGCAAAATGTTTCTGCACCATCTGGCACGTTTAGATGTTGTGTCATGTGCAGTTTCTACACGGACTTGGCAACATACACGGCAGCCAGTTTTACAACATGGCTGTGTGAAGTCTGCCATGAAGTAGTTCGTATCAAGCTGAGAAAATTAACATGACCCAGTTAACCAGGAGGGATGACTAGAGATAAAACTTCAAGGCTACCTACCAGAGCACCTGAAACCAGATCAGTAGGTTTTAGGCAGCAGATACACCTCCCAAGATGAATAGCTGGGCACTTGGAATACTAGTAAGGATCCAAAAAACCTGTCTCCCTTGATAGCCCCAGCTCCAAAGGACCCCGGAGCAAGGTACCCTGGCTTAGGGCAATGCCTGGGTACTGGGTGACTCCCAGCCAGGAGAGGCTGGGAGCTCTGGGGGAGGTTAAGGCAGGTTAACCACCGACTAGGATTGCCTTTTATGTTTTCTTTGCTTGCAACTTAGTGTTCCCACACTGCTTCTAAAGACTAGTCTTGCTGTAAGTCATGCTAGATTTTGTTTGTGTTTCGTTGGGTTGCCTGGGGGTGGCAGGGGAAAAGACTAGGTATATCTGAGTGAAACCAGCAAATTTGCAAGGTGTTGTCCCACTGAAGGCAGCAAACTGGAGCAGGAGGCTATTTGCAGATATGACTGAAAGACTGGTACCTCGGGACATGCTTCAGTAGCCTGGGTGCTTCCTGGCAGCCTACAGTTGGGCTGTGCCAGGACTGATGCTTTCGGTTTTTAGGTCATCATGGGTTTCCTTCAGAACAGTATGTGTTCCTCATGCACAGAGCTGATGGCAGAGTTGTGCTGTGCGTCTGGGTGAAACAGAGCCTCAAGAGAGCTGAGAAAGCCTGATCTCCTCCACCCAGTGCAACTGATGATAACATGTGGAGCAGTAATTTGGGTACTCATCTAGAGAGCTTGGTGTGAAGGACAGAAGGTTGCATTCCCTGAGCAAAGAAAGGAGTCTTGAGGGACTCTGTTCTATGAAAGGGCCCTTCCTCCTGCCTTGTCCTTGAGAAAATTTGCCTCTGAAGTGTTTACATGCTGTCCCAGACTTCTGATGCTCCATGGGTGTCCATAAGCAGCTAGGAGAGGCCTTCTCACACAGAAGAGGCCTCCCCAGGGAGGCAGGTGAGGCCATCTTCTGGGGGACAGCCCTAGGCAAGAGCCACCCAACTCAGGTCTGACCAGGGTGAGAAAATTTGGTTTGCATTAAGGCACAGCTCTTGTTCCCAGGAAAAGCCTGATGATTATCTACAGATTTTTGGTGGATGAGGGGCTAAGTGTAGGCAAAGCTTTTGAGCTTTGTATTCTTAGTCCTAGGGACATGCTTAGGTGCCCAAGTGCTTGGGTGGCTTCACCTCCAGGTATAGCAGGACTCTACAGATGAAGGTCTCTCCCAGAAGCTTACACTTTGGTGCTCTTTTCCTTCCTAAGAAGCCATAGGCATGTCTCTAACAAAAAGCAGAAGCTGTCCTTAACTCTCAGGTGCTGCCTCCAAAACTGTAGGCTTTACTTCACTTAAATGTTTGCTGGATATTTTTTTTTTTCTTAAAAAAACATTGGCAACACAATATTTCTTCCTCTAAGCTTATTGTTGGAAATAACTAAACTCTGTTTGCTGATACTTCACTACATACAAAAAACCCCCTGATCAACTTGAAGCAGGCGGCACAGAAAGTTTTAGCCCAGACACTTGAACTCTGGCAACAAGACAAAACTGATAACAGGCTCCAATCACAAAAAGTGTGGAAGAATAACTAGTACCAGCTGCAGGGCTAATTTTACAGATAAATGTGACACATATTGTAACACAAAACATTTACAGAAGGGAAAGCTAAAGTTTTTTATAGAAATCTTCCCCAAGGGTAAGATGGGATCTTTTCCAGCAAGCCAGAGGCAGGGGAGCTCCTCTCCTGGTGTAACGAGACACTGTCAGCAGTAAGCAAGCAGCTCGCTGTGCTGGGAAGGGATGTGATCTCTTGCATCCACACAGCTGGAAAAACAGAGGAAGCAGCTCACAAGATAGGCCAACAGGCTCAGGAAAGAGAATTGATCGCAGCAAAAATCAGCTTTTACTACTTGAAGTGCCAAGTCAAGGGTGGTACCTTCACAAAGGGGAGAAACTTCTACCCATTCTAGTGGACCTTGGCATGTGAAATTAGCAGTCCCATCAAAGACAAGGGGACCTTGACAGGAACAACTTGCCAAGTGGCACATTTGCTCAGCTTTCTTCCCCATAAAGTCCTTGATCATGGACACACTCTCCTTCACAAATCCATGAAGTACCAAAAAAAACTGCTTATTGTTTTTCATCAGCATAGTTCTTCTAATCTTGGCCACTAATGGGCTGTAGCATCCCAAGGGAGAGCCAAAGGGCACAGACTCTTCCCAGAAAATAGCAGAACAAAAGCCATGGTTACGATTACTTTTTTCGGGCAGCTGTCAGAAATGGACATTCAGGTAGCCCAAAACCACAAGAATCTTCCATGTGTGAAGAAAGACACGTTCATTTTAAAGGAGGACAATAACAAATGTCTGCAGGGAACTGTCATGTTTAACATGTTTGTCAACAATCTCAAGGAGGTGATGGCGTCCACTTTCCTCATGTTTGCAGGGGAACTGATCCATATGCTTGAAGTCAGGGCTGTTGTCCAGAGAGATAGGCTGGAGGAATGGGACAAGAGAGAGCTTAAGGAATTAAACACAGATAATTGCAAAGTCCTGCATCTGGGAATAAATAACTTCATAGCAAGAGTACAGGTTAGGGACTGCCAGGCTGGGGATCAGCTCTGCTGAAAAGGCCCTCAGGAGGAATTGAGGTGGGGACTGTGTAGACAGTAAGCTGGTATTGTGCCCCAACATGACAAAGGTCAGCAGCATCCTGAATTGCAATAACAGGAGCATAACTAGTGGACGAAGGGAAGTGATCACCTCCAGCTTCTTAGTACCCATTAGACTGCATCCAAAACACTGCATCCAGCTTCCTCCCCCCCACTATCAGAAAGATATTGATAGCAAGCTCAGTAGAGGACAACCAAGATGGCCAGCATGCTAGATGAAGCATGCTTTCTGTAAGAAGGTGCTGGGGTTACAAGGCTTGTTTGACCTGGAGAAGATTCGGGGGTGGGGGGGCCTAACAGCAGCCTTCCCATACCCATGAGCAGGCTACCAACAAGAGGGAGTCAGGCTCCTCACTGTGGTGCATCGTGAGACACCAGGCATAAGTTGAAAAACACAGAAGCTCAAACTCATAAGGAAAAACTTTCTTGCCAGGACACCAGCCAAGCAGTGAACCAGGCTGCCCTAAGAAGCTGTGCAGTTTCCATCCTTGGAGGTTTTCAAGATCAAGTTAGGTGAAGCCACCAGGGGAAATATTCAAGGCCAGGCTGGACAGGGCTCTAAGAAACCTGATCTAGTTGGAGATGTCCCTGCTCATGGCAGGGGGTTGGACTGGATGACATTTGAAGGTCCCTTTGAACCCAAACTATTCTATGATTCTAAGCCCTGAGTAACCCAGTCTGACCTCGTGGCTAACCCTGCTTTGGACAGGAGTTCAGTCATCCTGAGGTCCCTTCTATAGTGAAATATTCTGTTAGCCTACAATCCTAATTCTTTTTGAGCTTTACTGTCCTCATATCCTGGAGACTTTCATAGCCTCTGATGAAAAATATTAAAGCATGGAGTACAGCATCCTTTCTGCTTCTACATGAGCAAGGAAAGGCCTCACTCATTTACGTGCTCTTAAAGCATGATTAGGATGGTGGGATTTTACTCAGTCTTTTTTCTTTTTTAATCCATTTACACCATATTTCCCACCTCAGCTTCTTTTCAAGAGCATTTTTGGTGTGCACACCATGCAAAATGCTTCAGCAGCCCTGTATGGAAGATAAAGACTAAAGCCAGAGACTGTGGGAGAGGGGCAAATCCCTTTCTGTACTACATGCAAAATTTGAATGTTTACATGGCTTCTAGGAAAACTTTGAAAAGAAGAAAAATAGAAGTAAAAACACAATGAAAATAATTTTATTTAGCCAGCACTTATGGTAATGTTAATGGTTGAAAGTCTATGAATCACAGTGTTCCTATGCCATGAAGCAACAGCCCTGCAAGAGCAGAGGTTCCTGGGGGCTTTATCTCTTGCTGTTGTAAAATAGCAGGAGGTACTTGATATTGAACAATTATTTCTAGCAGTCACACTGCAAATAAAGTAGTTTCTCATCTAAAACATATACAATGATAGTTGTGGTACAAGTTTGACTGGACACAGAAGGCAGTTGGGTTTATAATTGTGGCTGACAACACAAAATAGGTCCCCATTCACCCTTTTTGCAGATTCAGTATACAAATAAAGCCAGAGCCAAGGAGAGGCACATAGTCTTGGCTAATGTGGACTTTGCTCCCCTCTCCCTTCCCCTCCCCCCGGCTTGGCAAAGGCAGCCATAGTGCTGTGGAACAACCACCCCAGCCCATAGCACCACACAGCTGTGTGGCTTTATGGGAACCAGACACATATCTGAAAACAGAGACAAACCTCACTATGATCCCCAAACAATAAAGATTTTTTTTTTTTTTTGTCTTCACTCACATGCAGAATAAAGTCGTGAAGACTGCAAAGAAGTAACTAGTGCTATACAAAGAGGAGCAAAATAGTAACTTTATTGAACATCCACTGCCACTGTAAACATCTGTCTGCATTTCTGCTGTGCACTGAATAACCTTCAAGTAGACTGAGTCATGAATCTTGACTTGCTGACAACTGGCTCTGTCTCTCCTGTGGCCCTGTTGCACTGCTGATGGTGGGATGCAATCTGAAATTTCAAGATGCCCACCTGGCAACTCACTCTGTCCTGCATCTCTGCTGCAAGGATAACCATGCATTCAGGGACTGAGGCAAGGAGAGGGATTCAGAAATGCCAGCAGAGGAGTGTCAATGATACTTAAAGCTACTCTTTTAATTAGTAACCTTAAGCTGAGGTGCGACCTGGGGTTTGGAAAGGACTGCTGAGTACTCCCCCATCTTTCCATGAGTGGAGGCACTGCCTGCATAAGCTGTAGGTACAACAACACAAAGCTGAAAAACCTGTCCTGTGGTATGACTTCCCCAGCTTTCCTCTACCCTATTCCTCCCTCACACAGAGCCACAGAGTAGCATCTTGAGATGCAAGCTCCTTTTATGGAGCAGGACATGCTGTGTTACTGTTTCAAAGGGAACAATTTTGATGGTGGGATACAAAAGTGCAGTAATCCAGTGTGTGGCAAGTTAGGGACTAAATGCCAGTGTGAAGAACAAGGCATAAAAGGTCATTTCTCAGCCACAGCCCAAGTATCTATTGAACATGAAACAGACAGCTAAGAGAAGAGAAGCATTCAACATGCCATGAATGGCTGCCTTGTGGATTCATTTTGCAAGATCCATGCATGTGGAAGCCTGTGTCCAGCAGTGGAAAAAGAAAATCTCACTGACCTATTTTTATCACTGCCAAAGTCTGGCAACTGTCTAGATGTTCTAGGTTGATTTAAAAGTGACTTTTGATAGGGTTCAAGGTCCTCAGTGGTGGCAGTTCAAATTAGGTCATTTCCTCAGAGCTGCCAACAGGCAGAAACTGAAGAGTTGGCTATTTTATAATCATCATAATTATACAGTGGCCATAGGCTTAAACCATCCCCTAAACATAGAAACCCAACAAAACCCAGCTTGGTCTGTTCTAAGTTAGTGCTTGTGCTCCTTAGTTGGAGCAGCAACTCTCATGCAGGGACAGCATCCCCTGACCCTATGGGATGTCCCTCACAGGCAAGAGAGCAGCTGCAGGGACTTGTTTTATCCACTACAAATCACCTAGCTCCTCACACAGCTTCCAGGACAATACAGCACACCCCTATCCTCCCAGGGTGCTCAGATCCTCACTCATTTTCATGTTATCAGCCTCCTGCCAGCAGCAGGCTGGTAGTGAAAAATAAAGAAAACAGGATGAAAAAAGGTGGTGAAGTACTCAGATACTTCTATCATTGCCTGCAGCTGGAGGCTTGCAAGGCAGCTGTCTCTGCAAAGGCTTGCAAGCTCCTGCCTTCAGACCTTGTAAGAAAACAGGGCAGGACTCAGCTTGAACTTCACAATGCATTCCCCATGGAAACTGCATCTGACTCACATTTATCCCTGGGATTTTAGTCCTCACCACTTTCACCCTTAGCCCCTGCTTCTCCCTCAGAGCAATTGCTCTGAAGATGGGCTTGGATTCATATATTAAGCTGAAAAACAACAGTGGAGATGTACAAGCAGCTCTCAAAAAGCATTTGCAAATCCTTCATATTATTTTCTTCTGCAGGGTGGAGGTATAGTCCTGAGTAGCATAGCCTGTCAAAATAAATCCAGGCTTTTCTGTCTACTGGAACAGTTCCTTTAGGAGCTCTTTTCAAAGTTACCCTGCAGGTAACTACAACCTCCCCTTGTGCAAATACTCAAAAAGGGTGGAGATAAGATGTAAGTCTATTAATTGCTGAAACATAGCATGTGGTATGATGGGTTTAAATTTTTAAAGTGGCTGAGAGGATAGCATTTATTCTCCTCCCCCAGAAGCATTAGGCTCACACCTTTCTTTCCACTACTGCCAGCTTCTTCCCACATCCCACTCTGTTTTCATATTTCATGGACCTGCTGTCATTTTTTCCTTATATTCAATTACGGTACTCGTGTGCTAGGACTCCTGTAAAATGACAGCGTGCTGTACCACAGAAGACTTTCCCCACTCCACTGTAAAGGAGCAAGCTATTTTCCAGCAATAAACCCTTTCTCTGTGGAAAACCAAGCTCTCCCCACCTTGCTGCACCTTCCAACATGGCTGACCATGCAGGTAGCTTAAAACTCTCTCCATTCCTGAGGCAGGCTAGCTCTGATTTTCTGAAGTCTAAAAATCTTTCTTCTGGCATAATTAACTCATAGATCACCAAATCCAGCCTTCCTCAGGACTCCATAAAGCCTTTGCCCCTTAGTCAAACATTATCTTATGCTTGCAACAGTAGATGTGCTGTTTCCTGAAGCAAATTCCCATATTCTGCATGCGCTCTATTATTTTTCCCTACTCTTCTTGGCTAGCTTATAACACATAAATCCTTTAGCATTTTGGCTTTACTTTCTCTTGTTTTCCTCACCGCAGCAGACATGAAGTAAAGCTGACAGCAGCCTCAGAGCAATAGGGTACAGAGCCTGCTGATGCTTCACCACCTGCACAAGCCAAAACCCAGCAGCAATCCAGGCTTTGTTACTTGGCCACATGCATTTCAACACCTCATACAATCTTTGCACAACATTATCCATTTAACAGCATTACAGGGGGTGTTTTATGTTAGTGCCTGACATAGAATCTGTTCTCACTACCAGTTATCTCTTCTATCTCAATCCCAGCTAGTATCTAGGCAAGGGCTGCTCTGATCCCACAGCTCTTTGCTATCCACAAGCAATTCCCATAGATGTATAATATATAGTGTCAAGTTTGGTCACAAAACATAGTTACATTAAGCAAATTTATTGCAAGGGATTAGCAGCACCTGTGTTTAAAGAAGAAACCTGCTTGTGTTTGGGAACAAAGCTGCTTAGGTCCTTTTACTTTCTGGAGTGGTTTCTCACATTCCAGGCAGGTTTTAAGGTCTTAACATAGTTATTATACCTGTTTACTGATGGAGAAGCTAGGATGGCATAGAAAAGATGAGTATTTTACTGTCATATTTTCATTTACCCTGTCTACTCCTCTCATAGACATTACATCCTACCTTTGAGATATTTTTTTTTTCTCCTCTATAGGTCTTATGCATCAGTACTTGCTTATCTGCTGACTCACTGAACTAGGATAGACCCCTTCCTAACAGGGATCCTTGCCTGACTCACTTTGCTCTCCCTCCCTTCATAAGCATTACACCAGTGTTAGTCACTTCTGCCATAGCATATGCATGGAAAAATAAATCACTCTGACATTGTTCCAAACACAGTGTTTCCCCTTCAGTATTGCAATTCCCTCACTTCCTGCTTCCCAGAAAATCTACTATCCCTTTTGTTCACCTGAGCCTCTACATACTACTTGTAGTCATGTTCTGCCCCAGCTTCCTCATGAAATCCTGACCTAACTTGCAGATGGGTACTTGCTCCTTGCTCCTGCTTGGACAGTCAGTGCTACAAACTTTTTTTTTGTTAAGAGCTGACATCACTTAGAACTAAATTCTTCAGGAAATTCAGTCACAACTGCTACATGTAAATAAAACTTATAATTGAGCTCATCAGTATTCACTACTAAGAAGTATTCATTTCAGGCTAGCTTGCAGATATTAAGACAACTGGAACTAGACTTTACATCTGTAGTTCATGCTCCTGCTAAAAGGAAAGCAATATTCAAGTAATAAACAGTAGCCCTTTCTTCTCTAATAAAAGATGACTTACCCATCTGCTGCTTATGCAAAAAACACCAACCCATACCCAGAGGATGTTCAAAGAGAAGGGCCAAAGATTGGGCTGCATAAAGTGTTGCAGTAAACACCATGGTCAAGGCAGCAGCATTAAAAGGTAAAGACTGACTCACAGAAAGCCCTCATCCAGCTTCTGTAGAAGGTGGCAACAGCAGAAGGTACAAACTTAAGGCTTCTGGACATTAAGCTGACCTAGATGCCAGTTTGAGAGCTTCCTCCATAGCCATCACCCAAACACATCTCACAAGCTGAGGTACTGAGCCTACAGCTTAGTTCTCATCACCCTAGTTACAACCCACTGCATTTTCTTAGACATTTCCAAATACTGCTAGTGTTGGACACTACAGACAGATGTTGGTGGCTTGAATGCATGCACCAATATGAAGCAATAGAAGCAAGGGTAGCTGAAGTCAACAAACTTTCATGATGGTTGATAAAAAGTCACCCCAGCTCTTTCAGGTGCCAGGTTCAGTCTCATGCCCAGGATTGCACAGCTGACAAAAACACTACATCTCTGATCTGTAAGAGCTCAGGCAATGCTCAGACACATGATAGGTCTCAAATTCTCATATGAGATTAGATTTTTCCCTCCAGGCTCTCTCATATATCAAAGGAACAAAATTAGATCAACTCCTTTCTGGAATCATTTCAGTCTCTGTAAGGCACACAAAAGCATAATTACCATTTGACATTTTTGAAACCCAGACTTTTTTTTTAAGAAGGCCCTGTTAATATAGAATAGTGCGATGCACTACAGAGGAGAGCTGTATGGTTTGCATAGCTGCTTAGACAAATGACAATGTGTAACAAAGGTGAGAAATACATTCTTGCATTAGTCCAGTGCTATAGCCAGAGCCCAACCCCCAACAATTCCAATATTTCTCATAATAAATACCAAACTCCTTATAAGAGAAAGGTGGGAACAAGCAGGGACTGCTAAGAGACATTTGTTGTGCCTAGAGGACAAAGACCAGAAGCTTCTAGGAACATACCCAAGATACTTCAGCAGGGGAACACCAGATACAGGTAGAGCACACCAACTTGGTGGTAAGGATCCAAGTCCATAGACAGCCCCCACCAGAAGATAGTTGAAAAAAAAAAAAAAAAAAGGCAAAACAAAACTAAACACAAAGCCATTTAGATTAGAAGTTCAGAACAAATGGGTAATTCTTTAAGCTATGGGTTCCACAGTAATATCTCTGCTCTCTGATACCTACTTTTAAACTGAAACAGGATAGCCACAGCTCTAGCTGCTGCTACAAGCAGCTATCGCAGAGCTGTACAGTATCTTCTATGCAACTTTTTCCCTCCTGTCACTTGGAAACCTGAGATTTGGCATACATGCCTAAAGCCCTTGAGACTACTTTGCTGGCTTTGGAGAAACAAAGCACAAAGCCAGTCACTGTGAGCACACCCTACATGAATCTGCGTTGTCAAGGGACTGAAAGCCATGTCAGATGTCAGGGGACAGTGTTACATCAGCAGACAGGCTGATACAAGCTGGCTACAGAGTAGAGCCCAGCCTATTTGCATCAAAGTGACACTGCCTGCCTATCACCAGTATGACAGTCATTTTGCCACCCGTACAAAAATGACAGTAAAAATGTTACAGCAGAATTTTAAAGAATATAATTAAGAACTGATGTGTTCACACACCCCCAGGAAAGGAGGAATGGTGATACCTTCCCTAACATGTTCTGACCATCTTTTCCATTTCTTGGAATTCCCTTCAAGTATGGCATTGGCATAGGAGGTATTTGCTGCTTTATGCTAAAGCCCTAATTATTTAACATTATGCAAGTTCAAATCCATGCTATGCAAACAGCATGATAAATAAGCATAGTAAAATCTCCTCTCCCCAAAAACATACAATACATCTTACTCTTTATTAAGTATCAAATTGTCTCCAACATAAATTACATCCAAATTATGTAAGTTTCAAGAAAGTCAGATATTTTATGTACAATATTTGTCTTTGAGTCAGATATACCTTTATCATTTTAACCTATAACATAAAAAGCAAATCTACATCAGTACCAAGTAAAGCATTAAAAAGGTAACAAATATATAACTTTTTAGAAATGCTTTCAGAACGCTAAAGTTAAAGACAAAGATTTTTATAGTGCAGCAGTCTTGTGTTTTTGGCTCTTAAACCATTTCTCTGTTTCTGCGGATAGCACAGCAGAGAACCATACTGAATATCATGCCGAAAATCTGTAAAGAAAACAAATGCATTAGAAATCAGGGGACCAAAGCACATTGTTCTGTCAAGATAGGAACAAGCATAGTTGCTGTTTCTGGCTCAGATGCCACATTAACATTATTCTGCAGTTTGTGTACCTGCCCCTCCACCCTCAAGTTTCAGTCCATTCACACCAATTCCCCTCACCCTCAATACTTCAAGACAGATCTGCCATAGCTCCTATGAAATCTTTAATCTTCCCAGCATATTTGTATCAATGTCATACTTTCATCCAGAGAAGTCAAAAAAACAAACGTGAATTTTCTCATTAGTACTGTTACTTCAGTCCTCTGGCAGAGTCTCTAATTGTTATAAAGGAAACACAAGGATCCCCAAGAGATACTAGGATTAAAAAGCAAGCTGGCAACATGATCAATACATCTTCACCCTTTATATGCACACACTACCAACACAACACTGCTAAAAGTACAAGGAGGTAGATTCTAATCCAAAGCAGAAGCAGGGAGGTTCAAGACACACCACCCACTGTGCTGCCTTGGGGCCCCATAGCACACACCCTGATCCTGCTGGTACTTGTCAGTAATGGAATGGGCTTGCAGACTGCCATGCCAGGTACCATTCAAAAAACTTCTGCCGTAAGTACCCTTTGGCCATATGGCTACCCTCTAAATAATCTGGAAACTCACCATTATTACAGCAATGCCAAGGCCAACTGCTCCAATCACATTCAATTTTGAATTGAAGACATCATCGATGGCATCAGGACAAGACTGAAAAGAAACAGCGTTCATTGGTGTTTGATACATACAGTTTGTTTCTGCTTGCTTGAGCTCAAGTCTGCTGACTGATGCTACACCTTTGACTAAGTGTGCTTACACTAGAGATGAAGACTCCTCTTTTGAGAGCTGCTTTGAACAGGCCTTTATCTTCACATCTTTAAAGTAAGACAGGGATGTTCCAGCACAAAAGTTGGTGGAGAAGTTTAAATCTACTCTTCAAGTATCTAAACCTCTTAACTGCACCTTGACTACAGCAGGATTCCCTTCTCAACTGCTTGTGGCTGATCAGGTACATCAGGACCAACAGCAGCTGTACTAGACTTGGTTTATTACTAATAGCTGTCAGCATTCAAGTTTCTGTACTGCTCAGCCCTTCTCAAAATGGATTTGAAGCCACTCTTGATAGTTCCAATTACTACTGTAATCTTGCAGACAATATGAACACATGGTGCATGGGAATGGCAGGATTTCTTGAGCTGCATGCATACATCCTAGGCTATGGGTGGATTCATGAAGGTACCAGTTCGAAGCTCCCAGGACAACAAATTACCATTGCAACAAAAAAAAAAGTTTAAGAACAGTCATTTCCCCAAAGACAGATAGTAGCCAAGGAAAAGAACAAGGAACTTTTACAGAGGTATAAATCTTTAAGAGCCTGGCAACTGGTCAGTCTCATCCCAACTCCTGTCCTACTCATTCCAGCAGCAGACCACAGTGAACTGCTGAAAGCAACTTTTTCCTTTAATTGTTCTTTGTCCAGTCCACCATTATATCCCTTTAATTTTGCCATCTATCTACTGGCTTTTTTCTACAGTTGGGACTAGACCATAATCACAAGATTAAGTCAACAGATGAAGCTAAAACACACTTAGCAAAATAAAAACAAATAATAAAACCTGCCTGCTGCCTCAGCTACTCCTATATAGTCTAACTCAGCAGCTTGTATGGACAGGACTAAAGATATAGTCTAAATATAGATTGAAATCTCATGTGGTCAGATATCTGAAGGCACAAAACCATCTGTAGTGAAAGGAAGAGCACAAGTAATGTGAAAAAAAAAAAATCAAGTCATTAATTGAATTCCTACATCATGACAATCCTATTTTCCAATGGAAAATCCATGTAGGCTTTCTTGGAGCATGAAGCAAGACTACAAGCCAGTTTTAAGAAAAACAGGAAAAGGGGTAATTGGAAACTATACAAGGTGCCTCTTCTGTATGTGCAGCATACAGGCACCTTTGCAGCAATATTTCAGCAGGGGAATCTGATTCAGAGAATGGCTTCACAGTGACTCACCTAAACGCGCCACAAATACATTAGCACCCTCTCCCTTCTCTTGCCAAAACTTGGGACCTGCTTCTACCCCATGCTCTACTTCTCTCCAACCAAAAGGGGAGTTGATAGGTCCCACGTAGCACCAAAAAGGTGCTTTGGTGATAGTAGTAGCCAGGAGAAGAGGGCTTTTTTTCTTTTTTTGAGGTGAAGTTTTGGCCTTACGCTCTCCATCACGCCAGGGACTTTAGTGACACAGAGACCACACATTTCCCGTGCGAGTTCAGGTTTCCTGCTGACCCTGATTGTTCTTTCCACAGTAACAATATGTTGATTTTCCATAACTGGACTGATTATAGAGATAGGTTGCTAAGTGTGATGTGGGAATTTCCCATGACCAGAAGGGTTTAATCAGAAACACGTTTCTCATTCTACTCATGGGGCAGATTTGTTGGTAAATGAAGTCATGCTTTACCACTTGAGGAAGCATTTCGGGTAAAGGCTTCTTTGGGCAGGTGTCCATGTACTGTGGCTCAATCACTCCTTTAAGACCACAGCAGTCTAGCTACAAGAGAAAACAGGAAAAGAGAACCAGGTTAAATAATCTTTATTTTTGTTCTGTAGTTGGTAAAAAGGAGAACTAGATTATATTAGGCTTTATTACAGACGTTATGCAAATTTGCTTAGAAGTCCTGACAATTTGACTGCTCTAAGTGTAATTTTAACAAGCCTTTATTGCATTAAAGGCCACAATACTGAAAGGAAGAGCTAGATCTCATTAAGTATATACACGCTAATTTTGATGACAGCTTGTACTCCTTGCAGACACAAAGGTGACCTCTGACATGCAGGTATGCACACTATGGTGCCTCTAGATCAACATCACCGGTCTAGTTTCTCAGCTTGCTTCTGAGTTTTAGAAAACAAAAATAGCTCTATGCATTTCAGAGGTTCAGAGGGACAAAAAGATGTACTGAATTCACTAATACCACACAAAAATATCTTCTCTGCAATTTGTTACTAATAATACTTTGGTTTCTTGTATTTAAGGTATTAGACTTCTGCAGGGGGCTCAGTGACATGGAGAACAGTGTGAACGAACTGCATTACTGTCTGGTTTAAGTATAACCCAGTACTTACAGCTACTTGAAATGCCTTCAGGGTTTCTCTGGCACCTGCTTGAGATCTCTTTTCATAGGTTTCCTTGTAGAAGCCCTTTAACTCTTCAATGACCTATAGGATAACAAAGAGATGTAGCATATTACTGTCTTACCTTAATTATGGAAAACTTATTCTGAGCTAGTCATTAAAAAAATCTACAACCTACAATATGCATCCTTTTGAGATGTAGAAATAGAGGGTGGAAACAGAGGGTGGACAGCATTTCTCACCTGGAACAGGGGAGCCTAACTGGTACACACCTTAAAAGCCACACTTAAACAGATAAGATTGTTTCCTTTCCAAGACTAATAGCTTCTAGGAGGAGTGAGAACCAAAGTCTTTGCCCACTGGTTACACAAAATATTCCCTATTAACTTCTGTACACTAGAAGTTGCTTTATTCCTGTTGTAATACAAGCAGTAAAGCAACCCTGGATACCAAGCACCTTATTTTGAAACAAGACAGAATCTTCACTGCTTGTGAGAGCATAGCCCAGATCAGTCATGTTTTAGATGCAAAAACATTTAGCCTGTAGCTGACCCAGCTCCTATCTAGAAATGGTAAAGCTTCACTGATGGCCTGCTTTGCTTCACAGCTCAGCCAGGTACTACCTGGAGGGCATTTGTAGCATGCAACAGCATCTTGGATTCTGTCTTCTCTGATGGAATCTCATTTTTAAATATTAGAATGCATCTTCTTCCTCTCCCCTAAATCCCTTGGGTAATCAGAATTTGACTAGTACTGGTATAGATTTCAGTAGACTGCTAACTTTGTGGGCATACAGAGAGTCACAGAACGGTTTGAGTCAGAAGACACCTACACCTTTAAAGATCACTTAGTCCAACCCCCTGTCCCATAGGCATGGAGATCTCTCACTAGATCAGGTTGCTTAAAGCCCCATCCAACCTGACTTTGAACACTTCCAGTGATGGGGTATCCACAACATCTCTGGGCAACCTGTTCCAGCACGACACCACCCCACCAGCTTTTAAGAGTAACCTACCTTCTCTTTATTTGCAAATCCCCAGATTGCAGCAGCAATTTCAAGGGCAAAAATCACAAAAAGGAAGAGGAAGAACTAGAAAAGAAAGATCACATCATTAATTAAGACCACAGCACCACAAAACAGCATCACACATAGAAACTGCAAGCTTATCCAGTTTGCAGTGTTCAGCCTTCTGGGAATTGTCACTCCACCAGGTTCTGACTGGAGGTCTGAAATACTGGTAAGACTAAGAAAAAGGACACACTGCACTGGGTCAGCACTTCTTCCCAGGAGCATCAGAAAGCCTGGCAGTGTTTTCCAAGCAGAAGTCCTCTCTTTTGATCATTGTTAATTAAAGCCTGTTAACTCAGACTTTGAAGTTGCCCAGGTCACAACACCTGACATCAATTCTTTTCTCTGGTTTGTCACTCCTATTCCTTTAGGAGTCACTACTTAATACCTAGCTTGTCACCAACTTCCAGAGAGCTAATGGTCACTTTGTTGTATATCCCATAAGAAAAAAAATGAAATGTGTCATCTCTGTGTTTAATTGACTACCAGGTCCAAACTACCATTACTATTTGAAGGTGCCTTAAAGAGTTGTTCAGAACTTCAAAGGGCCAGAGGCATTATTTTGCAAGGAATACATGAAATTAACTTCTTCCATGACACAGAAGGGGAATTGTTCTTTCACTGGCTATAGTAGTAGTCTTTTATTAACTAAGTCTTCTGGTTATTTGGATGAGTAGTTCCAGAAGCATACAGATGTGCACAAACCCAGTAAACTCCACTGGCCCCTCCACTCTGAAAACAATGAGGTTGCTCTCCAATAATTGGCTTGCAGAGCAGTTGTCAACTAGAAGAGCTCATCCTGTGATTATGAACAGTAGAGGATTGTTTCAAGGATCAAATACCACAGTTCTGGTCTCAAAGATTAAAGATTGCACAGCCTTCATAGTTCAGAACAACCTGTTTAATAAATAGCATTGATCATTAACATGTTAGCTTAGTTTCACACAGACTCAGTCTCGATACTTCAATGTCTGAATATGTCACTAACTCCTGAAGTCAGCTGTATTCAAATACAACAAGGACACTTGGATTTAGGGCCAGAAATGGAAACTATATTTAACACATTAGCATTACGTAGGTGTCCATGTAGAGCTGAAACAATCAGCGCCTGCTGCCCTTTAACTGCATAGCAACATTTTCCTTCCTTTCTCGTTGTGCTGTTAAAAATTTAAACCGTACTCTGAATACTTACCATGCCAAGCATACATTGAGATTCCTGCAATGCACCACAGCATCCCAAGAAACCAACTAGCATCATAAGCGCACCAGCTCCAATAAGGATGTAAACTCCTAGGGAGGGGAAAAACAGACATGAATACAGGCTAGTTGAAAATTCAGCAGCAAGGTATAAAATTAGATATTCCACAAACATCATTTATAGCTTTTGCCAAGGTTTAAGTTTCTTTAGTGAGGTGTTCCAGGAAAAAAAAGAAAAAGGGCTATGCTTAATTTTCCAAGCAAACACAGCTGAAAACTCGTGAGATGTATTGAGAAAACTGAAAACTTCAACTTATAACAATTAATGTGCACCAATACTACAGTTTCACAAGTTTTAGACAGCCCTGTCATGCCCATTTTTCTAAGACAAATTGTAAAACACATTTTAAAACTGGCTCAGGGCCAAAGTTCTAAACTTATCTTCAGTTGAAGAATGCATTGCAGTTAGAGACACTGGAGCCAGTGATTTATCAACATCTCAGAATTCTTGAAGCATGCTACCTCTATGAGAATGGATATTAAAAGGCATCATAATCATCTGTCATTAATGCTCTCCTACTGTGCTCTTTCATCAAGAAACACTGAATTATGTCACCAGTCACGGTGGTACAAGTCTATGCTTCAGGAGCCTAACTTGACAGCCTCTGTAACTACAAGAAACTCAGCATTTTCTGCTTTTGCAAAAGCAGGTACTTCGTCAAACCATATCAAGTGGCTGAAGCATGTAGACCATTCTGCCCAGAATTCAAGTATAGTAAGAATGTTGGAGCATAGAGGGCAAACATTTCTGGGCTACAAGACTTCATTTATGCCCAATCCTCTCGTCCTTGACTTGGGAACTGCCAGTTTAAGCATTACAGCTGCTGGTGAGAGTAGAAAGAGGTAGTCAAGAAAACCACTCCCAAAGGATGTCAGGAAAGCATTATTGGGTTGGTGAAACATAAGACAAAGAATCAGCACAACACATGTAGAATTAGAATGACATCTCTATAAATATAGACAAAAATACAGTACTGGCCTCCAGAGACCCTATTGATACTATTTGAAGAAACTGATATGTAAGCATTTGCAAATGATATTTTCTAGATGCAAACAAAAAAGATTAGCTGCTAAAATAAATGTCTACTTGATTAAGCATATGTAAGTGATTAAGCCTGACCTTTCTTATCAGCAGGAAATTCCGGCACAGATTTTTTTTTTAGCCCAGTTTAAACTTTTTCCATTTTGAAAAGAGTACATCAGAACCTCGTTTCAGTTATTTTCAGTCGTAGAGCAAGCTTTTGAGGTAACTTGCTTTGTTATTAGGTGCAAATTGACAGTTTTTTTTTTTTAACTTCCTATTGAAAGCTGCAGTCAGTAACTACTCCCAGAAACATACGTCTAAATAGTAATTCCTATTAAACTACTTAAAACTCAGTTTAACCTACAGAGATTTTGAGTAGGCTTATTTCATTGTTTTGCTGTGTTCAGTCAGTAGCTGAAGTATCACATCATAAAACCTTTATGTTTTAGGAGGTGAAATAGTTTAGACTACCCAAAATAAGACTTGTTAAATATTCAGCTCAATGGCTAAGTTTAGATTTCTGTTCCCTTTCCAAGGACCAGTTAAAAGCATCTGGAAATCTTTCTGGCAGCTGCAAGAAGCACCCTGTTTGCTACCATGCCATCATATCAAGGGTGAAATAAAAGCTTTCTTACAGATAAGTGCTCTGCATGCCTGTGGCTTCTTCATGAAGTCACACATGTATTTCTATATTCCAGACTATGGTTCCTAACAAACCTAACTCATCATTCCTAACATCACTTCCCATAGGCATAGGCTACTCCAGTACTATAAGACTGAAACATGAGTTGCACATACTAGCATACCTTACACAGTCTTTACCAACCCTTTAGACACCAGTTTGGGTGTTGTGACAGGTCACATAGCTCACCAAAAGAGACAGTTTCCTTGGCAAGAAAAAGACCAACCTAACCAGGCTGTGGATGGCTAACAAGTAATGCCATAAGGACATGGCAAATCCAGGTGCTACAAGGATGTGAAATGTAGGTATAAGGATGGTCCAAAATCAGAAATGACAGCCTAAAAGTGACTGTAGAGATCAAAAACTTAAAGTTAGGATATAATCCAATTCAGTTAGGAACTCTTACAATGACAGAATAACCAACTGAATATACATGTTTGTCCCCTAATTGGTAATCTTGCAAAACAAAATATATTAAGGAAAAACTTCCACCTGGTCTAACTAAAGCTACATTGATGTAGGTTGCCTGTAACAGTTGCTCATATAGATCAAGATATTTGTGCATCCTTTCCATTGCACTCAGTATAAAGTAGCACACAAAGGGCTGTAAGAGTTACACAATAATACGTATGCTCCTTGTGAGAGATGAGGCGATAGGCTTGTGGTTTTGGGTAGCTTATGCTGGTCATTTGGGGGGAAAAAATTAGTTATTCATGTCGTCTGTGATTACTCATTTAGTTTAGAGTGAAACTTTACTGACTCATCTTGTGAGAAGCACCAGGAAGAGATGTCCTCTGTATCTCCCAGGAGTCCTTGGGATTACAAAACACTTACCCAACAGCACCCTAAGAGGAACTTGCAGAGTTTAAGCTGGGAAAAAGATGAAGTGATATACAGTGCATAGAGAGACAAGAAACTACTGGTGTGACACTGCTGCTGCCTGCGTGACACCTCACAAACAGAGTCTGGTCCCCTGCACCAGCCAGAGGCAGCTACTCTCTGCCCCACTGAGGCTGTTTACAGCCATTTTGTCTTTAGCCTTTGAGGAAGATGAAGGTTTCTAGGTAGTATGAAAATCAGGGCACAAGTGTGATCTATCACCCTGAGCCATTTCCTTGCTTACCTGTGTAAAATGTAGTGTTGTTGGATTCCAGTTCAAAGATGCTTTTGGTCTGTGAATCAAACCGAAGCCATAGTCCAATTGCAAGAACTGCTGTCCCTGCAAGCTGTAAGAACAAGTAAACCTTGTTAAATAATACCAATTAACACATTCACTCTTGCATTAGTAACAACATCAGAAGTAGACACAGGATACAGCTTTGTTATTTAAAGAGGTGGTGACAAATAACCAGCATAAAAGGATGGGGATACCAAAGAACAAACTTATTTCCTGGCTTGAGGCATCTTGTTGACAGATACATTTACATATTAAACTACAATGCCACAGAAGAACAATGCCATTCTTGTTTTCTTACTGAAAATACCCAAGGTTCACCAAAGTGCCAAGTGTCAGTATTTCCACTGATCCCTCCACCCTTTGTTTTATTCTGAATGACTAATGACCTTGTATGGCTTAGTGATCTTAAATCTTCACAATGAAGGACAAGTGTACCATAAGGAAAAAGCACCTTGTGAGGTCAGCTAGAAGTTTTAGTGTATTAAACAGACTGCTAAGTGTTCAGTGCACTGCAATATAGAGTTTAGAAAGATTGCTCTTTTTTCACAAAACAGGATAAAACCAATCCAATAAGTGACCACACTGATAGGAAGAGGAAAATAGAGGCTGCTGAAATAGCAACACTGCTCTGTGCTGATTTGGAATGGCACAATAAAATTTTAGATAATATTTAGTTTTATTATATTATCATCACTGCCTGTGTGCCTCCAGATTCCTTTTAACATCAGTGTCTGTGTTTGCAGCAAGAGACTGGACTCCTCTACTCAAAAGCATGATAATGAATTTCAGCCATAATAGGGCCTTTGCAGTACCATTTTTAATTTTATAGAATTTTGAATACACAGAGCTCAATGATCAGTTTTACCACTGTATGTTTCCTCCATCTGCAATTACAAGCATTTGACAAGAGGTTTCTTCTTAATATAGTTATAATAAAAACATAATATTTGGTCTTTACTATTGCATGAGGTAGGCTTTTTGCCATTTTTGTCTCAAGATTAAGTCTCATTGTGTGTATAAATTAGCTTCTGGATGAAACATCTAGCAGAAGGCACTGGAGAAGCATTGCAAAAAAGAGCAAATTGCACTAGAGTATGGCAAATGCTAGAGTTTGCTTTGAACAGGTCAAGACCTCCTTGTTTTAAAAGAAAATCTGGGGTCAGGTTGCATGCAAGAACAAAAAAAAAAGAAACAAGGACAAACTAGAAAGTTGGAGACCATGCTTTTCAGCCCTTAGGACTATTTAACTATCAAAAAAAACTCTACAAAAGTGAGATGAGGACAGAAATGCCACACATCGCAGCAGACAAAAAAATTAAACTTAAGAGTGAGAAAAGTTCAGAAAGTCTAGAGCTTGGGTTAGGCAAAGCATATATGATAAGAGACAAAGCCTTATCTCTGATAAGTAGTTCCTTCTAGGAGGCAACAACATTCTTGATTCATCTCCAAGAAACTGGAAAGTGTTTACTTAAATAAGTTAGTTTTCAGTGAGAATATGGAAGGAATCCCCACAGAAAGCACCTGAAATGAAGCCAGACTGCCCCAGCCCCACATTCTCCCCACAGAGAGCCGGAGGGCCCTTTCTCCCCACCACAGGAGTACTGGCATTCCTTGACAGCAGGCGTAGCTCTGCTGGCCATGGATGTCTTTGCTAACCTCCAAGGCTTGCTTTACCAAAAAAAAATAAAGCTTTGAAGACTTCCACAGGACAAAAAGCATGGAGTTAAGTGAGGGTTTAATGGAAGGTATGTCCCTTGTAGCTTGTCAGCAGAATGCATCCCCACTGGTGTGCTACAAGGCTCAGGTATCAGTGAAGAAAAGCAAGTCACCAGCTGTGCCAGAAAAACCAGCAGTTCTTGTAGAGCAGGCACCTGACTCCCAAGCCTGCCTCAAAGAGGAGCTGCAGGGTTTTAGCTGGGAAAAAGATGAAGTGATACACAATACATAAAGAGCCAAACCCAAAAGGAGTTTTCCAGACATATGCAAAAGGCACTTTGTTGGTGTCTGGGGTGTGTAGGCACAGGTTTACTCAAAGCATGTAGCAAGAACCAAGTCTGCACATACCTGCTGCTTGTTTGGTCTATCCTGACAAAAGAGTTTTCAGCTGGGCCAAAGAACCTTGGTGTAGTACGCAGTATGTCACCACAGAGTTACTATTTCAATTTACTGTGCCGCAGCAGCACTCCAGGGGGAGGGGAACAAGAGTGGGACTGGCAGAAAGAAGGGTTGCTGTTCTGCCCATGCTCACTGCTACAGCATCACTTGAAAAAAGCCTTTGCAATCTCACCTCACTTCAGTCCAAAACCCAGGAGAGCTTAGTGATGGAAAAAAACTCACACACTGCCTCCAGCCTACAGTTAAGTCACCCAGTACTTACTAATACTCTGAGACTCGCTTTCCTGAGTCAAAGAGTCTTCAGCTTTTATAGGCATCCAGATCTGGAACACTAGGAGAAGAAAGCTACAGTCTCTGCTTGTTTTCCTAGGAACTAATGAATTGCAAAGTCACAAGCCCCAGCTCACCTAGCTGTCTGCATCTACCCATGTTTCTGGTTTGACAAGCCTCAGTATCAGAGAGCTCAGGATATTGCTGCAAACGGAGCACGACAAAGGTCTGTAAAACTAAAACCAAGAACTGATCTCTCAGCAAACCTTTAAAGCCAGAGTACTCATATTGTAAAGGCACTCTAATCTACAAAAGGAACTCTTACCTACAATCATGTAGATAATCTTACAAGTTCAAGCAAAGCAGAAGGCTTTGTTAACCTCTTTGAGAAACAAACACCAGGGAGAACTGACATACTTCCTTTTCAAAAAATGAACTTAACTGGGAGGGTAGAAGGGTTAAGTGTCATGTTTTCCCCTTGGGAAAACAGTCATCCTGTGAAAAAAAGTTATGATCACAGAGAGGCAGAATACTTATTCTGGGATCACGGAAGAGTGATAATACTTGATGTCAGTGAACTACTCCACATCACTAAATAAACCGTAGGATTAAGTAAAGTGATGATTCTCCCCATGGTGAACTAGAAAAAAAAATGCAGTTCTTTATTGCAAGAAAAAGGGACTTTTTTGTCTCAGTTTCTTAAGGAAAACAAACTTGTGTTCTCAGTTTGTGCTCTTGCTACCCACAATGACCACTGAAAAAAAAAAAATAGTTCTAAAGCAAAAAGCAAGAAAGTAATTTGAAACTTTGAGTCTTCATCAAAACAACAACAGACTAGGGCACGGAGGAAGAGGCAAGGACAGCGCCACAGGCAAGCACTGACCTTGGCAGCATCTCAGACCAATCTGGCACACCGGAGGCTGGTATGTGGCCACCTCTTTGCTCACCAGTGCTGTGACAGGAGGTTTGGCAGCCACATTGGGGTGGTTTTCGTAGCAGTCTTTTTCCTCCCCCGGAAAGGGGTGCAAGCACCCCTTGTCTGGGCTGCACGGAAGCAGATCCCCGAAAGAGCTGGTTGTTAGGTTTTTAATCCAAGCGTTCTCCCAATGTAACAGACCAACACACCCATTTTGTCATAGAAATATCCTGTATTAGTCAACTCCTAAGTTTATCCTGTGCTGAAAAAGAAATTTAACAGAAAAAGAATGAAACTTTTCTTGAAGCTAGTCCCTCTCTGTGTGCAATAATCTACAAAACTAAAAGAGCAGGTTTGTGTGCTTATGAAACATGTAAGAAGTATGTTTCTGCAGTAACAAGTATTGGAAAGGCAACTCAGGAAACAGTTGTTTTATCAATCTGACCAAATTTTAAGTCAAAGGGGTACTATTCACTCACTGTATTGGAAAAGTTTATGACAACTGTTTTCCAGTAACAGCATGTCCTGGCTCAAGTATGCTACCAATGCTCTGCTCAAGCTAACGCAGCTTCTTTGTGCTTCTCCTAGCCACTGCTAAGCATTTTACAGCTCCCAGCACATTTCTACTTGACTCACCACTATCCTATAGCTGCGATGGACATACACTAAGCAAGGATAAAAATACCTGGTCATTCATCCTCTAATCCTATGGAGGCTTTTGTCTTCTTTTTTTAAAATGTATCTTTGTTGCAACAGAGAAAAAAAAAAAAAGCCAAACCAAACCACAAACAGCCTTTTTGGTCCGTCTTCCTTTCTTAGATAGCCCTCTACCTTCTCTATGAGTCTCCTGTGCAGGACTTCCCTCCTCCCACCCATCCAGCCTCCCATTCTGACAAGTACCTTCTCCAAAGCCATCCTTTTCCATTGGTCTGGTCTCCCCCTTGCAAACTAAATTGTTTTGTCTCTGAGCATATCTAAGGGTGTGTACGCTTATTTATCTTTGACAGCCTGCTTTCTTTCAGCCTTCTATGTGACAAGAGATGCTGACAAAGGATCTGTACCTCTGCAGAAGGCAGTCACTGTATACTTGAGAGGAGAAACAACCTATCTATCCTGGAGGCAGAAGTCTTACAGAATATTCTGCCTTCCTCCCCCATCATACTTGACTAGCTCCTGCATGAACTTGGAGCATTCATGGCTGAGGCATGCTATCAAGCAATTTCCTCTGCTATTTTTTTTCTCTTTAATACCTGACGTTTCACAGATATGGTCTCCTAGCAGTAGACTTGCACAGGGAATCATGAGATTTAATGATAGAGGTATAAAGACATTAAAAGCTTAAGGTTTTTAAACTAGAAATGCTAATTTCTGTTAACATATCCCATGATACAATAGTACATGACACTACTTTGGGAGGCTAGAAAGTTTATTTTAGGTTTAACCACTACTTTGCAAGGACCATTTAGTTCAGTCTCTTCCGACCTTGTCACTTTGATCCATCTGGAAAAGCCACAGTCCCCAGGCAAGCACTCCAATTGCTGCAGACACCTTACAGCATTTTACCCTTTCATGAACAGAACCACCTCTCAAGGGGCTCAAGGTCCAAGCAGTTATCAAGTCCTTACAGCTGGCAGATAAAGCTTTGGGAGGGGGGACACTTCTCTCAAGCATCCACCAGGTTACTACCAGCCTTCTTCCACTTCCACAACATGGAGGCAGGGAGAGAGAAGCAATAAAACACTAACAACTTCTGATGCATGGATCCAAAGCCTGTAAAAAAGTTGGTCATAGGAAACCATGGGCTCTGCTATTTTAGCACATTCAGGCCAAGCTTACATGCAACTTCTATCAAGTTCATGGCATTTACCTCTAGTGGAAGGTAGGTCAATATATGAAAATAGAGCCCATCAAAAATAAAGGCTACTTTCAGTGTTGTCAGCTCAGCATTGCACCTAAAGAATTACCATTACTAATTATTTTTTCTTGAAGTAAAAAGCTATGTCAGGCTGTACATGACTGTTCCTTGCGTGAGTTTTACCCAGGGTGTGCCAGAAGTACAATGAAAAAGCCACTATCTTCCCTTCACCTCATAAACAGGTAAAAAAATTCAGGTAAAAATCTCAGATCTGCATAAGTCAGACAATTAACTTTAGGCAAAGAAACTGAGGACATTACTAGCAGTAATGAACTGCTTGTTTGTCCTGTTACTTGCTGGTACTCTATAAATAAAAACCCATAAACAGCAATTACCAGTGAAACTCAACATTATTCTAAACCCTTAATTACAGGATTAGTGTTATCCACAACAGCACAGGTTTTCAAACTTCTGAAAAAAAAAAAGCTTTCATAACAGATGTGCAGTGAGTGCTAGCAGTTATATAAGAAACTGCAGCTATTTCCAAACTCCTTTAAAAAAAAGTAGATGGGAAAGGAAGTATTTTTCTCTCTGCTTAAGCTAGTTTCAAGAATGTTGTGGGCTAAGTTAATGTCACAGCATTTATTGTAATAAAATGGTGCTCCAGTACAGTAGGAGCAGCGTTACAGAATTCCTGAACGACCGCCAAGATTAGTGCCCATTTCATACAAGTTCCTATTCAGAAGTCAGTCTACTACATTTGCAATTTAAATTGCAAATAGGAGGTAGGGTTGCTAGAACTCTAACTACAAGTAGCTTCACATCAAGTTTCTCAAGGCAACACCCTCCAACTCCATTCCTGACTGCACAGCACCTACCAGAGTTAAACTACTTTGAGCTGAGCCCAAGCAGTATTTTGATTCATATGCTGCAGTCAGCAACTAAGTCGGTTGATTACACAGGGCAAGAGCAACTGATTTCTGTTCCTTTTGTATGTGTGTGTGCATACATACATACAAACACACATGCATATTTTCCTGGCCATCCTGCAAGTCCCCTTCTCCACTTGAAGAGGAAAAACCCTCTGCAGAAGGCAGAGCACCAAATTGCTGCTGGCTGTTCCTGGTGCAGCATGTGCACATGAAATTATGGCTCAGAACAGGTATCTTCAAGTTACAGAAAAGAGCCCCGCGGGACTAATCTTACTTTAGCAGGCACTCCCACAGACAAATGCACATCTACATAACACAAGTCACTCTGAAGAGTGGAGAGCCAGGACAAGACAGTTGCCTTGTAGTGTAAGGAAGCAAGAAAATCATTGCTCAAAGACTCAACATGAACTCTGACTGTATGCTACAGCACTTTGCCTATAATAATGAGATTACAAATATTAGCAGATGTTTTCACATTCCACAAAATTCACAAGGCAAAAACTTAGCATTTAAGTTTAACAATGGGAACCCCTTGCTTTTGTTCAGCATCAGAAGGCTGGTGGGACAATACACAGGCACAAGCTCCATACGCACAGCTATGTCAGGTGCTTCCCCAACACACAGCAAGTTGCTCAGAGCAGCCAACACTTACTAGGAAAAGATTTTGTCACCAGGGCCAACAAGACTAAGCAAACTCAGCAAGTTAGGGGAGCTCAGCTAGAGGTAGTCACTCATTACACAATTCAACATAATTAAGCATGTGCTGACACCAAGGCTGTTCAAAAACAGCTTTGGCAGGACCACTTAGGTGTAAGGCACATAATGTGATGTTTCCACTGACCTCTTGCCAAGCTTGAGTTAGCTTGGTAGAAAAATCTTAATATTACTTCTGTATCAGTGTCAACACCTCCCTCACCAACCCCAAACTTGCAAAGAGCTAAACTGGTATGGCTTTCATTACAGACAATGCCAAAGATGCCAGGGCCAGTAATCCCAAACCAGAAGAACAGTAGGCAAACCAAGGTGGACACACACCGGCCCTACCAAAGAAGCACAACAACAGTGAAGAACCTAGTGTTTGCAGTGATACCTGAACTGAAGGCAAAAGGCAGCCACCCTTCTGAGAAGGGACTGGATGATGTAACTTACTTGTCTATTACAGTGCGACAGTACAATGGGTCTCTACAAGTTAGAGATGAGTGCAGTGCTTCAGACTTCAGAAGCATGACAAGCATTTCTAGCAATGACCCACAACCCCCCATACCTGCCATTCAGGCCACAAGCACATTTTAACCAAAGCTCTGGAGTGCCAAAAATTTTGGAGGATATCATGCTAGGAGATGTATGCTTGGTCTGGCCTTACCAACTGGAGAACAGCCATCAGACCAGTTACCTTCATAATCTAGCACAGCATCCTACAAGGGGGGGCTCTTCAGGAGGGCTATTAGAATCGGGCAGACAGTAGCCTTTCCCAGGACTAACCTCCCACTTTAGATGTTGAGCACTTACAGATTGTGCAAAGACAGACTGTACCTTTGGAAAAATTAACTGAGGGCTGCCAAACACTACATGCATTAGTTAGCCATTGAACTGTATGCTCCACAGTACATGTTGGGGAGAAAGCACCATGACAGCATTTTCCAAAACTTCATCTTCTCATACTTAAATACCCTTCTGTTCTTGTTCACTGACTCCTTTGATACAGTCAAGCCCTACCGACTATAATACCTGGCCAATTGTGATACTATAGATCTCTAGCATGTTTCCAGGCTGAATAATCCAAATTCACTCAACAGTTCCAAATAACAGAAAATCTCTTCTTCCTTTCCCAAACATTACCAAGCTCCATAATGTTCCTCTCAAGGTAGACAGATGACCAGAGCATCCCACAGCATTGCAAGACAGCAGCACACCACGGATTCATGCAGTGGCACCACCTTTCTGCTTCTCTAGGTTCTTCACTTCTGAAGCAGGTTTTCATCTTCTGGTACTGAGTATCCACTTGATGCTTTCATGAAACGACCATAGACCCTTTTCTCCCAAGATTTCATCCCTTTGGCAGCAGGTGTTCCTGATCCAACTACTTCATATCTCCAGGCTACTTTCTGCTCCTTCCTCCCACATGTTACTAAATACCTACCTTTGGCAAGTGTCACACACCATCTTGTCACATAGCCTGCTACATCAGCATTCACCCATCTTCATCACTCTGAACACTGGATGCTGCTAAAGCAATGAAGTGTTACGTTACATGCATTTTCAGATTAGGTGGGGCTGTGTTGAGCACCACACAGTTTGTTCCTGCATACCAGCTCTGCTGGTTCTCTCTACCGCAAGAGAGCTCCACCTCATCTCAGCCATACCTCTCCTCAGTCAGCAATTCATTCCTTACAGGTTCTTACTCTAGTACTGCTTAGTTTCTCCAAGAGCTTTGAGGTTTCCAGGAGACACTGAAAAAGTGAACTGCCACTAACCACCACACTCACTCTCTCTCTCTCCAAAACTTGGGTTTCTGAAGGCTTCAAAATTAACAGCTTCTTGAAGCCTGAATTCCCCTTACAGTAGCCATTCTCTCTTCCCCAATGTCATATCTCCATCTGTACATAAACTTATTATTCTTAAAGAGTCTTCTCTGCCTACTCCAGAGGCACCACACGTGCAACGCTCTACATAACCTAGAATAGCATAAAAAAAACCAAAACAGCCTCAAATTCACTGCATTCCAGCCCTCTGGCACTGAGGTAAGTGGTGAACAGGAGGTTTTACCTAATCAAAATGCATTTGTAGTTCTGAAGTAAATGTTGTGTGACCCTCGTAAGTTTGCTTATCAGCACCTTCTGTTCACCACCTTTACACCAATAAGTAAATTCAAGCCTGTGAGGGATTTAGAGTCAAAGATGGTTTAAAAAAAGAATACATCCCAAGGTTTTCCCCAACCACATCCAGTAAGAGAAAGTCCCACAGCACTTCACTCTTAACGCACTTTTATGCCTGGACAGATTACTGTCTGTACAGACTCCCTGAAAGCTCACTGGCAATGATGTAACTGAAGAGTAATGTGTTACCTGGGTTTGCTTTTGCAAGTTATACCTAAAGCTTTCTTTTGGTTGGCCTTATTATATCTTTGTATTTAATCCACCAGCATTTATGAACCTATATCACCTTCCTTTGGACACAGCTTCAACTATTTGAGAGTCTGTCAATTTTTTTTTTTTTTAATAGCCTGCTATATCCAGCTGTTTTGTTCTTGCTGCTTCCTCTTGCCCTCACTCAAGTCTCCAGTGGAGGCAAATAGATGCCACCTAACATGCAATCTACAAATACATGCAGGTTTGCTGCAGACCATTTAAACTTCTCACCTGTTCCTCTGAGGCAACTTATTTTAGAAAAAGGAGGTACTGTGTAAATTTGATCACAGCTTCACAGGACCTCTTAGCTTCTCTTGCTCTAGAAGGTGCATTAAATCTAACTAAATAATTGTCACCATTCCAGAGTATCACTTGGGCAATAGGACACCACACCCACAGACTATTCAGAAGCAAGAAAATGCTTGTTCCTCCTACTGAGGGGTGTGGGGGGTACGTTTCCAAGGTCGAGAGCCAATCACTCATTGTGCCTTCAAGTTTAAAATCCAAATTGCACTCAGGCACAGTTTTTTTGCTCAATTTATTTCCAATACTTAATGGACTTCTCACGTCTCTGATGTAATAATATCAAAGCCTTCTTTCATACCAGGGTTGTCCCTGTCCTCTAGTGCTGCCTACCCCAAGACACCTTCTCTTTACACTGTGCATTGAAGCCTAAAAGCCTAAAACAGCCCAAGACATTGCTACTTTATTCCTCCACACAGGACACAAAGTTCAGTAACACCATAACTGAAACTCCCCTCCAACAGTTTCGGTAGGGCACAGATACATGTACTGAGCTCCAAGAGCCAAGGACTCCTCCAGCTGGTCTACAAACACACTTAACCCTGGCTAACCCCAGCTGCTGCATTTACTGCCTCTCAGTGCTTCCAGCTAGTTGCCAGGACACCCCCAAAAGAAGCATTTATCTTCCTTCAGCCCTTCTTTCTCTTCCTCTTTTCCCCACATCCTTGCTGTGTTTAAGTGACCAAAGCCATCGCTTGGGAAAGACACTGAAAGAGATGCACCCTCATGGCTCCTCTGGGCAGCAGCACCAACCTACAGGAGGTACAATCCCAACTCCTCCTCCCCTCCATTCTATTAAGAGGTCAAGCCTGCATCCATGCTTACTGGGCACTCAAATGTGCAAATAAAGCATCTGAGTTTTCTTACCATGAAACCCCCAAGCAACAGATGCCTCCCAAGCTAGATGAAAAGCCACTCCCTATTATCAGCCCTGTGCCCTAGATAGCAAAACGGTAGTGCTCACATTAGAAGCATTTTTGAGGCAATGCCTTTCCCACAACAAGCATTCTTGTACTATAAAAAAGTTTGTACAAAGTCTGTAGCTTTAAGAAATATATATACAAAACCACAAATATATAGAAATATATATACAAAATATATAGAGAAATATATATACAAAACCACAATGCCTATTTCCTCCTCTTTCAACAAGAGGTTTAGCACTTTACTGACCCAGAGGTTTCAGCCAGTGTGTCATTAGACTTTTTCTTCTTACCACCAATAACCCTTCAAATATGACCCCCCTGCTCAAACCTCCCAGTGAGTCTCAGGTGGCAATAAGTGCTCTTCTGTGCCTTTGTGAAGTTCCCTTGCACAACTTCCCTCAATTGCAGCCCAGTTCCACTGTCTTGCTTATGGAAACACATTTTTAAGTTGAGAGATCACAAGCACTTTATTGCATCTTCTAGTCATCCCATGTGCAAAACTGTAACTGACTCCAGAAGTGGTTTCTTGCCACAGCTCCAACTTAATTTCTCCACATCAAAGGGTGAAAAGGAGTCACACATGTATTTCTCCACTGTAGCAGACAGCCAAGAGAAAACTCATTTTCGAACCTAACACTTCACACCTATACATTAGGCACACAGGCAGTTGTACTGCATTCTCTGTGTACTTTTCCATAAGATGGACAATGCTAAATTCAGACATCCATACCCCAAGTCCTTGAGAAGCAGCCATAACCTCTTAGTTAAGCCACACTTTCTGACACTGCCTGGCAAACAAGAGATAGCCATGCCAGAAACCACAACGGAGATACAATTTTCACTTGTGGTGTGCTCCTACAGATAAAACTATATTAGGATTTTCTTTACAAGATGCTGCCTAGAAGATCTGAGGCAGAAGCCACGGCTTCAGCTGAGTTCACATACATGACAACAGTGACCACAAGTGTAACTTGTGAGGAATCAGCTCAGCACCCTCTGTTACAGACTTCGCACCAAAAAAATGCTACTGAGGAGTACAAACCACAAGGAAAGTTTCTGTGGGAGCATTGTATGTACTGCTGAGGGGAAAAACTACGTTCACATCTATCATCCCCTGCACACGTTAACAGGCAGGACACGCAGTTTGCCTTATTCTAACCACAGTTCTACAAAAAAAAAAAAAAAGAAAATAAAGTAATAAGATGGGTACGTATCTCACTTAGACACCTCCCGCCGAGTACCTGACAGGCACATTTAGTGCCGCAACAGGTAACCGGGCTCCGCATCCCCTCTGTGACCGGCCCGGGGACATGCCCGTCCCGCCGAGACCAGGCGGCTCCGGGCCCCGCGGAGCAGGAGGCGCCCGCCCGGAGCGCCCCGCCCGGCGACGGGGAGAGCGGCGGGGAGACGCCGCCGCTGCCGCCGCCCTGCCCGGACACAGGTACAGCGACCGCCCCGGGAAGTCCCGGGAGCGGCAGGGAAAGCCCCTGGAGAGTCAAGGTGGGAGAGCAGGGCCAGGCACCCCTCACCCCCTTCGCCTGGAGAAGAGGAAGGCGTGGAAAACAAGTAAGAAAACCGGCATAAAACCAAACAACTAAAAAACCCGAACAAACCACCACTCCCAGTACTTTGCCCTCCCCATGGCTACCTCCCGGGCAGCCCCGTAGGGTTGCACCGGGCATGGAGCGAGGGAAGAGACACAGCCCCGCTGCGCCCCAGGCTCCATCTCGGGGGATCCCCTGGGGCCAGGCGCGGGTCCCTCACCCAAAAAATGAAGTTGAAGCCGAAGAGCAGGTACTTGATGCACTTGGTGCCTCCTTTGACAGGCATGGTGGTGGTAAGGACGGTCGCAGCTGGGACACCTCTACCCCACACCACTCCTTAAATCCGTCTCTCCTGCTTCTCTCCCGGGCTGCCCCCTCCCGCGGCTGCCCGGCCCCTTGCCCGGCCCCCTCCCCGCCCCCGGACCGCGCCCCGGCCGGGCCGCCCAATGACCTGCGCTCTCCACAGTCCTGCACCTGCCCCCGCCCCGCCCCGCCCCGGGAGCGGCCTCCCCCCCTCCCTAAACCCCCGCCGGGGCTTGGGCAGGGGATGCGGGGGAGCCCAGTGCGGGGTTTCCCTGGAGGTGGTTTCCCACCCACGGCCCCGCGCGTCCCGGGCACGGGCGTCGCTCTCGGTGCGGGGATGGTCCGTTGCCGCGCCCAGCTGCCGTACGGGGGAAATAATTCAACGCTGTATCAGTGTAACGTGCAAAAAAAATGGGTAGATTGCAGCTGCGTGCGGGGCAATAGTTTGCCTGCTCTTGCGTAGGTTTAGTTTAACTGAAATGCATCACTCTAGTTTAAATGAGTGTTTTCCTGTACAAGATAAATCTACAGCACAATTTAAATGCTTTAATCTTTCATATATGTCTGTACAAAGGTAGAAGCATGCATTTTAGGAAAAATTAGGTGGTTTTGGATAAGTTTCAGCCCGCCAACTGATCCACGGTAACTGGTTGTGCACGTGCCCTTAAGTCACCCCAGTTGTGAGAGAAAACATGTTAAATTTCAGTGAAGAATTTCCCTTTGATTTTAATGGAAAGCTCTGCACTCAACTTCTGAGTCTGTTAGCTCGGAATGAAAACTGAGGGCTTGTACCTTAATTTAATACAGTGTGACTAGAAATTCAGCAGTTATCAAGAGTCAAAAAAACCCTGAGCATAACAGAAAAGACTTATTGATATACAAATAAAAAAATGTTGGAGTTACTGTTGCCAAAATAAATGATAAGATAGAGCACATTCCAGAGCTGATACGGTGGAGAAGACTTTGAATTGTGCAGCTGTTTCCCAGAGCAGGTTGCAAAACATCAATATATTTTCATTAGAAAACAAGGCAGAAAAATAAAGAGCTAGGAAAAATTCCAAGATGATTGTGAGTACACAAGCTTAGCCAAACCAAGAGGCCTCTGCTGCTGCTGCACTACTGGTAGAAATGGAAAAGCAGAGTATGGGAACTGTGGCAGACTGTTGTATTGCTGTTCATGAATCATGCCTGGCATAGCCAGGCATCCAAGTGGCCTGATGGTCTGAGTGTCTGAAAACAGAAGAGTGGGAAGCCATGGCGTATTAAATAATGCCATCAGAAGTTTTCTGCTGCTCTTAGTTTGGAGTCTCCGAATGGGATGGTAGTAGACGAGCTTGACTCCAGAGAAGAAGGTGTATGGTGCTTAACTCAAACTCTGTCTCATGCATTTTGTTTTTTTATATAAGTCAATAAAGGAAACCGGAAGGATGGAGGCTGGCCACAACAACATAGATCCAGCAAAGCTGAAATTAGTAAATGCACGTGACTAAACTCTTGTGGTAACTGTAAACTGAAGAAGTGAAAGTCCTGTGTCTCACTAGTGATCTAGGACCCATTTTAATATCTGGCTTTTGGGGATTTTTTTTTTTTTTGTAACTTTGCCATTAAGAATGTATGCCTGTTAATGAATATCAGTAATACAGCTTTTCTTAAGTTTCTAAAGCTAAGTATAAAAGAAAAACTTTGGATAGCCCCCTCCAGCTTTTTATTATTTAGCTTTTCATGCTTACATCGCATTAAAGCAACTCCATCAAAATTCATGGGCAGTAACCTTTTGATCATGGGCAAGAAATGGACTTTTTGGATCAAAACCTCCTGTAAGTTTGTACTTAAAATTAAACTCTCCCTATTCATCCAGGGAATTAATTTATGAAGAACTGAAACACATTGGTGCATTTTTAGTATTCTCAAGAGCATGGGATGAAAATATTTAGAATTTTTGCTTTTTTTTTTTTTTGCATTCCATATGAAGGCTCTGGAGAGGACATTCATGTGTCAGTTTTTGAGAGTCTGATGATCTTGTAGATGCATCTCTCTGAACGTACCTGAACTTTTCTGACTATTGGAACAGATAGCAATCAACAGAATTTCTGCATAATAGAAATCACTAATGGAAATTCATGACCCTTCTAGAAGTATTTCAGAATGATTTACTATTTTAAAACCTTGTATTTACATGGGATAATAGGCCAAAATATTTTGCATAAAATATTTATTATCTACAATTAAAATTGAACTGGATGGTTAAAGAGTTATTTTGTCCTACTGCAACAGCAAAGAGCAAACTTGGGATATCGCTGATAAGAAGTCCGAGTTTACCAAAAGCCTCTTAAAATTACCTTTCTAATCATCTAGACATGACGCTGACTTAGTTTTCTTATACAGATAAGCTGAATTATTTTCTTCTATTTTAACGTGAAACTAAATGTTTTGTTTGGACCAATAGTGAAGAGAAGTGTTTGCTTTTCACTGGGAAGTGTTTTCCCTTCAGACTGCACTATTCAAAGGACCTTGATCCTTTGATTAATATAGCAAGGCCAAGCAAATGGGGGATTTGTCTCCTAACTGTATTAAAGGATGGTAGGAACCACTGGTAAGTACTGAAGAAGTACTGAGGTTCATAGCCCCCTTAACCCATTTTCCACATATTTCTACCTTTACGAATATGTGAAGGACTATTGTCAACTAGCTTGATGCCTTTAACCTTCTTTGCATAAACAATTTCGGATCGTTTACAATGTTTCTTTCAACTCCCTTAAACAGCCAGGCATAAACTATTCGAACCACAGAGAGATAAACTACAAAGCTTTCCCTGGTGAAGGATAGAGATGAACACAGTTTCTTGAGAAGTATGGATTAGAGAAGAAAAATAATAACAATTTTCTTATTCGTAGAGAAATAACATATCTGATTGTACAAGCTAGTCAGAAAAGAAAAAAAGAAGGTTGTTTTTCTTGCTTTTTAGCTTCAGTGATTTTTTTTTTCTTTGTAAGTGGTGAATTTGGTATGCTATGTGCTGGGCTGGAAGTGGCCATAGGATGAGAGAGGGGACTGTACAACCACACTGATTCTCTGCTGTAAGGGAGTTGTGAATTTAGGATGACCCAAATGACACTGGCATAGGGTCTGTGGATTCCTATTTCCTCTTACCTCTCAAAAGCCATCCTTGAGTTCATCCATGAAACTTCAGGATAAATGCTTGTCTTCTTCTGACCTAACCTTTTCAAGCAAATTTTGCAAGTACTTACTTTGGCTATTTTAAATGCAGAAATAGTTTGGAATGGTGTGATACATGGGAGAGAGTTGAGGTATATATAGGTCATTCTTGCTGGCTTTCGCATCTGAGGCTGAAAGGGAGTGGCTGGTCTTGGAGCTGGAGAGTCAAGATTTTAATTCTACTGCAAAAATGACTCATAGGATCAGTCATACTGATAACACTATGTCAAAGGCACTGGCCTTTTTCTACTCCTGGAGGAAAAGTGTTTGGTGTTTGGTATCCATAACAGATAAACTCTGGAAGACCTTATGCTGTGAGTAAACCTGTGTATCCTGGAAGTTTCTCTACTTTCTGCCATGAAGAATCCAAAAAGCTCTGCGAGGTTTCACTAGAAATTAGGTCTTCCTCTATAACTGGCAGCGTAGCTGGAAGTAAAGACCTGAAACCAGACCTCTTTATTTTCTATGTTTTAATTCATACCTTTTAACCAAGATTTGATGAAGATGAGATTTAGGCATATCCTTGCAAATATTTGGCATAAAACCTTTGTGTACAATATACTAGCAGAGATAATGTCAGGAGAGAAGCTGGAGAATCTCAATGTGAACTTAGGAACGTTGATAAACATTTTTTATAATCAGTTATTGTTTTCAAACTCTGAGATAAAATGCATGGAATAAAAAGCAAAAAATGTTTTGTTCTTAATTGTTTAAATTTAAACTTTTAGTCAACGTGTATGAATCAATTTCAAATAACTCAGACTCTCTCTTACTATTACCAATAATGAAAGTACGTCATTTCAGGAAGGAAGGATGAGGAAAATGTCGTAGTTTTACCTAGGGAAAAGAAAACACACCTGCTTTTCTAATTGCCATGGAACACAAAAAATAGTCTTGATGGCCCTTAATTTTCCATAGAATCAGTTTGACACCATTGAATATGAAATCCTACAGTTCAACTCCTTTTCAAGTGGAATCACTACTGAAGACCCATATGTTGCAGATAGTAGTAGTATTTGTATCTGGCTTTCAATATGTGGGCAGTCTTGTGCTTGTAGGATGGAAGTCCAAATCTCTAATCAACAGTAGGCTGTTGGTAGTGACAAATTCTCTGACTATGAAGGGTTGCAAAATGCCTTTTTGGAAATCATGACTGTAACAGTATGCAGCTGAAAGTGTGACTCATCTAACTACTGCTATTCTGATGTCTGTGTTGTGTCAGACCTCTTGCTATAAGTGAGGTTATTTTCAGATCAGAGGGCAGAAGTGGGGCCACAGGCTGTGGCTGCTGTTGAGGTGCATGCAGTTAGGTGGATTCTTGAACACAGGGACCTACGTTGTGCCACATCTCCCTTGGGCTGTAGAGGATGTGGTTACCTAGGGACAACCATTCTAGATGTCAGATTAAAAATCAGGTCATCTAAGTACTTTTGTGGAACCTGTGAAAAGGTCCCACCTTTGCAGATTCATGAGAGAGAGGTACAGGTGGCATCAGAAAAGACTGAAATGGCTGGAGATCTGTGTCTCCAAGCCAAGAAAACAGAGATCACAGTGTGTTTTTCCATTCTGCTGAGCAGGTGTCAATGCCCACCAAAGGCGACTGACTCTAAATTGTACCCCTTGACTGGAAGTCTGACAAAGTGCCATTTAGAATAAATTAAATTGTTGCTCTAAACAAAAAGCTTCCCTTGCTGTGAGTGGATGGCGTAAACCAGTCATACATGCTCTCTTGCATTTTTATTCTGTACTTCATACTCAGCTACCTCTGGTTTTCATCTGTATGTCCAGTGGAAGAAATAAGTCATATACACATAGCTTTCAAAACATCTGGGATTTCTTCCAAGTGCTGCTGCCTCAGGGCTAGTCTCTAGCACTTTTACATTGCTGGAATGACAAGGAACTACTGCATATATTTAATAATATTTCATTTAAAATGTGAACGCTACTCTATATTAGTGCATGTCTCAAACACAGACTATTAGCAGAATGGATCAGAAAGTACTTTAATCAGTGCTGTGTGGCAGCCCCAATGGCATTGATACTCAAACTAGTCCTTTACCAAGAGCTAACAGTTGCCCAGATTTAATAGGCATTTGGGAGGCTCTTTTTTTTACCCTTCAGAAAAAAAGTGATTACAAGCTATGGCCCCAATTCTGAAGCGATTTCTGGTCTTTATTCTGTTCCCAGGAGGAGCTCTGTGATCTTTCACGGATTTCTTCCTGACAGTCAATGTTCACTGTGTCTGCTTGGCTTGGGCTGTCCAAATTGGTTGCATCTATTTGACCAATTCAAGGGGATGTACATTGGGAAGCAGTGGTGGCATCAAGGAGAAGGTGTTCACATTTTGTCACCTAGGGCTGCCAATGATATTGTAGGGTCTGTCGGTCCCCACGCTACTTCTGCTTCCTCCTTTCCCTCTGTTTTTCCTTAGTGCCCCTTTCCTGGGTGTTGGCATCTTGTACCCAACAATGCAAATTCACCTGGGTTCCCCCCAGGTCTGCTCTTGGGGGGTGCTGCTGGGATGCTCTGCTGGGGCAGCTGAAGATGGATTTCTAGGTGTTTTTCCCAAATTCCCCTGGCTGCCCCAGTGTCCCTCTTGCACATGATCCAACTCATGGAGAGCAGCACAGCATGGGTTGAGGAGATACCTGGGCTTTTCTTCTTGGTGCTGCTAGGTGGGTGACTGGGAAATTGTCAAGGCTTTAATCTTAATCTGAGATTAATGGTGATGTTATGACTTTTACAATTTAAATTTCTCATGCAAAGCAGTATGAATACTCTGGGAGAATCTTAATTAGTCATGTTTATAAATACTTTTGTATGTATAAGTATAAATATTTTTTACACCTGGCTAGGAACATTGGAGTTATGGGACTGAGCTTTAAAATGCTGACGTTTCAACGAACATTCAGTTTAAGAAAGCAGGAAAAGTAATGTTTAACAGTGGAGAAAGTGGAAATATTTTCCCCTGATTTTTCAGTTAACAGAGAAGTGCCAGGAAATTCTTCCCACTATCTTCTCAGAGAGAAAATAAGCTTTCTTTATGCAAGCGCCAAGAAAAAAAAAATCAAAACCACCAACAACAGAGTACATGGAAATAATAAAAAAATATCAGAAGGCGCCTTTCATTTTTAGCAGTAGAGGTTTAGTATTAGGAACTGTTGTGGTATACAAAAAGTTCCATAAACTCTATTGTCACTGAAGATTAGCATGACTAAATTTCCTAGTGCCTATTCTACTTTAGCTATTGCAAAGTAATCTCCTGCCTAAGAACTCTGTCTGAAAGGGAGAGGGTTTTTTTCTTGGTAACTGTACAGAACTTGCAGGTGAAATTAAACCTTCTTTTTTAATTCTGAAGTAGCACTCATCTGAGGGAGCTGATCTAAATAGATATTCCACTACAGGTTTAATTAATGATGGACTAGATAAGGCTGGCTCTGTTTTCCAGTACTGATCTCAACTTCTTTATTTTGCAAACACATGGATTTGATTTTAAGCTTGCAAATTTCTCTTTGGTAATTAAAGCAAATGCATATAGCTTTGAGCGTGTGGATCAAAAAAAAGTTGTGTGTAGGACTGAGTTTTATGTTTTATTATTTTAATTTATTTTCTCTCTCTTATTCCTAATGCTCTCCTCCCCACTCCAATTCAGTTCTCAAATTCTTCTCCGACTTTCTTAGTTGTTTTCTTTTTCTCCCTTCAGTTTCTTCTGTCTTGAGAGCCAAGGAGAAAAGAATGTTGACAAGGAGAAGTTGCAAGAGCACTGAATATTGCTCCTTCAAATCTGTCAGGTCTGAAGAAGTAATTTTTGAGATCTCTGAGAAAAAGTGTTACAGAACTGTATTTCAAAACAAACTGTTTACTTTTTCCATTCTAGTGAAGTCATTGACTTCTCTAGTTTCTGTAAGATGGTATAAGAAGCAAGAATAGGGTTTCTCAAATATTTCTGGTTACAGACTATTAATGTCATCATGAGGTCTATGGTCATTTCCTACTGATCATACTGTGGATTGCTTCACAGCTTTGAAAGTCTGTGAGAAATCACTTCCCCTTTCCATCAGCATCACTTTTTTTTTTTACTCCATAAAATCTTTCCTGCAGACCTGAAACAACATTTGGGGTCCTCAGATGGGAACTGCTGATTTACATGGTTGTGTATAGGTTGTTCCGGACGGTGTCATAGTCGATCTATTACTATCATTCGTAGGGAAACTCTTAACAGGACTTTGAATGCCAATTTGGTGTTGGGCTGCAAGTTGTCTTTTGCATCTAACCATGTCACCTACTTTACAGTACATCGCACCAGAAATTCAGCTGCCAAGGACCTGAAATGTGCTTCTAGTGGACCAATCTTTTAAATTGCAGATGAGCATTTGTCTCTGAAATTACCAGGAGATATTCAAGTATCTTCTCAGGCGTTGAAACATAATGCCAATGCCATACAAAGTTGCCAGAAGTTGTTTTGTGGTTGTGGTGCTTTTTTTTTTCCCCTAAATGTTGTGAGAGCGGAGGGCAAAGTTTTGTGGGCAGGCATCCAGCTAGCACATATAACATGTTATGTAATTTATTTTGCTACAGCTGTTACTGAAAAGCGTGACATAACACCCTCACTGTCCTCAGCAGTTCAGAGTGTTTGACCACTCTCAGCTGCAGTTGTTGGACGTGAATCTGCTGGAAAGCTGTTGCGGGGGGCCGGGCACAGGTGATAGATGTGTTCTTGGGTGTTGAAATTTGAACTGCTTGGATTATTTTGATACCTGTGCTTGTGTGGAAATTTATTTATTTATGTGGTGGAAACAGAGAAATATAGATCATCCAGGCTCGCTTGAGGTAAATCAATCTGTATCTTCAAGAGAAGGAGTAAGAAATAAGACTGCTACAATCTGTCCTTTCATTTCAATTATTGTAAAATGAAAACAGCGAAAATTTATTTCTTGAAAAGCATATTAGAGTTTATGAAATAGCATGGGAAAGGTATACATCATACACTAGGGCCTGCTTTTTAGGCACTAAAAGAGAAACAAAAGCCAAGATGAGCAAACTCTGAATGTTGGGAGATTGAATCAAATTTGAGATGACTGCTTAGTCTTCTTTCAGTTAACGCCCAAACAGGGCTGTATTTACAATAAGTCCAGAAGCAAAACAAGATTTTCAGTATTAATAGGGTGCTGAACATGCTTTTTCTTTTCCATATGGTACCATTAGGTGCTAGTGAATGTCCTCTCATCAAAGACAAGACATGGTAGGTAGAATAAATGAGTTTTTTTCTATATCTTAAAACTATTGTCCTGCATTTATTCCTATGAATCACACTGTATTGAAATGATAGGCAGACGTTTCTCCACCTGCTTCTCAAATCATTGTTAATTAAATGATGATTAATTGACCACTCCTGAATAACTCTGGGCCAGCACATACCCTTTAGTACCACTCAGGAAGGCTTGTTTCTATAGGAGGGCTGGGCTTTTGAAGAGTAGGGTATATTTTTAAGGCCATGGTATTGTATTTCCTTCCATCTCAACTTCAGCTTGTGTTATGTCAAACTGAAAATCTTTCTTTAAAAGCATAGCCATTACTTTGCTTATGTTGACATAACTGAGGAAGCTTTCTTACAGTGCAGCAAAACCATAGGTGAGCTTAACTTTACTGACCATTGACCTTTCACTCAAACAACTGTATCTTTCTCTTAGCTGGTGTCACAACCTCCTTTGATGAAATATCAGATGAAACTGGTGGATGAAAACAAGGATCAAGGTACAGCATAGCTGAAAATAATCTCTTTTATATCTGTCAAGTAATGAAATAATGACTGAAAGCCTTCTTAGGAATGGGTATGTGCATTTTGGGATATTCTGCACACTTCTCAAGGGACCAAAGTTAGAAACTCTGAATTTTTAGTCTTGTTTATGTCATATTTTAAGAAATAAATCTCCACCTGAGAAGTTAAAGAGGCAGTAAAAAAGCATCATCATATTATTTTGGTTATTTTTGCACTGCTATAATTAAAATCCTTTTGTGTTGATATAAGATGTTATCTTATTCAGCTCACCACTATATTTGAAATTATATTTGTACTGTGCATAGCCATAATAACAGATATTACTGCTCAAAAGATGTGTTGGATCTATAGCTTCAGTTGACCCTTCTGAGGTAATAAGTGACACCAATTTTTCTCCAATGTGAGCAACAGGTCAGGATACCAGGTGACTTCAATTTTGCAGTTGATCAAGCAGTCTTCTAGATTTTGGGCTTCAAAGCACTGTCAAGGTCTTTTAAAATGAATTTTGTGGTACAAAGGTGTGAATGAATGAATTCAATTCCAAATCACTGTGAGGGCACCTAGTACTTAGGGTAAGCAGTAAGTATTTCCAAAAAAGTTGTAACCTCTTTTAGGAGTTTCAAGTTGACTGCTCTAAAGCCAAACTGTATAAGATCTGGCTCTGGAGAAGTATCTTTAGAAAGCAATTAATTTTGACTCCAAACTGAAGAGGAAAAATGTTCATAGTCAGCATAATTAAACTAGGGGGAATTATGTTAGTTTCAGAAATATTTTGAGAGACTGTGTGCTTTCTCAAGACTAGACTTAGTATTCTTATTTTCCCAGAAGATTACAGCTGCTTAATAAAGCCTGTGGAGACTCCTTCTGGAGGAATGAGGGGTAGTTTCTCCAGACTATGTTGAGGATAGAAGTTTGAAGCGAAGTAGACCCAAACCTGGATAATATATAGCTAGAAAGAAAAAAAAATAGAAGCAATTGATGTTTTAGAATGTCTCAGGAAAAAAAGGAGTTTTTGACTTTAACAATCAGTCTTCAAACACCAGTAGGCAGAGGCAGTCTGTGAGGTGGGTTTCAAAAATTGGCATGAGACAGTAGTTTACCAATGGCCTCAAAACATCAAGAAATGCCAAGCAATAAATAACTTTCTTAATAGAATATTATGGTTTGTCTTCTGTGTGTGCTTTGTCTAGATCCTTGCTAGCTGTATTTATATTAGAGTTTGATTTATAGTAAGTCAACTGTTCCTAAAAATTGCTAATAACCTATCATGTATTTTAAACTGAACACAACCGTACACGATATAAACGTCAGTTCTGCTTGTCCAGGTATGCTTTCTAATGTGGTACACAATCCCCCATTTCTCATTAATATTATGTGTTGATACATATCTTGTGTAAATACTGCAGTTTCATTTTGTTTGTTTGTGTGTTTTTTGGTTTGTGTGTTTTTTGGTTTGCTGGTTGTTTTTTATTTTTTTAGTTATTATTTTTGCCTTCCATTACTTGCATACAAACCTGTTGCCATGAAGCTAACCAGTGTTTGGAGTGACTCATAATGGAAACTCGAGAAAATGTTTGGCTGGCATAGTTTACCAGCTGGCTATATATAAAGCAAGAAAGGGTTGATTTTGTTCAGTCTTGGGGTCTAGTATTGGCTTAAGCTGTAATTCTCAGATTTTCTCGGTGTCCTAAACTCCCAGGGCTTTGTTCTCAGAAAAAATAAGGCTTTTTTATAAATGCTCGGCAGTGAGTCAGATGCATGGATATCTGGTTTTAAGTCTCTCGACTTGGAATTAAGTACTTAACTTAAATTGCTAAACTTGAATATTTTAACAAGTATCTTTTTTTTCCAAAGCAAGTCACAGAAAATAATCAGAAAGGGGTGGTTTATTTTTCTTTTTTTTAATTACCTTTGTGCCTTTAAAAGCCATTAAAATGCTAGACAGATAGCAATGGAGATTGGTTTTTGATCTGTCAAGTGTGGCATGAACAGTAACAATAGAATCACCATAGCTCAACCTTGAACAGAGGGGATCACCTACATATGTAACAGGTGGAAGCCTTCTGTTCCCTTTTCAGTTGCACTTGTTTGTGTCCGGATTTCTGATCAACCTGATCTAGTTGAAGATGTCCCTGCTTGCTGCAAGGAGGTTAAACAAGGTGACCTTTTAAGGTCCCTTCCAACCCGAACTATTCTGTGATATTTACCCTGCAGAACAGCACCTTTTCTTCCTGTGTGAATAGCCTGTTGCTGTGCAAGCCAACGCTCCATCACACACCAACAGTAGGCGTCTGAGGCCGGCTTGGTGCAGTGTGTCGCATCCTTACACTGGCTGGCTTGCAAGGGCCGGCGTGTGGCTTAGAAGGGGCTGCCCTCCCCGCCCCCAGCTTAGGAAAACCTTTCTTACTCACCCACTTGACTTAGTTTCAAGGATGCGATGGGTAGTTCTTTCCTGAGCAGAAGTGACAGAGAAGAGTGGGCCATCCCAGCTAGCAGGTGGCTACCAGGTGTCTTTTGAGATGAAAAATGTACATCCCAAGCTGTTAATGGCTTGCAATTGTAGTTTAGGGTGTAGCAAGCAACAGTCTGCCTGTAAGAGGCAGCAGTGCTGTAAATGTCCATCTTATTTTTTTAACCTAGTTGTTGCATACTTGTTTACCTTGTTTTTTTTCTTCACCCAGACTCATGCTTCTCTTGCTCATATCAGACCTGAGCACTGTCATTTCTGCTCTCAGTCCTTTACATGGAAAGGAGGAGAGGCATAACTTATTTCCATGTGGGCTCAGCACCCTCCCTAGTCTGACTTCTCATCAGGGCTGCTAGCTTGTTCCTTGTTCTTCTGTAAACCTCTGTTCTTCCTGATTTTTGCTCCTCTTAGCTAAAACACAAACGTGGTATTTCCATAGCAGGGCTTGAATTGCTTCTTCAGTTTTCTGGGTGGAGGAGGGAAGACTTTAGAAAAGAATATGGGAACAAATCTTGTGAAGGGCTGGGTTCATAACTCTGTATTATTGTGGAGTGCAATAGGATAGTCAGCGAGTATGTGATATTGAAAATTTGCCAGATACCAGAGCTCTGGAGGACTGGAACATATTCTTCGGAAGGCTGTGAGAGCTGAGTACACAACTATTATTTTCTGACTGCAGAGGTAACAAATGTGTGAAAGCTGGGTTTTCCACTGTTCAGCTGCCACTTGGTAGCAATGCTTTTAGGAAAGTCTGACATCTCATTGGAGTACCTAGATAACAAAATGCATATTTCAAAAAGTCTCCACTTCTAATTTGAGGTCATTCATTTTGGTGTCTAAATAGGAACTGACACTTGCAAATCTGTGTTGTTCAAGTGCTTGATTCAACCTAGGCTTTACAGAACCTGGGCTCAAGCCTGGCATTAGATGATACAAAAACAAAGCTAAAAAAATCCAATTATGTGATGTTTGTGATGGATATTATTACTAGTTTGTTTGCCATTTAATGTGTTTCTGGTCCCTTAAAAGTCTGTGGTCACTTTTCTGAGAGGGGCAACTATTTGCCTTGCCTTGGCTGCTGCACACTGAGTCCATCAGGAGGATAGGGGTGGACCGTGCTTTCTGAGGAGACACTGAACCCGTGGCGGGAGACTTGCAGGATGTAAGTATTAATATTTTTATTATTTCAGTCCAACCTGAGACACCAGGTCAGGAAGCTCAATAATATTCTGTTCTCAAACTTCTGTATATATCTATACATAATTTCACAAAATACCTTCTATGCGCCCCTCCAGCTCCTTCAAGGAAACTGTGGAAATTTAAGGCTGAACTTACATTCCTGGTATTGTTGAGGTTACATATTTTGTTGTTTAACTTCAGGAAGCTGTTAAATTTTGTAGATAATTTTATCATGTGTTTAACAGATATGTATAGTCTCCAAAGCATATACATCTTTCGTTCTTTATTCTTTCGTGATTTAAGATACGCTGTCAAAAGGTGGGAAAATTTCTGTGTACTCACTTCCATAGATTTGATACCTGGTTTGTGACAAAGGGGAGGAGAAGAATGTCATCCTCTCTGCAGATAATTTACTTTTTGTGTCAAGGAATAAAGTCAATATTTCTTTTCCCTATTATATTTCAATTCTGTGGTTGAATCCAGAAGTGACAGCCTTCCCATTACTGTGATTTGTGGTTGGTTTGTTTTCATTTCAAGGACTCCTCAGCACAGATAGCAGCAGCCCATAAGTACTTTCCTGTTGGATGCAAATCCAGATGTGATCTTGTCAGTTTGAGTCCCAGTACCTAGAAGTGTGTGGAAAACATTTCCTAGAGATAAAAAAGTTGAATTTGACTTCAGCAAGGCTTTTGACACTGTCTCCCACAACATCCACATAGGTAAGCTCAGGAAGTGCGGGTTGAATGAGTGGACAGAGAGGTAGATTGAGAACTGGCTGGATGGCAGAGCTCAGAGGGTTGTGATCAGCAGTGCAGGTTCTAGCTGGAGGCCTGTAGCTAGAGGTGTTCCCCAGAGGTCAGTGCTGGGTCCAGTCTTGTTCAACCTGTTCATCAGTGACCTGGATGAAGAGACTGAGTGCACCCTCAGGAAGTTTGCTGATGATACCAAACTGGAAGGAGTGGTTGAAATACCAGAAGGCTGTGCTGTCATTCATCGGACAGGCTGGAGGACTGGACAGAGAAGAACCTGATGACATTCAGCAAAGACAAGTGTAGGGTCCTTAACCTGGGGAAGAATAAGCCCATGCACCAGTACAGGCTGGGGGTGGACCTGCTGGGAAGCTGCATTGCAGAGAAGGTCTGGGAGTTCTGGTTGACAACAGGTTGACCTTGAGTCAACAATGTGCCCTTGTGGCCAAGAAAGCCAACAGTATCCTGGGGTGCAACTAGGCAGAGTGTGACCAGCGGGTCGAAGGAGATTATCCTCCCCCTTTGCCCTAGTGAGACTGCATCTGAAGTACTGCATTCAGTTCCGGGCTCCCCAGTTTAAGAAGGACAAGGAATTACTGGACAGATTCCAGTGGAGGGCTACAAAGGTGGTTAGGGCTCTGGAGCACCTTTCTTATGAGGAGAGACTGAGAGAGCTGTTCAGGGTCTGTTCAGCCTGGAGAAGAGAAGTTTGACAGGGGATCTTATCAATGCTTTTAAAGATCTCAAGGGTGGGTATCAAGAGGATGGAACCAGATTATTTTCAGTGGTTTCCAATGATAGTATGAGTGGCAATGGACACAGGCTGAAGCAAAGGAGATTCCTTCTAAACATGAGAAGAAACTTCTTCACTTTGAGGATGCCAGAGCACTGGAACTGCGCAGAGAGGTTGTGGAGTTTCCTTCTCTGGAGACATTCAAGACCCACCTGGACACATTCCTGTGTGATCTGCTCAAGGTGAACTTGCTTTAGGAAGTGGGTGTGACTAAATGATCTCCAGAGGTCCCTTCCAACCCCAACAATTCTGTGATTCTGTGAATTGTATTTGCATAGTTAGAATAATGTAACTTCTCTTATCACAGTGATACTAGTATCAGTACAAAAAAAAAACTTCAAATACACTTTTATTTTAGTATATCTGCATCTGATCTGGGATTGCAGAAAATAAGTTCTGCTTCAGGGCAATGCCACCTTAGCACATTCTGAGCTTGAAAAGTTAGTATTGTATATTTGGTGGAGGCTTTGTCCAAAGTCTGTATTAATATACCTCAGATTTAATCTGGCCCTTGCTGTGCTTGATCTCATGATGTTGCATGGTCTTCTGCCTGCCAGAAAGGATGTTTTCCTTGTATCTGAAGATCTGCCAAGGTACTTATCACAGCAAGACTGGTTCTATGGCCACAGGAGTGTCAGAAGAGTAGTATGCATGCTGAGGAATAGAAAAGCTGATGAGGCCAGGAGAAAAACGATGGTGTCTGACAGATGAAAGGCCTCAGAACATAACTCCTGCCTGAAATATAGCGTATTTGCTTTCTGGAAAATACACATCCCCTTGTTCCTCCTCACATTTGTACCTTGCCATACTCCTCTCATTATTCCCTCTGGTGGTGAATGCAGCTGGACCCAGCTGTCTGGGGATCTCAGGGCTGAGCTCACCATGGTGTTCACCACGCTGCCTCCTGCTCCATCCTCCTGGCTTATTTTGATAGAAATGGTCTATTCTGAAGGCCATAAATAATTGCTAGGCAGCCTGTATAACAACAGCAACATTAGTTTAGATTAATTTCTGCCTTGTGTCAAGCAGGATGGATTTAAGGTATATACCTCCTCACAAAGCAGTCTTAACTCTGCATTTTTCACTTCTAGCAATTTGCATTTATACTGGCTTACCTCATTAGTCCCTGGTTTCTAGAGATTTCTTTAACTAGGCTTAGTACTGAGACTGAGTTATTGTTACACATCCTTACCTTTCAGTGAACAAGGATTTTTTAGAATTACTATTGTGTACAGGTGTGTGTGTGTGTTTTTAAGTAATCTTTTAGGATGCTTGTTTAACCCGGGATGAAGATTTCTGAGTCTCTGGCTTCTTGGCAGTGACTGTGTGAGGCATACAGTGGCTTTGGCTGCATGCTCTTTTGTTCCTCATCTCTGAATCTCCTATTCACCCTCTCCTCATCTAGTGAAATGCTGTTTCTGTTATTTTCCACGTGAGGCATCATAGGATATGCAGATTGGTTAAAATGGTCAGAACGAGCAAGAATCAGGAGACTTGTGGACCTGGCGCATGAGGTTGTGAAGGACTTCTAGAAAATAGGGTTGAAGGTCATCATGTTATCGCTGTTGTGTAGTAGCTAACATAAACGCTGGCATCAGTGGGGACCCAAATATGCGAAATAACCATTTAGAGCATTTACTTAAAAGACATGGTAAAATGTCAAGGCAGTGAATTTCTGGTGCTTAAAAGAATCTATAGCCTTAGCTGAAATGATCTCAACCTTCATTATAGAAGGATGTGAAACTTTCTTTATGCTATTGCACCATTTTTTTCACTCCTTTCAGCATACAAAGCTTTGTCTAGACTAGGATTTACATCAGCAGTGTGATTAGCTCCTTGGTGGCTGTAAACTATAGCCTAGATATGAATGTGTCTTTTATCACTTGCAAGGGCTTTACCTTCCCTCCATTCCATGGGATTAAACTCGACAAGTTCAGTGCATGTGGTAGAGCTCAGTTGTGTGTGTGGTGTGTGTTGTTTGTGTGTGTTGTTTTTTTTTTTCTCCTCTGGTGTGGTGCTGATTCTATTTGTAATGCAGAATGGTGGACCTGATCCCTACTTTGCTAAGTGCTCTACAAACTGAGATTACTAATAAGGTGCCAGCTCCAAATAGTTTACAGTGTGCATAAAAGATGAGACAGAAGTTACCTGTAGACAGGAAGAATATAGAGAATAATGAAACAATATTGATCAGCATCCTTGACCATGCCCTTGGCAGTTCCTGCAGCCAAGCCACTATCAAGGTCTTGTTCTGCTGCTTATGAGCACCCTGATAAGGTGGTGGTCTGTAGTGGTTAGGCCTGCCATCACTATTTTAATCCCATAAAAAATATTCTGATAAAGCATAAATGATGTCAGTAGTATCTACATTCTTCTGTGTCACTGAACTACTCAACTCCTGTGCTGTTCAGCAACAACTAGATAAAACCAGACTGCAAACTGTTTTGAGCATTATTCTGCCCAAAACATCCTTGTCAGATTTATCTTCCCACATGGCCGAGTGGCATTTCTGGATAAGTTCACAAGCTTCTCTTTGTCCCCACTGAGAGTCCTTCAAACAGCCTCCTTGTTCTCCTGGTGTGTTACCCATTAGCAAAGTTAATTGATGTGGGGGGCACTGTGGTACTGTTTGACAGGAGCTGTGGCTCTTGGGTTTTCAGTATAGCTGGTCAGAGGTTTTCCAGCATGGACATCGGAAAATGGCAGTTCATCGGAAAATATATTGTGCTTGTGGTACCTTTGGCTTAGGTATCGGCCTGTCCTCTCACTCAATTCCCTTGTTTTTCAGTGCGCTGCTTGATTACACTATTATGGAGCAGGGGGGATCTAACACATCTAGGAAGCCTCCCAGTACTGGGATGAAAACTTTTTGGAAATAAAGAATTTTCTAAATGATATAAATGTTGTTTCCCAGTTAGCACAATTATCACTAGCGTGTGGAGTTTTACAGGTCTAATGGGAATTTTCGGGCTTCGAGCTTCTGTGTTGACTCTTGGATGAAGAAACAGGATAGGAACTTTGTAAATGCCATGTCAGATTTTCCAAATTGCACATGAAAAAAATTTGTCTATTCATATATAAATAGTTTTGTGAACAGCTGGAGTAGTGGAGTTAAATTTCTCGCAGACCTGTACCCTCTTGTCCCTGTGTCTTGTTCTTGCTGTATTACCAGTTTCTCTTTTGCCCTCTCTGACCTCCACATTTCTCCTTTCCTGCTGTCACCTAAGCCACCCCACGGGGTGGGGACTTGCCACTCCCTCCTGCATTTACGAGCTGCCATCAGGGGAAAAAGCATCTATTACTTTGTAGTTGTGGTAATGCTGATAACTGCCTAGTGGGTGCTTTGGTTTTTCCTTTTCCAATATTTCCCCCACCCATGTGAGGCTGCTAATATTCATTAAACACAGAAGAACACATTTGGTTAAAACTGTCCAAATAATTTATTATGTATTAAAATATGTATGAAGTTTAAACCAGGATGAAAGCAAGGCTTAAATTATATTCCTTTAGGAAATTTTTTATTTTAGTTTCCAGTGCTGTTAATCTCCAGCCATCAACAGGGAGCCAAGAGACTTGGAAGAGTCTGGTCCTATTGGCAGGAGCTCAGCATGAAGTTTATTTCAGTGCCTGAGAATGACCACTTCAGGACGGAGCCCTTCAGTAGGTTAATGTTAACATAGAGTTTTGTACATATGACATGGCATACAAGTGCTATCTCTTGCTTAATAAATATGGCAGCTGGTTATTTTGGATTTAAAGTCTCTGGAGGGACTGCATCTGAATTTTATCCCATGTTTGTAATTTCATAGTTACTGATGCTAGTCTTCTCACTGGTTCTAGTTACTGGAAATTTACGTTTCATTTATTTTCAGCTTTTCTTTGAGGAAAACTCTTTGGTTTGTCTTCTCTAAATAGGCCTTTTTGCTCTAAGTCAAGTTACAAATTTTAGATTGTGACAAATAGCTAAAATTAATGTTAAAATATTTAAAGTTTAATTTGGTTGTAAAGCTAGTAAATTCCCAAACCATGCTAAGGTCTACTCAGTGATCCATAAATTTTTTTCCCCATAACTATCTCACTCAAGCATTCCTTCTGTTGTCTTCCCATGGATGCTTTGGGTTTGGGCAGAGTTTTTTGTTCTGTGTTTGTACACCACTTAACATAATGGGACACTGGTCTTTGAGTGGTCTCGTAGGTACACCTAGGGAGTCTATAATGGAAATCCTTTTCTTTCCCTTTCATAAATAAAACACTCGCTGCAGGATGTGTTTCCACTTCCAGTTGTATGTAATTGGCTCAAAATTTTTGAGTCTGGAAGAAAATAAGCATGTGCTTATAAGAGCGAAGTTTTGTCTTTTCTTTCACTAAATGAGATTTGACTGTGCTCCTGTTTTAAAATGCAGCATTTTAGGTAATTTCAAGGTAATTTTTTTTTCTTTGTTTCCCCAAAGGAATCCCTATACTATAACATAATTGTTTATAATATGCAAAAAAAAAAAAATACTTTCAGAGAGATTATTCCATTTTTGACACTATTCTGTGTAGAGTAAATGATGGTTCTACATGTTAAAGAAGGAATTAATCTATTTGGCTTACAGTGTTAATTAAAGTAGTGGATGTTTACTACTTATAAACGAGGAAAAAAGCTCCCTGGAATCAGTTTTGGCACTTCTGCTTTCACTGTAATTGCTATAAAATTATATTTATGCATTTAGGAGTGGCACTTGTTATAACAATACCTGTGGCACATCTCTGTCTTCTTGTCCTCCCAAGAGTTTGGGAGTGATGACCTGATATCTATTTCTCAAATTGGGGGAGGAAGGAGCAAAAAAATAGGGAGCAATATATGGAATGATGAATGTAGGTAAAATAATGTAAGTCACAGCTTGTTAATTAAATAGTCTGTATTAAAATAAAAGGGCTGCTTGTGGCTGGAAACCTTTGGCTTTCATCTTCCATGTGAAATTTGAAAGCACATGGTTTTATGCTCTGTGTTGAAAGGGGAAGTAGGAAAGAGTGAGAAAGACATTGCAAGTACCACGGTAACTCACCTGAACACCAAAACTAAAAGGTGAGTGTGCTCTTCTCTTAGCCCTCTAGGTTCAAAGGAAACTTGACCTTTGCTGATTTCATATATGTTGTAAAATTTGCCATAACCTTCCTGAGATCTCTATATGTCCATGTTTGAATCCCACCTTCCAGAAAGCATGTCACACTGCTGGGTTCAGCAGCTCAGCTTTGTATGGGTGTTGGAACCAGAGCATTTCCAGAACTTTTTCTACAGATGCCTTCAAAACTGGAGGGTGCTGAGCATGTGTTATAAATAGGGAGAAGTAAAACAGAAGAAGGATGTGAACAAAGGTAAAAAGCAAATATATAAAAGAGAAATATGCTTGCATAAATCCATAGGCACTGTTCCTTCTAAATACCATGCATTTTTCTGCTAAACTAGGGAAGGAGGAAAGAATATATTCTGATTACTTCTGTTTGATACAGAAAGTAAGTATAATTTTTAACTGTTTCATGTTTTCAGAAAAATTTATGACCAATACTATGTCAAGCAATCAAACACAGATAGGCAAGGTACAGTCTTTTTGTTGTTCTTATTCTAAAGTTAGACTCTTCAGAAATGGACTCATGAAATATTGAGTCCAAGGTAGCTCTCAACTGTGAGGATGTTCAACACCAAAATTTTATTAGAATGCAATTTTTTCGCACAGTTTTTGTCCCATTCTAAATGCAAAAAAAAAGAGACTGCTTGATCCATGTCTTTTGTTAAAACAGAGTGCTCAGGTTACACTTAAAGGGTATTTTTAATTTGTAATACAATTTATATTAAAATCCATACTTTTTGGACCAGTTCAGTGGGAGATATCTCTCCCTATCCTCTCTTCCTCCTCTAATTCCTGCATCTCCATTGTCAAATTGCCTGAAGATATTTTGGAACCTTATAGTATTTGGAGGGTTTTGTCTTTTATTTGTGTGCCAAATAAGGGGATTGAAGTAAATCTCTGCCATTTATGTTTGTGAAGAAAATATTGTAAATGCTAATCTTGGATGTTATAAAAAAAAAAGCATATGAGAAAGAACTAATGATTATTCTAGAATTTCATAGTTCTTGTATTTGTCTTGTGATTTTAGGATATGTACTGTATCCCAGTATGTGAGGAAAAAACAGGGGCTAGAGACAAATTTCACAATCTGAGCTGCTATTTTTTTTATCTCCATCCACCAAGACTGTAGGAAAAAAAAGGGTGGTGGTGGGGAACGCGCATAAGACATAGATTTGTTGATCACATAATGGTGCCAATTGTTCCCAGTTAGCAGTGAATGTTTCTGCGACTTAATTGTCCTCCACAATGAGTAACATGCTCTGTCTTGTACTGGGGTAAATCAGTGTTTCAGAAAGAGAAACACGTGACTTTGTCTTAACGATCTGCTTATTATTAGAGTTGTTTCTTGCTCAGCATTAGAAAAATGAGCTAAATAGAAGTCACATCCTTACACACCATTTATTTTTTAAAAATTATTAAGAAAAAAGAATAAACACTTAAGGTATTGTCTCCTGTCTCCCCTTGGCTCACTGAAATGAACCTCTATGGGCCAAGACATCAATCCTGGGGACGCTCTTCCTAGTGTAGACCTTAAGAAACTCCCTGTTCTTCAATGGGAACTGGCATCTCTCTGCCATTTGGTAAAAATCCTACCACTCTTCCCAATGTTTTGCAACTGTTTTGTTTGTGTACAGAAGTTTCCTGACACTAGATAGGATACAGAAGCATTTAGTCAGAGAAATTTCCGTTTTGTAGCCCATATTCAAAAGACAATTAAGTCAATGAGCATAAAAGCATGTATAAATACTTTATTAAGTGAAGGCCATTATAAATATAGTGATTGAATCTCTGGTAGAGATGTGAACATTGAAGTCTCAGCAAAGTTGAAATAAATGGAAAAAATATTTTAATGGATAAGATCTGCCTTGCTGATTGGTATTTGTCACCTGTACTTGGACAGCACTAATATAACCTGTTTTTATGTCAACATAACTAGTTCTGAATATGAAGAGTTTTCATTAGGAAACTATAATGTGATTTTCTTTTCATTACTTTAAAGGGCAGCCAACATCTAGCATTCTCTTGCTAAATATAATTGTAAAGTCAAGCTAGACATTTGAAACTAAAGAGGCCAAACAATTTATACTTAAAAGTGCGTGAGGTTTTGCATATATTAGCAGTTATGCTACGCTACTTTAGCTTTTGATGAGTTGCATTGGTTTTATGAAAAACAGATCGTGTCTTACAAACCTTATAAATCTTCAGTGATACCACAACTTTGAGAAATAGTATTAGGTGCCTTTAAGATTTGCTGTAACATCATATGGGTGACTAGAAAACTAGGGATGATGCAAAAAAAATCCAAACCCAACCCAACAACTGAACGCTCATTGCATGCACTATATGTGGCAAAATGATAATAATCCTTCTGAGAATGTTTGTTTCTAGTAGAGTCTTGATAACATCTGTCTCTGCCTTATGCTATTTAACATTACCTTCAGTGAGCTGGTAGAGGGTGCTGGTGAGGGGCGGGAGGAATATAGACCAGAAGGGCAACTTTGTATTTGTAGGAATAGAAGCAGTGTCAAATATTTAAACCTGGCTATAGTTCTAGCCTTTACATGGAGGGAGTTGGAGAAAAACCATGAAAGTAATTTAAGATGGGGAGAAACATGCTTTAGGGAAACAGTCTGGGAGCTCAGTTGATTTAACTTAGTAGGCAGATGGTCAAGAACTGTCTTGAATTCACTGTCCAGGCAGGTGTATGGAGAAAACTTGGTAACAGATATTTCTTAAGTTTTGATATAATCCAGTGTCAGAAAACTGCATCTAGCCTAACTGAAACCAGAGTTACAGCACGTATTTTTAACATGGTGTAGCATTAATTGTTGGAACAGTTTGCCAACAGTTGGACTGGATTGAAATGTTGGATGAAACCTGATGGTATTCTGCTTTGAAAAGTAATTAATTTAGGACAATCCTACAGGGGTCAGCCTTGGACACAGAAGCTCCAGCTGCCGCTGGATGCTGTTTCAGTTGGGCAGTGGAAAGACATTTTAACAGTTGCGACCCTGGATGGAAACTTGTGCTCTTGCAAGAGCATTTTGGGAAGTCTGTTGTTAGTAAACTCCATTGTTAGTAAACCTCCTAAGGCCTTGGACCAGTCCTGTGTGTGGAGCAGAAGACATTGATTAGTTTATCTTTACTTACACATGTGTGATGCAAATACAGAAAATATTATTTCTATCTCATTACAGAAGCAGAGGGGGATGAAATCACTGCCCCAATTTTAAAGCAGCAGCATGATGTCTGTGTTTGTTCCCCTCTGTAACAAAAAAGGCCTCATGCTGCAAAAATACAATATTTAAGGCTGTAAATATTGAGCTGTTATATTTGCTTCAGAATGGTTTGTTTTACTCAATACTGTTTCAACCAGTGGCTTCCCCAGTGCTGCCCTGTGGCTTGTGCTCGCCATCCCCTGCCACTAGGACAGGAAATGTGCAGGTTTTTCCTAAACAGAGTTGTTTGTCAGAATGGATCAGCTCCCCTCCTGCACTGTGTTTGCAGTAGTGCTTTAAATTAAAAAGAAAAAAAAATAAAGAAAAAGGACGTCCAAGGTCCTTTTGCCACCTCCTTCCCTGGTGCTTCATGAGCTGCTTTTGCAACTGTGTACCCAACCTAAGAGGACATTTCCCATCTTTTGGCCATGCTCATTTACTTCTGCTCCTTGCTCAGTACATTAATGTTTTCCTGTCCAAACAGATGTGATTGGTGGATATATGCAAGTGGGTGCATATATATGGGTGTGCGTTTGTGCGTGCATTCATGGTGCTTAGTCTCTTTGGTGTTAATAATAGACTTTGATTCACCCCCTTGCTGTGCGAATGGAGAGCACAGTGGTGGGGCTATTTTACCAGATGTCTACCACAAACTGCATTTCTGTTCTGTTGACCTCCTCCTGCCTTTGCTCCAGGATCACCAATCAAGGGTGGTGTTTTTTTTTTTTAATTTAAATTGTAGTTCTTATTTTATATTTTATTTTATTTAACTGTAAGCTTACCAAAACCTACATATTCCAGTTAAAAGACCAACTGAGCACATTTTCCATATAAATGAGATTTGAGGATCTTGGTATGTATCTGAGAGTGACTTGGCTAATTTAGTAATGAAGGTACTCTATTGTATATATAAGGTGTTATGAAGTGAATTGTTACTGTAACTGTTTTAGAGGCTCACAACCCAGAAGCGTTAGCTTATCAAATTTTTCATGGTTTCATTTTAGCAGCCATGAATTTAGACAAATTTCAGCCCAGATGGAGGGATTAACTGCTTTTAAAGCATGAGTTTTGAAAACTGTCATGATGTCATTCAGAATTCAGACTCTCATTTTCTCTTACTGTCTTAATGGAAAAAAATCCCTCACATTGTATGTATTTTTTTTTCTTCAGCAGCCTAATGGTGATATTGTGGCGGTTGACTGGTTAGTGTCTGATGTCAGTGTTGATGTTAAGGTATGACAAGGTTTCTGAATTGTTTGCCCTGTCTGGAACAGGTTAGATGAATTAAAAAGCATCCCACAGGGTAATTGTGGAGTTGGTAAAGTGAACAGCAAGTATGCATTGAGTACCCTCCTTAGGAAACTTTCTTTGTATAAATATGTGCTGTAAACCAATAAGGCTAGAGTTTTAACTAGTTTTTTAAAAAATAAATAGGAATACGAAGACCAATATTCCAGGGAAGGGGGAAAATTGCTGAACTGGCCTTGGGTGACTGCAGAGAATTTCAGTCCATGGGTGGATGCTTAATATGTTAACAAGCAAAAGAGAAAGAACAATGAACACCTGCTTCAAAATTATAACAGGAGGAGACTAAAAATGAGTGATCCTCTTCCCAGTCTGTGCTGCTCAACCATTCCTGGGAATGCTGAGGCTTGTGTTAGTGTCTGAGAAGTACAACCAGGCGTACATCCTCAAGGTGATACCCAACTTATGTTAAGCGACAAATTTTTCATAGACCAGGAGGAAAAGAACCTCTTCCCTGCCTTTTCATTCAGCTTTTGGTAACTCTTTGCAATATATGCAAACCAATGAGGCTTTTGGGTTTTCAGCTAACACCGACTAGAGTAGAGCCACTGACTTCGTCAAGGACATACTGATTGGCACCAGTTGAAGATGTTGTCCTTTAGCTATAGTATTCTTTGTGGAGACATTCTAGGGTCATTGTACCAGAGGGGGGATGTGTTGCTTTGATGCTGTGCTGCAGATCACTGGGCTTACAGGATGCAACTTAACTCATAAGCCCCCATATCAGACTTCTACATGGCAGGTTTTTAGGTCTGGCAGCTACTCTGAAGAGCTTTATAGAGGGTAGCACTGAAAATCATTGCTTCAGTCTGTAGAGACTGAGGTCCTTTAGGCTTGGATGACTCAGAAGATAACTCTGGGGAAGTCTTTGTAATTGGAAATCCCATAAACTTGCGACCAGGAAAGGAGTTCAACTGATAGTAAAGAGGATTATTTGTGATACTGCCCTTGCCTGGTGGGTTGCATAGTCAGGAGAGAGAGTGTCAAAGTGTTTGTTTTGCTTTGTGAACTTCCCAGCTTGTGGAAGAATGGCCGGAGGCTGAGGGGTTACAAATACAAAATATAGGTGTTTGATGCCTCCCATCCTCTTTCTGAGGAGTGTCTTTCTTTAAACTTTTTATCATTAACTGTGCCAGGAGAAACAACTGGGCACTGACAACTCCAAAAATGCGTAGAAACCTCTGCAGTTCATATGTAACTAGAGATAATGACACTGTTTAGTTTTCCAAATGTGCATTCTGGGTGTTTCACAGAATCACAGAATCACAGAATCAACTGGGTTGGAAAAGACCTCAGAGATCATCGAGTCCAACCCTTGGTCCAACTCTAGTCCGTTTATTAGATCATGGCACTAAGTGCCATGTCCAATCTCAGTTTAAAAACCTCCAGGGACGGCGAGTCCACCACCTCCCTGGGCAGGCCATTCCAATGCCTGACCACTCTCTCTGTAAAGAATTTCTTTCTAATATCCAGCCTAAATTTCCCCTGGCAGAGTTTAAGCCCATGCCCCCTTGTCCTATTGCTAACTGCCTGGGAGAAGAGACCAATCCCCACCTGGCTATAACTTCCCTTCAGGTAGTTATAGAGAGTGATGAGGTCACCTCTAAGCTTCCTCTTCTCTAGACTAAACAACCCCAGCTCCCTCAGCCTCTCCCCATAGGTCTTATGCTCAAGTCCCTTCACCAGTCTTGTTGCTCTTCTCTGGACTCGCTCCAGCACTTCAATGTCTTTCCTGAACTGAGGGGCCCAGAACTGAACACAATACTCCAGGTGTGGCCTCACCAATGCAGAGTACAGGGGAAGGATCACTTCCCTTGTCCTGCTGACCACGCTATTTTTGATACAGGACAGGATACCATTGGCCTTCTTGGCCACCTGGGCACACTGATGGCTCATGTTGAGCTTCCTGTCAATTAGTACCCCCAGGTCCCTTTCTGTCTGACTGCTCTCCAGCCACTCTGCGCCCAGCCTGTAGCGCTGCAGGGGGTTGTTGTGACCAAAGTGCAGCACCCGGCACGTGGCCTTATTGAACTTCATCCCATTGGAATCAGCCCATTTTTCCAGTCTGTCCAGATCCCTCTGCAGAGCCCTCCTGCCTTCCAGCAGGTCGACACTCCCTCCCAACTTGGTGTCATCAGCAAATTTGCTGATGATGGTCTCAATCCCTTCATCTAAATCGTCAATAAAGATGTTAAATAGGACTGGACCCAACACCGACCCCTGGGGAACACCACTAGTGACTGGCCGCCAGCTAGATGCAGCCCCATTCACCAGCACTCTCTGGGCCCGGCCCTCCAGCCAGTTCTTAACCCAGCGTAGAGTACACTTGTCCAAGCCATGGGCTACCAGCTTTTGCAGGTAGAAATGTACTCTGCTACTTCTTGCTGCAATTTATTTTACATGGCTGTGTGTAACAAATATTGTCCCATTTGGGCAGAGGCCACAGGGACAGATCATGGCTCTGTCTCTTGTTGTGATGCAGCTTAGCCATCCATTTTGCTATGCTGAGGAGTCCCTGCATGGCAGAGAATCATAGAATCATTCTGGTTGGAAGAGACCCTCAAGATCAACCATAATGTGACTCTAGCACTAAACGATATCCCTAAGAACCTCACCTCTGTGTCTTTTAAACAGCTCCAGGAATGGTGACTCAACCACTTCCCTGGGCAGCCTGACAACCCTTCCTGTGAAGAAATTTTTCCTAATATCCAATCTGAACCTTCCCTGGTACAACTTGAGGCCATTTCTTCTCATCCTACCACTTGCTACTTGGGAGAAGAGACCAACACTCTCCATGCTACAACCTCCCTTCAGGTAGTTGTAGACAGCAATAAGGTCTCCCCTTAGCCTCCTTTTCTCCAGGCTAAACAGCCCCAGTTCCCCCAGCTGCTCCTCATAAGACTTGTGCTCCAGACTCCTCACCAGCTTTGTTGCCCTTCTCTCTCTCCTATAACTCAATGTCTTTCTTGTAGAGAGGAGGCCAAAACTGAGCACAGTATTACAGGTGGGACCTCACCAGCACCGAGTACAGCGGCATGATCGATTCCCTAGCTCTGCTGCCCACACATTTTTAAGGAAAGTTTTGATACTGAACTTTGTTGAAATTACTTATATAATTTCCTTAAGAAACATAAGTTTATTTTACAGCAAATGCATGCGTCTTTCAAATAGTCTCAAAGAGACGTTTTGTGTTGCTTCCACAGCCTAATCTAATTTGCCATTTCCTAAGCTCAGAATCAAAATTCAGTGTTGCCAGAGTTTAGTTTTCCAGTTTACCTACATGAAGGTATTTTGTCTGGTTTTTGTTCAGACCCTGTATGTTTCATCACTGTTCCTCTAAGCAGCACTGCAGGTTTCTTAACACGGGCACTTTGCATACCTATTTATTTGTGTAACAAACTCAGTGATGAACGCAACGTGCTGTTTAACGCCTCGGTAAATTTATCACATAAATATCAGGAAACATTGGACTTGTTACACATGACCTAGTATTTGAACAAAACAATGAAAAGTAGTACTATTGATAATTTTTCTCAGAAGTCCTTCCTATTCCATTCCAGGAACTGGCTATAAGGGGCTTTCCAGCAACAGTGCATAGACGTCTGTATATTTCCTCCTTTGCCTTGGATGTATTATTTGTGAAATTACATATCAGATCTACCCAAGCATCACTAAGCTAAGCTTTGTATTGGAACAATGTACAGTATCAGCCAATAAATGTGCTCTTTAATTGTCATTTCCTTTTTTTCTTTTTTTCCTGGAGGGACCGGGGGGAAGAAAGTGGAGCCAGGAGGGAAAAAGGAAGTTTCTTAGGTGCCTAGCTCAATTAATCTTCTTTGTTATGTCCCCCAAAGTCTCTTGCACACTTAAGAGGTGTTGTAATGTTTGGTTTATCTGAACCATCTATTAAACATTGGCAGTGCGAGTCACGAAGTGTCCCCTGGTATAGACCAAGGCTCTGATCACACAGATGAGCATGTGTGGACTTCAGAGGCTTAGTCCAAGCTTGGTAATCTGCCCTCCTGCAGCCTTCTCCTCTCCCAAGCACTGTTCAGTGGGCTCAGACTTCCCTGTGGCTTGTTCTCTCCCTCGCTGGTACCCCAGATAAAGCTTGTCAGGGTGTGAAGGCAGTAGCACAAAAGATAATAAGGGCAGACCTTGGCCATCCATCATGGTTACAGACTAAACAATCCTGTATTGTTGAAGAACTGGCCCCTTTTAATAACAATTGTAAAGAAATCACTAAGGAACAAAACCAGCTTATATTTTCAAGGAATATTTTGAGGGACTCTGTCTTCTGCATGTGCCAAATAAAAATGCATGAATCAAAGCTATGTGTTAGATTTAAATTTCCAAGAGGAAATCATCAAATTAAGAGACTTATTTGGGGCTCAGGCACTAAAAGGATTAAAACTGAGAAGAAGGCAAAAGATCATGGTGATAGGATATCTTATTCCCCATAGAATGAATAATATTGAGATTCCCACAATGGAAGGTATTGAGAACATCTCTCTGTAATTGCTAATGTCCAGGCACTCAAAGTTATGCAGGACCTGCTGGAAGTTGGGAGCTGGACCTGGAAGGAGAGAGTGATTCCCGGTCAACACTTCCTACAAAACCAGAAGAAGTGGTGAGACTGAGAGAAAAACAAGAGGCATCTTGCCTGTTCCCTCTACAGTTGCCCCATATCTGCTTGTTGTTCAGCTGTAACTTCAGGCTTGAAGGCAGTTTAATGGGAAAGGTTTTTAGCCCTTCTCTACAGTCACATCAGGTTTAGACTGGGTAAAACCCTGGCCTGCAGATTTTAGCAGTCAGATCTTCCATACTTCCATAGCTTCTGCTATTGCACCCTCTAATACAAAAATGCCAAAGAAACAGTTTTTGAAGCTTTGGCTTGCATATTTCTTCCCATAGATACTGGTCCTTTGCAAATGTAGAGGAGCACTTTGGGCAGAAGCTGTGGGGGGATACGTTATTGTCCTTTACCTGTGCTGTACTGCAGTAGGGATTGCCAGGATTGCCCCATGCTGGAGGGATGTCTATGGAGCACAGTAAAGGCTGTGACTGTGGTGAACACCAAGTCCACCAAGTTTCTGCACATGTGGGGCATTTTCTTGTCTGTTCCCCAGGGTCTTTGCAGCTGCTGTCAGCTGTGGACCTTGCATGACCATGAATGTGAGTGGGGCAGACCTTACTGCTGCTGGAGCAAAAACAGGAGCATCTGGCTGAGAATATCCTGATGGTAAATGTTCATTTCAAAACCTTGTTTTCTGGCTTTTCATTTGGAAAAAAAAGAATTTGGTCTTTGTTTCTTTCTTTCTGTCACTCAGTCTTGTAGTGCCGCTCTATAGCATTTTGACATGCAGATGTCATGAAGAGTTCATGCAAGACAAAGTAAGTGTGGCTAGTGGTTTATTATTTGTATTGTTTGTTACTTTTCAACCTAGGCAGACTCATCACCTAAATTGTCTCAAAAATAATCCATCGCCATTCTGCGAGTATCAAAGGCAGTCATCTGTAGAAATCATAAATTGCCTGCAGGAAAAAATGATGATATTACAATGTGGTTTGTTTTTTTTTTTTTTTCAATGTCATTTGATTTTTTTTTTTTTTCTTTTTCCTAAGAACTGTGTGCTGGGATTATAGTCACTTTGTAGTCAGAACTGCTTGTGCAGAAGACAAACATGCCTGCTGGGGCCTCCCAGGAGGCATATTTTTATTGTTTCATGTTGTTTTTCCTGGCTTAAAGTAAGGACCTGATTTTGTGAACCAGTGGCAAAATATGATTTATGTAGAAACATGTTGCCTCCTAACCCCTTTGTTGTTATTAGTAACTAGTGAAAATACAAAGCATGGGACACTGAGAGTAAAGTACAATGTCATCTGCTCTGCATTTTTTTTTTGCTCAGTGCTGTACATATTCCCATAAAGTTTGTGCCCACATCTTTACATAAGTATGTACATGATTAACCCGTTACCATGTGTTGTTTCAGAGGGTATTTCTATAAACATTTGCAAATTCAAAGGCTGAATGTTTTGATCTAATAGCATGTGGCAAAATTCAAATGTATTTGTACCTGGAGAAGAAAAGGGTATCTCTGCTATTGCTGAATTTTTTTCTTCTTCACAGCAGTTGTTTGCAGGAAAAAAAATACTCTCTGGTCTTTGAGGCATGGCGCATCCTACTATTTCTCATTAACAATAGTCTTCAAAATAAATATGCTGCCTATTGGCTCAGCCAGTGAGATTTGTAACCATGCACATGCAAAATATATTTCAAAGACTTATCTGTCATGTAAGTTTTAGAAACTATTTCCCTTCATTGTAACTTTCTGACACATATGGCTACTGATTTACACGATAGCAATTTAATCTATTGTCTTGAGAATCAACCGGATATGACGTTTGGTCTTTATCTTTCCTTTTAAACCAACAAGAGTTCCTGGCTTTTACAAAAACAAGAAATTTCAAACCAAAGCCACTCCAGTCCTGTCCTGTGAAGGAACATGGAAACAATGGTGTTGTAGGCTACAGGTGGGAACTGGAGGAGCTTCTTGTTCGTGTGCAAGAGGAATCTCACACAGAAGAAGGTACATTCATTTCTAATTAAACAAGTGATAAAATTATAAAGGAGTATATACTGGCATATCTCACTGATCGTATTATTCTTTGCTAGTGGCACCTGTTCTATTAGAATTGGGAGAAACTTCAAGTCTGTAGCTTAGAACTGACTGGGAGATGGCAGGGGATGAAGAGAAGGGCTTTATATCCTTTTTTCTTTGCTGGCTTTGTAAAACTAAAGGGTTAACAAACAAAAGCAATATCTGATTTGGTCACAATAACACAGTGTATGCACTAAAAATACACTAACAAGTGTGTAATCTGAGAATAATGCCTATTGTTTTCTTTAGCATTATTTTGTAGTCTCATTCCCATGCTGTTGCCACTTCTTAGCTATCTTGCAGAAGTAACAGCTTTATGTCAGAAAGCAGGAGACAACACTAGAACTAATTTTGGTGAATAGGAGTTTTCACCCTGGGTCTCTAATTTCTGCAGTTTCCTCTCTTTACTACTTGCCCCTTATCTCAAGCATATTATCACTCTGAAATCACTGAAACCAGTGAATTATAAGCCTGTGATTATAACGGTCTGCCAGCCAGTCCTTTTCCTTTTGTGGATGTTTGAGCAGGATGCAAATCTTGCACAATAGAGGTGACTTCTATTGGAACCAAGTTGGCTGATCCATTCTGGTGTGACTCTTCATGTCAGGTTGTCTGATAAATAATGCTGTGTGTTGAAGGGCTTTGTGTGTGCAGTGTATTCACTTTGATAAATTAGGATATGTGTTTATGTGGGGTTGCAGTTTCTGTGGAGGTACCCCACATTTCCCTGCAATGAGAAGTGAAAATAGGAAGAAAGAATAGGTAATCTCCTACATTACCTATTTAAAGAAGCATGGATAGGTAACAGAATTACTGTGAAAGTATGCAAGGACTACAGCTTTCTGAAATGTTGTAGAACCTCAGAAATAACTTTATAAAGAATCAGTAGAAAATGGTGAGTTATGTGAAACAGACTAAACACCCCAAACTAAGAATGTGCTTACCTCTCTCTCGTCTTTTTTTTGGCAGATGCTCTTCTTGACAGTGCTGCTAACAAACCTACTGCTGACCACTGTAATATCAGGTAGGAAAACATGTTTATTTTCTGGTGTCTAGGAACTAGAATAAATTTTCATAGTTTCTTCTGTAAGATTTTTTTTGCCTCTTTTTGTCCATCTAATCCTGCAATTCTAGGACAGGCAATAGTCTCATCATGCTGGTCATATTGCTAAAGCTTCTCGTTTTGGCTCTTTGCACTGTGTTGAGTCACAAAGACTGTGAATTTGGTAATGCTTGCATGAACAAACTATGGGGCTTTGATACTGCCCTATTGATTTTAATGTGATTACAGGTAGGCACAGTTTATAGCATCATAGAATTATAGAATCATTTTGGCTGGAAGAGACCCTCAAGATCATACAGTCCAACCATTAACCTAACTCTGGCAATTAACCATGTCCCTAAGAACCTCATCTATACACCTTTTAAACACCTCCACGCATGGTGACTCAACCACTTCCCTGGGCACTGTGTTCCAATGTCTGACAACCCTTTCTGTGAAGAATGAATGAATGCATAGCATTCCTTAAAGGATCAGGACTGAAATTATCCATGCAGGGTTTGGGCCAGCAGAAATAAAGATAAAAAGCTATTTCACTAATGCATATAATAAAAAATTAAGAAAAAAGAAATAATAAAAAACCAACACACAACCAAAACCTAAACCTGTGCTTGATCCTATGGACTCTGATGCCAGACATACAGTCTGCCTAGAAGCTAGAGCTAAAGGTTTAGGACATATAGTGATCAATGGCAATAAATTGGATCAGAAAAATTCCTGAACTGCAAAATGAATGTTTTACATTACAAGTTACATTGTGTTTTGATATCCAGGATCATCGGGTTCTTTACTTCAGGAATTATCAGTTTCCCGTTGCAGCTTTTTTGGGAATGACCACATCAAAACTTTTGATGATTCTTTCTACAATTTCGCTGGGGACTGCAGTTACCTCCTTGCTGGGGACTGTCACAAGCGCTCCTTCACACTCTTAGGTGAGTCTGAGCAAGAAACCAAAAAGTAACAAATTCAAAATATTCTAGGGATGTAGTGTTGCCCTTGTGTTTGGTTCTGTCACTGAGAAGAAAAGACAAATAGTGTTGCCCTTTGTGAGATAGGAGGGACCACTGAATAAAAGGATCTCGGGCTGTTTTCTGAAAACAGGATTATTTCTGAGAAAATTCTGCCACTTTGGCTTCTGTTATCCCCTGGTAATATACCTCGTGTATAACTAAACTGACAAGAAATGGAGATTTTCTTACTGGCTCTTCCAAAAAGGGAAAGGGAGACCATTTTTAATTTTGAGTTCACTAGGAGAATGTGGCTGTTAAAGCTGAGTACAGGAATAGGACCTGCATGAGCATGTAGAACTAATTTTACCTGCATGCTAAATGCCCACAGTAAGATAAATCCCATCCTACACAACAAAAGGTCTTTGAATTAGCATGAGACTCTGCAGCATCATTCTTGGAGATGGGCAACATAAGATATGAAAACCAAAGCCATATGTTACTTTCATACCGAACACTTTTGGCGGATATTCATATTTTAACTAATAACTGTTCTATATTAATCATAATAGTTTAAGATGACTTTTTACTGACTGTAAGTAAATTGAAGTAAACTGATGCCATCACTCTGAAAAGGAAACACATATCAATTTAAATAATTTTCTTCCTAAACTTAACTAACTTGGTGCAACGTTTTTGTATGTAGAAGAACCTGCCAGCAGATGTGAAATATGAATTGACTGAAGTATTTTATGTAATCAAATAAATCTTAAAAAAATGCCATGAGCTGAGGCTTCATTTCTTTGTTGAGCATGTAAGCATGGCATAATCTGTTTTTTATTACTATCTGAGTATATGTGCGTGGGTTTGTTTCTGTTTTGGATACCTGTCTGTGAAGTGCAATCTTGATTGCTGAGTAAAGCGTATAGGTCTGGGCAAAGCTGGCTACGTCAGAGCAGAAGGCCCGGAGCAGGTGGTGCATTGTGCAAGGACCTGCTGTAAAGTCATAACTGGACCATGGGCAAAAGCAGAGAAAGGACTATTTCTGTACCCCTCCATCCTCTTCTCTTTCAGAGCCTAAGAAAGTGGTCTCCATCTCTATGTGCTACTCCTTTTGAAAAATTCAGAGTGAGTAGCCCCCTAGTTGAATAGCCATTATTAGCATCCACTCTCCTGTGGAAACAGCTCCAGTGTGGATGGTAGGATGGAGAATTCACTGTCTAGAGAGAGTAATGGGGGCAAGGTGAGTCCACAACTAGTGCCAGATCATGCACCTGCCAGTGGTTGATGCAGCCCTTATCTTGGGACTATCTATGCATTTCACATTAAACAACTATAGGATAAAATAGATGGATGGCTCTCAAAAAATGTTAGATTATATACTCCCAGCGCTGCTATGTGTACTGACAAGTTGTTCTCCTGAGCCTCAGAACTAACAATATTTGCTTATGTTTCATCTCTTCAGGTGACTACAAGGATGGGGAAAAAATTGGTTTCTCTGTGTATCTTGGAGAATATTTCAACCTTCACTTCTCTTTAGATGGAAGTGTGATGCAGGAAGACAAAAGGTACCTGTGGGAATGACAAGTATTTCAACAGAAAACCCCCAATGTTTTTGTGTGTCATATTCTGAGAAATTCTCATCTTTCTTCATAGGGTTTCCATTCCTTTTGCTTCCAATGGCATTTTTATAGAGAAGGAGGCAGGTTATTATAAAATATTCAGCGATGAGCTTGGCTTTGTGGTGAAGATTGATATCAGTGGGAATATTCAGATACTCCTTCAAGAAAAGCACTATAATAAAACCTGTGGGTTGTGTGGCAACTTTAATAGATTTGCTGAAGATGACTTCAGAACTCAGGAAGGTAAGACTACAACTAATTGTATTTTAGTGTACACTTTGCACACCTTTCCTGATAGGTGATTCAACAAACATTTTGCTGATCCAGCAAAATGTTTCTACCAAACCTGTCAGGTGTCTCATCTTGATGTGCTGAAAAGCTATCTGACTCAGTTCTTTCATCTCCTTTTCTCCTGAAAGGGAATTGCTCTCACATTTCATTTCTAAGCAAAGCCCAGAAGTCTGAATTCAACACTTTTGAAAACCTTGAATCTTGAATTATTTTACAAAGATAAAGCTACAGGCTAAAAAATGTACAATATAGCGTGTGGGGAGGCTGACTAGGAGAAGACCCAGCCATAACGATATGAAGAATATTCTTTGATTCAACTTCTGATTTTTCACAAGTTAGACAAGTGTGAGTAAGAATAGATAGTGTTGCAATAGCAGAATATTAAATCCTGGGCATTGTTCCTGGCAGGTTTGTACTTGGATTTGGCATGGGATTCTGTTCTCTAAAGTGGTTACAGTTAGTGACATTTCCCTGTCCATATGGGCTGTTGGGCTGGAGGTGTGCCTTATATCACAGCAAGTCCTGATGCAAGGGAGAGATGAGACTGCTTTTGCTTCTCTATCCATTTTTATGGAAAGTCTGACAGTGTGGGGGAAGACTAAGAGCTCTGGAAAAGCACTGAATATGACTTTGAAGAACCAATCTTGATTTGTGGTATTTCAGAGTGTTTTTTAATTCTTAGCACTTATCTGAAGAGAAAAGGCTTAGAGTAAAGTTAGTTAATACATTAATTTATTAATCAATAATGTAAAGTATGTATTAAAAATAAATGATGTAAAAAATAGAAAGGGAAACAAAGCAGCCTGGAGCAGAGCCTGGCAGTGGTCCAGAGATGTGTCTTACTAATGCTTGGAATACATAAACATAGCTTCAATGTACAGAAAAAAAATTATTTCATAGTATCTTAGAGTGATTGATCAGCCCTTCAGCAATGTAAATAATAAGAAACAAACTTGGCTCACAGAGTTGCTTGGTGGGGCTTGGATACCTTGATGTCTGAATGTGTTGAGGTCTGAAGTTCACGTGTTTTTCTTGAGACAATAAATATGAGTGCGGCTATTACAGAAAGCAGGAGCAAAAAAGGAGACTATATTGCCTTGCACTGCTCCAATGTAGAGGATTCCCTTCTGCTGCTCATGTTTAAACTTGTTTCATGCTGTAGTTGTTTAACATGCCCGAGATTGTATCTTTCCTCTCAAAAAACAAAGGAGTGCTTTCACAATCACAGGTTTCTGAATGTAATGACAGGGTCACTGCTTGGAAGAGCAGAAAAATAATAGAGAATGTGGCAGAGAACATGTATGTTCTATGGCATGGCATGGCCCCTGACTTCTGTAACCTGCATGGACATACAGATCTGTTCTTTTAGCCTGATTAATAGGACTGTATCTCAGCAATTCTGCAGGTTTTTTTTTTTACTCTGATACAATAGACCTTTAATTTTAACTAGTTCAGAAGGAATCAGAATTAATTATGTTTGAATTTGTTTTATCAGTGAGGGACATCACTGTGTCTACAGGTTGTTTGTCTTCTGGCCAGCTCTGCTGGTAGGGTGGTTCATATGAGCTCTTCTTAACTTTCTCCAAGTAAAATCAGCTTTTGATTAATTCAGACTTTAAAAACAAATGAACAAACAAAACAAACCTGCTGAAGCTAACTTCTACATAAGCTGCAAAACAAGCAGCTGGAGAGGTAATATTCTTTAAATGGAAGATCTAGGCAGCCTTTTGGTAGCCTATGAAGCAGTTTGCACTTTTTTGTTTTGTTTTGTTTTGTTTGTTTGTTTGTTTTTGTTTTTCCTTCTTCCCACTGCTTTTTTTATTTCCTCTCCATTTAGCCTGATTAGATCTCATAAAGGTCAGCCAAACCCAAGATGTGAGCTTGCTGTAATGACTTAGCGATATGAGGTGAAGCACAATCTTAAGGTGAAGCACCTGCTATGTTATTGGACATTATCACTTACAGCAAGTAAACAAAGGAGACATGAAGGAAAGGGTGTTTAAACTTAGTAAACAGTGTGTAATTGTTTTTCTTTTCTCTTGATATATTCATACTCATGTTCTATAATCTATCCAATCGTGCTATTGCCATAGCTCTCTTATGACTCCTAACTGTGTTTTGGTGTGTAAACTGAGAAATGGTAGTCTGATGAGAGGATAATACACATTGCTGCTGTACACACTTTTGATGCTCAGTCACTGAGGTCCTGGAGGTCTAACTGATGTGATTCAAGCTTTGATACCCTAGCAAATTAACATAGTACTGGTAGGACACAGCTTTGAAGGTATTGGTCTTAGTAGCTCTTGGACCTCCAAAAAAACAAACAAACAAAAAAAAACAACCAAAAGCCCCAAAACAACAGTCTCCCCAGTAGGTTTCAGAGTTACAGGCACACTTTTGTTCAGACAGAGAATGGGGTGCTGGGCCACTCTTATTGACGTAGTTGGTTGTTAAACTTGTTCATCCTGCAGAGAAGTGCTTATGTCCTGTTAAGACTGACAAACAAACCTGAATACATTGTATGTGGTTGCTTGTTCGTTGGCTATAGCAGTTAAAATAAGCCAGCTGCCCGTTGGGAGTTTGTTCTGACACTTTGAGGATGACTATTAATGAAATAAAATAAGAAATTTCTCAGAAGCTTTTCAGGGTTTTTTGATTGTATTTGTTTTTCCCCTGGATCTTAATGGAGTTAATTTGTCCTCTGCTTTTTCTTGCTATTCCTGTCATTTATAGCCATTCTGTGAATGCTTCCAAGACTTTGTAAATGAACAGGCTCTGCTTCCTGACATGATCATACACTTCTAACTGGTTGACAGTCTTTTTTCATATCAGAAACATGAAGCTGAGTCCTTTCTAGATGCTCAGATGGCAGCTTTCAACCTGTGGCATTTCAGTGTCAGGTGATCATTGTAACAAGCATTTTACAACTGGGGATCCAAAACACAGGCTAGAAGAGACGACTTAAATAATACTATGGAGGAAATCTGACACAACATGGGCAATTTGATCCTGAAATCTCGAGGCACGCACATGTGAACAAGTGGCCAAAGCCCCATAACATTGCAGCATGTTAGTGGTTGAAAGGCATACTCTTACTTTGCAGAAAGTGTAAGATAATTTCTCCCCAGAAATAGAGGCTGCAGCACAAGCTTATAGAGTTTATTTGCATGCCCGTAGCCTCAGACTTGCCTAGCATGCTTTTCGTTGAGCTGTCCCACAGCTATATAGTTGTGATAGGTGCTTGGATGCCTCGATCATCATTAAGGTTTATTTGTGCAAAGGAACTTACTGAAATTCCATAGAGGAATATTAATCCACCATTTTGCTATTTTTGCATGTTATACATTCTTAAAATTATGGAAGGAAAAGAAATAATAACCCAAATTAATCCGACATCCCATTATGCATTTCTTGGCACTGGCAGGAAGCATGTGTCTGGAAAACTGTCTCCAAATTACGAATACATTAATGACAAAACAATAGCCATGGCTAATTTTGAATAAAGGCTTGATATTCTGAGCCTGTTCTAACAGTCATTAACATACTTCAGCCTTTTAAGCTGCTGAAATACAGAATAAGTGATGCCACTGGGCAGCAAATATTGGCCAAACAGATAGAAGCAGACAGCATCTGTAAGGAAAAATCTGATGTTTCAGGTAATGTTTTCATTCAAGAAGAAGTAAAAGATATATATAGTAGTGCAGATATATATTTATTTTCTCCTAAAAAAAAAAAATCCCCAGAATTTTGATGATTCCAAAATTCATATCTCTTGGCATTTTAAAATATATCTGTAATTTGATTTTAGGCAAGTTTAAAGTTTTTGTTTGGCCTAAGTAAATAATCTAATTTTCTTTTTTGCATTTTAAGTTGAAGGCAAAGGGGATAGATTCACAAGGGCATTTAGCTGTCATTTACAAACAGTACAGGTTAAGAAGTCTTGTTTTGTTCCTGTCTTCATTACATGGTATTTGGCTGAGATACCAGAAACCTGCATTTGTAACCCACTCGGCTTTATTTAGAGTTTGGAATCAAAGTTATACATTTTTGTTGTGAGGAAACTGCCTTCATCACTGGGCTGTGGAGTTCTGGAGATGAATCTTTCCCTCCCTTGTGTTTAATATAATTAATTTAATATTCATTGAAGCTGAGAGGGTAGGAAAGACTTTATAGGCAATGACTTAAATATTTTATATCATTAATTTTGTCCAAACTATAGATCAAGCTTACAGATAGTACATGACTCTATACAAGCAAAAGTAAAACAAGTCAAGTCATGTGAAAAACAAACAAAACCCCAAACAAAACAAACAACCCATTACTTGGTAAATAACCAACGTGTGAAAGTTTACACACTTAGAGTGTTGTAGTGTCTTGCACAAATTCTTGTGTATATTTTACAGATGAGTTAACAGACCCTGGGACAGTTAACCTGCTGGATCTATGGCCATATGGAAAATCTACAGGAGGTCCAGGGAGGGAGGTCAGGGTTCCTGCCTCCCACTCATGTGCCTTGAACATGAGGTGGTTATTGTGAACAATTTGCCTTGCGTGACCATCAGTCTCAAAGTAAACAAGCAGCATACCAGTTTCAGATTTCAAAAGGAACTGGTGATTTTGAGACATGGATTTCATATTGTTTTTTGATTTTTTTTTTGGCTCCCATTGAGAGTGAACATCATCTATCCGAAAACTGAATAAGTGAAAGCAACTGTTCTGACCAAAAAAAGGGAAGGGGGAAGTCTTGCCCAAAACATGTCAGTGTGATATGTGATTTGTGTGTGGGGTGTGTGTGTTTTTCTTTTTTTAATTCTCTCCAAGGAGACAGAGACACGAGTGCAACAATTAGAGCACTAAAGTCCAACAGAACAGCCCTGGAGGTCCAAACTGCTGCTCAGGTGCTTTGTGTGTGGCCTTCTCCTGGAGGACCTTAGCAGGAGAGTGTTTTTGGGACGTGGGGAGATAGTGAGATTTGGTTTGTGCTTTAAGAGCTACCTCTGGAGCCCATCTTGTATCCTAAAATGAGACTGCATGCAAACTAGAGCTGCCTGGGGGTCTTGGCTGTTGAGCAACTAGTTCACATGCTCATACCAGTCCATATTACAGCCTGCATCAGGCACTGGTTCTTCAAGCACTTGTCTTGGATCCAACTTTGTTTTCATCACATTTTGTGACAGCATCTGTTTTCAGCACACTTCCTGCAAGACTTAGGCAAAACAAGTGCTTTAGGAAAAAATCCCACCCAGGCTGTATGGAGAGTTTCTGGGTGTTAGGGTCCGATGAGCTCTGGGTGGGAATTGTTTCTCCAGGAATGTGGCTGCTTAGACAAAGAAGAGTAAACAAACATGGAAGGAACATGAGACAAAATTCTGCTGTGAATCTGTGTGAACAAGGAGACCATGCATCATGAATGCTCAGGGAAGGGACATGGAAAGGCAGAGAGAGAGACATCCAAGATGTTTATACCTCAGCTGCTGTGGCAGGAATAAATCAATATTTGGGACAGGCTGAAATAAAATTAAGATCTTCTCACTAGCTGGGGGAAAGACTGCTCAGCTAAGCCAAAAGGCCTTTTAAAGAAAGAATTAGGTTGCCAAAAAGGATGGTAGGAGAGGAGAGCAGTTGTGCTGCATGGTGGGTGTGCAGTGCTAGTGTAGGCAACTGAGCTGCCCAGCTGCTCCATTAATAGAATCACCTGTGCACATAAGAAATCCTAGGATTCTTTAGGCTGTTTTTGTTGTGTTGTCCCTTCTACTGCCTTTTCTACCCCATCGTGTCCCTCAGCAGAAGAAAATTGAGGTGTTGGGTGAAAGGCAGCAGTGGTGGTGGGTACTCTTCCCTCTGCCTGGAGCAGTCAGATGTATAGGGGACAGTTCTTGCTCATTGTTTTTCCTCCTGAAGCCTCATCAAACAGGTAAAGTATTTGAGAATCACCACACAGGTTGATAAGGCATGTAGCACAGAGTGTGGATTGATGAGTCCTCTCCAAAGTCACCCTCTGCAGAAACAACATGTTCCCAAGACCCAAATCTGTTAAGCAGCTCAGTGGCCCCAGAGCCACTTCATAATTTCACATTAGAGCTCTTCTGATATTCAGTGAAACTTTCATGTCCAACTGCTTTTCACCTTTCCAGGAGTATGGAGTGCATCTTAATGTATGATTGTAAAGTTGCTCATTCAAGGAGAATTTAGGTACTCTGAAAATACAGGTTCTAGTGGATCTGTGTTATGGGAAGTAATAACTAATGATAATCACTGAAATACTGTGCATCTTTAGTGACTGTGTTGTTTAGTGTTGAGGACAAAGCTTCTGGGGTAAACAGGTTACAAATGTGTGGGCAAAGTTGTGCAGTGCTCTCATTTTGAAGTCAGAGTGCCTCTCCAGCCCTTTAACTGTTGCCATATGTTACTTAAGGCTACACGGGACAAATCACGGGAAAAAGACACTGTCAATTGATCTCAATTAATTATTATCCTAGGTTTTTACTGTTGGATGTTGAGGAGGTTTATCTGAAGCAGGACCTTGAGATATTGACCAAACCCAAATACATCAATTATTGCCTGTTCCAAACAGCTTGGAGGTTAGTTTAAGGGCCGCAGGACTTCACACAAAGGAAGAAGTACTCTGGCAACATGTTGGCAAATTATTTATGCCTGTGCAATAGTCTGCTAATATACAGACAGGCAGTGACAGCAAGAGTGTTTGAGGAGCAGGTTGCAAAAAAAAAAACACACAAAACCCCCACAAAAATCTGATGTTATTATTTTGAAAAAAAATTACTTTTTAGAAGGGCATGTTATGATATGACAAGGGGTAATGGCTTTAAACTAAAGGAGGGGAGATTCAGGGTAGGCATGAGGAAGAAATTTTTTACAATGAGGATGGTGAAACACTGGCCCAGGTTGCCTGGAGAGGTGGTAGATGCCCCATCCCTGGAGACACTCCAGGCCAGACTGGACGGGGCTCTGAGCAACCTGATCTGGTTGAAGATGTCCCTGCTCATGGCAGGGAGGTTGGACCAGATGACTTTTGAAGGCCCCTTCCAACCTAAACTATTCTATGAAAGTATTAATCATAGAATACAGAAGAGGAGTTAAAATAGTATAATACAAGTGTTGCATAAAATAATTACATAAGAGGTAGGAATTTATAAGCACCACGGAAAAATAAAATCTAATGGAGGGGGAGATATGAAAAAACAGGTGACCAGTATTTCAGGGCCAACAGTTGTCCCAACCTTCAAATCTTAACTTGTGGGTAAATGAGGATCTGGTGATACCCACCAGTGGGAAATTCAACATGGATGTGCATTCAGAGCCTGAGGAACACTACTTCAGAGTGGAGCTCATCTCTTATTTTATAACTGTAAGACAGCATTAGTGCAAATAAAAGGGGATGTATTTAATTTGGCACCTTGCTTCTCCTCAGCCTAGATTTGATTTTTACTCTAATCTTTACAATCCCTGGAAAACTAAAGGGTTGCATTCTTGTTGCTGTGTTTTTCTTTTCCTGTGCTCAGTCCTGGCTCTCTAGATGAAAATTTCATGCCATTTACCACCTTTTGCCTGTCATCTTTCCTTGGAGTCTTCCTCCTTTGACATCTGCTGTGGGCCTAATGTATGCTACGTTTATAAGCCTCAAATATCTAGTTTACAAAACAAAGTCTACTGAAGTCTGTTGGCTTTATTACATCTTCCTTAGCATTCTTGGTGTAGTTTTCATGACTAACCATTAGTTTTGGAAGAATTTTAATGTTCAGTATATTCTCTGTGTTTGTACTTAATGTACAGCAGGTATCTTGATGACATTTTTGTTATGTATTCACATATATAATGATATAAAAACATGAAATATAAAAATATTGCATATATATATTTAGTAAACATTTATTTTGTTTTTCAGATGCAGTCAGGGTCATATTTCAACATATTCCCTGCATAAGGTCTTGGGAATGTGCTAACAGTGGCAATTTATATTCTTACATGCAACACAATAGGGTCTTAAAAGTAAAGTTACAGAACTAAGAGAGAGTCATGAAATGAACTGTTTTGTAGTAGGTATCCACGGCAGGAAACAGAAGTAGTCCTCTAATCAGCCAGGCCATGGGAGGCAAAAGGAGGAGGAGGGGACATTCCTATTCTGGGAGGATCCCACTTCTCAAAAGCTGGAGCAACAGACATGCTGCTTGTGTCTCCAAGGAAGTGACAGCTCTGTAGTTTAACTCCTTCAGTTTTGCTTTTGTGCAAAGGGGGTGGAAATCTTGGCAAGTGTGGGCCAGGAGCTGCTTGTAATAGGGCAGAGGAGAATATCTCAGGACCTCTTACATAGTAAGAACATGGGCCCAAGCAATTATGATGTATGTTAAATTTCTTTGCGAACAAGATTTAGTTTCAGATAGAAGAGAAAATCAAAGCCAGTTAGGATCAGGAATGCTAATACTTTCATTGGTTAGGGAGAGCACCTTCATTTTTTTTTTCCCCTTTAATGTCTCGTGTTTTATTGAAAGCTTATAAATATTAGGAAAATGTGAAGGCATGCTTAGGCTTCTGTAGATTATAGCTGACCAGCAAATAACTCCTACCATGTGCATGCAGATGTGAGAAGTGCTGAGACCTGCCTTCTTCAGCCTTTAGTCTGTCCTTGAACTCAGGGAAGTCCTCTGCAGGAGTCAGCCCAGTTCACTCAAAGTGGCTTTTCCACAGTCAATCTATTTGGAATAGAAATTCATTAGATATGACAGTTTTTTAAACAGCTTTCAGCAGACTGTCACACAGACAGTAGCCAATAATGATGACTCATTGCTCAAACCCCTAAAGAGCCCTGTGCTTCTCTTCTTTTTCATTCACAGGGACCCTTGTGGGAAACAGTTACGATTTCGCAAACTCATGGGCTTTGCACAGTGAAAACAAGCAGTGCAAGAGAGTGCAGACTCCAAGCAACACCTGCAACATTTCATCTGATATTGCAGAGAAGGTTGGTGCCGCAATATACCATTCTGGTTTTGATCTTCCTCTACCTGAAGGTATCTTGCCATCCCTTTGGCAAACGTGGTCCTCCCTCAGCAAGTGGTTAGAATGTGAGGCATTGGAGATACCTCTTTTGGGTTTCTGAGGTGCAGCGTGGTCTGAGATAGCTATACTGGGCACTGCTCTTACTGCACTGGAACAAGATGCACATCTCTTTGTCCAGCCTGGCAGGAGTTAACCGTGGGGCTGACAGTGTCCGTACTCGGGTCCCTGATGTGGTGCAGCAGGGTTAGGTGCACTCAGGAGGTGGAAATGACACATCCTCAGCTCATGCCTGTGCTGTTTGTGGGCTCTCCCAGCTTCTCTGTGAGCCAGCGTGGGGCTAGATGCAGGATGCAGCTGTGTTTGTTGTTCCTGAGCTGACAACTCTGTGACCTCTCATCCTCTGGCTGGTGCCAGCAGGAGGATTTCTGCACTGGGGTGCTGTAGAGAAGTCACCTTGGAGATTGCATGTCATGGCTGATGTCTTATTTACTGCAGTTTTAAGAAAGGAACACTATTCTTTCTAAAATGTTAGTACATCTGTACTCCTCTTCCCCCAATAAAACCCAAACCAATACACAAAAGTAAAATAGATGACCACGAAACCACCAGCTCATTTGAACCTGAAGTGTGAGTTGTTGCCAAATAAACTTTGGTATTTCTTGGGAAAGGCGTGTTTAGGTGGTACCTGGAGAATTACGTAGTTAATTCCCTTGATTTGGCTGGGCCCAAAGGGCTGTGGTGGACAGAGGCAAATCCAGTTGGTGGCCAGTCATGAATGGTTTCCAGATGACATCAAATTGGGTGGAGTGTTGATCTGCTGGAGAACAGGAAGGCCATACAGAGGGATCTGGACTGTCTGGATCATTGGGCTAAGGCCAGTTGCATGAGGTTTAACAAGGCCAAGTGCCAGGTCCTGCACTTGGGTCACAACAACTTTGGGCAGCCCTACAGGCTTGGGGAAGACTGGCTGGAAAGCTGCCTGACAGAGAGGCATCAGGGGGTGTTGATTGACAGATAGCTGAATATGAGCCAAGAGTGTGCCCAGGTGGCCAAAAAAACCAAGCGCATCCTGGCTTGTATCAGGAATAGTGTGGCCAGTAGGACTAGGGAAGTGATTGTGCCACTATACTCGGTGCTGGTGAGGCTGCACTTTGAATACTGTGTTCAGTTTTGGGCCCCTCATTATAAGAAGGACATTGAGCTGCTGGGAAGAGTGCAGAGGAGGGTGATGAAGCTGGTGAGGGGCCTGGAGCACAAGTCTGATGAGGAGCAGATGAAGGAACTGGGGCTGTTTAGCCTGGAGAAAAGGAGGCTGAGGGGAGACCTTATAGCTGTCTACAGCTACCTTAAAGAATATCATAACATAGAGGGTGTTGGTCTTTTCCCAAGTAGCAAGTGATAGGACAAGAGGAAATGGCCTCAAGTTGCACCAGGTGAGGTTTAGATTGGATATTATGAAAAAATTCTTCACCGAAAGGGTTATCAGGCATTGGATCAGGTTGCCCAGGGAAGTGGTTGAGTCACCATCCCTGGAGGTGTTTAAAAGGCAATTGAGATTCTTAGGGACATGGTTTAGTGCTAGAGTTAGGTTATGGTTGGACTCTGATCCTGAGGGTCTCTTCCAACCAAAATGATTCTATGATTCTGCCATCAGTTCTGAAGCCTCTGTAGGTACCACCACTGCAAATCATAGTTGTGAAGGTGTTGCAGTTCATCTATCTGTGAGTCACCAGAATGGGGAGATGCTTCATCCAGGCTATTTTTAATAGAGGAGATGTTCTCTGTAGATGTTGCAAAGGCTCTGCGCCACCAGGATATTTCCCTTGCCAGGACGCAGAGGTTCCTTCAGCTGTGCACGCAGATAATAGCTCCAGTTTGTCAAATTCAGAACTGCTTGTCTCAGCCAAATCTGTGACCCCCTTTTCTGCATCAACCTTTTTCCTTTCCTCTTTTATAATTATAAAAAAATGTTCCTTCTTTCCATTAGATACAGGGTGGACACACGTGATCACTAGCTCGGGGAGGAAAGTAGATTTGAATATATACGGACTGAATATAGTATTACAGGTTATGATCATTGTGGTAAATTGACTCCTCATCCATTGAGGCTTTTCACCTCACCTCGGGTACTCCATGTGAATCAGAATGATCTGGTGGGTGCTAGGTTTACATTTGGACCAGAGTAACTGAGGCCAAAATTTAGTCTTTGGTTTCTTGCTATACAAGTCCTTTAGACTGATACTTGTTAAACTAGGCTGAAATGGTTTCTAAAGAGTAGTAGCACTTCCTGGAACGTAACTGCTCTACAGCTACTTGAGTGCTGGTTTCCTCGTTACCTGGAAAAAGCTAACTTAGACTCAGGCAAGATTGCCAACTTCTGACTATTTATACTTCCAATAAGCTTTTGGATGGGAATGCTTGTATTAGTTATGCTCTGAAATTCATTGAAGCATGCTTGTGCCCCTTAGCATTACAGCTTCAGCCATGCAGCCCACTAACTTGGCTGAGGAAATACAGTCGTGATTTCAGGTTGGAAATCTCAAGCCTATACTTCTTCAGTGAGCTGAGCCAGCGTGTGGGGGGCATTTCTGTCAGGGTTGGGACTGACTGAACACCTAATGGTGCATGATGCCCAAGATGTGACCAAAGTGTGGGTTGTTTCAACCTGGCTGAGATGCCTTCTCTAGAGCAGAGCTAGTTCTTGCAACTAGTTGTGCCTGCTGGAATTTTATCTCTTCAGGCAAGCTTAATGTTTAGAAAAGGTCAACATTGCAACTGAGGCCAGAGCATGGCATTCAGGGTGATATCTTATCTGATGGGTAGACTGCAACTAATGGGAGTTTTATACAGATCATGTTAAATATTGATGCTTTGTTGGATAAAGTTTGCTCTCCTGCAAACTGGATGAAATGATCTCTCTTGTGTGAGCTGATGAGCTCACAGCATTTAACATTAGCTTAATGTATTCACTGTGCAAGAATAAACACAGTGCTATTAATAGAAGTCCAGCCAAACCAGTGCCTGCTGAAGAATGTAGGGCTTTTCAACAGAGTGCTTTGTTTGCTTGCTTCAGGAATGTAAATCTCCCCCTCTCTCAGCCTCCCTCCCTGTCAGGCGGTCAGCTGCTAGGTGAGGAAAACAACAGCTTTGATTCAGTGTGCTCTTCCTATCCCTGTCCCCTAGCTCTGGGTAGAGCTGAGGTTTTCTTTGACACTCTCTATGACCCCCTTCCCGACAGCATCCTTGGAGAGATGGCTTCTCTGCAAGATGCAGTGAAGCCAAAAAACCCTGTTGTTCTTCTATCTTTAAATTGTAGAAAATGTGAGCAATTTCATGTTCTTTAAGGAAGAGCTTTTGTGCTAATTGATGGCTTCATATATCAGCTGAAGGTCTTGACCCAGCTCATACTCTTACCCTAATGTTGCTCTTGGAAGCTCCCTGCTCTCCACCTCTGAAGCGCATACGCGCTGACATGTTTGACTACTGCTCTGCCTGTGGGTATGGTTTCTTCTCAGGTACATTGGTTCCCTTCCTAGGGCCAGAGGCAGCTTGCCATCTACATGGCGGAGCTGCCTGCTGCTTACCTTGCCTTGTGATCTGGAAAGCATGCCAAACTGGGTGTTGTTGAAGGGAAGGAGCTTCAGCTTCCCTACCATGCCCTGCACTTTTTGTCTTCTGTTTGAATAATCACCCAAAAGAATAAATATCTCTGCATTGTCTGATCCATTTTTCTTCACCACTCAGATGTGACGATTTAGGCTGCGTTCAATGAAGTACAGTGATCTAATAGCCTCTCAGATGACCAATGTTATGGGTAACATAGATCTTGAAGTGTAAAAAGTGGAATGAACTGGATAACTGTGGTAATGAGGCAGCCTTCAAAACAAAAATATAAATGTTTTAAAGCATTAGGACTGATTTGTGCATTCTTAGGCGTTACCTTTATCTTTTAGATTTCACTTCTAATAGAAATGGTTTATCATGTATTTTTTTTCCTTGCTTATTAGGGTACTATATCGATAGCATGTTAGATGTGAAAGTGACTGAAATTAGAATTCAACTGATTTCTGCTTTCGCTGAAATTGAAATTTGCTGAAATTCAGCTTTCTCTGAAATTGGTAAGAAATAGTGCTAGTCATATCTCAAGGAGTACTTCTATATGCAATAAAAAAATACAATAGCATCTGAAAGCAAGTGAGAGAGGTTTTCAACAGTTGTATCGTAGTTCCTAATGGTAGAGGTTACAAGCAGGTCTAGCAAAGTCATGGACATGTCATACTATAATACATTTTAGGGCTGAAAATGAGGCACACTGTATCTAAAATCTCATTTTCCTCTCCTGAAACATACAGGTTAGCTGAATCAGCATTCAGGTGAAGTGACTTCAGTTGGTTGTTGCTCAAACATACAGACAACATTGACGGATGAAACATATTGGCTTTGGATGTTTTTTACTTGGAAAGTAAAGGCATTCTGCCTTTCGATGAACCAAAAGAAGATGTATTCTGAAAAATTATACCCAATTATGGCACCAAAATATGCCCTTCCCAAATGATCAGGATAAACAATTCTGTATATCTATATACCATAGGGTTTAAATTCAAGGGAACAATAGTGTCTTTGCTTTCTTCTCTTAGTTTTTAGCTTATATCTCCTTAACAGCAATTGTTAAACACTAAACAAATGCAGTTCATGCAGCAGCAGAAGGCAATGCCACAGAAATTGGAAGAATGTACAAAATTCCACCTACAACTCTGTGTGGTGGGACTGGGGCAGAAAGAAGGTCAGCAAGTTTGCAGTTGCTAAGAGTTGTCAGTGCCAGGACACTGCCAACCCACTCAAAAAAAAGACTTAAAATAGAACTCATTCGGAAGTCTAAGGAGAAGTTTCAAGACCTTTTCCTCTATTTTGGTTACTGCGGTCAGTCATGCTAGTTTTAACCTTACAGCCTCCTGTACTCTAAGCACTGTTTGAGGCTTCACTCCCTTGTCTGTTGGTTTCTTTGCCTGTGTGGTTCCACTTCCAGGACTGTTGCTCCATCAGCAGGAGCACTACAGCAGTGGATAAGACTACCAGTCTCCAGTGCTCTCCATGTGCAGGATGTACACTGGCCCTTAACTGAGGATCAAAGACCTCTCTGAGTTCAGCCTGACCACTGAGTTTTAAAGAAAGGAAGGAGAAAAATAAAAAAAAATTGCAGAATGGTTTAGTTTGGAAGGGACCTTTGGAGGCCATCTAGTCCAAAGCCTAGCTTGCAATATGACCATCCTAGGTCAGCTTGCTGAGAGTCTTGACCACGTACTTTTCAAATATCTCCAAGAGTGACCATTCCACAACCTCTCTGGATATTTGTTCCAGTCTTTGATAATCCTCATGGTGAATTTTTTTTGCTTGTTTTATATCTAGTTGGATTTACCTATGTTCCAGCTTATATCCATTAATTCATCACAACAGTTGAGATACGTCTAAAAGATGGGAAAATTTCAGCTACAGTTTCTTGTATAAAGTCACTGGAAAAGCTGAAGCAATTTGAATGGCAAGAAAACCTTTATGTAGAGAAAAGGAGTGGTTTGTTGATTTCTAACATATATCACTTGGTTTCTTGATAATCAGCTTGAGCTCAGTCATGAGGTATGTTGTTAATGAACATGACCAAAGAACCCAAAGGAAATAAAGGGGTTTAATTTTATGGTTTTGTGGTTTTTTTGTGGAATCTCCTTTATTTTTATATTAAAAAAAAAAAAAAAAGGGTTTCATATCTAACATTTACTGGTGTGTAATAGATGAGGTCATAAAAGATTGTTTTGACTAGTTTTATTGTTCAGTAGAATAAGCAAAGTCTGATTTCTATTGCACCGTAAGAGCTGAGGTGTATTACCTTTTTAACAAGGCTATTACCTTATTGAGAAAGCTTATTAAAGCAAACCCTAAACAGGCTTATTGCATACACTGTTTTTCTGTTGCATTTGATAGTACCTGGATCAAGACTTTGATCCAGGAGGTGCTGCCCTGCTCATCCCCTGAAAAGCTTTGAGCTCACTTTTCATTCTATTAGTTTCATTTTGAAGTGATGCTTTAATAGCTTTTTTGGCTGCTTCTGTTGTTACTTCCACCGTTAGGGTGTTTTTCTACTTTCTTGTACTGAGAGCAGCACCAAACACCATTTATTCAGTTTCTGTTCCACTTCTTCTAGTCTTTTTTTCCAGTTGGTTCAGTGTGGTGGCTGCTATCTGGGTATCAGAATTATTCCAGGCTTGGAGTTGATTTTCTGGAGGATGATCATGTTTAGCTCTCTAATGTTGTTCATTTGGTATTGTTTTGAGTTCCCTGAGGGCTTTCTCAGAAAGCTTAAGAACTCTGTGTCTGTGCGGTTGTTCACTGAGCACTTTGCTAAACTCTGAATATATTCCCAATGGGCCAGGTATTTCTGGTTGGTTTGTTTTCATAAGCAAGAAGTTCTCTCTCAGTTCAGACGTGTACTAACTTTAGCTGATCACCTGGATAAAACATCCTTTAGCAAGAAAAGTCTTTTCTACTCTGCAGTTTTCCTATACAAGTGTACCATTTGTCATTCACTGAAGACATCTAGACTTATACTGAGCCTTCTAGGCTTCTAGTCCCCCTTTTTCCTCTTCCAATAAATGAAAATGTGGGTTTTCTCCTTCTCTCGCTCTCTTTTTCAATTTAGAAAATTTTCCTTGGTTGGTTTTTGTTCCGTGGTTGTTGTTGTTGTTGTTTTGTTTTGTGGTTTCATTTTGTTTGTTTTGTTTTGTTTTTTCCACTTACCTAAGCTCACTGTGATCCTTTCAGAAAGTTGCATGGAGGGTCTCAGACTTATTGAAATGTGGCATAATGCCTGCATAAGAGGAAGTCTGTTTGGGAGCCTCTTGGAGAACTTAGCCATAAACTAAGCTTTCCTTAGGTTGCATTTCACACACAGAGAAGTTGCATCATAGCTTGCTGCTGTCTGAAAGGAGAGGTTTTGTATCCTCCCCCTCATTTCACTGCACAGTCCTTTCCTTTCACTGTCACCTTGCTGATTTAACTCATGAGAGGAGAAGAACAAAGTTTTTCTTCACTGGTTATTTTTCTGCCATTTATCTCTGTTAAATTGACCTGTCATGCACTGGATGACAGCAGGAGTGATGGGAACATGTGACCAGAAGTGGGACACAAATTTGATTCCTTGAATTCTAGGTAGACTTAATTTTTCAGTCCAAAACTTACATGGTTCCTGCATCATACAAAAGATTCTGTTCACTTTTCTTCCTAAATACCTCAATTGGAAGCTGCTCTCTCTTGCTGTGTGTGGCTTTCTGGTAGTCCAGACACCATCTGGTTCTTCACTGGGTTGGAAGCAGTTCTTTGCTTATCTGCATTTGGTGACTGATGGACTGACATGTTTCTGTGTGAAATATCTCTTATATGACACTCTATTTTATATTCATTAGTATGTTAATGTACCTCTGTGTGTACATGGATGTGGTGGATAAATGAATGTAACTCACTGCTAGCTCTTTACTATGATGTTATTTATCTACATGGTGGTGTGAAATAATAACCTTTGCTCTTCACTTGTTTTGCAGGGTGTCATGGAAACCTGCCAGCTGCTAAGAACATCTTTGACCTTCTCCCGGTGCCACCATCGAGTTGATCCAGAGCCATACATCGATCTCTGTGAAAGGGACATCTGTGCCTGTACCCAGAGCATGGACTGTCACTGCTCAGTGTTCCTTGATTACGCAAGAAGCTGTGCTCATGAAGGAGTAATTTTGGATGGGTGGCCTGGAGAGAGCTCATGCAGTAAGCTGACAGGATTATTCCTAGGCTGCTTATCCCAAATGATGTCATTCCTATCTTGCAGATTTATGTCCTACAGCTAAAAGCAACTGGTGCTTTTTTAGGATGTTGATTCTGGTTGATTCAGGGATGGCAGGTTAAAATCAGAAGACCCTGTTGCTTCTCTTTATCTGAAGTGCCTTTGCTTGCTCCCACTTTCAGCTCTTCATGACCCACTTTTTGTTAGAAGCTGCTGTCCCTAAGGCAGGATTGTTTGAACCGTATATGAAGAATATCCTGAGCTGCCATAGATCCCACCATGGTATACAAAGTCAGTGAAGGCTTATTTGATACACAGAAGTACAGACTAGGATGTCTAAGAGCTATTTCACATATTTTTCAGATATGTGATCTTATCCAGCCTGTACTTTTAAGCAAAAATCGTCATGAAAAGATCTCCTTAATATTTTTTCATTTCATCCTTTCTTTGCTTGAAACAATTACATTGAAATTGAGATATTGCCTTTTTTAAGTCAAATTTGGTCTAGGTTAGAGATCCTGATTACATCTTGAAATGCTGCCCTTACTAGCTCAATTTTGCTGACGTCAGAGGTCCTGACTGCATCTCTGCTAAGATTTTCAACAAGGAAGTGCATAGCTGGGATGGATTGCCTCTATAGAGGAAAGGTCATGTGTGTACCCAGACTCAAAATACACACATAACTCCTTTGGAGAACCATAGTTAAATACATAAGCACAAAAATGTGCACTTAAACACCGACCAACCAACCAATCAAAAAACCCCCAAACCAAACAAAGGACAACAAAAATTTCCCCCGCAAAACCAAAAAATCCAACAAACCCCCTTCCCCCCTTCCCCCCCCCAAAAAAAAAAATAAAAAAAATCAATCCTCTAATATCATAATCTCAATTATTTTTCTCATTATTTCTACTTTACACAGGAAGGAAAATTATGTAAATTGACTTCATGGCGTGACTTAACTGCTTTGTACTGACAACACTTTGTTCTCTAAGGACATTCTACTATTGACCACCACAGAAGAAAACTATGCCTTGAGATTATGGTTAGACCAGGAAGATATTGCCAGCCACTTTTTCAAGGGATTGTACACCAGAGAAAATTCTCATTTCTAGCACTAATTTGTTACCTTTGCATTAGCACATGGAAGAGATCTGATGAAATCTTGTCTCCTTGATCAGAGTGTGGGCTAGAGAACCCATTTTTGCTAGGGCTGTTGGTGAACCTAGCTGAAATCATAAGTGAAATTAAGGCCTCTCTGTTCCCAGGAATTCTAGACCTAATTTCTAACCCTTGGCTTCACAAACCACATTTTTCTGAGTCAGGAAAAAGAGAGGTGACCTGTGGCCACAGCAGGAGCAAAATTTTCCATCCATCACGCTTCATCTATGTTGTGAATGCTTTCTCAGGAGATGATGATGATGATGATAGTTGTATTAGAGAAATGAAACGCTTGGCTGCATTGAAAGGGCTCTAGCGCTGGGCATACTGTACTAATGTGAGCTGTTGTCCAAGCCCTGGAGCTGCAGAGGGCAAGACCACTCCTTTGTTTTCCTCCCACTTCTTTTAATGGAGGATTTGCTGTGAAAGGGCAGGCTCTGATCTTTTCTTCCCACTCCATGCCCATGCAGTCTTGTGGGGTATGTCTATGCATCAAAATGAAGGGATTGCTATAGTGTGTGCTTGTCTAATGGCCTAGCCTAGATAATGACAGCAGTGAAAATACCACAACATGGGTGTTATCCTGTGCTGGCAGTTCTCTGGAAGGAGGAGGATGAGATTTCAGAGTCTTAACTGTCTCCCAGTTCTCTCTGGAAACACAAAACAGTGTATTTTCACAAATGAGTGGAGTAACTACAGAGCTTAAAGGTACAGAACATGCTTGTCTATCCAAAATAATTAGATATCATTGCAAAACTTCCCCTCATGTTTGATTGTTCTAAATGTGCTTGGCATTAATTATTAAGACTTGATTTGTTAGAAAAGAAATTGGCTTTAACCTCTAAGTGTTTACTACATAACCTGACAGATTATGATATTGCAGCAAACTGAAAATCAAGTGTTTCTTACATGTTCTGCTTCTGAAAAAGAAATCATTGATTGGAGAGGATATGACCTGTTTGGTGTCTCTGTGGTTCAGTCTTTATTTAAGATTTATTTATTTAAGATTTATTTATTTAAGATTTATTTAAGAGTTATTGAGGAATTTGCATTTCTAATTTCTCTTCTTTTTTTTTTTTTTTTCCAGGGCCAAGATGTCCAGTTGGCATGGAATATAAAGAATGTGTATCCCCTTGTGTCAGAACCTGCCAGAGCCTGAATATCAATGAAGTGTGTCATGGACAATGTGTTGATGGCTGCAGCTGCCCTGGTAATTTATTTACTGGGTTATTTACAGAGAAACATTTGGCAGTGATGCTACCTATTTTATTAGAAGAAGGAAAGCTGTGTCTTCCCTTAAATTTTCCAAAATCAGAAACATTTCTCTTTTCTGGGACCATGCCCTAGAATAAACCAGTTTCTATACTGCCTGTATACTCACTCAATGAAAGGGCTATTTTTTAGACCCAACTAAAAAGTAAATCTTTCTGTGAAAATCAGCACCATCTAATTCTAAGATTGCCTTTCTTGGTAAGGGACCACTTACCACTGATGTATCTAGATTCCTTCTGGATTGCTTTTGGTTAGAAGCATCCAGTTAGAAAAAGAAAGAACAGAGAATATACTGAAGGAGTTACTTGCATAAAAATAGTACATGTAAAGATCATTATATAATTCCAAATATTTTCATGATTTCAGATGAACAATTTCACTTATTGAATCATTTGTACGGGAGATTTGATTGTCTTAAAGGGGGCAACGCAGCAACCACTTTTTTTCTTTTTTTTTTTTTTTTTTTCTTTCTTCAGTCTTCTTCCTCTGTCTGTTGTACTTAAGACAACTGCAAGAAGAGAGATGTGGTGCTTTTTTGTCATTGTTTATTTGTTTTGTTTTTAATAGATCTGTCTCTGCATTTCACCCTTCAAATCTGGACTTTGTGCAAATGCACAGAGGTATTTACTGTCCCTCTGTACAAGATATCAAAGGTGATGGAGGTTTACTGAGATTTCCAAAACAATGTCCACTTCCTCTGAGGAGTTGTTAACTGCATTCTAAACATTCCCATTAATTCAGAGCTTAGTACTTTCCTCTTTAGCTGCCAGTCTCTTACTTACTGGAGATTCAACGCTGTCATTCTGTGGCAGGACTTGGGAAGGTGTGCACGGAGGGTGATAGATAATGTAATTAGGCACAGGATTTTATTTTATTGTGGAGGAACTAGCTATTATATTTGTGCACAGAATGGTTAGGGTTGGAAGTGAACTCTGGAAATCATCTAGTCACACGCACTTGCTAAAGCAGGTTCACCTAGAGTAGATTGCACAGGAATGTGTCCAGTGGGTTTTGAATGTCTCCAGAGAAGGAGACTCCACAACCTCTCTGGGCAGCCTGTTCCAGTGTTCTATTACCCTCAAAGTAAAGAAGTTTCTCCTCATATTCAGATGGAACCTCTTATGCTTCATTCTGTGCCCATTCCCTCTCAACCTATCAGTGGGCACCACTGAAAGGAGTTTGATCCTATCCTCTTGACACCCACCCTTGAGATATTTATAAATATTGATGAGATTCTGTCTCAACCTTCTCTTCTCCAAGCTGAACAGACCCAGCTCTCTCAGTCTCTCCTCATAAAAATGGTGCTCTCAGCCCCTAATCATCTTCGTAGCCCACCACTGGACTCTCTCCAGTAATTCTTTGTCCTTCTTAAACATGGGAGTCCAGAACTGGATGCAGTACTACAGATGTGGCCTCACCAGGGCAGAGTAGAAGGGGAGGATAACCTCCCTCGGGTCTGCTGGTCACACTTTTCTTAATGCACCCCAGGATATTGTTGGCAGTCCTGGTGTTGTCCCAAATGCAGTGTGCAGTGAGCCAGTCTTACACACAGAGACGAGTGTTGGGAAAAGCTGAAGAAGATTAATCCACCAGCCACACCAATGTTGTGGCTATATTCTTCCTTTGGTAGCTGCACCAGTCAGTTCAGCACAGGAAAAGTCTAAGGGGACAAGAACTGGAGAGCAGAGAAACAGGAGCTCAGCAGAAAGGCTACAGCATGAGGAACAAGTAGATAGGAAGTGCATGAAACTCAGTACAGGAAGGTCATGGACCTGTTGGAGCAGGTACAGAGGAGAAGAACAAAAATAATTGGAGGGCTGGAACACCCCTCCTATGAGGAAAGGCTGAGGGAGTTGGGTTTGTTCAGCCTGTAGAAGAGAAGGCTCCAGAGAGACCTTTTCAATACTTAAAAGGTGTTGATAATAAAGACAGAGACTTTCTACTAAAACCTGTAGTTACAGGACAGAGACAGTGGTTTTAAACTGAAAGAGGGTAGATTTGGACCAGATATAAGGAAAAAAAAAAATGTGGTGAGGGTGGTGAAACACTGGCCCAGGTTGCCCAGAGAGGTAGTAGATGCCCCGTCACTGGAAACATCAAGGTCAGGCTGGATGGGGCTCTGAGCAACCTGATCTAACTGAAGATGTCCCTGCTCGTTGCAGGGGGGTTGGAGTGGATGACTTTTGAAGGTCCCTCCCAACACAAACTGTTCTATTAAAACAAATAAGAATGAGCAGTTAAAAACTTCTTCTCTTATTTGGTGCACAGTCAACAGGAAAGAACTTTTGAGTTTCATAGAGATCCAGGAGCATCTCACAGATGAACAGAGGAATTTGAGATTTCGGATGAGGATTATAGCTTCTCCTAGCTTCCCCAAAAGAGTAAAAATAATCTAACCAACAAATACATTGAACATGTTTGTTTGTTTGGTGTGGTATTTTTTCTTTTTCTTAAATGCACCACACAGTTGCTTTAATTGCTGTAAATGGAATTACCATTGCCAGGAAAAAAAGGCAGACGTTCTGTTTTCTTGTGCTCTCTGGAGAGCCACACGGCTCTTAAATACTCAGATCTTGTTTTGAATATCTCAGCAAAGATCTTTCCAGGCAGCCTTATGGCAACAATGGGAGAAAGGGGACTTACCTGTGTCCTGCTGACAGGGATGCCTACTGCCACCAGGGAAAAGTGATGAAATCTGTGCAATCAATTGGAAGGAGTCCTTCAAAGAGGAGGGACATGGATTTTCAGCAATCAGAATGTTTTTCTGGAGCAACTCTTTTGAAAACAGAGAAATATCAACTGTCAACACGGGGATCTAAGAGAAATAAACTTGTCCTGTCTTCTAGCTTATAGTGCGAAGTTGAAGAAGTCTTGTAACTCCTCTGTGCCTCCATTTACCTTTGTAAGATAAAATACCTCCTATATAGAATAAGTAATTGTAGTTGTGTAATATGGAAACCTCAGAAGTTGGATCCAAGTTGGGAAGTTAGCCCTTCTACTTTTTTGCTTCTGCAGAAGTTGTAAAAAGAAATCACAGGTCTACATGACAATCTTTCTTTCTCTTAGACCCTGTCTTCTAGACTTTTATGTTGTCCAACTTTGTTCCTTCATTCGCTGCTTTGTCTCCTCTTCTGTCCTCTTGTGACAAATACAAAACCTGTCTGGACACCCCATACTGCTGCCAGTAAAGTGCATGTATTTTTCAGTCAGATTTCTAGACCAGCTCTGATCAAGCTTGACTGTGCTCCCTGTGTTTGACTCATATATGTTCCAATATGTGTATTTTGGACTTGTGGACTAGCTAAGCAAGGAGTTCTTCTGGGAGCACCAGAAATGCTGCATTCAAGCATATCTGAGGGAGAGACACCACCTGAAGGAAAGGAGACACCAGCCTCTGTGAGGCTTTTTGGCAAGACTCATTTTTTTCTTGCTGTCTGTGACTGACTGTGGATAATAATGCATATGAAGTCTTTCCAAATTATATGAAGAACTAGAAAAATCTAATAATATTTATGTCTGTGTCTCTGCATGTGTGTGGCATGTGTATCTGCTGCTACCTGATCTATCCAGAGGGGAAACTCCTTGACGGTGAACATTGCACTGAAAGCTCCGACTGCTCCTGCATCCACTCTGGAAAACATTATCCTCCTGGCTTCACCATCTCCCAGGACTGCAACTCATGGTAAATTCACTGTTGCCCCGGTGCAGTTGCTGTTGCTTTAGATAAGTATTGCATACTGGTTAGTGACTGTTTTAGATGATCTGTCTAGAAATTGCTCTACTTCAACAAAAAATTATCTTTCATTGGCAAAGGATCTGCTCTCTTCTTGGAAAAGCCAACCCCTTCCAAGAAGTGAGCTGTTCACAAAGACCAAATCAGGTCTGCTTTTAAAGGGATATTTGATCTGAAAGAACAATCTGAAGGTCGTACTCTTTCAAACAGTAGAGAACTACCTGTTTCCTGTGGATAAGACAGACCAGCACGTTTCCATGTCTGGTTAGTGTCAAAGGTGGTGTCTTTGTTTCAACTTCCTACATTTATTTAACCTCTAAACCCCATTTCTTTCCAAGATGAGTCAGCTCAGGCATGTCCTTGGAACTTCTCACAAAGCTGATCTTCCCAGCTGCATGGCTCACAATTTTTCTTTTACTTATGCATGCCAACCTGAGGGAGAAAGCTAGATGCTTAAAGAAAGGAAGAGGAGTGAGTAATGTATTCCTGACTTGATTATGTGTAAGTGTGAACATATTTGTGGAAAGAGTTCAGACAACTCTGTGCCCAGATGTTTTCAAATAGGACACAGAAGGAGAATTCAGTGAAGGCCACCATATGCAGAAGGAAGATGGTCTATGCATCATCCCTGTTAACCCGAAGTTTTTCATTACCTACGCTATGTGTTATGGAATATAAACCATAACCATGGCATTAATATCATATTTTGTCTTTGAGCTTGGCCACAGCTTTTGACCTTATTGCTCTTGGGAAATCAGTGCTGCCTGATAGACACTGATTAGAAAATGCTTCCTGTTATTCATCCTGTGGAGAATGGCATTCCATCAGCTCTGCATTTACCATACTCAATAAACTGACTCCCCATAAATGGTTTTCAAGGACTTGGATAATTAAAGGAATAAGAAGAACTTAGCGCCTCTTGAAACTTACTTTATTTTTGAGATTCTATGATTGACTGGCATGGTATCTTACAGATCCAGGAATGAGAGCCATCTCAGTCACTATCGGTGCATGTTACTGGTTACTAGTAGTGCCTGCGGAGGATGGTACTAAATCTACCACTCAAAGATATTAAAGCTGAGACAATCCACCTCCTTACAACTTGCACAGAAAAGGAAATGGTCCAAGTGAAGCTTGATTCAGCAGTGTGCCATCTGCTTTAACAAAATTCTAGCTCGCTGGTGAAGGAAAAGGATTATTACTCTCCTGTAATGAACTCATGAGGCTACAACTGGAGTAGTGTGGCCAGTGCTGGGCCCCCACTGCAAGAGAAAGGATTACGGATTGGAAAGAGTCTTGTGGAGGATTTTTGAGATGATCCCAACAGGGAAGCTTATGACATGAGGAGAAGCAAAGTGAAACAGATTTGTTTAAAAGCTAAGGGGGAACTTACACTGCATAAAGGGGGGCAGGTATAAATAAGACAGGGACAACTTCTTAGAGTCAAACAGTGAAAGAGCAAGAAGCAATGGACAGAAATTGCAGCGGGAAAAATTCTGTTTAGACAAGAAAAAATTCTTCCCCCCTGAGAGGAATAGCTGCCAAGAGAGGCCATGAGGCCTCATCCTGGAGATTTCTAAACTTTCATGGACTAGATCTGGGGCAACCTGATCTAGCTTTAAAGTTCCTTTCTTTGAGTTGGGTGTTGTACAATATGATTTTTCTGGAGGTCCCTTCAAACTTTTTTTTTTTTTCCTATGATTCTGTTGTAATAATAGACATACCTTGAGAACTGCAATCAAAATTCATTCCACATCACTGGAATGCAGTTGAAAACTCTATTAAACACAGAGCTTTGGCAGAGGAAAAAATAAGTTCTTGAGTTTTACAACCATTCCAGCTCTTGTTACCAGCAGTTGTTGTCAAATGATGGTAAGAAGGGGTAGATATATTAAGAAAGATTATGTGAGATGGAAAAGGTGTTGGAGACTAGTCTAATTTCCCTGAAACAGAGGCCCCTGTTTCAACTATTTGGGAAAAAGTTGCAACAGAACATTTGAATTAATGTACTCTTGCCTAACTTGTCGTGATATATTTCCCAGCATTTGTCGACATGGCACCTGGATCTGCAGCAATGGGGAATGCCCAGGTATGTTGGCTCTACTCTTTTCAGGTTTTCACAAGTAAGCTTTGCCTGCATCCCTCCCACTTACCTCACACTTATTTTTTCCACACAAAAAATGAATGTCTTTGTTGTTACTTGCTTGCTCCTGTGCATACCAGATGGGATCATACTTCTAAGTTCTTCCCGTTAGACAAGCCAGACGGGCTGTATGGTTAACATGCGGCACTGAAAAATCCTGTTTGGTGAGAAAAATGGCTCTGCTTTTGATTACTTAGTTTACCAAGATATGAGAGTCTGTATGTTCAGAGGATTGGCTTTCAGGTAGAGGAACACTGCTGGGTTTCTGTGACCAGATACCATTCCCTATTTGATTCCTGAATCAGCATACTTTTGTTGATGGAACAATTTGAAGTACTGGGAGTAGACTGGATCACTCTTGATACCACATGGGTTTGGGCCCTAACAGTCATGTTACAGGGGAAGGAGCTACAGCCCTAGGGAGAAGGTAGCCACTCTGCCTTCTATGAGTGGTGGCAGACTGGAGAGGCAGATCTGCAGGTACTCTTGCTCCTCTTCTTCCTATCCTACCAGCCTCCCAAGCTCACCAGTACTGGTGGCTACTGTTCCAGGTTCTTACCTACACTGGGAATGTGAATTTTCATGCTGTGTGTTGGCGAGAAAAATGCCACCTTCCTATTTCCTCCTGCTAGTTCTGTGGCTCATTTCCTGTCTCTGTTCTTGCCCTATGTCCAGCCATGGAAAGGCCTGCTTGACCTGGAACTGCATTTAACTGCTTGTTTGTATCTGTTTGAAGCAATCTTACAAGATATTTTTATTGTTGGTTGGTTATTTTACAACAAATGTTTCTAAAATCATGTGTCACAGAAAGCTGATGTACTTACTAGACTCCCGTAAGCTCAAGGCATTTCACTATTTTTTTACCAACCTGTTTGTCAGGAAAGGTTTCTTTTATTGTGTGGAAATTGCCTAGTTCTAAGTCTGGTGATAAAGCTGGGTACCCAGCTGGAAGTAGTGCTTCAGAAGGCAGTACTGTGTTAGCCAGCTAGCAGTAGCTGGCTAGCACTAGCAAGAAGCTCTCAAGATGATATCATAATTAAATTAATTATGAAGGCAGTAGTTTTCAGGAAATCGCATGGGACACATTACACCAAATGGAATAGATAGAAGGACCCATAAGAAGACACTTTGCCACGGGAAAGAAATTTCCCTTCCAGGAACAACGCTAAAGGGCTGTGACTTGTCTGGGGTAGCAGTTCCTAGCTCTCCATGCTGCAAACAGCTCCTGTTGGTTCCTAGTTGCAGAGAACACTTTGCAAATCAAACTGTGTACAATATAGTGGATTATGCCTGGTTTTCTTTAAATCTGTTCTCCACATGTGATGATTAACAGTTAATTGACTCTGAAGTTGAGTAGAATAACACTTGCTTTACCTTTGTCCAAACTTAATTCAACAGAAAATAGGATTTAAAAAATACCAAGCCACCTTACTCTCCAAGGGATGACAGACATGAATGACAGACAGTTCAGTGAGTGTTGGACTTTTCTTAGGGCCGTGCAAGGCTGGGAATCCTCAGGATCTGTGATGTTATTCTTTAGTACACTTTGATTTGAGATAGTTAACAATAGTAATGTTTTGAAGAGGGAAATTTCCATTTGATGTTCATTAGACAGGGCTTCTGTGGAACTCAAAGGCAGTGGAGAGAGAACAACTCCTGGGGCTTACCTGCCAGCTTGTAACATTTAGCCTTTCTCCATCCTTTGTCAGTGGATTGCCAATGCAGGCCCAGCACCTGAATTTTGTTCCGGACAAGGAGGTCTCTGCCCACCCTGTTTTCTGTGTAATGCTCTTCTCAAATGAAATAATTTCTTTGCAAGCTCTGTGGCGTTGGAGCCTTCCTATGCATTTGCAGATGACTTAGCATCCCACTTGTGGCATCTGACTATTGCCTTTCTGGAAATGAAAAGCCACAACTTACCAAAACATGTTAAGATGTTGATGTGTTTAAATACCCTCTTTTCATAGTAGAAGGGTGGACAATCCAGAATTTTCTATTATTCTACAAGAACTTCAGATGTAGCTCTTGTAACTATGGATTTATTTTTAGCTTTATACTATTTAACATAATGGCTCAGAGTAAAGTCTAACATAAATTTTGCCCTTGGAATAACTCCCGCTGTGGTGGTCTTCCAGCTCTTTGTTCTGATAAGATATTTTAATATTAGAATAACTTATTCGTATTCAAGGCAGCCTAACAAAAGAATAAACACTTTTTTTGGGCTGTGTTCAAGGAGGCCATTGTGAAGAATGCTTTCAGACACTGTTGCTTTCATAAAACCATACTGCAATGCTCTAAAAACACCAGTGTAGAGACAAAGAAAGAGCTCACAATCTGTCAAGATGCATCTGTGAAACACAGACTGGGAACGAGGCACCTCTGCAGAAGAAGAACAGAGCATCTGTGAGAGTCCAACAAGTCTTGCTGTAAATTCTGATTTTGAACTCTGTAAAAATGCCTGCAGTCAGCTCCATGGATACAGATCTGCTCCGCTGGGCTAAGTAAAAGTGGATTTTAAGTGTTTTATGTCAAGATGTTGCAAGCTCCTGCATAGGGGTAAAGAGGCAACCTTGCCCAGTGTATGGAGCATGTGACTGACGCAGGGTAACCATGAGTGCCTTTCCTAGCTCTGCCAGTCTCAGGTATTAGTACTTCCACTCTCTTTGCCTCAGTTTCTCCTTTGTGTAAGAGGAAAACTTAGTTCCTACATAAAAGAGAGTGTGGGTTGCCACTTACAATTGGTTAGTGCCACCTGCACCCATCAGTTATGTACTAGGTATGATCTGGCCTGTGGAGAGCTTGAGTGACTGCACTGAGTTTCCAGGGCCACTGAGTTATATGCTACAGAAGTAGCAAATCTGCTTCAGTTCTGAAAGCTGAGCTGTTTGTTGACATCCTCTGTTTGAAGCATTATGTTGGCTTTTCTGTTGGCATAAATTTCAGCTCTTGAGTGTGATTTATACAATACTCTCCAGCTTTTGTTGGTGCTGCTGTAACAACTGGTAATGATTTACAGGAATAAACAGTGAGATAAGCAGCTTGGTGCTGATTTCTGGTCTGCAGGGGACCTGGGCCTTGTGCAACCTGCTCCATGGGCTGCTCCTTCTTTCTCAGTGGCTGGGGGGGGGTGGGCAGGATTTTGCTGGCAGCTTGCACTGAGGTGATTAATGGCTCTCTGCATTTTTCAGGAGAATGCTCTGTCACTGGCCAGGCCCATTTCAAAAGCTTCGACAACAAGTATTTCACCTTCAGCGGGATTTGTCAGTACTTATTTGCCAAGGACTGTGTGGAAAATTCCTTTTCTGTGATCATTGAGACTGTGCAGGTAACAGCAGCCTTGGCTTATGCCTGTGCCCCTTTCTGCATGCTCTTGAGAGAGCAGGAAGGGCTGTGGGAGTATGATATGAAAGGCAGATGCACAAGCCAATAAATGTAATTTTCCTATGAAATAATTAGTTTAAATAACAGATGTAGTCTTTCTCCTCAGTTAATAAGTGTTTTGCTTCTCCTTGCTGCCATTCCTGGGAGCCTATCTGGAGACTGACATTTGTAATGAGATTTGAAGAATGAGTCATCACCGCCTCTTTACCAGCTGAACAAACAAATGCAGACGAGGGTGCCCCTTACAAAGCACCCTGAAAGCTGGTGCCTCATTAATGCCCAGGGCATTTTCTTGGCCACTGAGTAGGGTGCACTGGCAGAGTAGAACTTTGGGCTGCTTTTCATTAAGTCAAATTGGCTGGTGGTTTCTGTTGCTCAGTAGCCCGTCAGCAGCTCCTGACTTTCTTTGTTGCTTTCCTGGGCAGATGTAAGAAAGGCAGCTGGAGGTGAACAAGTCGGGATGGCTGGAGAGGGGCAAGAAAGGGAGCCAGGCCAACGTGGGAAGGGAAGGAGACCCTGGAGAGGGTGTCATAGGAATGTTAACCTGGTTGTAAAATTAATTGACTATGTTGCACATGGGAATAGGTGAACTAACCTGGAGACTAAAAGGATACTGAAACAAGCAGGGAGGAAGCAAGGGGCTGGGGACAGAAGAATTGAACACAGGAAGGGGTAAGATGGAGTCAGGAGAATGACAGGAATGAAGGGGAATATCAACCTGCCTTGCAAGAAAGTAGTCACAGGCTATGGAGAAACAGGGTGTGACAGTCATATGCACCATCTACGTCTGTATCCTGAATTAGAAAACTGTGATGATGCAGCTCTGAGGTTGTCTGCACTTGGGACTTGCAGAACAGGTTTCCACTGAAACTTCCATTTCGAAATCAAGGAGGAGACCCTGGGGCCTGCAATCTCTGTTCCTCATCTGCATAACCCACAGCTGGGGAAAATAAGTAGCACGAGAGTCTCAGGCAGTGTGAATGACGTAGCTGTTTCCCAGGCTTATGGGCTGTATGAAGCAGGGTGCCCCCCTGTGAAAGCCAGAGGGGCTGGACGCCAGTCATTGATCACTGGTGTGAGCTGCTCCCCAGAGGTCTGGTGTAATGCCCATGGATTGCTTTCCAGGCTCTAAGAAAAAGAGCTGCGGGTGGCTCCCCGGTGTGTGATCAACACAATAATGGAAGAAAGGCTGCCAGCTTGGTGTCTGTGGAATGCAGAAATGAGATCCATAAAACCATTGAGATACTTAACACCTCCTGAATTAGATGCCAAAATGCCTTTCAGGGCCTGGGGCTACGTCACCAATAAAGTGAAAACTTAGGATTCAAGACAGTTTTTTCCGTTTTCTGTAGTGTGCAGATGATCCTGATGCCGTGTGCACTCGGTCAGCTTCTGTCCGAATCCAGGATATGGACAACAGCCTCATTAAAATGAAACATGGAGGAGGAATTTCACTGAATGGGCAAGACATACAGATCCCTTTGCTACAAGGTGTGTTTCCGTGGTCTAACCTGAAGAGGTCCTACTTACTAGTGTTTTCTGACATGCCTGAGCCCAGTTCACTCAAAAAGTGTTTTCAATACCAAATTCTAACTTGCAGCCTCTTCTAGAAGCTCTGTCATTCCAGCTTCTCTCCATGCAGCTGACACATCTTGGCTCAGCTCCTCTAAAATCAGGAGAATTAGGCTGGTCTGGATTTGAGAGATATGGTCTTGAAAAACCACTGTTGGTCTATGCTTTTAAAAGTGGTGTGTGTTTGGTTTTTTTTTTTGTTTGTTTGTTTTTTTGTTTGTTTTTGTGTTTGTTTGTTTTTTAATCCGGAAGCTTGAAATCCCTCATTATCTTGCAAAATGTCAGAGTTAATGTCTGAGGTTTTGCAGAATGCACATATAATATATGCTCTTCTAGGGTTCCCAAGTGCCTTAAGGCAGAGCCTATGGACAAGTTCATGCAGCTATAAACTGCTGAGCAGGCACAAAGCTTTGGAACTGTGAAATGGGCATTGCTGGCAGACCTGTGTGCCCCCTGCTCTGTGGCACCTGCTCTGTGGCCTGCTCAGTGTGACACAGCAGTCCCAGGCAATGAAGTCGAGCATCCTGGCTTGACTGACTGTAACTTTGTGGTTGTCTTAAGGTGCACTCCGTATCCAGCGCATGGTGAGGACTTCCATTCGCCTTACCTATGGGGAAGATTTGCAGATTGACTGGGATGGTCATGGTGAGCTCCTAGTGAAGGTACTCTTTCTTTTGGTCTCTTTTGTTTCTGTCTTTTTGCCTCCTCTCTCATCACACCCAAACATGTACAAAGATTTTCTTGTCTGAAATGACAAATTGCTTTGTGTTGCATATTAGAAATTCCATTCTCTTTTGCTACCCCCAGAGTGATATACAGGTCCTTTTGTATTCCAGAAACAAACATTTTCATCCTACAGTAGCTTGACAGCTTTTTTTCTCCTCTCTCTCTCTTTTTTTTTTTTTTTTGTGTGTGTGTGTGTGCAATGGTAGCCATTATTAAGCATGAATAGTTTTGTGTTTTGTTCAGCAAATACCCTCCAAACTGGATTTTTGCTTTAATTTTCTTTGACTGTCCTGTCTGCAGCAATGGATTCGCATGACTTAAAGTAAGAGAAGAATATGGCTCCAGGGACACAGTTACTCATAATTTCCAGGAAAAATCAATTAACTCATATGAGATATGTTGCATGCTCCTTCTACTATGAGGAATGTTTAAAGTCACCCTTGATTAGCAATTAGAGTTTGTCTGTGCTACAGACAGCAGTGGAGTGTAGAAATACCCAAACCAGGCTTCAAAGAAATGAGCTGTAAGGGAAACAGTCTAGCTGCAACAACAGAAAGCTTTACATAATCCACTTTGTGTGTGCATGTGCATTGTAAGCTGCAGAATGAGTTGCAGCAGAGAAAAGCCTGTGAGGGAAGGGGAGAAGATTATTTGCTGTGAAATAGTCTCCTGATAGCTGATAAACCATCATAGCTTCTCCAGCTAAGTCATCTCTCTCCCTATTTTCTCACACAAGAGGCTGTTCTCCCTCAATCCATAGGTCTCAGGGACTGTGAGTGTTGTCTCCGAGGGTGTTTTCACCCCCTCAGGGGTGTGAGTCCACCTGTAGCATTTGTTCCTGGTGTGATGACCTGCAGGCTTTGGGCACTAAGTCGAGGCAATGTACTACCACATGATGCTGGGCAGCTGCAGACCTGCATGCTCCTGCCATGTTTGCAGGAATGGGTTCTTAACCACAGCCCTGCTGCCTTTCAAGCCCCACTTGTAACAGGGGCTCTGCAGCTGAGCCCTGTGTGGGGTGGATTTTCTCACTGAGAAGAGTTTTGTCAAGAAAGCTGGTTCTCCTGGGGTTAATGTTTCTACCAAACAGTGAGCACTGCCATCTCTGAACTGTGGCATTGCTTTTGCACTTCCCTTGCCTGCCTTAAAATCTGGCTTAAATGTCACATCTGACACAGCCTAAGGGTTCATGAAAGCTAGTTTAGAAGTGAGTACAAGTGCTGAAAAGACAACAGAGAAGGAAGGTCGAGGATAACTTTAGAAAGCATCCATGGTTATGTTGTTGTTTCAATTTAGCCCATATCTCTATGCTCCAAGGGTCCTAGAAGTTGTTTTTGGGCTGAGAACAATTCAGTTCAGTTCCTTGGCACATCTCAGAAGTTCTGGCTTTCCTCAGCATTCAAAGTTTTTTTTTTTTTCTGCCTGGTCAGAGATCCATATAGCCTGGCAAATTCTTTCTTACAGTTAAAACTAATCTAATTTTCTGCTCCAGATCCTCTACTCGTAAGAGCGGTGGAAGTTTCTCCAATTATCTGCATTTATTCAGTTCTGCTCCAAGCTCCTTCCCTTGCTGTGTTTCTAAGGAATCTTTTTCATTGCTTTTGGGGAGTTAATTTATGCTGGATTTGTAGACTGACCTTTTGCCGAGTATTTCTGACAATTGAGGGAAGTGATACACTTCCATTACCTTGGCCAGACTTCTATGTTCCTCAAAAAGGCTTCCCTTTCTGTGACCACTTGGTATTTGTGATTCAAGCTTCCACTTGAAAATACCCCACAATTTGTATGAGTCCTTGTCTGCCTGCAGAGTACGTGAAAAAATAGCTTCCTTGGCCATCAGAGTAATAAGCATAGGTATCCTCTATTAATTTATAGTTGTTTCTTTTGATGCTCCATATTTACTCACTGACCACTGTGTACAAATGGAGATTAGTATTCAGTTGTATTTTGGAGGATGTTTTTGTTTTCATTTATACAGAAAACCAGTTTTCTTCAAAAATGCATTTTTCTAGCTTTTTTGGTTCTGTTTCACTGGTTACTCCTGCCAACCTGACTATAGTAGTATTCCAGTAAATGCATACAGAGAGTAGCTGTAGCATTAAAGCACTGAATCAGCTCCTGAGGACAGCTGCTAGTACTTCAGGTGTACCAGATCTTTACTTCTAATAGAAACTCACAGTTCCTACTAGAAAAAAAGATATTGGTGCCTTTGTGTTGCAGATTTTCCCCTGTTGGCCTCTAAGTTTAGGGTTCCATTTCAGATGTCCCTTGATTTGCAGTAGAAATAAGTCAGGGTGAAAAGTACATCTGCTATGTGGGTTGTTTGCAATGCTGCTTTTAGTGTATCATAAGTCTGTCTAGGCAGGAGGAAGCTTTAACATGAGGTAATGTAGCTTAAGGGGTAGCAGTTTCTTCCTTATTTTATTAATGGTCCTCAATGTTGAGGGAAACAACTCCTCCAGCATTGTCTCTGTTTTGTGTCAAAACAATCTGTTTAAATTTTCTTCATCTTCAAATTTTCTTTTAAAATGTGAAATGGTTTCAGATGCTATATACTTTTCCAAATTACCATTAGAAAGATAACCATCTCACGATGTTAAAAAAATGTCACTCCCACTGTTGCCTGGTTCATCTATATGAATGAAGGGGAAAAATCAGGAAAGACTAAACTGGAGTGCTGATCAAGGCACAAAAAGGAGCCATTTTTCTTCTAGTCACCTTCAGTTACCATCTGAAATTATCAGTGTACTGTGCAAAAATTGTACTGCTGCTACTAGGAATAGCATTTGTATTAGGAGTTTGAAAATGTAGTACAATGAAACTGTCTATAATATTTTAATGTGTATTTGAGAGTTTCCTTGATTGTTAAATTGTGTATGGTTCATTCTTTAGAAAATCTTGCAATACAGTGGTGACCTATTCTGAAGGATGACCTGGTTAATGTTGTGTCCCTTAGCTGTCTCCAGTCTATTCTGAAAGGATGTGTGGGCTATGTGGCAATTACAATGGTAACCAAGGGGATGATTTTCTTACACCTTCTGGCATGGTGGAAGCTCTTCTGGAAGACTTTGGAAACTCCTGGAAGCTCAACGCAGACTGCCAAGACTTGTCAAAACAAGACAGTGACCCCTGCAATCTCAATCCTCGTTTAGGTAATGAACACCATCCAAAATTACCATGTGCAGCAAACTGTGATCTTCCATTTTACACAGCAATATTAAAAACAAAACCAACAACAACATGAACACATGCAAAAAGGCCCACAAAGAAGCAGAGAGTCACTGACGGATTGTCATGGTTTAACCCCAGGCAACAACTAAGCACCATGCAGCCACTTGCTCACTCCATACTAGCGGGATGAAGGAGAGATTTAGAAAGGTAAAAATGAGAAACCTCATGGGCTGAGATAAAGACAGAGTAAGAGGTAAAGCAAAAAGCTGCACACACAAGCAAAGCAAAACAAGGAATTAATTCACTGCTTCCTATGGGCAGGCAAGCGTTCAACCATCTCCAGGACAGCGGGGCTTCATCACATGTAATGGTTACTTGGGAGTACAAACACCATAACCCCAAAAGCCCTCCCCTTCCTTCTTCTTCTCCTAGCTTTGTATGCTGAGCATGATGTCACACGGTATGCAATATCCCTTTGGCCAGCTGGGCCCAGTTGTGCCAGCTGTGTCCCCTCCCAGCTTCTTGTGCACCCCCAGTTCACCCACTTGTAAGGTGCAGTGAGAAGCAGAAAAAGCCCTGAGTCTGTGTAAGCACTGCTCAGCAACAGCAAAAACATCTCTATATCACCAGCACTGTCCACAGAACAAAACTAAAATGTAGCCCCCACACCAGCTACTATGAAGAAAATTAACTCTGTTGCAGCCAAAACCAGCACATTGATGCGGGCTTTCTGAGGAAAATGTAACGTTTTGTGAAAACAGAAAACAATTCAGTTATATGAGATCATGTTGCTGTTCAGTTTGGGCCACATTCAGAGTTAGACTATCACACAAACTTGTGCCACTCTTACAAGTAATAGCAATACTCTGTTTATCCTCTGGGTGGACAAAACACCTATCTTCTTTACCCTTCTGTCCTTACACCTTATGGACTTCTTCTGATCCCTTGCCTTCCTTCTTTTATTGTATCCCAACAGACAGCCTTCCTCTTTCCCTCCATACTGCTTGGCTGTCCTGGTTGGACATGCAAAGAAATTCTCAGAGCAAATTTATTGTCCCAGGTGTTACAGCAAGCTCTGATTTCTGGGAGGAGCAAGTGCACAGAAAATTTTATGGGCATAGGTCAGAGCAGGCACTGTAGTTTTGTAAGCATAGTGCATCCTAGGAGGTTTAATTCTGCAAATATAAAAAGCAGCAGAAAGCAAAGGTCCTGTAAAAGGAATTACAGCACCAGAAATAGTAGTAACAGAATATAAAAGCATTGCTTTTCCTTGATTTGTTTCACTAGCGAAACATTATTCTTTCAGTGGAGCTCGTGACCTATGAGCTATGATGCTATATATGACTACTTGATCGCATTTAATCTCCTGTGTGTTTTGGAATTATTTTACAAAAGAAAATGCTTACTGTGGCTCTTCTAGATTTTCTCAAAAGCCACTGACTGCTTCAGTGCAAGTATGTAATTTTTCTCTTTTTTTTTTTTTTTTTCAGCCAAGTACGCTGAGGACTCCTGCTCAATTCTGATGTCTTCTGCATTTGAACCCTGTCACCATGAAGTCAGTCCCACTCCCTATGTGAAGAACTGCCGCTTTGATGTTTGCTCCTGCTCCAATGGCAAGGATTGTCTGTGCTCTGCTATTGCTAATTATGCAGCAGCTTGTGCTAGGAAGAGCATCCTGGTCCAGTGGAGAGAACCTGACTTCTGCCGTAAGTGAAATGCTACTAAAACCCACTGATTTTCCTTATCTCAAAGGAATTTCTTGGCAGTGTCAGATGAGAAATCTAGAATGAGATGGTTTCTGCAAGGTGCCCAATATTTCTTATGGAAAATGATGAGAGAGTATATCTTTCTTCTACTCTAGCAAGGGTGCAAAAACTGTTCACAGAGACTGCTCAGCACTGGGGGAGAGAAGCAGTCATATGGCATACGTCAGCAGAGCTTTTGGCTGGATTTCCATTTTCAGCTGTGTTTAAGTTTCAGCTACCCACCTGAACACTTTGTAAGTATCCCAGAGTGGTAATCTTCAAGTGATTTGTAGTAATGTATGAATTGGTTTTTTTGGTACCTCCTTCTTTTGAGGCCCAAGCTTCCCAGCTCCTGACTTCATCAGTGACTCCTGACTTTAGCCAAAGTTTAGGGTACGGAGGAAGCACAAAGGCAGGTACTTGGTCAAATGGTATCATAGAACAGAATCATAGAACTACAGACAATTTTATATCAGAAGGGACCTCTGGCAGTCTTCTGGTACAATCCCTGCTCATAGAAGAGCTAACTTACTGCAGAATCCCTGGGTCTTCCCCACAAAAGTTTTGAATATCTCCAAGGATGGAGATCCCACAATCTCTGTGGCATCACTCTCTCTTAGCAGTTTGATTATCACCCTGTCATTGCAGAGGTCTGAGATCTATGTCAGATTTCATGTACACTATTCAGCTCATGGGTGAATGCCATTTTACTAACTGCAAGAGTTGCAAGAGGATGGACAGGGAATTGCTGGAGAAAGTCCAGCATAGGGCAGCAAAGATGATGAAGGGAGTGGAGCATCTCCCTTTTGAGGAAAGGCTGAGGGAGCTGGGTTTCTTTAGCTTGGAGGAGACTGAGGGGTGACCTCATTAGTGTTTACAGATGTATAAAGGGTGAGAGTCACGAGGATGGAGCCAGGCTCTTCTCGGTGACAACCAGTGATAGGACAAGGGGTAATGGGTACAAAATGGAACACAAAAGGTTCCACTTAAATTTGAGAAGAAACTTCTTCCCAGTGGGGGTGACAGAACACTGGAACAGGCTGCCCAGGGAGGTTGTGGAGTCTCCTACTCTGGAGGCATTCAAGACCTGCCTGGACGCCTTCCTGTGTAACCTCATCTAGGTGTTCCTGCTCTGGCAGGAGGATTGGACTAGATGATCTTTCAAGGTCCCTTCCAATCCCTAACATTCTGTGATTCTGTGATTCTGTAACTGTGAAGAAGGTGGAGCAGAAGCCAATATATTTTATTTATTTTCTTTGTCTATTAGGTCAATATGGTAGAAAAAAATCCATTGCAATGGAATTTTGATGAAGCACCCATTAATATTTCTGAAATGGATCTTTTTCCATTTTCCTGAGCAACTTTGCTATTAAGGAAAGAAGACAATCAAAAATTTTGGCAAAAAAAAAAGTATGCTTAGCAGCCCTCTAGATCAGTTCTGGTACTTCTTCCCAAAAAGGTTGTGGGAAAACCATTTATAAACTGACCGTGTAGAAATTTGAAGAGAGAGAGAAAGAGAGGTCACTGGCCTTCCACCCAGTAGGATCTGTACCTGTAAGGTCAGTGACTACAGATTCTGCAGGCTGGAGAGTATTTACTGCGAATGAGAAGAAAACCAGTTTATGTTAAACTGCTGCATGGTTTCATAATATTTTACCTAATTTATGTAAATGCTCAGATAGTGGAACAGTAATGTAATAAAAATCCTTTTAAAAATGTGCAGGTCTGGAGGCTGAAAGAAAGAGCAGTGATAATGCACCATCGTTCTTTCTGTAATTGAACAAGTCAATTTTCACAATTAATCTTTAATAGTGCAGAGCTGCTTCCTCCTCTCTGTGCATTACAGAGCGTTTTATGCTCTCATAAAGTGACGATTTCCCTGATTGCAGATCCATCAGCCCCCATTAAATAATCCTGATGCCCCAGACATCTACTGTCACATGAAGGAGAACAATTCCTCTTTTAATGGGCTTGAGATGTGAAAGTGCAGGTTGTGTAATTTGTGCTGTTGGCCCAGTGCATTGAACAACTGCTCCACTCCTGCCTTGGTCAACAGAGATTGAGTTTCTTGGGAAATGACTTGACAGAACTGGTTTGCTTGATTTGAAGTGGATAAGCGGCAGGGAGGTAGGTCATTAGTGTAGCACAGCATTTCTGCTGCATGTCAAGCTAACAAGCACATTCATCTCCCATGTCTTTGAAATTATTTTAGTTACAGTTTGTTTGTTTAAGAGCTGACTCCTACCCCTGCAGCCCACTGTGAATAAACAACAGTGCAAATCCCTTCATGCTGTGTGGAAGGAGGCTATAGGCCACACTGAGAAGGGCTGTCTCTCTCATGCATATGCATAGAAAAAAAAAAAAAAGGCTAGATGGCTGGGCCCAAAGAGTTGTGGTGAACAGAGTCAAATCCATTTGGTGGCTGATCATGAGTGGTGTTCCTCAGGGCTCAGTATTGGGACCAGTTCTATTTAGTCTCAGTGATCTGGATGAGGGGATTGAGTGCACCTGCAGTAAGTTTGCAGACAACACAAAGTTGTGTGGGAGTGTTGTTCTGCTGGAGGGTTGGGAAGGGTCTACAGAGGGATCTGGATTGGCTGGATCAATGGACTGAGGACAATTTTATGAGGTTCAACAAGATCAAGTGCTTGGTCCTGCACTTGGGTCACAGCAACTCCATGCAATGCTACAGGCTTGGGGAAAAGTGGTTGTAAAGCTGCCTGGCAGAAAATGACCTGGGGGTGTTGGTCAACAGCCAGCTGAACATGAGCCAGCAGTGTGCCCAGGTGGCCAAAAAGACCAACAATATCCTGGCTTGTATCAGGAATAGTGTGGCCAGCAGGACTAGGGAGGTGATTACCCCCCTCTACTCGGTGCTGGTGAGGTCTCACCTCAAATCATGTGTTCAGTTTTGGCCTCCTCACTACAAGAAAGACATTGAGGTGTAGGAGACAGTTCAGAGAAGGGCAGTGAAGCTAGTGAGGGGTCTGGAGCACAAGTCTTATGAGGAGCAACTGAGGGAACTGGGTCTGTTTAGCCTGGAGAAAAGGAGGCTGAGGGGAGACCTTACCACTGTCTACAACTACCTGAAAGGAGTTGTAGCATGAAGGGTGTTGCTCTCTTCTCTCAAGTAGCAAGTGATAGGACAAGAGGAAATGGCCTCAAATTGCACCAGGGGAGATTAAGATTGGATATTAGGAAAAATTTCTTCATATAAAGGTTTGTCAAGCATTGGATCAGGCTACCCAGGGAAGTGGCTGAGTCAATATTCCTGGACGTGTTTAAAAGACACATAGATTCGGTGCTTAGGGACGTGGTTTAGTGGTGGACTTGACAGTGTTAGGTCAATGGTTGTGCTTGATGATCTGAAAGGCCTTTTGCAACCTAAATGATTCTATGATTCCATGTTTTGTGTGTGAGTATATATAGATGTATATATTGTTTTGTGACAAAAGGGACTCAGTCAACAGGTCCCTAGATTTTTCTTCAGGTTTTAGGACCTGTTGATAAGCCCACTGTTTTCCTTAAAGTGGTGATGGTGGGCTAGTTTATTGTTTTTGCATGGCTTCAGAGAGAGGAATTGTATGGGATGGAGCCAGGAGTGGAGTAGGGAATTAAGGGCAGGCTCTGAGCAGCATTTGAGGATGGCTACATCGCATGGTGGGGCTTGGTATGCTGGATGGTCCTGGTTGAGCAGATGTGTTAAATGTACTCCTGACAGGGTGCATCTTCAGTCAGAGCCTGTGACCTAGGTGTGATTGCGTTTTCACCTTACACTTTCTGAGAAACTGGTCAGGTTTTATACTCCTTTCACTCTGGGTTGAAAACCCACCCACAAGAAGCTGAATGAACTGTGTGGTGAATACATGTTTTTCCAATGCTTTCCCACTATTTACCATCTTATCCCTGAGACAGGCTGAACTTCGAAGCACAGCATTGAGCTGTTTCAGTTTTATAGCAGACATCTGTAGAGACTAGATGCACCTTGCCTTTTCCTCTAATTTTCCTGTCAATAACGAAAGAGATTTATTTGTGTGACCATGTATTACAAAGTGTACAGACAGCAGTTACCTCCCAGGTCGGTTGTCTTGCCTTTTTGCTGTTAAAAACAGATGTTGATGAGAGGATTGGGACTGTGAACATGGCATTAGGCAGTGTAGCTGGAAAAATGTGGGACATTTCTAAAATCTTAAGAAGTACATGGGCAGGTAAGATGAGTTACAAAGCTTTGTCTAAAAAAAAAGAATGCACTGCAAACTTGTCCCCATGGGCAAGGACTGTTACCATTGACTAGAAAGTAGGGTAGGTTGTTGGGCTGTTATGCTGTCCTTTCTGAATCTTGAAACTCTAGTGAACTGGCGCGCCCACCTGGAAGCTGCCAAACCAGCTACTTATTTTGAGAGGTTCCAGGGTAGCAAATCATAGTTTTGGCTGAGGCTTCATGGTCATCCTGCTTGCACGAGCCTTCGGTGATGAAAGTTGCTTTTAAATGGTTCGCGACCATGGGCTATGTTGGTTCAGTATTTGATTTACTGTAAAGATTGTGTTTATGTAAATCAGAAGGACTGTTCTGTGAATAGTTACCAAAGGCTCCTACAATTGTGAGTGAATATATAATCTATTTATTTCTGAATTAGGAGGTATTTACTCTACCTACTGTGCTGATGAGTACACAGAAATTTCTTGGGCTGTGTTGTGAAAGGTATATTAAGCAGTTTGGACCAAAGTCCCAAACTTGGGAGTTCTTTGGTCAAAAGAAGGCTTCAAGTCACCTTAGATGCCTCTGGGCTGGATCCTCAAATTAGGGGCTGATGCTCCACTTCAGGTGCCTCAACAGAAGCTGGGGAGATGCTGGTGCAGCCTTGTCCCCCTTCAGTAAGTAGAAGTAATTCTTCATTTCAGAATAATTTTGTGATGGTAAGCATTAGACATTGGTTGTCTAATGTAGGCCTTGTTTTGTTAGCCTCAGTGTTAGTTCAGCTCTGCTAGCAGCTGTGTGAGGCTGTAGGGCTGTAACCTTACTATAGATTTTCTTTTACTGCCATTGCTGTTACAGTTCCCAGTGGTGTGTGCTCACAGAGGAGTGGGTATGGATTATGGGATCACTGCAGGGATGACAAGAGGAAGACTTCTCTCTGACCTCTTGATTTTGGTTTTAGCACAGTACGAATGTGCCAACTTTATTTGCAGCTGCTTCCTTCACTCCACTGAACATCGTACCTCATCACCTTACAACTCTGGTCATTTGCTTTGGGAAGTTGCTACAACCAACAGGTTTTGTAAATCCTAGTTGTCAGGTGGCCTGTTTAAAGCCCTTGATAGTTCTTATTTTCTCGTCTTCTGAAATGTGTTGTCATAGCTGCCACCTAGTGCCGATGCTGATGAATACCGAGGAGGTTGCCTCAAAATCAGAGCTGTAGAGCAACAGGGAAGCTTTATAAAAAAAGCTAAATGAGTCAAAAGGCCACAGTTAGGTCTCCATAAAAATGAATTAATCTTAAAAAATCGTTAGTACCAATGACTTCTTTGCACGTGTTTCCACATAAATTACTGAGAGCTTCTGGGATGTGAGGCTTTAAATTGTTGCAGCACCTGCTTATCAAGGCAGAAACTTACATTTCTGCTTATTTTGACCAAATTGTGTCTAACCATATTGCAAAGGAAGTGTAAATGTGTACATGACAATTGTAACACTCCTAATTTGTAGATCCAAGGAATAACAGAGGTTGGACAGTGTTTTTTGTTCTGGATGAAATTTCCTGTTTGGATTTCCATTGCAGGTGTTGCAATATAATCCCAGCATTTATTTGAAACTGCACGTAGTAAGGTTTTGTTTGTGTGTATATATAAGCAGTGTGCTAGGCTTCCCTGGTGCTATGGAGTAAAGGAGAAAGACTGTAATACAGGCCTCTGTCAATGAGTAAATTGCGCAAAAACATTTGAATTCCCAGTTTCCCAACCTGGTTTAGGCAGCTTTGCTTTTAATTGGCTTTGGGTCAAATGTCAGTCTCCCTGATGTGCACATTATTCAACAGCAATGACCTGTCCTGAAGGCCAAGTGTACCAGCAGTGTGGGATGCCCTGCAACCAGACCTGCAGATCTTTGTCCTACCCTGTTGAGGACTGTGATGAACTCTGTGTGGAAGGATGCTACTGTCCCCCCGGGCACTACCTGGACGAGCGTGAGGAGTGCGTGCCAAAGTCCCACTGCTCTTGTTACTATGATGGTGAGATTTTCCAGCCAGAGGACGTCTTTTCAGATCATTACACCATGTGGTAAGCGCAGTGTTCATAACTCATCCCTACATGCTGTGACTCAGAAATTTTTGGATAGCCCAAGTGGTTAACTAGTTCAGTTCCTCAGTTCTTTTAACTCCACTAAAACTAATTTAAAAGAGGGTAAGATTTTGTCTCCAACAAACCAAAAGGTCAGATTTTGCTGTTGCATCTCTATCTATATAATTTCAAATTCCATCTTAGTCCGAAAAAAGGACTAAGCCCTGTTCCATGAACAGTTCCTGACAGTTTGAAGTGGAGATTGATTACTGACAATAGCTACTTCAAAAGCTTTTAGAATGTCACTCTAATGTCCTGCATTACATTTTTTAAATATTAAAACCTAATTACCTCTATCAAAGATACAAATATTAAAAAGCATTTCTAATTGTTAAATTGAGTAGCGGTACACAGAGAGTACAAATGTAATTGCTGGGCAGCTCCTGGCAAGCCCAGTTTTGGGAACAGTGTCTTCTCCTGTTCTGCTCTACCACAAAGTCATAAGTTACAGGCACTAAGTGGTCCCTTACCTCTCTCCACAGCAGACTTGACTATTATCTTGCCCATCTTTATTCCTGTGCAGATGCATTGGATTCAGTGGGGCAGGGCTAGTATACAGCTGGTTTACCATGCTAGTATATCACTGCAATTGTTTTAAGGAAGATTTGTCTTTTAGCTTGATAAGCACAGTGATTGGAGAGCAACAGATCAGCCCCAAAGAGAGGTGTAATTTTGACACCCTGACAAGTTCCCTGTGGGCCTGTCCACAAACAACTACTTGAGTGAAAGCTAAATGTCACTTCATTAACTGTAAGCTCTATTTGTTTTTCTTAGCTATTGTGAAAATGGTTTCATGCACTGCAGTACAAACAGAATTCCTGGTGCCTTCCTGCCAGATGTTTTCACTGATGAGAGGCCATCTGCCAGAAGTTAGTATGCTTTAAAAAAAATTATTTATTTATTTTTTATTTTTTTTTTTTTCTCTCTCTTCAGTCTCTTGCTAATCTAGAGGAGGAAAGAAGTACCAGATGTTGCAGTGGCTGGTGATGTTGTACATCCTTTTTCTAACTTTTTTTTTTTTTTTTTTTTACATGATAGAAACAAAATGTTTGCATGGGAGAATACAGGGCTCATTGTGTCCCACCTCTCAAAATTATAGTTACCCATGGCAATTTCTCTTATTTGAAGAGGTTAAGGCATCCTTTGGTGGTGATCTGAGGACCTCAGTTGCTATATGAGGATCACACAACATCAGTAACTAGCCAGTTTTATACATTCTGCTTCCGACTTGCAGGCTGCAAGTTCTTCTTTCTAGCATAGACAAAGCTTTCTGGGGCTTCAAGGTTAGAGGTCTGCCAGGCACTGAGTGTTACCTCCAGCCACCAGGCATCTCGCCATAAAACCTCCAGGAGACTGACAACTGTCTTGCAGAGCTGGGCACTGCTTTGGAGAACAGGCCATTAGTGTTGGTTTTTTTTTTTGAGTTTACCACTTATATGTGGATGTAGTTTATGGGATTATGATAGGGGAGAGGTCTTGGTAGGACACCAGCAACAGTGTCACCAGTTGGCCCCCACAGTCCTTCAAGTTAAACCTTCTAGGTGTATATCTCACCAAACTCCTGCTATAACAGTAATGCACTAATATTAGTGCATCAAGACTTAGAAAACCTCAGAGAGGCATATTTCTAGCATTGCTTGAAATAATAACCTGGAGTTTCTTGGGAAATTCTGTTCTTCTTTTAGAACCTGAGTTCTCCAAGAGTTTGAAAACTTTGTATTTAAGCTAAAAGCATTGTTATTAACAGTCATACATGTAACTATACTCCATGTTGCAAGTGAGTCTAAATACAATAATATGTGATGCTGTTCCTTCTCAGAACATGGATTTTATGCTGATATTGGTAGTGTACACTGCCTACAGGTGCACTGCCTTAGTGCAATCTGGAATTGAATTGTGTAGCTTCTTTTGATTCCTTAGTAGAATATATGCTTTTATGATTAGGTCACTTCATTGGGATGTAGACACTTTTACATTTACAATGGCATGCATAGTGGTGTTGCTCCATTCTATATCCTAGTTTTCTAATAACTATGTTGATCCATCTTTTAGAAAAATACTGTGGTAACAAAACTTGAGTTCTAATTCAGTTTTTTGTAAATTTATTTTTTAAAGTAAAAAGGAGCTTGACATGCAGATCCCCCATGGAAAGATTTGTCTGTCCTGCAAACAACCCAAGAGCTGAAGGGTTGGAGTGTGCCAAGACTTGCCAGAACTATGACTTGGACTGCATCAGCCATGGCTGTATATCTGGATGCCTCTGTCCGAAAGGGATGGTAAGCAGGCTCCTTTTTGTTTTCTTGCCCTCATTTTTTCCTGCTAGCAGGCTTCTTTCAGCTTGGAAATATGTGTCTGTGAAGTACTGGCTCTGCCAAACTGTGGCTGTTTTAAAATATCTATGTTAGCGTATCTACATAGAAGATGAATTTTAGCTTGTAATAATAACTGATAATCAAAAAGTCAAACCCTACTTTTAAAGATCAATTTATGTCTTCCTTAAGCTCTCCTCCCAAACTCCTCTCAGTGTTGCTGGGCTTCCCTAGTCAGTGAGACAGAAGTACTTAGGCACCAATACCTTGAATACCCACCCCACATCCAGCCAAAGCTTCCTGCTGATACTAATTGCCTTCTTGTCAAATCTTCATCTCTGCTGCTGCCTTCCTGTGTGTTGTAGCAAACTGAGGGTTCACCATGAGAAGGAACGTGGGACATGAAAATTGCTAAGATGATGCCAGAGGGTGTCCTGGAATTGCAGCTGGTGTGCTGAGCATGCTTTTTTCACTGGTAAAATGCTTTCTGGAGTCCAGGGTTATGTTTCCCTGCAACCCTCAGATTTAATCATTGGTTTAGTCGTTTTTACATAGAGCAAATAGTTATTTGCTAAGTCAGTGACTGTGAACTCAATATCACTTCAGGGCCCTGAAAAAAAGCAGATGGAGTAGAATAGAGAGCAGATTGCTGCTGTTGTTCTCCGAGCAATAGAAGAAAGCATCAGCATTCAGGGCTGTGCAACACTCTAGGCAGGCAAGGAGTTGTGCACAAGATCTCACTGGGGGCTGGGGGTGTAGTCCCAGGTGTCACATGAATAGAATAGAGGTGGAGAACATGGTACACCTTTTATGAAGTAAACGGTACTATTGAGTTGTCTGTCCCAGAAAACTGCTGGGATTAAGAAGTTTGTTAAGTTCAGTGTATGAAATGCAGATGAAAATACCTGATAGATGCTGGAAAAAGAGAGTTAAGGCTGTGTCTTTATTTTGTTTGGGGGCTAAAATACTCTACAATTGATATTTGTGGTACTTTGAGATGTTCTGGTACAGTTTTCTGTCTCAGAGGGGCATATAGTAAAGCAAGAGGTTTTCAAATGCTGCAACTCAGGAGTTCTAGAAATACAGAAGATAACTTTTGTGGTTTTTTTTACACTTTTATACCTACTCAAGATTCAGGCTCATATTAATATGCACTGGACATTGTTAGCAAATAAAGGTGCGGATTACTACTTCTAGTGTTGAGATGCATGTTTTTGTCTAGGCTTCAGCTCTGATGAATTGACTTAATCTACTAGTTTAAATTCCATTTAGAAAATAAATTAACTTTACGTGGAAACGTGTATTTTTATAAAGATGTAAAGACGTGTTTTGTTTTTTTTTTTCTGCTTCCATACAAATATAGGTGTTTTCTCCCTCAAAATTCCTTCCATTGTCTTACTAGAAACAAACAAACAAATTCTCATAACACAGTCATTTCTAACGTTAATATTCACGTACTTTTTAATTTTGCTACCATATTTTGCTGATAAATACGTATTTATGTAAATAGATGATACTGCAGAATAAAATGGCAGCCGTAGACAAAATCTCAGGCTTGTGAAGTATCTTGTAGGTCTGAAGTGAAAAATATAGAACATAATTTTAAGGCATCCGTATCAACGTGGAGCAAATTTTCACAACAATTTTAAAACAAGTGTTGTTTCTTTTCACATTTCAGTTTTTAGAGAATATTCCTAAACAATAGTGTGCTAAGTAAACTTACAGAAGTTTATGTACTTGTAAAATTTCAAAAGCTCCAGTGAGAATAGGTCTTTCTCTGCACATAACAATCAGACCTCTTTGATTTGGTGATGGGGCTTGAGATTTAGTTTCAGTCCAGGGTATGGTAGCAGTACATTGTAGAGATAACAATGGAAAAAAAAAAAATGATAACTACTCAACAGAAAAGAAAATGGGGGGCAAAAAAGCCCTCAAACCCCCAAAGTCAACTTCCTCGTAATCAACCTTCACATTTAGTATAGAATTTCATATTCCTTTTTTTGTGGGCTTGAACTGTCATTCAAGCAATTGTTTCATAAAATTCTTGTGAGGAGAAAGAGTCCCTGTCATTCTGGAATTGGAAACTCCAGTGGACTCTGCAGCGGTGAAATATGCCACTGAATTCGACAAGATAGTTTGTCGGAGTTTGGAAAAAAAAACAGGGCCGAGGTTTGTTGTTGTTGTTGGTTGTTTGCCTTTTTTTCCTTTTTTTAAAAACTAGTAAAATATGCTCTTTGTCCACAAGGTGGCGGTATGGTTCAAGATTCCAGTAAACTCGGGCTATAATTGCTTGTTCTCATTTGCTTCCTGTCTGGCAGGGAATAAAAACGGCGAGATCTGCATTTCTCAAAGCCACGATGAGAGTAACCAGTATATAGATGGCTTTGTAGTAACCATGGCCATGAAAAAAGGCAGGATCAAGGTCGGTCCGTTAATTATGTGGGTGCCCTTGGCCATGGGTTTGACTCCTGGTGTGTGGCTCCATGGGACCCACCAGCTTACTGCCAAAGAGTAGTTTCCTCCTGGTCTCCAACAGGTACCTAAACAGGATGGTTTGGGGAAGACTTTTTCCTTATTTCTGCATTCTGCAATGAGGCTTTGTGCCCCCAGTATTATTTGCCCAAGATGAAAAGGTTCAGGGTGGTGGTGAGTTTCTCCTTTCCATCCTAACCCTTTCTGCCTTAAAGACTCTGGGCACACTGAGGGAATGCACTTCAGAGTCACAAAGTTTGTGTTTTCCAGATTTGTACCAACAGAGCTGAGCAGTAAAGGGACTATTTCTTTTACTGGTCCGTCTCCCTTAGTGTTCTGTAATCCTGTTTAAATTACAAGCACTCATGGAGGTGAGCTACTGTTTTAGGAACGTCTGCGGGAAGTAACAGATTCATGAATGTTTATAGGAATAAATAATTGCACTTATCATATCTAGAAGAACTTGTGCCATTTTAGTGAAGATTTCTTTTTCTTTTGCAGTACAGTAATATCTACAAATTATGAAAGGTCATGGATAACTTATTAGCAAAAATAAAAAATCATCCTGCTTCTCTAAAATGGTTCAAATCATCAGAAAAAAACCAAACAAAGACATGTAGTTTACATAAACAACTCTCTGGTACAATTTGCAAACATATACACTCAATATCGGATTAAGTGCAATGTTATCCATACATATATGAAGAGATGTTTACAGATCAGTTAGCAGAGTTGCCAGTCTTAAACAGAGCAATGCATGGCCTGAAATCTGTATGCACAAGTTGCTTGCCAATTTTGAATTTATATACAAAAAAATTTTTTTAAAAATCAAGGATTGTTCAAGAACATGATGCTGTAGTTGGCTAGATTTCAATCAGAAAGTTTTCTGGGGTGAGAAATTGCCAATTAATTGATTATTTCCCCAATCAGAAAATGCAGATGAAAGCTGATTTATTTCAACTGAAAAATAAGTTCTCCAGTTCCTCTTGACTTAATATTTTACATTATTTTCTTTTCTTGAAAATAAAATTGTTCAATATGTAATGAAAAGTGATTCTTCTTTTTTTTTGTCTTTGATCATCTGGAGGGTGAGAAATTTTCCATACTTGTCACCCTTTTGCAAAGCAGAAAAGATAAATCATAACATATGTGCAGAAGTGTGGGGAAAATATGCTTTCTCAGATTAGTTTATGGCACTCCAGGTTTTTCCCCTTGGAAAATATTAATAAATATACAAATGGAGTGTTAACCACCTTTCTGGGGAAAAAGAGGAGCAGAACAATCAGAAAGCATAAAATCCAGACACTCCAACACTATAAAATGTATTTTTTTCAATTTCCAACAATGGAATAAAAATTAAGGTTTAGAGATAAAATGAAACATTTTATCGTATTCTAGCCGCTGAAATAAAACTATGATATATTAGTAGGAAAAAAATAATAAAAAAAATTTTAATTGGAGAAGTTTGAAAGGGCTTTTTCTTTCATTTTCATCAGGAACTTAATAGAGTGCTATTTTGATTTTCCTGCTAGCCCTGTTGTATATTCTTCAGTGTAGGATTATCTATCCTATGTAAAAACATGAGAGAGTCTTCATGAGAAGGTAGGTGCCGGTTTTCTTGTATGTGTATCTGCCCAAGGACAGCACTTCATAAAACAAACATAAGAAGCATACACCTAACGTAAGAAAGAAAAGTTAAATGTAAAACCAGCACATTTTGAGTGGTCTGTCCTAACATGTTCTTGACTTTGTCTGCACAGAAATGGTGCTGGGCTGTTTTAATTAAAACATATCAGCTATAGGGTTCTAATCTGACCCACTTCCTTTACTTAATCTCTTATTCCTTTATACCTTTGGCTGACTTTCTGCTGAAACCCTGAGGTGTATCAGAGGAACAGAGTGAAAATCTGAGCTTTCCTTGACAATGAGATACTCATCAAAATTGTGTTGACCAAGAGAGATTAAAATTAATGGAGAAGAATCTTAAGGGTTCTGAAATCTGTAATATTGTCCTTCCTTTTGCAAGATTTGTCAAGACTTAACAAGTAATAAGACAGAGCAAGGAAACCATGGACGTTTCTGTCAGAACCCTAAGTAGGGTGTCACTTCATCAGCTAGTCAACCATTTATAACCTCAGGAGCATCATCATGTGGGTATGAGATGGTGTGAACAGCAGCTGTTCTCATTACCATCCTGTGTCTTTTTGTGTGGTTGCCTGCCCAACACTCATGCCTCCCACCACCTCAGGCACTCAGGACTGTTAGATCTCCTCTATAAAATGCTATCTATTGATGGATTGAGAGATTCCATAGAAAATCCAGCTGTTTGAGAATAATGCCACTAGCCCAGTAGTACCTTATGATACTGTACTCAGTAGACTGTAACACAGCATGATATTGGACTGCCAGATATAACAGCTTTTGGATGTGGTATCAGTATGACCATTAGATTGTGTGTTAATAGTAACAATGTCATAATCCACTGAGTTTTGCAGCAGACATAATTATTCTTCTGGTCAAATTCCACTTTGGGTATTTAGATTTGGCTTTCTAAATCACAACCACCCACTCTGCAGTGCTCAAACAAGGTAGTGTTCCCTCTTTGTCAATGGGTTAACAGTTGCTGCACTGTAGCTTCATGGTGACCATGTTTGTGACAGAAATATTAATACTAGTCTATTCAGTTTTAAGAATTGGGGATAGGCTGTGACTACCTTTATGTCAATGTATGAGAGTGCAAGTAGAAGAGGTCCTAATCCTCGTTTTACTAACCACATATCTAATCCCTAGCGTTGTATCCAGAGGCTAGTGGTGACCTATGTTGTTGAGGACTGTGGAAAAATCAGAAATACAGCCATATTGCCTGAAGTCATATATCGCTTTTTTTCCTAAATGCCACCAGGAAGGAAGTAATTAAACACCCTTGGAAACATATGGTCTTCTATGGCCTGTTTTTTCCTTGTCCTTTGTGGAGATTGAGTCAGAGGCAGAGCCCCAGCTCTATCATCTAGAAAAGCATTTATTTTTTTCCATCTTCTATAGGCATAAGTATATTTGGCATAATACAGTGCTCCATACGCCACAGAGCACGTGGAGCTGCATATGAATGAAGGGTTTCCAGGCTCTGAAATCCTTTTTATTAGTAGTTCCCTGTGGCAGTTCTAGCTCCTCAGAGGAAAAGACAGAGCTATTGTACTTAATTAACCTGGCATTCTGACCACATTGATCTTGTTGGCCAGTATTTAATGGTTAAAAAAAAAAAAAAAATGATTTTACAGAAACAGTTCAAAGTGGGAAAGTGATATTTTGTGACTTTTGAATGAGAATGAGGGGAATGGCTTTCCATTTTGGTATTCCATGAATTAAGAGCCAAACCTACCTCTGGCTTTTGCAGAATGACATCCAAGTGAAAACCAGCATAACCAGCCTTGGTTTTGTTTGATTCTTTAAAACTGGCTGTCTTCAAATTGGAAAGACAATAATCACAGAAAACAAAAACAAAACAGATAAAAATAATGGAAAAAATTAAATAGTCTAACATTATATTTTTTTATATGGGACAAATGGTTTGTTTTTATTGAAAGAGAAACTAAGGTCAGTAAGATAAAATGGAAAAAGAAAAAAATGTAGATAGAACATAATGGCCTATTTCCCAGCCACAGTGCCTGTGAGAATAGAATAGTGTCTCAAGTGGACTGATATTTTTCCTGTTTTTTAGGTAATAAGTAGGCATTTGCAAAAATATTAGTGATCACTGCAATTTTCAGAGGTGAGCTGACAGGGGGATGGGCATTTTTTGGGGGGGGGATGAGTAGGGGGGAGAGGGCGGAACAGGTGTTTTCTGTGACAAGAGAATCTTCTGGCATGGCAGCTCCTCAGCTCCTCCTCACTGATCATCTTTCAGGTTTTAGCCCAGCAGAGCCCTATACTGTTTTGCTTTTCTGGTAGCTCATTCTTCAGTTTGTTGTGTGTAAGAAGCACATCTGCTCTCTCTATATTCAGGTTAGCTATCCTGGTTTTGATCAAATTGAACTTTCTCATCATGAAGTTCTTCTATAATTTATTTTCCCAGCAGCCTAAACTGGTGTTCAGCCCCTGAAACAAGACTATGCTTTATATATCCATAGCTTTATTTGTGTTAATGGGAATAAATATTAGCAATGTTATACCTTTCATACCTTAGGTAGTCGTGAACCATTTTCTGTATCCTTTCCTTTATTCTTTATCCACATATTCTTGTGCTTACTCTTCAGTGTACTGGCACATATCAACAGACCTGCATCCTGACAAACTGTGTGCTTTACTTAGGTGCGACATGAAAACAAGTGTGTTGCTCCTGAAAGATGCCCATGTTTTCACAATGGAAGAGAATATGCCAAAGGAGAGACAGTGACTAAGGACTGCAACACCTGGTGAGTCACTAGAACTGCATTTTCCTCTAGGGCACTTAACATGTTTCTAGAAAAAAAAATAAATATTATTTACTTAATGGATTTATTTTATATAAAGTCAGGTTTTACAGTGCGATTATACACATAGACCAGCATCTTTGCGTATCGCATCAGACCAGTGCAATATCAGCCAAACTGTATCTGGTACCTTATAAAAAGCTAGCCCATGTATCTGTGCAGGTCCTCTGTAGCCTCTAGTGAGTGGGTATGCTCCTTGATCTTGCAACAAAAGATAACAATACAGGAGTTCCTGTAAGGTGGGAGGAATGGAGCCTGCTTTTTGTTGCTAAGCTCTGATCTCATGTTTCCCTTTTTTGTTGTCTGGGGCACTTTGACTTAGGCCTTTTTAGCCAGAAGTATGCATAAGCAAAAAGGATATGATATGCCAGCTATAATATGACAGGAGCTCTTCAGGAAAATGTTAAAGAATCATACAGAAATAGAGTTGACCTCTTATCTCAAATCAGTGTTCAGTCCATTGATATCGTTAAAAAAGGAGAGGGGGGAAAACGGGATTTGGTGTTATATCTTCAGAAGAAAGAGTAAGTGATCCATGTCTTTCATGCATGTCCCTATCTATCCTGTTTGGTTCTTGAAAAACAATTTGTAGGTTCAAAATAAAAGTGCCAGGCTATAAGATTTCCGTGGAAGGAAGCCCTCAGCACAGCTTGGGTAAGGTATAAGGTATTTGCCTGCTGGACAATTCTTGGCTTCTGCCTGCACAGCTTGCTGCATTGGAGAGGTGCTTCACCCTCCATGTGCGGTTGTGGAGGGAGTGGTGATCCATTCCTGCAGAGCTCTAACAGTCCAAGGTGTAGGACATCCAGTCACCAGCAGTGTGGAAACTGTTCCCTTTGAACTTAGACTTCAGGATCTCTTGTACATTTTACCTAAAATGCCCCTGCCCAGCTCTGTAGCAACCCCAGGAAGTATTTCTATCATCCTCTGTATGACTGGGTGGAGTTGGAGTCATTTTGGTTTCTTTTTTGTGCATTGAACTTTAAGCAACAGTGATTTCAAAGTATTGTATTTTTGAACTTGTGGGACTGCTCCTAACTAGTATAAGGTAGACATGGATATGAGGGTTTATGTGTTTTATGTGGTGGGTTTTTTTGTGTTTTTTGGTGTGGTGTTTTGTTTTGTGGTTTTTGTTGTTGTTGTTGTTTTTTGTTTGTTTTGGTTAGGTTTTTTTGTGGTTTTTTTTTTTTTTTGTTATTATTATTTATTTATTTTCCTTTGCAGCTATATATTACATTGTGAAACATGTACTATAATTAGATCTGGGGGAAAGTACGTTTGAAGGGAGGAAGATGGAGGAGAAGGTGGTGTTTTTATATAGTTATATATGCTATAACCTGCTTAGACTGCATATAGGTAAAAATGACTCAGCTGAAAAACAGACACAAGGAAAATTTTAGTGAAACAATAGCACAAAGGTGTAAAACTCCTAGTCATCGTTAGCAAAATTTGCAAGATTCTTCACAATAGCCATGCACAGTCTCTTTATTTTAAGTCATAATCTTCAATATTAAAATAATTGCAACTATGTTGCTTCATCTTGTAACTGCTCTTTTCTTTCTGGCAATGCAATTGTAAGTGACATTTGCTCTAATACACTGAATTTTCTTCAATATCAGAGTGAATAAAATGTTAGAAATCATGTTTTTTCTCATTGATAGAAAGTTCTTCCTCTCACTTTAGGTATTTTCTTGAATGAGAAAGTAAAATTTGAAAAAGGTCCAGTCAAATATGTCACTAGAGCTTTTTTGAACTATGACTTTGAAAAGCTTCGTGATAGTTCTCAGCAAATATCAAGTCAAATGTCATTTAGAAAGTGATATAGGAAATTACTATTGCTTTGAGAATTAATAAGAATTGAGAGTCTGCATTTTGGAGGTCATATCTTCTTTTTCTTTTGTTTTTCCTTTTTATACTGCTTTTGCAGGAGTTCTCATTCTCACTTGTTCTTAGCCAGATGTGAACACCTGCAAACACAATATATGAACCAGAGGTGTCAGATTTGGCATTTACATTCAACTTGACATATGGGAGACCTGAATTCATGAACAACGGAATGTCTCCAACTCTAAGCTAGTGGCAAAACTTTTGTTATGCTATGTATTGGGAATTCATTGTAGAGCTCAGTGAAAATTTTGGAATAACATTTATGAAGCTGTACACAGCAGAAATTTTCTAATCTTGCTGAATCTTGCTACACCACGTACTCTATAATCTATCCATGTGCATATATACAAACTTGTGGTCTTGCTCTACCTATTAGCAGAGTTATAATAGCACAGAGTGCAATAGGTTTCGTGTTAAAAAAATTCTTTGAAGAAAATGTATTGCATGATATTTATTATACTGTGAAGTGTTATCAAGATTAAATAATGCTTATGCCTGGGATACGGCATTATTATAGAACTTGGTTAAGTACCCAGTTTTCCTTTGGTTAGTAATTTGATCTCGGGATCAAATTCCTGATTTTTTACATCTGTAAAGTGAGGATAGAATTCCCATTTCCCTGCCCTTACAGAGCTTGATTAGAAAATCCCTGGGGCAGTGATGGTGTCCATCTGCATTCATATAGCATTTAGTAGATGAATATTTCTTGAACCTCAAGGAAGCTACTGCTTATTGTATTATTAAATTATTATTATTAGATTATTAGATAAGGTGTTAAATGCTATTCTAACATTCCAAAATCAATAAAAAACAAACGAGTGAGCAGATTTTCTGCTTGTTTAATTGTTTGCTCCTTGTTTAATTTTGTTTGCTCAGTCTCTTGCAGTCAGCAAATCAATTTATTTCACTGATCAAGAGCCGGTGGATGCCAAGGGAAAGATCCCCTTTCATACCTGCAGCTTCTGTAGCAAGGCTTGTAGTTCTTCAGGATGCGTCTGGAAAAGGGCAGGGGGACTGAGTGGATGCTCTTTATTTCTCAGTTTCCCTCTTTCCCTCATTTTAACATGAGGATAATGGTATTTACCTCCTTGAGCCTTATTTATCATGGAACCATGTAAGATTTAGATTATTATGTATCAAGCAATGAAAGGATACAAATGTTCTTGGAAACTCTCATAAATTTAATAATGATTGGTGTTGAATATGCCTGATTTGATGTAACCATAAAGACTAGGAACTCTACTATTTTTCCTTCTGTCCATTACACTGGTATAATTACACTGAAACCAACTGAGTTACACAAAGATAGGAGAATTTGCTTTCTTTGCATTTTGAATATCCACTCACAAGATGGTCACCATGTGTTTTGGGGTTTTTTGTTTAGTTCTGTTCTGTTTTTTAAAAGAAAACAAAAACCAAACCAATGACAACAACAAACAAATGGGCAAAAAGTGTGCAAAAGAAGGAGTGAAGAAAAAATAAACTCGCTGTCCCTTTCATCATGCCATCACTGGTTTTGCATGTAGTGACAGTGTGGTACAGCTGCTACAGCAATGTGGTTGTAATGATATCAAGACCCTAACCCTATGCCTGATTGCTCTTCAGAATTCCCCTCTCTCTGAAAAAACAAGGCAGCATCTTGTTTTGTTTTGCATGTCAGGATGTCTTCTTGTCTTTCTTGCATATTCTTTGCTTGTGTGGAAGTCTAGGACATGTCCTTGACAATATCACCTGCCAGCTATAAAGGCAGGGAACCGCTGGTGTATCTCCTTTCATGATCAGAAGTCTTGTCACATCTTGTCACATGTCCTGTCACATAAACTGAGATTTCACTTGGAGTCCTATTTGTGTGTCACAGAAATTGAATTATCCTGTAGGGCAGACATTCTGGTTTCATCTTCACAGGAGACCTCAGGGGACAGTATCACAACATAAGGCATTCCTCAGAGGGTGTATGTATATATGTACCTATGTACAGAAAAGATAAATATTTCTATCCATATGTGTGTTCTTGTCAGACTGTGAGGTAATGTCTCCAGTTGCTAGGTCAGATAAACTATCATGAAGATTGGATGTAATTAAAGAATAGAGAGACTTCTTTAGAGAAGGGTAGCATTATACTCAAGTATATAATCTGAACAAAAGCCACTGGGTAGACTGAATTACAGCCCTGGTTACTTGGTCCCAGAAGTTGGTCACTAGAGTAAACACATGTCCTTTGGCATCAGTTGGATATTAAATTTACTACTGGTTTGGCTTTCAATGAGGGAAAAATGGGCAGTACTGCAAATAAGACAGAGTTGCAGATATTACACTTCATATTTAATTGAAATGGTCCTTAGAGGGTAATCAATCTTTTTTTTCTAAAAGGTTACTCAGAGCAGGTTGTCCAAAATAAAATAGTAATAGTTTTAGGAAATATTTTAGCAGGCTCCTTCTGGGCCTCTTTCTGTAATAGGAAAGTTCAAAAAGCATGTAATTCTACATTCAGCTTGTGAGAAAAAGGGAAACACATTCCTTAATCACTTGACATGTTGATGCACTATTAGGATTTTTGCACCCTATGCTAAATATGCTGATTTATGTTAATGAGCAAGATTATAATCTGGTGTGGGTAGTATAATGTCAATATCTCGGGGTGGGTGTCAGAGGATGGACCAGACTCTGTTCAGTGGTGCCCAAAAGCCATGGTGAAGGGCAACGGGCACAGACTGAAACACAGGAGGGTCTATCTGAACATGAGGAGAAACTTCTTTGCTGGGAGGTACAAGAGCCTGGACCAGGCTGCCCAGAGTGGGTATGGAGTCTCCTTCTCTGAGACATTCAAAACTGCCTGGACCGACCTGTGTCATCTGCTCTGGTGACCCTGAGTTAGCAGGTGGTTTGGACTGGATGATCTCCAGAGGTTCATTCAGCCCCAACCACTCTGTGATGCTGTGATTCTGTGATCTTCTCTGCCCATCTCTGGGAAGCCAAGCTGTTGGTTGTGGAAACCTCTCTAGATAAGAAATACAGCAACCCAGGCATGGAGCCCTCTAAGAGTGTGTTCTCAAGGCCAAACACAGAGAGGATCTGCTGGGGACATACCTGAGGATGGACAGCAGTGTAGAAAACTGAAGAGGTTTCTCACAGAGCTGCAGCTGATGTCTGGGTTAAGACACAGAGGGGAACAACATTCCTTTTTGGTCTGCAGTAGGTTACTCCTTGACTCAGGCCCAGGCAGAAATATTATCTCCACTTTTGTGTCTTTTGGAGTGTCTTCAGATCACGAATGCATGTCCTGGAGACATAAACTTTTGTTCTTTCACTTTGCCTACAGCACCTTTCATTCTCTTGCTGGTTATATACATTGGAAATAATTCTAACTGTCACTGACTCATTTCCTCTGTTACAGTGTGTGCCGTGGTCGAAAGTGGGAATGCACCAACAATACATGTGATGGCACCTGCACTGTTATTGGTACAGCTCATTATTTGACATTTGATGGATTGAAATACAAGTTTCCAGGAAACTGCCAATATGTATTAGTTCAGGTAAGAACATGTCAAATGCTGAAGCTGTCTGATAATATATAAGGTGTTTTACACCAGGAGAGAAGCCCAATGTTTGGATAAATCACAATAAGATATTATTAATTATGAAGTCAGGTGTATAGTAGAGGAGAGCAGAGCTCATTAATGACTTCAAAGATTCCTTAAGAGCTTTGAAGATTGCATTGTGTTCTATAGAAGTGATTTAGGTTGCCATATGTCTAGCTAGCAGTCATAAAACATATGACAGCAGCATGGCATGGAGAGGAGCTGTGTGAATCTCATCTCTAATAAGGAACTGTAGATACCCATAAATCAATCTTCCCTCATTATCCACTGGCCTCTATCTTGTAATGATGGCGTACTGTCTGACTGAGACAAGAAATGCTCATTGAACTTTCTCTAAATGCTTTCAGAGCACAGACTCTGCTTGTTCGGTTCAGCAAAGTCACTATTCTGTTCCATGCACCAACCTATTTGGAGTACACAGCATACTAACATCAACCTGCAATTTGTGGGAGCCACCAGAAATTTAGAGAATTAAATAAGATTCTCTTATCTACCGATGCAAATCATTTTGCATTTGAAAGTGTGTATGAAAAAGAAGGATTTCTCTGAAAATTTGGTCTAAAACTAGATGGACCCACTTCTAGTTGATAAGAACAGATAATGCAATTTAAAAGTATCAGGTTTTCTGTGGGGGCTATGTTTTTGTCTGTTGATGCTTTTCATAAGGCACATTCTTCCTTGCAATTCTCCTTGGTCAGCAAAGTGTGATCAACCTGTCTCTGACTAAGTCTCTGAAATATGCTCCCACCCTGATGCCAGCTGGATTGCCTCAGAAGAACAATTGCTCCGACACTAGTTAGAGCTCTGTGTAAAGGTCTTATGGGTAGTAATAGCATGCAGTACTACAAAACTACTTAAAATGAAAATGAGATCTGTTTTCCTCGGATTACAAATACAGAGAGCTATAGACCAAACAAAAATGAACGAACAAAAAAACGCCACACACAACAAACCAACAAACTCGAAAGGTCTGGGAGTCATGAGTTATCATATAAAAGTAGTACTAACTCTCCATGCACCTCAGAAATATTTGACTGAAAAGAAAATCAATACATTAAACTACTTAATTGCTCCCCCAAAAATACGTTGGCGTTATTGTAATTATTATTCATGTACAGGTGGGAAAACAAGGGCATCGAACTTCTTACTCAAGACTGTGCAACACATTTCTTTCTAGGCCTTCTTTCTAACCTAACCTTCTAGGTTTATACTTCTGTTTCATCATTAAAGCTGTAGAGTCTTGTTTTCACTGTTAGGTCAATTAATTTCTCTCTATATAGCCATATACTATGTCCATTTTACATGTTTAAAATATCACAGATACTGTAAAAGTACAGATCTTCCTTGCAAAATATGCATATGTGTGTGTCACTGTCAGAGTGGACCTCATTTTTTTAAGGGTGGACCACATGAATATCAATGCTAAGCACAACATAAATTAACATGGGAACAGTTGACTTGCCAACACCTTACTGGATACAGAGTGCACAGGATATTATCTGAGCCTTCCTTTTTCTACATAACTCTGTATTTGTTTTTCAAATGTTCTACATTAATGGCTCATTCATTTATTTTTGCCTGATAGGATTTCTGCAAGGATGACTCTGGGACATTCCGGATACTAATTTCAAATGAAGGCTGTGGCTTCACTGGAGAAAAGTGCACCAAAAGGGTCATCATTCTGTATGAAAGTGGGGAAATAGAGCTGTTTAATGGAAATGTATGTACACTTCTGTTATCTTTCTTTCCCTTTCTTGGGGAAAAAAAAATCAGTTTTCTTAGTATGAGGAGGCATGAATGGCCTCGTGCCCAGTGGTTCTTGAAAATTAGATATAAAATGAACAGATTGGCATAATTAGAATTATCCATTTGCTCCCAGAGGTATAATACCATTTTGGTCTTTCTGTTTGATGCTAATAAATTTTTCTTGGATAAGAATGCTGTTCAATGCAAGCTCATATAATGAATGCCTTTTCTAAACATGGGAGGTCTAGGTCTATCTCAAGCAAGGTTAAGTGCAAGAAAGCTAAGAAGTGACTAAGCCATGACTAGTGAAACTTCAGCTCTAATTTGGCCATCTGGAGAACTGAGAATACAGGAAAAAAAGAAGTCATGGCTGAAAGAAGTTGATACTGCAGAAGTGAATATCACTATCCTTTCCCTTGTTAGAAGTGTCACGTGGAAAATCCAGATCACTGCCTTCTCATTTTTTTTCTTTCCCCTTTCCTACCAACAAACACTGAAGGATTAACCAAGAACCACTTCCACCTCCCACATCCCCCCCACAGCAGGAAACAAAATTTCAAAAGGGCAGAGTTCAGCTCTTTGCCTGGGGCACTGTAACAATTAAGACCGTCTGTGTGTTCAAACATTACAGAGCTATAGTGGATTAGAGTGTTTCAGTTGCTCAGTTTTCAAAAGTTCTCTGCTCTGAACTGGCATCTGGACCAGAGATTTGCAAAAATGTTCCCAGCGAAATGAGAAACCACTCTACATTTGCCTTGTTGGGGGTTAACAGACAAAGCTGAAACAGGTTTTGCGTAGCCTGCAAATTGCTTGCAAATAGCTGTGTGCCACTGAGGCTTGACAGGAACATGTAAAACATGACCATTATTAATATTGTCTGTGCAGTGCATCTTGACAGCATGTGATCCGTGCAGGCTTTTGGTTGCTGGATGAATGAACATAGGCGATGTTTGTTGTGCAACTAATTCTTTATTACTACTGCTAAACAATCCCCTGCTTGGGTGAGGGTGAATAGTAGTATCAGTCTGTAGAGCCAGACTTTATCTGAAAATTTCTGTAGGAGACAGACTTTTCAGAAGAACTGTGATTCCATTCGGACACCAAAATAAGAGACGGAAAATATAGGAGGCAATAAGGCACCCAGTAACTACAGCAACACAGAGTGTTTGGTTCCTGAGAGTACGTCTTTTGCAAGGACTAGGTCTGTTTCACAAGGTTGTCCACATGACCTTGACTCAATTTTTAGCTGTCTTTCTACTGAGTTGAAGGCTCAGCGTAATATCTAGATGAGGTTTTCTTAGAAATAACAGCAACGAAATGAGGGATTAAGGAAAAACAACAGATATGAAGATGCTTAGGCAAATTCTCACACAGAGATGACTTCCTATATTCTTTTTCTACAACAAACCTTAGAAGTAAGCAGGAGAATCAGGACCTTTTTTTTTTTTTTTTTTTTTTTTGCTATTAAAATGCTTCCAAGCACCATTATTTAAGTTGCTATTGTTTTGAGAGCACCTTCTAGTTTTAAGTAAATGGAGATTTAATTGAAGTATTTGCATGCTACAATTCTGGCTCGCATTAAAATAAAATAATTATCATGAAATCATTTGTGTTCTTCTGAAACAAGTCAATGTGCCAGATAGCAAGGTCAAAAGTTTATGACTTCATGCTTGGGCTAAAAGCCTCCATAAACATAGAAATAGTAATTTAGATGAAGCTCCTAGCTCAATTTTGTCCTCCTCTCTTTTTTCCCCTTAGTTTGGAAAGACAGAGACTACTGGAGATATTTGGAAGATAAATGACCAAGTGTGACTAGGCTGTATATTAATATATTGAGCACAGAAGAAGATGAAAAAGCTTCCAGTTCTTAAAATAGTATTTTAAAGTATTCTTCCTCTAATGACATTGAAGGACCTCTTTAAGAGACTCTTGGAGGGTATCTTCTCTGGGGATAATTTTTCTAGTAATACCCCAGAGATTAAGAGAACTGAATTACAGGACTGAGCTTTTACTGAATTGAGCAAGAAGGAATAGTGGGATAAAGAAGTATTTTGCCCTCAAAGTGGGGAGTAGAAGAATGGTTTGTGGGGTCCTCTTCCTTCTTTGCTTTAATTACTATTTGTACTGGAAGTTTTCATCAGCCTCTTTCACAATTAAGCAGTTTTCAGTTAATGCATTAGTGGTGCTTAAAGTAGCAGCCATGCCAGACATGTCTCTCCAAATGTGGTTAATAATCCTATTAGTGTTCCCATTGAAAGGGGATTACAGTGTGAAAGAAAGGATTTTAAATTAATCTCTTAAATTCTTAGTAGCTGGAGGCGGTGAATTTGTAGCCAGATGGAAAGAGAAAGAGGCACACAGGGGAAGTGAAAGTGATGTAAAAATGGAGACACTGAAAGGAATCTCTCAGGATTTTTCCTGGTGGTGTAGCTGGTTGGGAAGAGAGTCCTTCCTGACTTGAGAATCAGGCTCTGGTCCTTCAGAGGCCACTGGTGCATGTAGTTCTCCTAGTTCACATTATACTTCAACCTAACCACCCCTTTTGTCACTATCTGTCACTGGAGCACAGAATTGTTAGTTTCCTAAATAAAAAAGATTAAATAAAAATAAAACATAATTATTCTGTGAACCATTGACCAAGTACTAAACTGATCATTAACTGGGTATACTCTGTCCCATTTATCAGCCCTGCTTCTGTTTAGCAATATTTGCTTTGTGTGTCAGCATTTGTGGTGAGTGTATGTTATATGCCTCATTCAAAATTACAGAAATGTGATGAGATTGAAATACTGTACTTGTATCCCAATCTGCTGTTCAGAAGTGTTGTTTCTAGAGCAATAAATTTATCCATAGCAGCTTTTCAGTGTAGAGACAAGCCTGTAATGAGTCCCATACCCATACCTTGCTTACAGTTCTGCAAGTGCTCCAGAGCATCTGGATAGCATATGGGAATCATTTATTCTCTGGAGAACAGCATGTTTGAAAATAGCTGTTAACCTATGAGCATGTGTCATACTGGGAAAGTGACCTACGTGAAATAGGAATTAGAGACATGGTAGATAGGACACTGTGCTTTTCTTGTTCAGGTAAACATCGAGGTACCTCCTAAAGATGAAAATGATTTAGAAGTCATCAAGTCTGGACGTTATTACATCATTTTACTGGGGAAAAGCATCAGTGTGACCTGGGATCTGGCCATGGGAGTCTCAGTTATCTTAAAAGGCAATTTGAAAGTAAGTGGTTTTTTTTGCTTTGCTACTTTTTCTCACTAAAGAATGCACTTAACCTGTTTCTGATGAAGAGCCTTTTTTTTTTTTTTAATGCAGACATGTTGATAGATTTCCATGGAGGCACTTGCTTGAAAATTAAGGGAATTTTTTGTAATACCATAAAGTTTGCTTACTTTCCTGGTAGTTCAACTGTAAGAGGTAAACTCTGGGTCATTGGAAATGAGTTATGACAGAAAGGATGGATGCTATGGTGCCCTAGAATAATTCCAAGTTAAGTGATTTCTTCTGTGTTCAAGAAGAGCAGTATTAAGACCCAGATTTACTAGTGATGGTGAAAGGACTGTCATCTCCAAAATTAAAATGGGATTGTGGGGACATACTCTAAATAGAGCCAACAGGCACCACTGATCAGAGTTGTCATCTTGCTTCCTGGAGTACTTGGATATGGACTTGTCCTACTTTCAGCAATTCAGAATGGAAATAGGAGCTAAGCTTTCTCTGTGAGACACCATGTCTATTTTAGTGAACTTGGCAAGGACAGGAATAATTCAGTTTTCAAGCATTGTGCCATTAAAGACTTCTTAACTAAACCCTAAGCCAGCCCACAGATGTAAGATTTATGTATTTTGTATTTCTTTCCCTCCAAGGATCAAGTGTGTGGTCTGTGTGGAAATTTTGATGGAATCCAAAACAATGACTTGACCAGCAGCAATGAACATCTTGAAGTAGATCCAGTTGACTTTGGGAATTCTTGGAAAGTTAATCCATACTGTGCTGATGTTGAAAAGGTGATTGTGAATGAAGTGTGAAAACTAATTAATATGGCTTACAGTATCACTTGAGTGGCAAAGAGGTTTGAAAGAATAAAAGTAATAGAACTGAACTCCTTCCCCCGTATTTTTGCCAAATATTATTTCTTGAAATTTGATAAAAGATCAATTAACTTATTTAAGGCCTCTGCACTACCTGGCTTCAGATAAATGTCAAAATACTCAATCTGTATGATAGAGGCTGTTCATAGATTTTGCCAGCTCAGATGCTTGAAATCCAGCTATAACTGCAAATCTCATTTTAGAGCTTAATCTAAAAAAAAACCAGCTGTAATTTTCAGACAGGGAGAGTTCAGATAAAAATTTCATATTTCCCTATCCAAAGCTCTATCTCCCAAATCTTAGTCCATTTATGAACAAATGAAAGTGAATTTCTTTCTGTATGTGTCTCAATGTTCTTTTAAAGAACATTCAGCTATTATTTTCAGATTGGAGAAGCTTGAACAGAAAAAAAGCAAGATACAGGAGGGGAGGACCTTAATGCCATCTATCACTGCTTCTGAATTTTGAGGAGGATACCTGCTATTTGAAAGTATTATCTATGTCCTGGTGCCAAAGACTACGTGATTTCATGGGGGTACTAATTATGCTACATATGAGAGTATACTTCCTCTTTTCCAAATACAGAGTTTTGAAAGAATGAAATAGAAAAAATCAATTTGTCTTAAGCTGACAAATAATTATGGTCAAAAATATTTCCGAACTAAAAAGTGAGAGGAAGCAACTTGTAAGACAATTTGTTTTGATGTTTGTAAAATGAAGTATTTCATTCAGATGATGCCTTTAAGGCTGAAAACTTAATCTTGAAAATTTGTCTGCATTTTCATAGAGGAGAAAAGGGCCTCTTTTAGATCTTTCCTTAAAAGATTTAAATTATCAGAAAATAAAGGAATTTTTTTGATCACATGAAATCTTTTCATTTAATTCACTAATTATATGCGAATGTGACATAGCCACAGTATTATCTTGCTGAATATCAGTTTTTTGGTATGACTTGATAGGTACACAGAAGAAGTTGCAATAATGAGGAGTGAGACCTCAGGGTAAGACTGAGAAGGAGCAGCTTCTTGTTCCGGTGTAATAGGCACAGGACAGAACCTGCAGACTGTCTCCATGATAAATGCCATGTCAGTACTCATGCTTCTTGTTCTTAGATTAATTTAATTAATTAATCATTTAATTAATTAAATCAATCAATCAATTAAATGGGAGATGTGGGGACTAGTGAGCCATTCTTCTTCAGCAGTGGCTTTGGGTATTGCCTGCTGAAGGCTGATCATATTTGGGAATCTTGTGGGCCTTCTGTAGAGCTGTGAATGATCATTTTTCAGGGTGGGTTTGGTACAGAGTGGGACTTTCTGTCATCAAAATGTCTATGTTAAAACTGCAGCCTACAAGTAAGAGCTGGAGAAACCATAAGGCATGACCTGCTCTGCATTCTGTGGTGGCAGGATCTGTGCCTGTCATACAACAGATTGAAACTTTACTCAAAGAAATAATTTCATTTGTCATGAAAAATGTCTGGTGCTAGTAATTCTCTCACTTCAATTTGAAGAGTCTGGAGGTCCTGAAGGCAAGGCTAATGCAATGTGTGCTTGTCTTTTCCAATATTAAGCCCAGCCGGGAACAGACCTTGATGTCTCCACTGTGTAATGGAAATGTAGTGAAGCAGGTGATGGTAGAAACGTCTTGCAGCATTTTGTCTGGGGATCTCTTTGAAGAGTGCAACAACCTTGTGAGTATTGTGCCATGTGTTTCACATTCTTCAATTCTGAATGATACGTGCTGACACTGATTACAGCTGAGGGGGAAAGTGTGGTTGTGCTGACAGCATGCAAGACTCAGACTAGGCTGACTAATTGGTGTTCTCATCTCTGACACTGTCCTGTAGCTGATGCTTCAGGGGAAAACGCAGGATAGCACCTGGTAGAAAGCTATACAATAGTTTCTGCTTGAGGGAAATTTTACTCTAAAGCCCAGAAACAGGCACGGGAAGTCAAGCACAAGGGTTGAGATTTGATGAAAGAGGGAGCTGAGCCAGTGTAATGCCATTCAGACTACATTTGACCTAAGCTGCTGCACAAGAGGGTATGTGGACAGGGCCCCAAAAGGTATTAAGTTACCTCATATGGTGACTATTAAGAGACAATAAACTTCAGTATCTATAACAACTTCAAGAATGTGTCCTGATTTGAGTCCTTGCTGACATCAGCAGAAAGGTCTGCACTGATTTATGTGGCACCTCAGCTCCTGGTGAATGGAGCAGGCAAACCATCTGAAAGTTAAATGTGTCTAGAAGAGGGAGGCAAAGGGGAATCAGTGAGTGTATTGTACCCTATATTTCTCTTTTGCAGGTGAATCCTGAGCCCTACATAGATATTTGCATGTATGACACTTGTGCTTGTGAATCTATTGGGGACTGTGCTTGCTTCTGTGATGCTATAGCAGCCTATGCACATGTCTGCGCACAAAAAGGTGTTGTTGTTCACTGGAGATCACCAGCTCTGTGCCGTAAGTAGAGGGCATCTGATGAAGAATTGGGTGAAAACATTCGAGCTTTTAATCAGTAAGCTGTTTGCTAGGAGAGATTGTTCTTATCCAGCTCTGTTCCCCCTGATGTCTGGAGAAGTTCACTCTAATGGGACTGGGCTAGCAGCTTGTGGTGACATTTCCTTTCTGTTTTATATTCAGAGCCATAGCTGGAAAAATAATCCCTCAATAAAGGGATTATGTTTGTTTGTACTAGAAACTATTATGAGAAAAAAATGTTTTCTGTATATTTTCTCTTTTTAAATTAAAATTTAAAAATAAGTTTTTGCAATTGTTTTTATCCAAACCAAATATCTCTGATCTAGAACAAGTACTTTTTTTTATGTGGAAAATATTAAGTGTGAAGAAGTGGCCTGCTCAGAATGTAGTAAAATAAATATATTTTTATTTAAAGGTGGAAATCTTTCTTTTTCTACGTATATGTGCTCAACTTTGTACTGATTTTGGTGTCATAGTTCTGAGAGGTATGGTGAACACGCTCTGGTTTGATTTGATTTTTCTTTTTTTTTTTTTTTTTGTCCAATTCTTTCACTCCATAGCACAAAGCTGTGAGGACCTGAATAAGCAACAATTAGATTATCAATGTGAATGGCGATATAATAGCTGTGGACCTGCTTGTCCTCTAACATGCCAGCACCCACAGCCTCTGGAGTGCCCTCTTCAGTGTGTGGAAGGATGCCATGTACACTGTCCTGCAGGTAATTCCATCTTTTACTTTAAGCAATGACTTACCTTTTTCTGCTCTGCTCCTGGTACTTGTAGATACTGCTGTAGAGTCTTTTTTTTTTTTTTTCTCCCCTAAGTGTTCCTATTACTTGAAAAGAAGCCTTATAGTCCAGAAATATTTACAGATTGGTAAGGCTGGGTATTGCAGAAGACTTAGAAGTAACAGTTAATCCCTTAACAGACTCACTGATGTGTTTTCACTATGATTTCTTACTGTATAGGGAGGAAACTGGTTTGTGAAAAGAGCACAGTGTGTGGAGGGCATTAAGTGGTGCCTAGAAGTAGAGAATGAAACAGTGCCCACAAGAACAACAGAGGAGGGGAAAGGAGTGATCAGGAAGGAAGACAGGAGCATGAGGGTCTGTGTAGCAACAGAGGTGGTTTACTGTATGGTTAAAGGAGGGTATAAATTTGTGCTGAGTATTCATAAAATGCTCTTCTTCAGAGTAGCTACTGCAGTGGGGGAAACCCATTGCCTTGACCTGCTTACTACCTCCAAGGCCCGGGAGGCAACCTTCTGTGAGCCCGAGCTTTCAGCTTAACTCTTCCCAACAACTGTCTTGTAGAAAGGGGAAAGGAAAATAAAATACGGGAAATATGGGACAGGGAGAGGAAAGACAGACAGAAAGGGAAAGAGTAAAAGATGAGCAAGATCTTAAAGGAGAGGGAAAATTCAGATGAACAAATATAAGACGTGAAGGCAAAGAAAGTAGGTATTTTAAGACCCAAAATAGCTATTCTGGGCCCTGGTATCTCTGACCAGGGTGAGGTAGGGGATACTGGGCGAAATAAATAATGACCATGTAAAAAGGAAAAAGACATTTTTTCCTGTCATCTTCAATGCTTTATTCTAAAGATGTATTCACCTTCTGTATGGTACTGACTGTTGCAGGTTATACATTGGGTCAAGTACTTCCAATATCTAAATAAAAGTGGTTATGAAATAAGGAAATACTTCTCTGTGTCAAACAGGCAGTGATGATAACACAGGCAGGGTTTTTTGGGGTTTGTGGTGTGTTGTTTTTTATTTTTTTAGCAAGGTAAATGCAATGATTACTTTTTCGATTCATGAAAATTGGCATCTTTATACTACTGTGCTATTTTGAAACAGGGAAAATACTTGATGAACTGTCACTGGATTGTGTCAGTCCAGAAGACTGTCCTGTGTGTGCAGTTGAAGATGTCAAGATCCCACATGGAAAACAAATAATTTTGAACAGAGATGATCCACAGCGCTGTCAATCTTGGTATGATGGGTTTATGTAGTGAAATTGAATGCCTCTTGAGTAGGATAAAAGGAGAGAGATTAAGAACATCCACATCAATAAGAAACCCTTTTCTGTCAATATCCCTTTGCATACAATCTGAAACTGAAATTTTTTAGTGATGGTTGGGATTATAGGTTGTCAGCTGAATTTAAGCTAGTGAAATTCATAAATTTATTTCAAAAAAGTCCTTTTCCCATGTGTAGGTGGCCCCACTGGCTTCAGATGTTCCACTTCTTTGTGTGTAAGGTGTGATTCAACATCAATAAAGCCATCAGACTTTCCTTTTGCCAGTACTAAAAAAATCCTACATACAGTGAAAAATCTGAATGTGCACTCAGTCTAGAACTCACTGAGATTATTACCAGTTGCAATTGTCTATTATTACTGGAAAACCAATTTCCCCAATATTTTAAGAAGATATCCTGTGGCCTGATCCTGCCTGCATGTGTTTTCAAATATGATAGAATTAATGGCAGGGTGCACGATGCCATGCATCATGCCTGATTGGGGCCTTCAGTTACAATGTAACAGAGCCTGATTTTCATTCTGTGTACTGCCCAGTGGCATATTATGCCAGAGTTTGTAGTATCTGCAAGTCTGGCATTCTCTGGCTGTCTAGACCTTCAATGGATACTTTCACTTGTCACTCATAACACTGTGAATACAGGGGAGTTTTCTATCTTGAATTTGTCCCAATTTATTAGAAATCAAGTTGTAAAACTGCAGGAGATATTAGCCCAGACTAACATGTTAGCTCCAAATACTCTGAACCTCACAGAAGCTCTAAATGGGTAAGAATTTTGAATTCCTGGCCTCTTGCCGAGGCTAGCATACATCTGTGCCATAAAACCAGGGCATGAGACTGTTAGGCTGATTGCTTAATTTTTTTTTTTTTTTTTCCAGTATAGATGAAGAACCTTGAATTCCACCAAAAGGTTAAAAAAAGAACCTTCATAAATGCGTCTCTGTTCTCTAATTTTTTGAATCCTTAATAATAATTTATCTTAAATGTTGATACACTGGCCACTGCTCACAAAAGATTTCAGTACATTAGGAAAACTTACCTCACCAGGGAAACATCCTTTTGCATAGCTGTCACCTAATTTAGATGACTACACCATCTGTACAAACAATAGAAATTATTGCACAAAAATGAATTTTATAGCAAATATCCAAAGGAAATTGGAAACTAGAAGAGACTCGTTCATATTAGGATTAAAATAATAAATCTTCTGTTGCTATATGTTAATGCCAAAAGTAGCTGTGCATCATTCAATTAAGAAGACACTAAAACCAGCTTGAATAGAACATAGCACTGGGAGAACTTAATCTGAGATGCCACATGTAAAACAAAGTATTTTCCTGGAAAACATCACCTTCTTCCAGTGTTGGCTTGTTTAGTTTGTACATCCATGGTTTTCTATGGTAGTGGAAACATGCATTTTTTAGTCCTTCCTCTTCCATAAACTTTTCCTTTTCTGTTTTCTACACTGTCCAGTAAGACAAGAGAAGTGTATTGGCTGAGTCTGTACCACCTCACGCATAAGTACAGTCATGTTCTTTGCTCTGAGAAATGATGCGAATCATACAACCAGGACTTAGGGAAGAAGTGTTAAGGCCTTGCTAAAGATAGAAAGAGATGGCCTATAAACAAGTTCCTGAAAGGTGAAGGGTGACAGAGGTGAAAAATCTCCTGGGAGCACAGAAAGGTGCATAGTGGAAAAGGCAGAGATGGGGAAAAAAGGAAAAATGGGACCTGGCATGGAAAAGGGAATTGAAAAATGTACTGACTGAGGTGAATGCAAATGTTTAAGGAAGACAAATAAGAATAAAAAGAGGAAAAAAAGCTGTAGATGAAATACATCATTTGATGCGATAAAAAGGACCGAAACAGAGAACATGGTGAATAACAGGAAGATAACAAGGTCATAAAAAAACCCAAACCAAACCAAAACAAACAAACATAAGCCAAAGCTGAATTCAAAACAAAATTAAGTCAGGAAAAAGAAAAGGAAAGTAATGCACTTTAGAGGCAGAAAAAAGTCTGCCTATTGTTTTCACTGAGGTCAAAACCTAGGTAAACCTAGCCTTTTCAGAGTCTGCTAAGTCATATCAGAGCTAAAAGCATCTTTCCTACTCTGTGATTTTAATTAGTGTTAGATGCCTCCAGTTTGCTTCACGTTTTTCTTCCTTGTGAAACATGCCAGATCTGCCAGTTCAGTCCACCAGTGGCTTGAAGGCAGCTGTATTGCTCAGGCTCAGTGGATTTTGAGACAGTTTCCGCACACAGATTTTACACATTCTGCCAAAGGCTGTTACAAGGAGAATTTTCTGTCAGTCACATCATAACTTGTCATATGTTTCCCGGATCTAAACAACCATGCATGAACATATAGGATTTAGCTGTTCAATAGCTTGTGGCAAGTTATGGAGAAATGAAGCAGGGAAAAAATAACTCGCATCATGTTTTGGTATTGCTGTATTTTTGAGATATTTATTTTTGTATGGAAGTTCTTTTATTACATGTGGGTGATGTGTAGTTATAAGTCCTGATTTTTTTTTTACAGCTAAGTTTGTTGATTTTTTTTGTAGTATGTGTGAAGGGAAGAACTTAACCTGTGTAGCCTGTGAACCAGTGGAGGAAAACCCAATGCCAACAACACCTGCTCCAGAGGAGGACATTGAACTACCAGCCAGTGAATACGCATGCAGCAAGATGATGGACTTGGCCTTCCTAATGGATGGCTCCAATAAACTGTCAGAAGAGGACTTCGAACAGCTGAAGACATTCATAACTGGCATGATGAAGAAACTCCACATCTCCCAAAAGAAAATCCGAGTGTCGATTCTAGTGTATAGGGCTGGCCCCACAATCTATCTTGGCCTTAAAGATATCAAAACACAGTCCCAGATGAGAAAAATTGTCCAAAGCATAAAATACACAGGTGATGAAGTAGCATCTGCTGCTGAAGTTCTTAAATACACTGTGTTTCATGTGTTTGGTAAAGCAGAAAGGACCAATGCTGCCAGAATTGCAGTGCTATTTATAGCCAGCAAGTCTCCAGGAAAACTCCGCAGCATCCTTACAGCTTTGAAGAATAAAAAAATTGCAGTAATGCCTATAGGGATTGGACCATATGTTAATGTGGAGCAAATCAGGTTCATTGAAAAGCAGTCACCAGATAATAGAGCCTTCCTAATGAACAATGTATTAGAGCTAATGGATAATAAGGATCTCCTCATTGATCATCTATGTGATCTTGGACCTGAGGAAAGTTCTCTGTTACAAGCTACATCCACTCCAACAATATCCAGTGTGTTATTACCCACTTTGAATCTCACAACAACGCAACCTCTCTCAGAAAATCCCACCCGAAAAAGGTTGGACATTGCTTTTATTGTGGAAGGATCTGACAATGTAGGGGCAGAAAATTTCAATATAATCAAGAAGTTCCTTGAGAGAGTGATCATAGGAATGAATGTAGGACAGGAAGATATTCATGTTACGGTCATGCAGTATTCGGAGACTGTCACTCTGGAGTATTCTTTTATGGAAATACAGTCAAAGGAAAGTATTGTTGAGAAGGTGAGAAGCATACCCTACCAAGGAGGGAAGGCTACCAACACTGGGAATGCCCTTGATTATATTTCCAAACACACATTTACAACGGTGAATGGGGGCAGGCAAGATGTTCCTCACTTGGTATATATGGTGTCATCCAACCCTTCCACTGATGTAATCACACGACCTCCCAGAAGCATAAATGTTATTCCCATTGGCATAACACCCAATGCAAGTATCCAAGAGCTCAAAAAGATCAGTCAGCCTAATAAGCCAATAATCTTACATAGTTATAGCAGACTTATTGAAGAAGCACCTGAATTAGTGCTGCAGTCATGCTGTTCTCGTAAACTTTGGACAGAAAATCCAGGTAAATTTGGATGTAATTTCTGTATCATTTCCTCTTTCCTCTGTCCTGTCTCCTTCATTTCCCTCTCACATCACTGAAATTTGAAAAAGATTCCCATATCTCCTTTGATATCTTGTTGTCCAAATGCCAAGGAAGGACCATTTATGTTCACTGGAGTGTGAGGATGCTGCCCCAGTTCAGCAGTACTGACCTGCAGCCTTTCTTCTGTAAGCTCAGAAATCCTTGGCTCCATTTGTCAGTAAAGTACAGTAGCTTTCAGATAGGTTGGAGAGTAACAGAAGAAAGAAAAAAAGTTAATTTGAGGAAAGCAGATGAGAATATACTTCCTTTTTCCTGAAGAGATTTCTACCCCCTCCTCCCAGGCCAGGGCCGATCAAGGCATGGTGTATTTTGTGGTTTTTGATTGTGTTTGTTGCTTTGCTCTGTTTTTATATGGTGGGTCTTTGTTTGTTGTTTGGTTGTTTTGTGTGTTTGTGTTTTTTTTTTTTTTTTTTGTTTACTATTGTTTTTCTTTTAGTCCTCTAAGAGTAAAATAGCATTAGTAGAAAAGCAAGAATTGAAATACCCATGTATCCCACTGTATATAAATCTTAAGGTTTTCATTGAAGGGGCATCACTCATTGTTTCAACTGATCATTATCTTGCTTCATTTTCTCAAAAAATGCAGGTGTCATCTCTACCCTTTCTGCTCCTACTAATAGATTAACAAATGTTACTTCTGGTAATCATGTATAAATAACTTTTTTTTTTCTTTTTTTTTTTTTTTTTTTTTTGTCCCCCCTCCTCAGAATTCTGCAACAAACCAATGGATGTCATGTTTCTTCTGGATGGAAGTTCCAATATTGGAGCATCAGAGTTTGAGGAAATGAAAAACTTTGTGCGGGCTTTTATTGAAAGTGTTGAGATTAGTATGTATCTCTCTTTTACCTCAAACAGATAAAGAGATTTTGTATTTTCTTTGCTTATACAGGACAAAATACCATCTCAGTATAGGGTTTTTTTTTAATCTTTCTTTTTAAAGGACTCAGTCTGATCCCTCAAAAAATTGAAGTTTATATTGGGGAAAGCAGAGCTTTTGATTCAGACACAATCCAGTTTCCTCCCACACAAAGCTGTTCTGTCTCAGATGAATAAAGATTTCACATCCAATTCAGGGAACTCTGTGATGAGTAATATCTAGGACAGCAGCTCTGATGAGCACTTCCATTTATACTGTAAAGGACATAGGATGTATATGTGCCAAACAGGCAAAGACATCCCTGCCACACAATGTAAATTTAGCTGAACTGTTTCTCTGTGGCAGAAAAGCAAAAATAAATGCTTGATTTTGGTTCAGTTCTGGATTAAGTTAGACAGACTTGAAAATAATAATTAAAATTCAGTTCTGGTTCAAATAAGAATGGAAAATTCAAAGGGTTTTTATTTCAGATTTGGTCCTACTGCAAGGTTTTGGTCTTTGGAATGCGCATTTTTGGTTCTTATCAGTCCTTTTTTCTAACCTAGAGTGCTGGAAGAGACTTTTAAAGATTTACTTCCCTACCCATGTTGAATGACAGACTCTTTCTGGGAGTGCTAAACTCACTGAGCCTGCAGAGTATGTGCTGATGGGAGATACATCTCCAGTTACATCATTCGGCACAGATATTATCAGTGCAGCCACCCTGGCAGAATGCCACATATCCTGCATATACATAAAGGGACCATGTGTGAAGGGACCATGTGGCACATGTAGTAAATCAGAACATTGTATGTCCTTGCAAAATGTCCATCCACGTGGCAGGGGCTGCACAGGATGATGCATTTTTCCCAGTAGCACTTATCTTAACAAACCTGAGTTTTTGATCGGAATTGTACTTTTTCAATTCAGCATTCGTCCATTTCCATGGAATAACTGCTGTTGCTGCTGGCGTTTTGATACTGAGTTTGAATTATAACTGTACTTATGAAAGAGGTGATTACTAGCACTTGTACTAATTAGAGAGTTCATATGGGAAAAGTTAGCATTTCTGTATGTCTAGAATGACTTAGATTTTTTTAGAGATTGTACGTGGAAGACCCTCTGTTTCTGAAAATTGTATACATGCAAGATATAGAGAAGCAAGCCAAGAAAAATAAACAAAAACTAAACAATAAAACAACACACAATTTCTTTTAGCATAGCTATTTTCCTTATATTTAAAGCCTGTAATAGCAAATGTTACATCATTAACAACAGGACAATAATATTGTAGCTATGAAATGATTCCTCACTACGGCCCTGATTTTAAAAAAGTTAAGAAGACTGTGGAAAAACTGTGAGTAGACAACATTCAGAGTAGACAACATTCAGATCAATACAGGGCTGCAACTTTTGGGTATATGTAATCACAAGTATTATTAACTCCATTAATAAATATTTTACAAAGCATTGATAAAGAATAACATGCTGTATATATATATAAGTATCTTCCATATACAGAAGTCCTTCTAAGACCATGAAAAGAGATACAGGTGATCATTATGAACAATGTCTTGCTCAGCTCAATTCTGCAAGTCTGATATTCATTAACTATCTATATGAACCCTCTGTTAATAGTTTTGTTCACACTTCTTACATAATGTACAAAAGAAGCAGGATCTCAGAAAATAGCAGAACTTGGAATTTCTCTTTAGTCCCCTTTGCACGTCATGTTCCCTGGGTGCACCATATTCCATGCTGCAGCTTGATGCATGTCACTCAAGTGATGTATGACAGAGAGAAATTTGCATGAAATTTAGTCCTCTGGGGAGCCTGGCCCACCAGACAAATGGGGCATCAAACTACCGCTGTTGCAAAACAATGTGCACATTAAAAAAAGTGATGTGTAAGCATTTTAAAATGGAAAAGGAATAATATTTGGAGATTATAAAGTTCTCCAATCATGGTCAAATTGGTCTGAGGTAAAATACTTCATGCTGATTTCTGAAAGAAAAGCAACTGTTTCCAGCAGTACTAGCATTTATTTTTTTTTTTTTTCCACTTGAGAATAGTTCAGTTTTGACCTTTGGATTGAAAATGTATCTTTCATACTCTGATGGAAATTTGCTATCTAGTTGTGCTCACGTAAAACACAACCATAATGTATCCTTTAGATTTATTTAGAAAAAATTGTATGCACTGCTTAAAATCTTAATTTTCTGCTTTCTACTTCAGGCAATACTTCAATGCATGTGTCAGTTCTCCAGTATGCCAGGGAAAATAATCTAGAAATTTCATGGAATGTGCCTCAAGAGACTGAAACGCTTGTAGAGATGGTGCATGCAATTCAACAAAGGGAACAAGGTCCTACCAGACTAGGTGAGTGATGTTGATATTTAAACAAAAGGGAAAAAAAAAACACCAACAAAATTTAAAAAAATGACTAAATATAGCCTGTCCCAAATCACCAGTTTATGTCAGTGCTGTTGTGGCAATGTTCTGCAGTAGGACTAATTTTTTTTTAGGTCACTTACATATTTACTATATGTATATTTCTTGGTAAATCTTCTATTGTCTGTATCAAAATGTATCTGTAGGCTACTCAAATTAGGGTTTATCCTAATGTATATTGGAAAGAAGAAGACTCTTTTCTTTTTAGCCTTGAAGTAATTATCAGGATTTGTATTCATTATATTTCAAGCAAGCAAAACATAATTACTAAGTAAAGACTTTGATGTTGAAAGGTTAATGATCAATTAGTTAATTAGATGTTTAGCAGCATATCTGCTTATGCTGACTTCAATAGCTACCCTCACCAGATGTTTGTTACTCTGTGTTGAGCCAGTGTAACTGACCTGGTTGAAAAATAACTTAGCAAAACAGTAGTTATATTATAGGTGGTTCAGTTCCCTTGTGCAAGTTGCTGTGCTGGTCCCACAAGGATTTAGGTTAGCACAAGGCTGGAGATCGTACCAAGGAGCAAGGATTGCCTAAGGTGGCACCTTAGCTGAAGAACTACTTGTGAAACATCATCTTCTGTTCCAGCAATCTACATCCTAGAAAACATGTCCACTTCAATATTCCTGTGTTAAAACATAACACAGATTTCCCACTGGGTCTGTGGAAATTCAGCACACACACATGTATCAGTTGTAGGGTTCAGCAAAAAATGATTCTCCTACAGCATGTCTGATCTTTGACCAGATAACTTGAGAATTTTGTTCTTCTGGACTGGAACCACATTTCCTTTGTCAGACACCTAGCATTAGGGTCCTATAAGAGTTGGGGAATACACAGATTTTTAGGGTCTTTGGCCTACTTCAGACTGTAAAGAGTTATTGGTGCAGAAAAGTGAGAAATAAAACCTGACTTCCATAGTTCGCAGGAGGATTAGCCATGATTACTTTCTCAGCCTGGAGAAATAAAAATACCAGATGGCTGATGAGACTTCTATAGGCTCATTGTGGGATAAATTGTTACACACAAATAGATAAGTTTCATGAAGCCTTCCATGTAATGTGTATAGTAAGCCATACTGAACTGCAGGATAAACAGAGAAAACATTACCTTTGGGAAATGAAAGAGGAGAGGCAGCCACATGACATACTCGTTAGTAATTTGTTTATGTCTCATTGGAAAATGCTCAGAGACCATGATGAGGGATGTGGTATAATGAACCAAAATGGAATAGAGTCAAAGTAGTTCCTCCCAAATGAAGTCATGAAAATAAGTCACTGTGGTCCTCTCCTGCACCTTGTAATGTGTGTGAATTCGGCTGACTGTGTAGGAGACTTGACATCCATGGGAAATGCTGGTCATTCAAGTTATTCTGTGTTTGGGCCTCTGGAAATACAGAGGCTGCTTAAAAGGTGTATGTGGCTCAGTCTGGATGTTGCAGTTCCCTAGGCAGATTTGGAAATATTTTCTAGCCTACAGAGGGCTTGATCAGGATTTACCTATCAAAAATATCATTACTATCAGACCAGAGCTGTTTCTTCTCATTTGCACTGGCTTCCCTATGGTAGAAACACTATCCTGTTGCCATCAGTGCAAAAATCTTACTACAGAAAGTGTTACCTTTTCTGTTTCATTTAACTATAAGGAAACTCCAGGAGAGAGATAAATTTTATTAGTAAGAAATAATGAAAAGCTACTGAGTATTTGAGGGCATAAATAGAAAAGAGCAACCTATGCCACAAAGCTTTCCCATGCTTATGCAATAAGATAACATCATGAAATTTTGGCTCATGTAACCTACTGAGAAGAAGCTCTAGGGACATTCAGACATAATGAAATAGTGTGAAACTTCAGCTTTCTTTTTTTCAGTTATTTCTTAGGTGACTACAGGCAATAGCTAACTGTATAAGACTTCATTCAGCTAAAAGTGATCTATGCAAGAGAACTGAGAATCACATAAACATGTCTCTGTTCAGCATCCACTGGTATTCAGAAGCATCACAAGGAGCACAGGGAGCAATCCCTGCAGTAAATATCACTTAATGCTTTATAAAACCATGATTTTCATTGCTTATACCTTCAGTAAAAGCAGCTCATTCAGGCTGATGTTTTCCATGCCCACTGCCTGACTCAGACTCAAAATTTGGAGGAAGTATGATCTATGTGGTTTATTCATATTAAAAGCACTGTTAAGGGAATATGTGTGAGTTCCGCATCCCTGTCCCTGCCACTTTGGAAAAAAAACCCTTAACTATTTTAACTGAAACTTTCTATGGCTATTAACATATTTGAATAGCAGCACTGAGCTTTGCCTATTATGATTAAGATGGTATAAATTATATAAAACCCCCTCTGTGGTTTAGGAAGTAAAAGTCCACCATAGAACTTTTCTTGATGCAGATCTCTGCCCTGAGTGATGTGGACTATGCAGAATTTTCAAAATGCAGCCCCCACCTCCTGCTGAAGTCCATGGTTTCACCAGCAGCTGTAGTGATCTAAGGGCTCCCATCCACCGAAAGACAGAGGTCTTCCTCTCTTGTTTTCCCACTCCTGTTTCTGAATTGGTGGTGTCAGTTCCTTTCTGAATCCATCTTTGGGTACCTACTAGTCTCTTTGAGCTATTTTAATTCATTGTCCTAGCAGGTTTTTTTTGGTGTTTTTACTTGTTTTTTTTTTTTTTTTTTTTTTTTACTTCATCTCTTAATGTTTTGTAAGTTGAATGTGGTCCTGGTGGAGCCCATGGTCATCACAACCCCTTAGTGGCAAGAGAAATGCAGGATTTGCAACTATAGAGACAGGAAAGCAGAGTAGAAGGTTTGGGGCCTCATAGCCTCCTGTCTTCAGTGCCGGTGGGTTGTTGGATTGACAAATCTGTCCTATTCATGAAGAGTCCAGGCATTGTTAATTGCCACACGTTAACTCCAGAATATCAATATACTGAGAATTGACTCTTTAAAGCATTGATCTGTGCAACAGGTTTGCAATAGCTATTTTATTTCAAAATCAAAACTGTTATTTTCAGTTATAAAAACAAAAACCACAATAACAACAAAAACAACAAAACCACAAAAACAAACAAACAAACCAGCCAACCAAAATTAATTGTCTAGTCAAGGTCCTAAATTAAGATATAAATACCAGCTTCAAGGATTATCTTCGTGAAGTTGTTCCTGATTAGACAAGTCCTTGGTTAAATAGATGCATTCTGGACTATCCACCAGCTTCTTAGCCTGTGGATTTTTCTCTTCAAGTGCCGAGAAGCCATTTACTTTTTACTTCTTTCCCAGGCAGCTTTCAGTTCTTGTGTGTGATTAAGATCTCTTATAGAACTTTTTTTCTTTTTTTTTTTTTTTTGGTTGAGATGTTGCAGAAGTGTTAGTGAAACCACTGAGACCACTTAAGGCACAGATTCACAAGTTCGCAGCAGGAACCTCTGCCTAGCTGGAATCCTCAGTCTGTCACAACTTCACAGACCCTCACAGGGGCTTTATGTTTTATTCCTTGTTTCAGACAAAATTAAAGAAAACAATTGCAAAGGTTGTTTTTAAGCAGTTCCTGCTTTCCCTGAGGCACCTACTAAACCATTAAATGTCTGTGTATTGGTTTATATTCCTCCAGATCGGCTTATTCGGGGATGAATTTTTATTTATTTATTTATTTATTTATTGGATGTATCTCAAACATTTCTAGGGTACCTTGTGCTCTTTCAGTGTATTCCATGATGTTCATAATTGCTCCCAATCTAATATCTGTGGCCCAGATTAGCATGCCTTTTTACACATTTTTCCAAATCATTAATGAAATTATTCAATAGGGGAGAATCTAGGTTAATTCCCTGTAGACTCCCAGTAAACACCTCCAGCCCTCCTCAACAGATAGTATTTGTCCTCAAAACTTGTTTATGTCCATTTAATCAGCTTTCAGTCCGTGTAGGAACCACTATGTGAAACATTCTGAATTATTGCTTCAGAATATGAGTTTGGTTTGAAAATGTATCAGATCATTTAAAAAAAAAATATTCAGCTGATTAACTCTTATTGAATAGTCTTGTTCAAGGAGACCAGAAAAATTTTCTTACAAAGCCTTTTCTGACTGTCGGAAGTTCAGCATTCAATGTTCATAGTCTTAGGTGAGCGGAGAATACTGTGCAGTGATGTCACCTTCTCCCTTTTCCCCCCTATGTTTGTAGGATATATTTGTTGATTTTGCTTTAATGATTATTCCAAGTATTACTTTTGTTTTGTACTTTGTAGTGTAGTTAGGAGCGTATCAGCACTGAAAGATGCGGGGAAGATGCTGTGCCATTATGTGCAGGCAGTCTTTGGAATGATTAACCTGCCATTTCTGAAGTGGCCCATGTAGATATTTTTTAAATTTTTTATTTATCTGTATTTTTTCCATGGACATGCCAAAAGACTAATGACCATGCCCTACTGAGTGACCTGAAAGGCTGCTGGGGGCTCAGTGTTCCTGCAAGCTATATCTTTCTGTTCAGTTATCCAGATAAATGTTTAGATGGTCAAATTTGGAAAGGAGTTCCGTGTGTGCATGTGTGAAATTAATTGTGAGCATTATGCCTACCAAGATCAACATCATTATACCGTGTTAGGAGGCAAGAGGTCAGGGACAGATGACCAGAGTTACATTCCCCATCACGTCCACGGTCACTGGGAACAGATGTTATTGTATGTTACGTTGCTTTCAATTCTCTTATTCTCCTGTATGTGATGAAGGCTTTCGGCTTTGAGACTTCCATCTTGATTTCTCATGGGTTGTATGTTTAATGCCTAAAATTCTTGTGAGTATAGAAGCCATTCTGCTTCCAAAGCCCATTTTTCAGGCTGTTGCATTTTTTTTTCTTTTGTAGCACACTGTATGTGTGAGGAACAGAAACAATTTGCGACAATAACACATGAGACTAACATAATTTACTCCTATGTTCAGTATGTAGGAACATGTTGACTGCTAGTTCAGGTTTAGGGTCATGTTCACACACAGAGAAAAATCCTTAAAAGTGTGTAACCTTTAAAGCCCATAGCAAACCTCCCATTCACTTCACTGGGGCTAATAAGATACTCCTTGTCAAATAAAGTTTTGGCCACTGTTGGATTTTCTTTAAAGATGAAAACAACAAACTGTTGTTTTATGAAGCTGGATTTTAGGGTATTTTCTGTTAACAGAATTTGGATTTTGGATTTTCTTTGGATTTTCTCTGGAGTCCATCACTGAAATAAACACCTGATGATGTGGTCCCATACAGCTAAACAGATTTAAGAGCAAGCTGCTGCAGAAGGGCCCGTCCCCAGCCCCCTGATACTGCACAGTTGCACACTTACACTGCCTTCCTCCTGTGTGAAGGGATGTGCATTGGGCCTTCAGTGAGCTGAGAGAAGGGCCAAAATGGCTGAAAACAAATGTTTTTTGTTTTGGTTTAGAATGGCTATTTCTGGGACATGGTGAGTGGCCTGAGGCAGGTCACTGCATGGCTGGGTGGGCAGCAGCATCAGCTGCAGGGACTGGGAGAACATGCCCAGCTGGTGCACTTCAGAGTGGACCCTTCCTTCTGCCATGAGCTTGCTACGGCACTAAAGCAGCCCGAGATGCATTTGCAATGTATGTGGGCATGTCAGAACAAAGCTGTAGTGGTGCCAGCAGCAGCCCAGATGTCAGCTACTACAGGGGTCTACAAGACTCAAGGTGGTCTCATTAAGGCTGAAGCTTGTGTGGCTCAGATCTGGTAATTTTAAAGCCAGTTTAGTTGTGTCCAAGATGATGCATACTCTCCTTCCAGTCTTAATACAGCCTTGTGCTTGGCGATATATTTTTTTCAGTGTAAATGTTTAAAATTTCCTTTATTGATATGAAAATGGCAGATTATTGTTATGTTGCAGTCTAGTAGTGAGAAAATGTTCAAGATGGTTGGTTTATTAGGAGTCGATATTTTTATTATGGCCTCTGAGGAGTACGTCACCACCCTCCCTGGTAATATGTAGCGACAAACAGATGAGAAATCGCATCTTCCAGTTTGAGATGGGGACCTTCTCAATCCCTCTAGCAGGACAAAAATGTTCATTTGATCCCGGCTTCAGACACCTGGCTCTTTCTCTAGAGCTGGCTTCAAAATTAGGCTAGAAATACAAAGAGTTCTTAGTACACTAAAACAATTTTTCCATACATTAAATTGAGGAATTGTTTTTTGGGGACTTTGAAATTGTCCCTGGTTCTGTTGCAATGAAACTGGATTTCTTTATTAGAAATTATAAAAGTAATGGATTTTCCAGTTTACAGATATGTATGGAAGTTTCTGAAAATTTAGAATTAATAGGAAAAAAAAAATGGAACTGGAGCAGCTGATGGCCACACCAACCGCACAAAAGTCAAAGGGTCATTAAAAAAAATACAAACATAGGAATTTAGGAATTCCAAGTACTTTTCACAAATGAATGAACTATTGTTTGTGTTTCTTACTGTACAAAAGCTTAACCTAAAATATTTGAAAGTTAAAACCTAAAATACTTTTTTTTTTTAATAGTAATTATTTATAGGACAAAAGGGAAGTGAGTCCATTTTCTGGCACAGTGACCATGCTGGAGCAATCTCAGGGATTGGAATACAGTAATATTATTTTCTTTATTTTGTTTTATCCCTTAGTTATTTATAGCTAATATGCCATTCTACCTCTAACTTATACCTCTATAGACAGACAGAGTAACTACTGGACAAACAGAGTAACTGGACATACAGAGTAACTACAGAGACAAAACCATTTGTAGCAAAGATTGTGAGACAGCTGTGTAGGGCAGGAGTTGATACCTGGGATTACTTATTGTTTTCTGGTCAGGAATAGTAGTTTGTGTAATGGAATTGCCATCATCCACCTAATAATACTGTTTTAAAATATATTTTGTTGCAAGTACAAAAACATCCAAAATTTTGAAGTTTTAACTGGACAAAACCTCAAAAGTGTTTTCATTTTGTATACAAAACAGAATTCAGAATTATAGTGGAAATGAAAATCAAATTATAGGAATGAAGTGAATCTATGCAGTTGGAAGAACTGAATAAAAGATAATCATTGCATAGCAAGAAACAAAGAGAAACATCTCATTTTGCTCTTAAATATTTTTGAAAGTTTTCTGTTGATTTGTGTCTTTTTTTTTTTTTTTCTTTTTTTTCCCCCTGATCATAATTGACACTTAAAAACACAAAACAAAACAGAAAACATTTGGACTTAAACAAGCATGCATCTTTCTGTTTGAAAATTAGTGCTTGGGAAAATATGTGATCCTCTCTAGACAGGAGATTGCTGTTGAAGGTAATGACAGCTTACAGGAGAAGAAATTGATGGGGATCCTCTTCCTGCAGCCTAACAGGGCCTAGCAGCAGTTCCTAGTGGGTCCCAGCTCTTCTCTTTAGTTGTGGGCATCTGTGTGGAGAGATGACACATGAAGACAGGGTAAGTCTCAGAGTAGGAAATAGTCAAAATGGGGAAGAAGAGGTGGCTGGATGAAGTGGAAAGGGGATATGAGGCTTTCAGTCAGGGACTGTGAGGTGTATGAGGCAACAGCATTTGAGGTCGGAATGTCACCTCCAAACCAATACTGTGGCAAATGAAATATTTGGGCTTTTTCAGATACCTATTCTAGGCTAGATTCTTCCAAGGCGTAAATTATTTCTGAAATCCTAACTAAAGCCTTGTAGAATATCCAATTGTTGTTGCTGTGTTATCAATAGTACATGTGCTGAGTGAGCTTCCTAGAGGCTGTCCATGCTTCCAGCAGCTTTGGAAAAGGATCTGTGCTTCCAACAGTGAAAAGGGGTGGGTGACATGATGAAAGAAGACATGAAATGCAAAGTGTTCAAGTGTGCTAAGGTATTCTGGGGGTGTGCTGGTGAATTATCTGTGATCTGACTTGCAGTGTTTTTATAAATGTGTTCGTTATTTAAAATTTTTCAGTGAAGTCCTCAGGCAAACATATTTCTGCTCCACATTTGTTGCAGCTACTCAGAGGAACTAGTCTTTCAAGTATTTATTATTCACTGTTCACTGTTTGCCCTGAATGTCAAATCAGTCACACGATATCATTTCTGCTTCCTGAGCTGATAACTTCCAACACCAAGGGAGCTTTTAAGAAAGCTGTATATCATGATTTCTAGTGTAAATATTTGTGCAAATACATATCTAAATACAAGTACTAGCAAAGTGCTTTCTTGCTGAAGTCACGATTTTGAACAAAAGTTTGCCTGAGTGTTCACAGATGTTAAACGAAAGGGGAGCAGCTACGCATCTAAGCAAGTTTGTGATTTGGTAGCTGCTAAGGTAGAATTTCATCATGTGTTTTGTGTTTTTTTTGCTGTTGGTGTTTTGTTTTGTTTTTATAATATTGATCACCCAGTTTTATTATGCTTTAGTCTGAGTCTAGATTTCGAGTCGTTGCTGATTAGTAGGGATGCAAGATACGGTTTTCACAGCCATAGAAAAAGTTGACCAAATTAGGAAAGGCCTAAATCTTATGTGGGAGCTGAGCAACTTCTGTGCACAATTCAGGATGGTATGAAGTGGCAGATCAGTTAGCCACTGGATGTCACTGTTGTTCTGCAACTGGAAAATAAGTACATATTCTGCAAAATCTTCTTTCCTTTTGTATGACACAATGATAATACTTCCAGAAAAGGTAACTACTAGAGGCATGTAACTTTATCCTTGTGGCTAAGAAAAGGTAGTAAAATTTCCATTACTTCAGAGACTGGGGAGCTATGTATTGTCCTCCTGTGTTGGGATGTATTAATAGTACTGGTAGGTTCTTAATTGCTTTCATGTAGCAGCAATAAAGCAGACATTAAACGTCCTTTAAGAATAGTATTTTCCAGTACTATATAACCTACTAATATAAAGTAAGATTTAATTTTATAGCCTGCTATGATTTTTCTATTGTATTTATCTCTTCATTTCTTCTTAGGAAGAGCCATTGATTTTGTGGTTCAGAATGCAATGTCAGAATCCCATGGAGGGAGACCCAGTGCATCAAAAGTCGCGATAGTCATCGTGTCAGGGAGATCAGAAGACACTGTGGAGGCGGCTGCACGTTCTGCAAGAATGAACAGTAAATGTTATTTTGCTGTCACTATTTTTAAACAGAGTTGTTGCTTTTAAAGTAATTCACTAGAACAAAGGATGAAAAATTAAGGCACTGATACATAAGTTCACTGATATGGATTTTCTGGTAAGAAACAGGCCTGAACAAAACCTGCCTGATAAAGATGCCTTTGAATTATTATTAAATTTAGGACCAATCTGCAATTTAAGTGGAACAGTTTCCATAGGCTTCACAAATTAGTGGCATTTCATTTTCCCAGTTTCTGTGGACAGACAGGGATGACAGAAATGTGATCCAATATTATAAATTCAACACTGTTGCAGTACAGTGACTCCTGAAAGGTTCACTGCAATAATAATAAATAGAAGTTTTGATCAGATTCTGCACTGAACTATACAGGAATATGCTTTTAGTATCAATATGTGCAGCATGACATTTTTTAAAGTTTTCTGGCTGTAGTCTGTACCTCAGCTTCCTCAGGTGTTCAACTGAGGAACAGTGACTTCCTTTGTAGATTGCTTTGGGAGCTATTAAATAAGGCACGAACAAAATAACAACTATTATTTCTTAATTAAATGGCTTGAAAATAATCCAATTGCTAGGTAACTAAAGAAAGAAAACAACATACTGAGATTTTTTTACATTTGAAAAAAGTGAAGATGTTGTCATTGAGTGTGCAGTTGCATTTTGTTGACCATGTACAATCTTATTATGCTTGGGACTAATAGAGCTCATCTTAGCTAACACTGTGACTGAAGCATCATCATTTTTGCCCTTAATTGTCTTTAGCCTATGTGGATGGAGTGATGCAAGTAATACATGAAAACTCATTGCTGGAAAAAACTTTACACTTTTTCCAATTTTTTGTTGTAGGTGGTGGTGTTTTGTTTGTTTTGGATTTTTTTTTTTTTTTTAAGAAGCAAATGGAAAAAATGCAACAGCAAAGACCTCTTTCTGTGTGATGCCTGTTAAAACCTTTTTTTCTCTCTTCCTAGGAGTATCCCTGTTTCCAATTGGAGTTGGAAACAGATATGATGAAGAGCAACTGAGGACTTTGACTGGGCCATCAGCTGCTAACAGAATCATGAAGCTTCAGAATTTTGAAGACTTATCCACTATGATCACATTGAATAGTGAATTTATCAAAAAAGTGTGCATGGGTAAGTCTAATATAGTAGCCTCATAACTGAAGCAAAATTAAAAATATTAAATGCCAAAACCAGAAAAAGTAATATATTTTAAGCAGACATTCATTTATTTGTCAATAGCAATGCTCTCCATCTAGGGAAACTTGCTACAACTCTGGCCAGTGTTTTACTTCTTTGATTTCCATGGACTGTGTGTATATAGACATTTATTACTCATATTGTTGTTATTTCTATTACAACAGCAACTATGTGTCCCCACCTCAAACCACTGTCTCATCCTGTTAGTCACTGCATAGGTTTTTACCAGCTTTACTAGGGCTTACTTACATCTCCATTAAAACAAGTGGACTTTTTTTGCAGAGCCAAGTACCACTAAGAATGAGGAAGTTGCAGAGTGTGCACAGTCCAGCTTAGAGATATCCGATCAGTCTCCACTGGGATCACTTCTGGCATTTTAAAATCTCTCCAGGCCATCAAACAGCTGCCATTTTCTAGATTTAAACAGCTGCCATTTTCTTTCTTTTCTTTGAAAATAAGCTTTTAAAAATGCATTTCTTCTTCTCACACTGTAAAATATATGATTTTCTTGCCCTAAATTGCATCGATCCAGGATATAGGATGGGGAGTAGGAATTCGAAACTGGTAACTATTTTCTTATTGCAATATGTGCTATAACCTATCAGTACTAGAGGTGAAAGTTTTGTGTTTTTATGAAATGTATAACCAGCTTTTCCAACAGCACAAAGGATATGCTCAAAAATTTCAATAATAGTATCTTATAGTAGACACCTAAATCTGAAAAATTTAGCTCTCCCTTTTGCTGATGGTAAAGCCTTTCCTATGGGGTGGGAAACTTCTTTTTTTAAAAAAGAAAAAAAAATATTCTGTGATTTTGTTTTATTTATATTTCTTACAAGCTGTAAAGTATAATTTTCCCCTCCAGACTCATACAGTTTGATTTCTTGTGTGGAGGGACTCTTACTTTATGTATGGAAGTCTACCAAAAATAATAATATTAAAAGGATTTAAAAGATTTCCAAAATGCTTTCAAAATACATTATTTATCCTGGAAAAGACAGAACATGTAGCATATATATGCTAGCATAGTATAGTATAGTACTATATAAAGAGTTTGCTAGTCAGTGTTTTAATTTCCTAAACACGTGCTTATCACATTGTCATACCATGATACTTACATGAAATTACTTTCCATATATTCTTAGGTGCATTGTGAGAGCAAATAAACATAGAAACTGCAATTCAGTGGGTGCCTTGTGAGCATCCAACTGATTATATAAAAAACTGCCTATCACTGTAATGCCTGAATGAAATGAAACTGAATTTGAGTATTCTTATTGCAGCTATTTTCACACTTATGCTAGCTGTCAACAAATCTTATATTGGGGTTACTCACTGTATTTATCTTTCTGCATTTAATAAATGTGTGTTCATGGGTGTGTACATTTTCATTACCTACTAATTACCAGAAATATTTGCAATTCATCACATGATTCAGAAGTAAGGCTGGACCCTGCCTCAGAGCTGAAACCATGATCTAAGTACCATCTGGGCAGAGCTGTATGCCAGTACAAAGATTGATGTGGAATTACAGGCTACAAATTGCTCACAGGGTATTTTGGGACCAACATCATTGCAGAAGTCAGGTAATGTTAGCAGTAACAAGGTTTATGCATTCTTTGATTTACTCTTGTACACTTTAGACAAATGCCTGCACTCTTCAGGTTGGGATTCTCATATTCTAACAAAAAAAATACTTCTTACAGCCTAAGTCACTTTTTTAAGTAAGCAACCTGTTTTTGTTGACCACCACTTTAAAAGCTGCATGAGGGAGTAAGATGGCTAAAAGATGTCTGTTTCTCTTTTAGACCCTGTCAGAGAATGTATAGATGAGGATGGAAACAGAAAGAAAGTAAGTATATTGCCTGGGTGATCCCTCTGGCTTTCAAGTGACAACGTTCATGCAGGACCATGAATACCTTCATAGATAATCTGAAACAAAAAGTGTTGGACAACATGAGGTATTAAGAATTATTTTGGAAGAGGAAAATGTTGGCTTTTGAACTGAAGGGATAATTTTGCATACAAAGGAGACTTCCTCTAATGACACCTGATCTTGCAGTGTGTTGAATACTACTGAAGGCAGTGCAGAGCCAAAACTTCTGACAGTGCGTGTCTTCCCTGACAAAGAAAAATGTATTTCCAACTCCCATTGAAAGAAATTCTGGGAAAGCTAGACGTGGCCAAAATAAAAGTGCATGTATAGAGAGAGGCAATGTCACTGTCCAGACCCTCTCTTTCTCCTAAAAATACAAGCACCTTGTCCCTATGAAAATTTTATAGGAAGATAATTATTGTATGATAGTCATGTCTCTAGGGAAAAACATCTCTTAAGTATCAAAGCTCTTAGTGTTCATTTGAAGAAAAGCATATTAATTCTGAGAAAATGCTCAGAAATTTTAGTAAACTTGTTTGATCTCTCAAGTGATCCACTCTAAGAAAGAAACAATGTAGATGTTATAAATGGCTCAGTTCTTTCTTCTCAGGTGAAATGCCATGTTTTTTGAGTGTATATGATACTTCATGCATTGAAAAATTTTAGTATTGTTTTTTTATTAATATCTGTTTTCTAGTAGGGGTCAGTTATGAATTCTACCCTAGGATTTATCTTGAATTTCCAGTACATTAAAAATATTCCTTTGATTTTTTTTCCTTGTGAAGACATGACTGTAAGGAAGGATGTGACTAATAAAGAAATGCTTATGAATTGTCTAGACACAGGAAATATATCAAAGTTGTCTTATACATTAGGCCTCAGTCAGCTGGTCAGAATACAGAAAGGCTTTAGCTAGATCAGACACTAAATATAGCCTGGTGGCTTTCATATAATCATAGAAAGGTTTGGGTTGGAAGGGACCTTCAAAGGTCATCTTGTCCAAGCACCCCACAATGAGGAGGGACATCTTCAACTAGATCAGGTTGCTCAGAGCCCTGTCCAGCTTGGCCTTGAATGTCTTCAGGGATGGGGCATCTACCACCTCTCTGGGCAACCTGTGCCAGTACTTTACCACTTTCATTGTAAAAAATTTCTTCCTCATTCTAACCTAAATCTCCCTTCTTCCAGTTTAAAACCATTACCCCTTGTCCTGTTGTAACACACCCTTATAAAAGTCTGTCTCCATCTTTCTTATAGGCTCCTTTTAGGCTTTGAGGTCGACAATCTAATTAAGAAAAAACAAAACAAAAAACACAACACAAAACAAAACTAAACTTGAAAAAATTCCATAATTAAAAAATAATCAGATCCTTGATATTTGTTCATTTGAATTGCATGTGTCCAGGTCTCTGAGATCCTAGAAGGAGATGCAGGTACATGTAGATAAGTGCTGGGTAGGCTAAACTTGAATTTCAGCCATGTCAGGTTTCTTTCGATGATAAACTTAAAGCACAATTTCCATTCTGGCTAAAAAGCTTTTGGAAGAAAAGAGACCAGTCTGCAGTCTGGGTAAAAATGAACACACTTTCAAATGGTAGCCTTTAGGAGGATTTCATGTTACTGCTTCTGTCAGACAGAAAGAATGGGTTTTAGAAGACTGCCAACATGGTAGCAATTGCCTTTTGGAGCAGGTTTTTGAGCATCTGATGGTGCCTACAGGACACCATGGAAATGCTCTGCCTCTGGTGTTCAGCACCCACACTCTGAATTCCTCTTCTGGCTCGCAGGCAGCAGCATGCCATTGTTGGCCTGCAACCCTCTTCCAGCAGAGTCCACAAATCCACAGAGATGAAGGATCAAGGCTCTTTCCTAATTCAGAAAATACAGGCTCTTACATCACATCCATAATATTCCAGGCGTTACTCAGAGAGTTACTGCAGGAGGCTCAGTTCCCCGAGCAGGATGTCTGTCATGCACCTGGAGATTGTGGGAACTGTTCTGTTGCATTTTGCAAGGATATCAGAGTTCTCAGGATCAAAACTCTATGCCTAAATCCTATCCATATCAAGTGTGATATGATTTTTTTTTTTTTTTAATTACCTCTACTGTTGAAGGAAGATTCATGGCTAAGATCACTGTTAGTAGCAGAAGGATGGAAGAACAAATGTGCTAGGGCAGGCCAAAAAGCCATCCAAGACACTGTATTATGTGGCCAAAAATATAAGAATGTACATAAGGAAAAATAGAAAAGACAAAATTCCCTGAATTGTCCTAGCCTTGAACAGTTTGTGACTTGGGGACATCCTGAGCTATGAGTGGCAGTCTGTTGTATTTGATATTGCTGGATAGTTTTCTCCTCTATGTGTTTGTTCAGTCATTCTTTGAATCCATAAAAGTTTTTAGTATTCATCATATCCAGTGGCAAGGAGTTTGAAAAGTACTAAATACAGGCTGTGTAAAGAATCAACTTGCCAAATCAACTTGCCAGCTGATGGAATATGTGAATTATTATGATAGGTTATGTGTGGTGGTTTTTTTTTTTGTTTGTTTGTTTGTTTGGTTTTTTTAATGTAGTCTTGTTCTAATTCTTTTAAGCAGGCATAAAGGTGGTAATAGAAGTGCAGGTACTTGTCTTGTAATGTAGCACTTCATCATGAAGTGATCTGTATAGTAATCTTCTGCATTTCTAGTCTATATATGATGGTAAAAACTACATTCCTAAGCTAGTAGTTTTCGTAACATGACTTTTCTAGTAGTGTTCAGTACTTCCTTTAGATAAGAGCAAACAAACAAACAATACCCAGACGAAATTAAAGGGAGCCAGCAGATGAAGCCACTTGATGTACGTGACTCACTCTCCTGCAGATGCACAGTAAGAGAAAATGTGTGCAAGTCTAGGTCTAGGTTCAGAGCTCCATCAGAGAGGAAGTCTGAGGCTTCCTCCGCTGTGTTGGCAGGCTCATTGGTTTCAGCAGACTTGTCCTTCACAATTTAGAAACCTCTGCTTTTGCTTTCCTTTCTGTCCTTTTTTTTCACTCCTATGATTTGATACCAATTGGGATTTAGGCCTTCTTTGTCTTCAGAGTGCCCGTGTTTTCCTCCGCAACAAGGATTCTTGGCTTTTTTGGATCTTTCAACTGGTATTTTTTTTAATGTGCTGTGCTTTGTTTTCCTTGTCCAGCTCTTAGATGTTTTCCAGTAGATGTCCTGTTAAGGAGTGAAATAAAAACAATTAAATATGTATGGAAACTGGAGGGTCCTTTGCCAGACTTCTACAGATATATATGTACCCTTCCAGGTGTTTCAGTGAGCTGTGGGCAAAACAACTATAATTAAAAAACATTCAGTTTCTTCCTATCTATCTAAAGATTTTTTCCATATTTAAAGATCTTCATGTTACTTTTTCACAGCTTCCCTCTAGGCTCCCAAGCATGAATAGTATTAAACCATTTTTAGGGCAAGTTGCCTTCTCAAAGTCCTGAAACGTACAGAACAGCTCCGGTAAACTGACTTGTATTTAATGTGTAAATTTTTATGACTGTGTATCTGGCAGTTCTCTTTTAGACTTGATGGTAAAATGTAGCTCAGACATACAGAACAATACTTTTACATCACTATTTTTGGTTTGCACAGTAGCGCCAAGAATAGTCTGTGAACTATGTTGTGGTTACTTAGGTGTTTTATCACTTTCCTCTTCTTTTTCATGGGAATGATGGGTACTCTGAAAAAGGGAGAATGGGAGATGACCTTGCTCCATAACAATCATCTTCTCCTCACATTACTGCTTGTGAATATCAAGCATCCAATTCATAGAATCACTGTCTTGCTTGTTAGTAGTGCTTCTCTACTCACCTCTGTAGAGACAGGTCTGGAAAGGGCTGTTTCCCACATTCAGGGTTATTCTTGGGAATGCAGACCTCAGGGCTGAACACTTAGTTTTGAAATTCATTGATCCTATTTATGTACTTTGGAGCTCTGAGAAACTGGGGCCAGAGAGCTCAGCTTTTTGCAGATATGAAACTTGAGATATTCCAGATTGTGACTACATCTATTTCTGTGTCATTTAGATGTATGTAATCCTACAAGATGAGAATATATTTTACATTTCATTTTTAATTTTACAAAACCACTATGTATATCTAACAACATTAATCTGCTAAAGGAACAATTTCCATTCAGGAAGGGAGGAATTGTTTTAAAGTTTTGGAGTTGTGGATAAAATACCTAGAGTATTCCATGGCTTTCTAGTTTGGAACAAATATTGTTAATTCCTGCTGTGCCATGACCATTTGTGCTCACAGATCTTTCTAAAATAATTTCATGGCTTATAAAAACTAAAGGCTTTGACATGTAAAGAAAAGCTAAGGGTGAATTCTTTGTTGACTATGATATCCATGTGTGCTGTAGGAAGGCTAGGCTAACAACAGATGGAGTACCAGATACTTAATTCTGCTGTAACAAAACATCTCCTGTTCTAGAACATTATATTTTGCTTGGAATTTTAGAGTCTATTTCTTATAGTGTTGCTGATTTAAACTTCCTTGTCCTCCTGAAGTACTTAATACACTTCATTTTATTATTTAATTATCCAAGGCTAGTTTGAGTAGCACTGCTTTCAGGGTCATTTTACTTGTTAGTTGTAGGATCGTGACAGCAGCCAAGTTTTGCATTTTTCTCCTCTCTGCCCATATTCTTTTCAACTGTTAAATATCCACATCTCCCTATCTAGCCTGGTGATAAATGGACATTACCAGACCAGTGCCACACTGTGACATGCTTTCCAGGAGATTACACAGTTCTGGAGAGTCACCAAATTAACTGCGAGAGGATGCCAAAACCAGTGTGTCACAGCAACCTTCCTGCTGTTAAGATTGAAGAAACTTGTGGCTGCCGATGGATGTGTCCATGTGAGTATCTACCTTTGTGTGTGTGCCTCTCCCTCCCCATCAGTTGAAATGTGTATCAGTCGTGTAATGCTGAATGTAGCCCCTCATCCATCGTACACATCAAAGATGTGTACCGAGGTGAGAGGAATTGATGCTGTATGCCAGTGGAGTTGTCATATGCAGGGACAGGAGTTGGACTTGATTATCCTTGTGTGTCCTTCCCAATGTAGGACATTCTATGATTATATGAAACAAACAGCTAGGAGCGTGAGAGTCTCACTGATGCCTGGAATGTGTGATGATATTTGCAAGTTCGAGGTCACTGAGAACTTATTTTTCACATTAGCATAGCTACAGTGTTTTATCAGAGAATCTCACGCTTGATTTCCAAAGCTGTGTGAACTGGGAAGGAGGGAGGTATGGAAGAAAACAGAAATTTATCTCAGCAAGCTGTAAGCAAGTGATGTATTCTTGGTCCATCTCCAGGCTTTAGGGTTTGGTCTGACCTCAATCATGCACATATGTTGAAGAAACAACAACCAAAAATGTTTCCTGCCTTCATCAAATCTCACACTGAGTATCTGAGCAGAAACAGTGAACACTGTGTGATTAGTGCCTTGGCTTAGATGACAGGAACAAAAACTAAGTGCATCTACTCACATTTATAAGGTGGAGGGATTCAGCCCTGATGCTGGTGATCCATTTATTATTAAAAAGAGAGATTCTTCAGGGAAATCCCACATATGTGAAGGGAAGACTTGAGGGAGGAAAAATGATGATTTCAAGCAAAAACCAAAGCTGGAGCCTCCAGATTGCCTCAGTGCCCAGACATATGCTCTGACAACAATGAAATGGTGTCAGTTTGGGGTAAAGGAGGAGCAATGTCTGGCTGCATGCACCGTGGCACAGGGCATCACTCCATGGCTGTCACAGGGAAGAGCACTTCATGGGGGAACATGGGGTAGGCTTGGCCACTGTGTCTTTTGGAACACCTCAGCCTGAGTTTGGGGACTGAGCGTTACCTCCTGTCTGTGGGAAATGCACTATAGCTATAAGCTCGATTTCCATAAAAATCAGTCAAGATATTTATTTTGAATTAAATATCCAAAAGATCAGCTCCAGTAACTCCTAAAGGGCGTAGCTATACAAAATAATGCATTTCTTTTGCCCAATCTTGCATGCTATTACAGCTAAAATTGGCAGAAATGTCCAAAACAGGAACCTGTGGGTGTTTCAGCATTTAAATCCTGTTCAGAGCCTGAATCTCTTTGGCTTTGCGTCAGCTTTGAGGACTGTACTCCCCAACATAATTCTGAAAATCTGGCTTACATCTAAAGTAACATGATTACTTTTGAAAAATAAATCAGAACCCTATATATACCTTCTTTTTAAAATGTATAATCTCAATTTAAAATATCCTTTGCCAAACTGGCTGTTTTTAGAAGAATTTCTTCAAGTCACTGTTTGGAATACCAAAGCTGGGTAGCTAGATTTTGATCTCTGAACTGTTAGACATCCAAAATTTTAACACTTCAAGTTTTCACATTTCCTAAATGTACATTTGATTATCTAAGCCCTTTAAAACTAACATTTCTGCTTTGACATAAGTATTTCAAAATTTAAAAAATAGCATAAATATTTTAGTTCAATAATCATAAATATTTTGTCATGTTTCAAAGATAATCTTAGTGATATCTACCCATAAAAAGTACATTTATAATAATTTTATCAATCCTAAATACATTGATAGCAACATGAAGGCATTACTTTTGGCATTCAAAATGTGTCTTTATGAAGATTTTCTGAAAGGATGAAATAAAAATTACTATGAGTACCATTAGCTGATTATCATGAAAAGACCCATATTTAACTTGAGATTGCTCCTGTTTAATGTGAGCAAACAATTATTTAACTCTTTATTAATTTAATGAGCCATGATACCCTGTTTTTTTTTTCTTTTCCCAACGTGGCACAGCTTGTGAGGGAAAGGTAGTGAGATTTTTTTATGTTACAGGAGTCAGTTAAAAAAACCTCAACCCCATCTAGTTGATCAACTACCCATGTGTAGAATACTCTTTTTTCAATGACTACTTAGCAAAACCGGGATGATGCTGTATCAACTAAAGCAACATCCATAGTTGGTGGGAAGGCTAATTCTGATGCCATATGTGCTGAGGTCAGAGCCAAAATAAACTTTAGAAATAGACATAGCAAAGTAGGTGCTTATTAGGAGGTGAGTGTATTCCAGTATCTATCTGTTTTTGCTGGTCAGGCAATCTGTGCTGCAGGAGCATGGCAGTGCGTGTTTAACTGCTCTCATGATTCAGCAGAGTAGTATTCAGTTATTCAGAGAGCTAAAACATACTTGGAAATTATTGACTGGCAGTTCAGATGATATGATAAATGCTTTTGCAAAGGGGGAGTGCTTGAAAAAGTGTTCTTATGTCATATAACTGGATTCAGAGAAGAGATCAGGAGTTACACCATAAACGTGATTGCTTGCTGAACTAGTTAAAAATTTTATAACAACATGATTTCCAATGTGTGATTCATGGCTACTGGGTGGTTTTGGATTACGTGTAAATGGACAAACAGGCTGCATTAATACTTTTTTTTTTCTACAGAACAGCTCTGAAAAAATTTAAAATATTCCTATTATCCTTAGAATTGTTTTGTTGCTAACTTGCTTCATTGTTGTTTATACATTAACTTTATAAGCAGGTACAGTAAAATATCTGAAAATGTTCTAGTGCTCCAAAGGGATGTATCTCTTGATAATTCAGTGCCTCACAGTAGACAAGATAGGCTTGATAGGCTTATTTTTTTATTTTAGTTTAGTTTAGTTTAGGTTTTTTTTTTTTTTTTTTAAGCAGAAGTTACTGCTTGCTATTTTTCCTGGGAAATTGAGTTTGAAAGTCAATGCATGGGAAACAGGTTATTCTCAAATCTCAGTTAGAAACCAAGTAGCTGAACTACTAACAATGAGAATTTTCTTCCTACATATTTATCTGACATTGCTTTTATTGTCCTTATTCTCTTTAAGCAAAGATTTCAAAAACATATGAATTAGATGCATCTTTCTGCTCAGGTTTTGTTTTGATACTTGTGAGATTATAATTGTCCTTGCTTTCCAGTTTGTGAAGACAAGGAAGTATTTATAACCTAATGACCAGGACACTGAGCTGTCAGTTGACCACTGATTTATCCTGTGCACTTTATTTCTCTGCCCTTTTCGTAGTTCCCATTAAAAAAAAAAAGTCCACTGGTATCAACTTGTGACGTGTCTGATAAGAATGAAATAGTGTTATTTTATTTCAATTGTAATACTGTACAGAATAAAATGCAATGCCATAACAAAAATGCAATACAAAATTTTAAAAATAACTATGTTACAGTTTTTCTACAAATAGGGAAGTGATTTTCCCTGCTTTTATTTTTCACATTAATTTTCTTAATAAATCATGTTTGATGCAAGTAAATTTCATGCAAAGGGATTTTCTTTGAGTTTATCCAAATATTTTGAAATAGTAATTACTCCAGAAAAAGATACTACAAAAAAAACAAAAGCATGTAATGAAGTATTTACCAAAGTTTCTTGTCAAGGATTTGCAGCAGAATTTGCATTTTATTACCTTTCTAGTTTATTCATTTTATTGTTTCCACATGACCATAATGACTGTAAAGAAATCGTCTAACTGGAATGAAAATGAATGCCTATTAGGCTTTCTTTTTTTTAACATTGATTTACAGGTGTCTGTATAGGAAGTTCATCTCGACATATTGTCACTTTTGATGGGCTGAATTTTAAGCTGACTGGCAACTGCTCCTACACCTTGTTTCGTGATGTGCAACATGATGTTGAAGTTCTCCTGCATGAAGGACCATGCAGAGCAACACCAAAGATGAACTGTATGGACTCCATTGAAGTGAAACATCGTGGTGTATCTGTTCAGCTCTTCAGTGACATGACAGTAAGCTAAATACAATTAAGTGATCCATGCATTGTCTGCTTATATTATAGAATTCAGGTTATGAGGAAAAATTTTTTCCCTTAATCCAGTTTCTGTTCTCCTTGCAGCCTATTCTTAGGCTTCTGAGCAAACAACTCTTTTCCATTTCATTATACAATCTATAGTCACATAATGGGTCTCACACGTTTATCCTCTTGTTCTCCCTGTTGCGCTGGTGTGACAATGTCAAGAATGTGGGGTTTGGCAATGTCTCCCTTACACTTCTTCCAGAAAGGCAGGGATTATAGACAGGACATACTGCATGCTGATTCTCCTGTTTTGGCCGGCAGCCTTTACACAGTGTTCTAATCTGGTGCATGGAAGAACAGTCTGTTCTTCACAAATCTATGCATGACTGGCTAGTTGAAGAGTTATGGAGTTGGTTCTTACCTTGTATGCAGATGGACCTCAGCATCAGAAGAAAGGCCAATTTAGTATGCATCACATCTATTTTATACGCAGAGAAGTATTGAAATACAATATGACACATTTTTCAGTCTCTGGGTTCCTCAGACATACAGCAGTTGGCTAGTCTGCAAAGATGATCTCTTCTAACTCATGTAGCAAAATAGGATGGATCAAAACACCTGCACCCAGTTCTGCATGGTGATGGACCATCTTGAGTTTCACTGAGGATTACTAATAACCAGGGTCTGTAGGCAGTATTTTAAATTCCTGGTGTTAGATTGCTGGTCTGTAAATACGTGATGATTAAGAAATGCACCCATATAGGAAAATGTTGAAAGAGTTTTTCATATAGTACAGAGAATGAAGGTCAATTAATTCTGTACTTTTTTTAGACTCAATAGAAAGGTTCAGCTTGCAAAACTGCTTCTTACATCCAGATTCAGTCAGATCTTTGAGTACTTGTGAAGCGAAAATGTATTTCAATTGTAAGATTGGGTTGATTTTAACTGCTTGCTAGCATTGATGTGATGATCTTGCCTTTTTGAAAACAGGTGACTGTTAGTGGTGAAAGGGTTCATATCCCCTATTCTGGCAGCTTGTTTGAAGTCACTGTCTACGGAGCAATAATGCATGAAATCAGGTTCTCCCATCTTGGACATAATCTCACATTTACTCCACGAAACAATGAGTTTATTCTTAAGCTTAATTCAAAGAGCTTTTCTTCAGGAACACAAGGGCTTTGTGGTAAGTTTGAACAATAGTAGTTTTAACAGCTTCCTACTTGGGCTTGAACTACTATTTGTATTGTCTCTCATTTTACTTATTTCACATTATCTTTTCAAGAAGACTTTTTTTTTTAAAAAAAAAAAAAATAGACAAGGGTTTAACTTTGAGTTCTTACATTTCTTACATATGCATTTCTGTGAGAGCCATGACTTATGCTTGCAGTGAAGGTGAAAAGTTTTTGATGGGTATCACTGCCTGGGAGTATTAATTCTATCGTATAATCTATCTACTGTATAGCTTATATCTCTGTGGCATAACCTGTATTTCCTATACTAAGGAAAAAGGAAACCAGATCCAGGGTCTTTATGTCTTTGTTGATAACAGCTATAAGGTAGATAGTTCATTACTCTTCTCCTTGGCAATCACCGAGCAGCCTCAGCCAGGTCTGTTTGTCCCGTGCCTGTTTTCTCTGGGTTTATATTTTTGGTGACTGTATTCAGACTTTTTATTTTCCTTTTGCTTACCCTCCTAGGGGTGTGTGACCAGAACCACGTCAATGACTTCACATTACGTGATGGCTCTGTCACTGCTGACAGCAGTGTGTTTATCCAGAACTGGACAGTGGAAGACCCAGGGAAGATCTGTGAAATCCGGAGAGAAGACAGATGCTCTGAGCATGCAACAAACTACTGCCACCTTCTGCTCTCTGATTGGTTTGCAGACTGCCACGCGGTAATCCCCCCCAACATATTTTATGAGGCTTGTGCAGAGAGCAGCTGCTATGAGGATGAAGCCTGTGAGATGATAACTTCCTACGCTCATGTCTGCAGGGAAAATGGGGTCTGCGTAGACTGGAGGACACCTGAGTTTTGTCGTAAGGGTTTTACTCTGTGTTAAAACTGATAAAGAAACTGTCTTATGTGGTGATGATGGTGACAATGACCACCAGTGCAATATTTATTTTTCAATACCATGTAATGGGGCAGAAGTTCCAGATCATGTTTCCCATAGAAGTCATATCGCACATCTGATATCTAGTTTGTTGTCCACTAATTGCATACTATGGAAAAAGTGTTTATTGGTAAACTGCTAACAAATAAAATATGAGACAGTTATGCAAGGCTAGAGGGATAACCTATGAAATAAAAATATCATGAAAGCTGCGCACAGGTAAACACAGTTATGTGACAGTACCTGACTCTGCATCCACCAAGCTACTGAGGGGTCAGGTTTGGACCAAGAGTCTGCTCTGATTCTGCCAGACAGTTTTAGCTGCAGATATCATTGCTTTGGTAGAGACATTGAAAAATCTGTGCAAGGCAGACAGGGAAACTCATAATTTGGACTAGTAAAACCTCTTCCCAGCCTGTCACTGTCACAGATGAACATAATGGCACAAAAGACGACTTTTCACTGTAAGTCTCGCAATTCCCCACATTCCAACCAAAGCGTAAACCTTTAAGACCATGATGGAAGAACCAGTGTGATTTTAAGTTTCTACTGCAGTGACAGATGGGGAAATGGCCACTCTCTGTGGCGTCTTCTTGCTGATACATGTCAGCTACACTGATCAAACCAGCTGTAATTTGCTTTGCAAATCTGTTTCTACTTCTAGTTGTGTTTTGGAAGTGAAACGTTTGTGCTGTGAGAAAGCAGTATAGCATGATATGAGTTTTGCAAATTACCCAAAGCCCAATAGAAGCAGGACAAACATGCTAGTGCTAGATTCTGATGGTTGTTGCTTTATATGCCTACTCCCCTAAATACTTACGAACACAAGAAGTTCTTCCCTATCTTCCTGTTTGTTTGGTTTGGTTGTTTGTTTTTGTTTTGTTTATTTGTTCTTCTTCCCTTTTATGAGGCATACCCAAAGCTCTGCCAAAAAATGCAGCATATAGATAAGTACAAATAATTAACTCTTGAGGTGGCTTATTCAACACTTTATCCTGTTAGCCTGTCTGAAGTGATTGTTACAGACATTCAGATATTGACTCATAGTGTTTCTGGTTTAGTCAAGAATCTGAAATGTGTATGCCTGTAGGCATTTTCTTTCCCAACTAGCTGCCCATACACTGTCTTGATATCCCAGTTTAATCAGTTCTTGTTGTCTTGCTTTCTTTCTCTCTTGCTACACAGATAATTTTTATTTTGAAAGTGAAGAACCAGCATCCTAAAGACATGATACCACAAAAACTCAGTACACATTTTGGTTTTATTTATGATTTAATTCAGACTAAGGGAATGGTAGGATAGGAAGTCAAGAACATGAATGTTAGTTTGGCCCTGAGCCTCCAATTAGTGTCAAGCATCTTCCCAAGATAGGTTACTGAAGAACATGCTACTGTTGCAGATTGAATCTTTCAAGTAACAACACAGTCTGTTTGGAGTATAGTCCTAGAAAACAGAGGGAGAACATTGCCACACATTTTCCAAATTTAGTACTTCAGTCAGACTTTGCAAATGATAATGTCCAAGGCTGAATGTCGGCAGAGTACCTTAATAACTCTGCAGTTTTCAAATTCCCATCGTGTTACAGAGCATGTACAAGGATAGACAAAGAGTTGCCCATTTTAACGCTAGTTGCATAAAACAGTCGTTCATGTCCTGGCAACAGCATCATTGCCAGCATTCTGACTGTAAGCAGGTGCACATGTGCAACTGCCAAAAATAAAATGGCCAATTACAGGGACATTATACAGGTTACTTTAATGACTAAATAGACAGTTCAGCCTAGTTCAGTTTAGTGCCATGATCTAATAAATGGACTAGAGTTGGACCAAAGGTTGGACTCGATGATCTCTGAGGTCTTTTCTAACCCAGTCGATTCTGTGATTCTGTGAATCACTCTACAACTACATGTTTAATAACAATGGTATGGTTTTGGAATACTTGTTCTTCTTCCCCCATTCCAGTGAAAAGGTGTTATTTTTGTAGAGTTTGATTTTGGTTTTTTTCATGCCATATTGGGACATTTCAAGCAGTACAAGTCCATCCTGACTGCTCTGCCCTGATGGATGAGTATACTCACTGGAATATCTGATAAAAAGAGGGCCAGTTCCCCATCCCATGCCAGTTCCACTGCCTGAGCTTTCCTTGGTCCTTTTTGGGAGGGTGTATGTGTGATGTGTGGTATCCGGTAGACTCCAGCTTTGTGTCAATGGATAGAAGGAAATTTTACACTGAAGTGAGAATGCATAGTGAGATTTTTTTTTTTTTTTTTTTTTAATTTCCATCCATGCCCCAAGACCCCACACTTAGTAGACTTAAATTGTGGCAGCCTGTAGCTTCTCCTGATAGCCATGTAACGCTGAGGCATAGAATATGCATCTCTAGAGCAGGTTCACCCCACAGTGAATGCCTGCTAAATAGAGTCTCCACTTCAGTGAGAGTACAGGCTTTATCTTAATATGAAGATCATACGGATTTCTAACAAATCACTGCATTAGTAATATCAACACATGCAAGGATTCAGCTCTGTGTGGAGAGAAAGCTTTATTCACATGGAAATGGGATTGTTTATATAGTGATTAATGAATGGACTGAGATACATTCATTCTGTGCTTACAAAAGAAATGGCAGCTCATGTGGAGATGCCAAGTCACCTTTGAACTGTGTAGCTCAAGTAATCGTAGCAATCAGCAAATTTTGCTTAGAAAGCAGAAACACTCAGAAGATAAATGACAGCTGCAACAGGAGCAGTTGTTAATTTTCATATGCTGATGTTTCCATGAGTGCTTCTCAGCAGCTCTTTAAGCTCATTCAGTGCATTGCGGACATGCCCTCTAGGTACTTGCCAATACTAGCTTGCATGTGAATTACATTTAGATAGGTAGTTGATGCTTTCATGGTATATGAATCAAACTGCTAGTTGGGACTGCCCAGTAAAGCTGTGGGTCTTTGAGGAGGATGTGGATGGAACTCAGCAGCTGCAGGTACTTTTGGAAAAGTATTTCATTTGGAAACAATGTTTTTCATGGGCCATTCTGGTTGTTGAAGTGTTTTCTGTCTTTCATGGGATTGTTTTGCAGGGCCAGGTTAGAAAGCAAATGCGTAACAGGCTGTGCCTGCTCCACTGAGGAGCAGTGGCATCTGGCAGAGAAGCAAGAACAAAGACCAGGAGGAGGAGAGAGATGGGATACACGAAACCTTTAAACCACTTCTGCTAGTAAAGTATTTGTTTATTGGAGCTACACTCAGATTATCCACTCCTGTTCATTCTCTGTGTAAGCAAGGCATGCTGCTGATCATAGCAGCTGAAGGATTTAAACCATGTCTTAGAACTCAACAGTAAGGGGGTGGCTTTACAACTGCCTTCAGCTCATCTGGGACAGTTTTTCTCTTCCTCCTCCAGTCATGCATTCCCATACTTCTTGCTGTTCTGGCAGTAGTCTTCACATGCTACTTGGTGAGCTGTGAAAACTGGCTATAAAAGGAAAAAAGGGACAGCAGGAAAGAGCAGCTGAGGTGAGGAGATCGAGTAAGAGAGGGAACTGCCCCTTTTATTGGCAGCACTGACCTTAGTTGGTTTAATGCGGCCTTGAAAACACTCCCAAGAACACTGGAAAAACCCTTCTAGATATATTACTTTGGGTAAAGAGGATTGTTAAAGGAGATTTAAGAAAACCTTGTCTGAGCAATGCAGGGAGGTTGACTGGCAGCTGATGAGCTATTTGCTCTGGTGTATTATGCACTTCAGCTTCATTGGCACTGGGGTTTTAGCTGTCCTCTTGGCTGCACATGGCAGTACAGTGAGGCAAAAGGCAAGCCAGCAGTATGTGACCTCGGAAGCTAGATAGCGAGCTGCTAAATTGTGCTACTGATACTACTGATAAAAAGGACTGGAATGGTCACCTGGAAGGACATGTTCCTTTTTCCATGTATCACAAGTCTGAAAAACACTCCCCTAAATATCTACTTAGTACTGTAACCAAGGATGCTTTGTCTTACCTGTTTGGGCCTCAAATTCAGAGTGAATGCCATTGCATACTATCACTAGATCATAGTAGTTTATTTTATTTTGATGGACTTGCGCCTTCTGTAGACCCTCATAGGGGTTATTTTCTCTCAACCAGTATCTACTAGGAATGACTACTGTAATTTAATGGAAAAATAAGCAGTCAAAAAAATGACAATACCTCAATATGCCAGGTGACCCTTTGAAATGTACTATCATAGGTTTCTGGGAAACTTTTTGTTTCTCCTCAGGTTTTCTTTTACTATTCTATTTCCTGTTTACAAGAAAAGGTCATTTTTTTAATTTTTTTTTTTTAATGGAGCCCACAAGCTTGAGATTACAATACAAATAAGTGACCAAGTAGCATCATACAGGCTAGTATTTGACATAATTTCTTTTGAAACTAATTTGGCTGAAGAGTTACTCTTCTATTACTTGGGTTTCAGCCTTACCTCCCCTTTTTCTAGTACCCACAGTCTTTCCCTTTTTATTCAGAAGCAATAAGAATTTTAAGTGAGCATTGAAATAGGCAGCCAGAAGGATGGCTTGTTGAAATATTTTTTTCTGAGGCTGACTGGGGAGTCCTTAATGCCTCCTCACATTCCATACACCTGCCAGAAATTTCCATACAAAAAGCAGAGTTACCTGTAAGTCATGCCGAATGTAGCCAGATCTCTGGAGCAAAAGGACAATAATATGTCAGAGATGGCTTTATGAAAAAATGTTCAGGATGGTTTTCCGTTGATGGAGTTTATCCCATCTCTTGACACTGCCTATGCACATCTCATTCCCATGACCCCAAAGACGGAGGTGACTTACAAACAAGCACGTTCACACTATAACCACCTCATTTCTACTTTCCTCGAAAAAACTTTGCTGATTTACATGGGCTTTTTGATAGCATATCTGAAGGCCAGTGCACAGTTCTTCATTGCATTTTTCACACACCCGGCTCCTTAATGCCAGTCAAAAGAGGATGAAGGAAAAGGGGCTACATGCTACATGAAGTATGTTAGAGACTTAAACATTGGCATTGATTCTGCATGGCAACTGTCCAGGTTCTATGCTGATGTACATCAGCATTAAACTCTAAAATAAATTAATCTGATTTTGTGCAGAGAAGGTTTACTAGATTTGCCTTAGGGCTACTGGCAGGTAAGCAAGATGAAAACCAGTGTGCTGAGTATTTTTACTGACACTGGAATAAAAAAGTAGATGACACACTACCTTAACAGTTGCTGTGAATGTATTTTCACTCATTAGAACTGATGTGAGACAATCACAGGCAATAAGCACTGGTTCTTACTGTAGTCATCTGGTTTACAGAACTGTTTCTGGGGATGAGTTTTTCTGGAAAACATCTAAGTAGCTGTTAGTAGAGGTTTATAAACAGGCAATTTCTCCTATTTTACTTGGATAGACCTTTTTGTGGTTTTGGAATCAAACCAAAGCATTTTGTGGTGGGACTAGACTCTCTATCAAGTTCCTGTGGCTTTTCAAATTCCTCTCTATCTGCTGAATTATGATGGCTAGCCACACATACAATCATAGACTCCAACACACCAGAAATAATCAGCATTTCAGCATGGCTTGAAACAGAAAAGGGTTAATGTTAAAGGTTTTTATTCTCTGTTTCCTTTGGGTAACTAGGGTGTGTGTAGGCACTTCAGCTGATGAACACTTGCTTGATTGAGAGATTAGATCTTCATTTGGTAATTTCCTTACAGTGTTTTTTTCAGACAACTGAAAAAAAAAAAAAACGAACAAAAAACAAACCAAAACCCTCGCAGCAGTCACAAACTGGGAAATAAGAAAAACTTCTCCTAATTGAAGCTATAGAGAAAAATAAAGTAGACTTGAGGGAGCGCACAGTCTGGAAGCTGTATCTATAGGTTTCTTGAGTAGTTATAGCCTTAGTTTTATGTGTCCTTTTAGAGACAATACTCTCAGTGTTGTGAATTCATCAGTAAAAATTTATGTGTTGGCTTAGGGAGGAACATAACTTTCCTTCGTTCAGTTAATTCCATTAATAAGGCAATTCAGTTAATAAGGTGCAAAAATCCAGCAGGTTCAGTTTTGAAGTATCAAACTGTTCTTTTTGTTGGCTTTTTTAGTTGCTTGGGAACACTGCTGCCTATCAAGTTGTCAAAAAAATCTCTGTTCAATGCTTGAGTCTGTCCTGGATATCTCCTAACCATGTGCTGTTATCAGTGCTTCTCTAATACATGTAAGGGTGGTTCTAAATTTTTATGTTTCCCAGTGCTGAAAACAGAGTTAGGCTATATGTTAGCTCATGTAAGCCATTGTGTCATTATCAGTTTAAGTCACACTTTGCTGATTCATGGGACCTGAAAATGTGGCTTGATGTTTTCTTCATGGACTGTAACTTAAGCAAATGCCTTCAATTGCTTTCCACGGTGGATTTAGTTAGTTTTCAAAATGTATTAATATACTCAAAGATGTTAGTGGAGTGGCTGCAGAGGACAAAGTCCATTCATCATATGATGGCTTTCAAAAATCTGAACAGAATTCTAAAGAAAGTGTGAGTAGAAACACTAACCCACATTTCAGATCTTTATCTAATGACTACTTTTTCTGTCTTTCTCAGCAATGAAATGTCCCACATATTTGACATATGATCACTGCCACAAAACCTGCATAAAGCACTGTGAGAATACTACCAAACTCAGTGTCTGCAAGGATTATCCCACAGAAGGCTGCTTCTGTCCAGATGGACAGGTGATTTTTAATGACAGCTGTGTTGATGAAGGAGTCTGCACACAATGTGTCGGTGAAGATGGCACTCACCATCAGGTAACTATATATTTGGCAGCTTACATTTGTGAGTGGTTGGGCTTTGTACTTTTGCAAGTAAATCTGCCTTATAACTCTAACTATTTTCCCCTTTGGATACTTTATTTTCTAACTCAGTTCCTCATAACTGGCTGGCTGTCATCCCTATGTAGCTCTCCCGGTGTGAAATTGGCTGGGATGGATATAAAATTCACAGCTGGAACTGTACAGACCTGGAAATGCATGACAAATTTGTGGGGTGGGAAGTGTAGAGGAAAGAGAGGAGGAATTGGCATAAGTCAAGATTTACCAAGATAAACACCTCAATTCAGCAGGGTTTTACTAATAATGACAATTTAATCGTAAATCTGGAAACCTTACTTACAATGTATTTTCTTTGCAAAGCTTGCTGAAATGTTTTCAGTGGTTGGTGGGGAGCAGTGAGATGAAGATGACCTTATATCAAGTTGTATTACTCTACTGTTGTTGTTTGGGGTTTTTGTTAGTTTTTAGGTTTTTTGTTTGTTTGGTTTTTTCTTAAGCATTGTTTCTTTGATTAAATGAATCATTTTTGTTGGACTGAAAATCCACTTTCCTCAGCTAAGCTAGACCTCTCTGTGACACAATGCAATTGGGAAGAGCTATAGGTGCCAGGTGTTAGACTGAAGTGAAAGGGGCTGTTCATTTCCCTTTCAACATCACACAGCATGCATGCAAGCTCCTCCCTGTGTCCCCTGTTTCAAGTAACAGAAGTTGTTCTTCTTTACCCCCAGCTACTCAGCTCTGGGAGTTTTTACCTAAGTCAGCCAGTCCTCTTAAATCTGCAGTTTTGTTGTGGGACTTTAAGAAGAAGGTGCTTTAATTTCAGTATTGTATTTTATGAGCTTGAGATTCTTAAGATTTTTGGATGTTCTTATCATACTCATCAAACCTGCTGCCAAAAACATAATTGTTTTTATAACATAGTCTTCTGTAAATAACAGAAGGCTGTGTGTGTGTCTACTCGTTAAGTAAAAAGACAGATTTTTAAAAGTAAATGAATGTATGTATTATGAACAATTTGATTTTACACAGGCAAATTTAGACTTCCTTTTTGCTCAGCAAGAAATGTGTTGTAAACATTTATAGTTAAACTGAAAGGAAGGAAAGACCATTTGAGGCTGAAACATCTCTTTTAAATACTGTTTGCATTGATTAACATAATGGCAAAAGCGTCAAACTTAACAGCACAAACACCTTTCTTTAGGTCATAGGGTACGATTGAGTAACACACCTGACTTGGTGAAGCAAGTGTTCCAGGCTCTGCTTTGCCAATGCAAGAGCTGTACTAGTGGCACTGGGAGACCTGCGGGTGCCTCTCACATAGAACACATCCACGTGGGTCCGAGGATCCTGCTTTGCCGTGGCTTGTGCCTTAGTGCTGCCTGTTGGTACTGCCAGCAACATGAAAAAGTATTCACTAAATAATGTTTTGAGGGTTTCCTACTGCTGGGCAAGGGGCTGGTACAGGACTCTAACAGCATTAAACCTCAAGCATACATACCCTATGGTATAGCCTCAGGCATATATAACCTATGGGTTTTGACAGCAAGAGGGAAGACATAGGGAAAGTGCGTTCTTTCATTTCACAACTGCATTACCTAAACAACATTTTTCAAAACAAAATGTTTTCTGAAGGATTAATTAAGACTGCAGTATCTCATACAAATAGCCATGTTTTTTAATTTGTGTTCTGTTTGGGATCTTTGTTTCAAATACAGTATCATTGGATTTGTGTGGTGCTTATGGAGTTGGTACAATGGAAGGGAAAAAAAAAAATAATTTTTGTAATAAAAGAAATAGAAAAAAATCTTATTATTTCTCTTGAAGGCAAAAATAGCTTGCAATATATATCATCACTGTCCTAAACACAGATCAATTGTACACAACTCTTGGTGACTCTGATAATGCTAGTTATTGCATTATAATTCTATATTAAATGGTTATTGCAAATGCAGATTAAAGTCTAGGATCTGTGTGCCTTAAATCCATGAATCCTCAGGCAACACAGTGCGTTTTCCGTTTAAATAATTGTTTCAATCCCTCATGGAAAAAAGCTCAGCATGCATTTTTGGAATAAAATCTGAAGTGATATCTACTTGTTTCCACAGAAGTTCTGAAATTCATGCATTGCCGCATACCCCTTACTGGGGTTTTAACTCTGAAAACCTCTCATCTGTATCCCAATGGCAAGGCTCAGATGCAGCTGCTGTGTGGATGGGGAGGTGGTGGGCAGGGAAGGATCAGCTCACACAGCCGTTTTGTGTCTCTACCATTGCAGGATTAGCTGTGTGAGCAATACAACAGGCAGTGTAATTGGTAGTGGGTTATGATTTCCTTAACCCCCTTCTTGCCCTCTGATATTCATTCCTCTGTTCCTTTCTACCCCAGATCATGCCTAAGCTTACAGGACTCTCAGTACCAGTGCCCATATAGAGGTCTACATGGTGTTCATGTTCTTTCTTCTCATTTCTTATATTAGAGACTCCTACTTCTGCTGAAGTATTAAATATATATATATATCATGTGTGAAAATCAAGGCTGCTGAAAATGTTAGAGCAAGTGTTCTGATTCTCTTTCTCTGTGCCTTGAAACATCTGCATGCTTTTCACATTACCACCTGCAAATGTAGGCATTCTCTATCAGCTGCCCTCTCAAGACTTTTTAACCCTGAAGCCATTGAATGCTCTGACAGAGGGCCCTGAGTTGTTTTTCCAAGCCCTGAGATAATGTTTTGTACTACCAATGCAAGCTTCTTTTGACTAAAATAGATTTCCTATGGATTAACCAACCATAAGTTATTTGGTTCCAAAGCTTAGCTAAACCTCTGTTTGGCTTATTCTAGCATGCCTGGTGTCTTATCCTTGGCATGCTGATAACCTTTGAAAATTAACTGTCTTTTCAGACTCCTGTGATGGCTTCAAATACAGATATCTCTAGATACAGGTGGCAGTGTGCTTAGCTATTTACTTCCTTTTTTCTTATTACTAAGGGCCTCTGCAGACTGCTATTTTTAAACTACACTCCAGAGTTTTCTGGATGACACTTTTTCCTCTTCTGGCATCCTGATCTACCATACATGTTCTTACCCAGAATCTGGATTGATTGTGTAAATGAACACTATTGTCTAACAGTGCGTCTTTTTACTTTTACCTCCCTACTTACATGTAGATAGCTCTTTATAGGTAGATACAACTTTAACATAAATAATTTCCCTCATGAGAAGGAGCAGTGATTGAATAATAATACACCTTACTGACAGTTTCTGAAGGTGCTTATTACCTCCAGGTAATCATCACAGTGATGGTCTCAGATTTGGGGTTGCTGTAGTGTTTTTCAGTCTTCAGTCCACTCACAAATCAAGTCTTAATTAAAAATATGCACTATATATATATATCTGCGTTTAAGCACTACTAATTTGGGAAAGCGTCCACTTCTATGTATTTCCCAAGATATTGTTGTTTCCCTTATCACCATTGAAAATTCAATCATGGTATGTAGTTGCACAAGTCCACTGTTACTCACAATAGCCTGCAATTGCATTTATAACATCTGAGCATTTTTTATGTTTAAAGCAATAGCAATTACTCATCCCATTCATGCATTCTTTACATCTTTTGCTAAGTTTGTACATTACAGTCATTTCAGAATTATGTGTCTCCTTAGGTTTTTACTGTTAACAGAGAAACCAACCAATTCTGCATAGTCTTCTGGTTTTCCAAAATAATGTTACCCTACCCACTCCCATCACTAACATACCAGTGACCAGAATATATTTTTTCTTTCTAACAATTTTTTTGTTTTGTTTTGTGTTCATGCAGCACATGGAAACATGGATTCCAACTGATGAGCCTTGCAAGATCTGCATTTGTCTTGATGACAAGAAAGTAAACTGCACAGTCCGACCTTGCCCTACTGCCAAACGTAAATTAGTTTATCTCTAAATATGATTGGACTTGAACTGATGTTTTTGTTACCTAGTTTTCTAGTTCTTATCCAAACTTGTTTTATGGATATTTTCTTCTTACTCCAGCTCCCCAGTGTGGTCCCTGTGAAGTCCCCCGTCTGCGCAGGGACCCTGGCCAGTGCTGCCCTGAGTACGAGTGTGGTAGGTTCTCATAAACTGTTTGTATCTTCTTGGTCCATATTTTTACCATATGCTTCAAAGGCATACAATCCCCTTTTTTTCCCCTTAATTCAATGCAATCTCCAGTTTTGAAACCACTGACTGTACAATCATCTGTGTGGAAAAATCCTGAGGATGTGAATCTCTATTGTCTTCCAACTTGACGTTACCCCTCTTTCTGTAAGAGATAAGGAAGTGAATGGAGCAATTTAGTTTTGTCTAAATAACTTTAGAATGGTCTTTTTTCAAGCATCTATTTTTGCATGGTCTATATTTGCATATTAAATATAACATTAGAACCTTAATCCCCATAACCCAAGCTTGAACTGTTCCCTAAGCTATTTTGAAAACAAACGGTGACCTGCTGAACTCTAGCTTACTTCATTTTTTAGGATAGCTTACTTCATATTTTAGGATAGCAATTGAGTGTAGGGAAAAATAAAAAGTTTAATGGGGACATGCATGTATTTGTTTGCCTTTTCTTAAGGACTAACTAGTCTGGAATGGCCTTAAACCTTCTCTCAATTTCTCTTCTTAGTCTGTGATCTGGTTTCCTGTGATTTGCCTCCTGCCCCTGCCTGTGAGTTTGGCCTGCAGCTTGCTCTGACCAACCCTGGAGAATGCAGACCAAATTACACATGTGGTAAGACCTTTTTTCTTTTTTCATTTTTTGTTCTGTTTTGGGTTTTTTTTTGGCAGGGAGTGACACTGGAACATTGCATTTGAGCAACACCAACAACTTCCTTTAGACATTTTTTTTTCCCTCTGAAAGGTTTTTTTAATTTTGGAACCAATGGACATGTAATGATTTCACAGTCTTGGAAGAAGGGTATTGCTGGCACTTTCTAAGTATACTTTTGAATTAAGGAAAAGAGAAACACTTTGCTCTTGGATGTGTGTGCTCTGACTTTGATGCTTATTTTACAAATCTTTTTGATTGTATATGAGACAAGAATTTTTTGGCAGGGTAGGAACTTTTTCTGAACCTGCAGTACAATCTTCGACCTAGGTCTTTTATACCCACATTACTTGTTAGTCTTTAAGTAGATTTATAACTGTTTGCAGTAGCAATTAGTGTCTTGCTGCCAGAGAACTGTCTTGTTCACTTGCAGCACTGTGAAATGCCATGGGCTTGACATAGTACCTACCTTTTTCTGCTAGTGTGTAACAGAGAAGCATGCACCTTAGTTCAAAGACCTTCCTGCCCACCGCATCGAGAGCTGACTGTTAAGAAGACAGAGTGCTGTGACAAATACGAGTGTACCTGCAGCTGTACGAACTCAACAGTGAGCTGCCCCCTGGGATATCTCTCCAGATCTCTCACCAATGACTGTGGCTGCGTATCTACCACCTGCGTTCCAGGCAGGGTAAGAGGAATTAAGTGTCATTTCCACAGAGGAGAGGACCTTTTACACATGGAGTGACAGCTCCAAAGGAAGTGGGTAGCTAGGTATTAAGCACCCCCACCATGAGACTACCAGATATTGATGCCAGGGTATTTTAATTTACATGTGTCTAAGAGAAATACACTGTTGCATCACACTGTTACTTTTTTTATGACAGTCATTTATCCTAACATAACCAATGCAATTTTTGTGACTATGAAATAACCAGATTTACATAGATACATACATATATATATATATATATATTTAAATAAACAACCAACCAAAACCCTTAAAAACATTTGATATTTCAAGCTTATTCAAGCATTAGGAATTTCAGAGGTAATTTTAAAATTTTTAATTTGTTTCCAAATAACAGAGGTATTTGCTTTTGGATCAATACAGATACTATATATTCTTTCGATCTTGTACTAACTTTACTGAAATATTTGGGACACCTTAGACCTAAGCTACTTTGCCCATTGATTACCTTTGCCTCTGCCTGAGGAGGCATTCTATCCTATATGAACTATATTGCCACTACTAAATTTTTGCCAAATTAATACCTGACAGTTACAACTTCACCAGGATATATTTTTCCTTATTTTGCCAACCTTTTATTAAGTTGTTATATTATGTGAACTTTTAAGATAAGGTTGCTTAGAGGGGAGGTTGCAGGGCAAGGTGACCTTTTCATTGAAACAACCTTACCTAACAGTTTAATACAGGCATACATTGTCTTGCAGCTCAGATGTCGCCTTTATTTTCTGTTGCTAAGTAGTTCATGACCTTGCATAATTCATTTTATATCTCTGACTTACTTGCTATATCTATAAAAATAAATTATGTTCATCTTAATAACCTGCTGTAAAATTTACTAATAGGAAGTACAATAGAAAGATGGTAGTACTTTTGTGGTAGCTATGATGGCCCAAGGTTACAAGAGAGTGAATGCTTGTAGCTCAAAGTAGGATCTTTTCAGATCAGCTGATGTAGCTGGAAATAGTTTTGTGTGCATGGCTTTTTCTACAGGACTCATTGTTTATTATCTCTAAATATTGGGTTACATTATACTTCCAGGGAAACTGAGTGAGACCTGGGCAATGCCACTGACTCCAGATGAAATTCTCCAGTCTATTCTTTATACAACTGCAGCTTTGGTTGTACTTATTTTCCTTTCCTCAGTAGAGTGGCCGCAATTTTAAGACCTGTAGCATTTTCACCGAGTTCAAAATATTCCATAAAATTTATGGTAGTTTTCACATCTTGAAAAGCAGCCTTTTGGAGCCAGCCATGTGCCCCTAAAGCAGTAGTGTACTCTTTCATGTATTAATTCTTGCATTCAACAGGTGTGTGTGCACAGCAACATAGTCTACCCCGTTGGGACAACCTGGGAAGATGGTTGCAGGGAATGCTTTTGCACTAGCATGAGGGATGATGTGACGGGACTTCAGATGATGGAATGTCATGACAAAACATGTAACACGTTCTGCTCTCGGGTGAGTAACAGTGAAACCAGTGCATTATCCAGGAGAACCCTAATGGGGATCTGAAATTTTCTGAAACTTTTGAGCCTGTGGTTTAAAGAAACCAGAGAAAAATAGAAAGTGGGTGTTGTGGCAATGAATTATCTTGGCAACAGAGTCTAAGAGGGTCTGAGCATTACAGACTTTATTTTAGGGTTATTGTTTAAGGATCATATCCCACTGCCAAGGAAATTGGTGACAAATTTATTTTACATTTCAATAAAAGGACAACTGCATCCTGAAGTGTCTATCATTTATATCACTTGAGCAATAAGTAGTCATGATGTCTGAAGTTCAATATCTAATGACTGTTCCAGCCAATGTTCACTTTCTGAAGAGAACACTTCAGTTCTGTCCATTGCTCAACTCTGCCCCTCATCGCAGTGATAACACAACATGCTGTGCCCTTTATTGTACTCAGACATCTTCTAGATGCTATAAAATCATGTGGTCTGCTTTTGGAAGCCTACAAAGGATGTATAAGCTGCTTTGTTGTGTTGACATAGCTGGTCAAGCAGGAGGAGACAGATGCTTGGTACAAACAGTTGGTAGAAGAATTCTAGAAGGGTCTAAGGAATTGGTTAAAATTCAGCAGCACTTGCCAGTGTCGTAGATTAGAAGACTTTGACCATAACATGATCTGTGCCAGTAAAAGTTCAAAATGTTTTTTATACTTCCTTTAAACTACTGAATTTACAACTGTGACATTCTTAATCTTACATAAGATGGTGAATAAGAACATGAAAATTCACTATAAAGTTAAATGTGATGCCCTGGAGTTGCATTTTGCTCTGGTATCTAGCACCTTGTACCCATAATCCCTGAGCATTTCCATGTCTTCGCTTCATGATGTTGGGATGGGTGGGTCAGGCAGTGAGGACGGTAGAAAAACACAGCTTGGGTCTGCAGAATAAGCAGATGGCAGAAGATGCTGTCCAGCCCAGCTAAGTGCTGACAACTCACATCCCTCACCAACTGCCATGTGATTGTTCTGTAAACATCAGAGGCTACCACAAATACATTTTGCATATGGAGCAACTGGATTTGGCTGTCTGGGATTAAGAATAATCTCTGCAGGTTTTTTGCTGACACAGGGTTTTCCCTATGGGTTTGTTCTCACCTGTACTTGAAGCCCAGAAGAAGCTATTTTTTTTTCCTCAGTACAAAAGCAAAGATGAGCTAATTAATGCTATTCAAATCTCCAAGCTGCTTTTAAAATGTTTATACTAGGCTATATATTGCATTAGCCCACACAAAAATTCAAACTGTTGACTGAGCAGCAAGTGATTTCAAATGTATGTTGCATCATCAGTGCTTTCACTGGTCCAGTAGCTGATAAAAGTCTTCATGTTGGCTGGTGACTCAAGAGACTGCCTTGGTACAGGTCACCAGCTGAAATTTCTCAGTGGGAAGTGCAAAGGAGAACATAGTACAGCAATAACTGTTATAACTGTTATATGTTATGCACATTCTCGTCTACCAAGCCTCCAAATCTTTGCAATGTTTGCAGCCTGTTTCCCACTGCTTATCCTAAACCTTTTAACTGGTTTTAAAAAGTCTGCTGTTTTTTTTTTTTTTTTTCTTTGTTATGAGTCCCATTTAGGCAGTTGAAGAACAGATGCTAAGACATGTCTTCTTCCTCCTTGTTTTTGTTCAGTTACATCTGGAAGAAAGCTCTTGTATTTACAGCTCTGAGAATTTAGACATGTTTTTTGTACTTTTAGAAAGACATAATTAACAATGTCTGGGAGTCAAAGACTGACCTTAGGCATAGACCATATATGTGCAGCACCTCAAGGCTGAGTTAACTTTGTTGTAGAAACTGTGCATTATCCAAATTGTTTTTAAAATCTCATTTGAATTTACACTAATGTGTATTTTAAAACAGTTAACATGCATTGAAATTTGGCCATGAACATTTGAGTTATGCAAACCAATATCTGAAAAGCAATTCTCTTTTCTGAAGTCTATTAAGCTAATTGTGCCTTGGTTTTCAAACAATTTCAATTGCCTTAATACCACTATATTTCAATATACGTAACTTACAGCCTCTGTTTCAGTACAAGGCTGGACAACATATGTGAATGTGCCCTTGAGAAGATGTGAACAAAATATAAACTTCTTTTGAATAATATTTTTCTCTGCTGTGTCTGAACACTGCATAACTCCCTAGGACCAGAGTGAAAATACGATCCATCATGTAAACCCAACAAACCAAACTAGTGCTCTAGTATAGAGTTTGGCGAGAAAGCTTGAGGATGTCCTATGGAGGGAAACCCAGGAGGGTAGATTTGACATCTTTCAGCTGTTGCAAGGGAATCCCTTCAGTTTCCATTTGTAGAAGAGACTTGTTTCTTGTATGGCAATTTTTATGAAATATAATATTATATCATTAGTATCTGGCTGTATTTCGTTAGTAGCTGGCTGTATTTTTGGATCACAGCTATAACTTTACCAATCATTTGTTATTCTAATAAATAACAAATCAGCCTTAAGCATTGCAGTGTCAGAAAACTTTTTTTAAAACAAATAAAAAGTCTTGGTGGAAACCTTGCCAGTTCATTTTGGGAATGTGCCATTTCTTCTGCTCCTTTAGTAGTTATCAAAGTTGTACAATCAGAATCGTGGCTGTTGGAGTAGCTGGGTAGCTCAGATTTTCTTTTTTCCTTTGCTTATTCCTGATTCAGTGGATATACACATCAAGGACCATGAATGTTCTGTAATCCAGTTTGAATTGGCCTTAAAGCTTTTTTTTTTTTTTTTTTTTCTGTTCAGATTAGGTGGCATTGCAAGTTGTATTGACATTAAAGATATATTTTTATCGTGGATCATTACTAATATTATGTTCAAACTCTCTGCTGCTCGTGGTTATTAATTCCATTGCCAGGTCTTAAAGTTGTGTAGTATCATTGTCAACTGTGTCATCTGACTTCTGTGAAAACAATTTACAGGTTTGTTGTTTTGTTGTTGTGTCTTTTTTTTTTTTTTTTCCTAGCTACACAAGAAGAGAAAAAAGAAAAAAAAACAACAAACCAAACCAAAAACACACACAAACAAACAAAAAACCCAAAGAAACAAACAAAAACCCCCCAAATGTAACACATGTACTCAGTCCTTCATCCTGATGAATGAGTGGTGCTACTGTTCTCCTGAGCTTGACAAAATCAAACTCAAATCATATCTCTACTTTCAGAATGTAAGGAAATGCTATGGAAAAAGGATGTTAACAGCAAATACAGCCTTCTCACTTGCAAACCAGATGTAGATTTGCTTAGCCCCCTCACTTTTTCTGTCCTTTTCTATCGTTCTCTTATCGAAGTTTTGAGAAAACAAGACAATTGCTGCAATTATCGCATGTGCCACAAGGAGGAGTGGTGTCTCCCTCCTGGAGCTTCTTCAGAAATTCGTTCTTAGTCTGAGAGTAAATCAAACTACATCCCTTCGGAGAATCATGCTGATAAAATGAATAACAGTTTTCAAAATACCTTAAAATCACTAGTATGCTAATGTGAAGGGAGTACTTGCTTTACCTAATTTCTGTTAATATTCTTGGAGTTAGGTACTTTTTAAGTGATATAAAGGAGTATGGTATAAAGTATTAGATAATTTAAAGTATTAGATGATTATGAGAAAAACAAAGCTTATTTTTTCTGGGATAAATGTTTGAGACAAAGCCATCTGGCCAAGTGTGTGTAAATTAATTAGGTTAGATTTTCAAGCCTCTTGATTAATTAAATGAAAATAAAGAAAATTTGCAACCTATGTGCAATGGCATAGTAAATGGTGGCTACAATAGATGCTGACTAACAAAATCTATGGTTTTAATCTCCAGTATTTCAACTGGATATTTTCCTCTGCAGTAGCATGTAAAGCGTGGTAGTATATGGCTTAGTGTAAATAATGGAGATTAAAGACAATAATGTAAAAGGAAGACTCTTGTTCAAGTATCAGATGTGCAGGATCTCATTTAAAAACTGTGAAATTTTTATTGGGAGTTAATGCCAAACATTCTGCTTGCATTTTAAAACATAATTTATTATGGAAATTAGGAAATGATACCTTAATGTTCTAGAGACTTGCAAACAGAGAATTAAGTCCTCACCTGGGGTAAATGAGTGCAACTCCAGGGAAATCTCTAGAATTGTGCTGATTCATCACCGCTGAAGATTTTGCTTTTTGCATATCATGTTGATTTATATCCATCCTACTGTAGTTTTCTCAGTCTGCTGTTGCCATTTTCATTCTCTTTGGTTTCTCCAACCCTCTCTAGGTACTAGCATCTCAACATGTTAAAGGCAAATATGGGAGCCTTCTTAAAAATATTATGTTGAGGAGTAATCTCCATTCTTTCTTTCCTGCTATGTTAGCCAAAGGCAGCTGACAGGGTTTTCTGGCCAAAACCTTAGCACCTATGAAAAGAAGAACCATGTATCCTGAGGAACACTAGGACGAAAGGGGCAGTGCACAAATACACCAAGCCACAGGCTGTGTGGATCCTTCCAGTAGCTTTGAAGAGGTGATGAAACTAAAATGTGCGTTCTCTGAATGCTATAAAAAAATATCTGCATTCCTCTTTTGCTTGTCACAAGCCAAGCTCCGGTTCAAAAGCAGACAAAATTCAACCCACCTGTCATATAGACTGTCTTAATCCACACACTTTCACACCCTGCAAAGGACATCAGCTTTACCTCTGCATTCATCTTTGATAAAACAGCCTGATCTGGCGGCATAGCGGAGCACTTGCCAGGTTCTCCATTGCAGCTGCTGATTATCATTCCCAAGTCAGCCACGTGGTCCTGTTCATATGTGAAGGGTGTCTTATGTTGTCCTGTCCCTTACCTCCTGAGGTGTGGTAGATTTTTTTTTAGTCCTGTAGATTGTGATCTGCCTCTCAGTGTGATGGACAGTCAGACACTTACTGAAGGCTTCTTCTGAATTCCAATTCTCTGTTTGAAGTCCTTTTTTTTTTAAGGAAAAAAAAAAGCAAGATGGAGAGGAGGAATAAAGCAGGCAGTCCAGAAAAAGCAGGGGAGAAGCAGAATTTTGAATATAAGTGGATCTTTGAACAAACGATGGGAAACACTGATATCTCTATATGCTAGTGTCTATACACTAGAAAATGAAAAATAATGAAGGAAGAGATGGATACTGCTTACTCTGCCTAGTTCAATCTACTGTTCACCTTCAACAGCACATTATCTGAGACTTGTCAGATGCTCATTTTCATAGATTGTACAGCTCAGGAATAATCGTGGTAGCATATACTCTTTCTACGTAAGTCGTCTAACTGGGGAAAAAAAGCAAACAAACAAAAACCAAACACAACCCCACAATAAAATAAAATCGAAATGCACAATACATTTTCCTCCTCTTACATGTAATCATTACCACCTTTAGAATTAAACAAAAATGAAGCCTTCTTTATACCTCTGGGACCAATTTTCCACGGTGTAAGGTACAAAAGGTAGGGTTGTCTGATGGTGAAATATTTCTTATGCTGTGGAGGATCTGTGACAGCAGGGAGTTTCTGTCCCCTTATTCCTCAAGTACAGATGGATACTCTGCTTTTTGAGGAACTCATAGACTGCTGTAGTCTGCAGGTTTGTCTTCTGAGACAGGTTTATTGTCTATGGTGTTCCAGGGTTTGTTTTATGAGATGTTCAGCAGGCACTGAGGATGGGAGCTCTCATGTCCTGTCTTTCTTCCCCTTAGGAGTCAGAGCCTCCAGATTTTGAATGTATCAAGCACAAAAAGGGTCACTCAGGCATGTTGAACTGTTTAAAACCAGTATCTTTGTCAGTGCCTTAGGGGTGCAAATCACCACTGCACTCATCTGTGTACCACATTTTTGTTTTAAAACCAACTTAGTGAAATTTGGGTGCTGCTGCTGGATTTTGCTCTATTCTGGGCACAAACAGCTCGTGGATTTTCACTGAGTTTGCCACACAAATAAAAAGTTATATCTGATATTTCAGATGCTTCACACATGTACGTAGCAGATAAAAGTCATAGAAAACAAAATGCTCAACAGCACGACTTTTTCCACAAAGCTGGGTCAAACTCTGGTATTGCATTTTATGACGTTATACAAAATGCTCTTCCATATGAAAATCTGCCAGTTGAGGTTTACTAATGTGCTTCATATTGCAAATCAAGGACAGTTCATGAAAGGAGGGAGCAGCTGAGAATACTTCAGCAATTCAGTTCAAAGGGGTTGACCAAAATAAAATTATGCTCATTTTCATTGACATTTTTCACATGAACAATATTTTGTTTGACAGAACATATTTCCTTCAACCCTGTATTGAAATCAAAGTTATGTTTTGTCCTTTAGAGACTGCCTAACTACTAAATGTAGAATGTATTATTTCTAATTAGAGTAAAGCTCCTTGCTTTCTTTCACTGAGATACTCTGGTACTTGAATATTTGGCTAGCTGCTTCAGGACACGAAAAGATGAAATGATCAGTCAAAACTGGACACTGGGTTACATGTCTGACCAACTCCTTCCCTCTGCTTCAGCGCAGGGCAGTCAGATGTCTGAATGTGCTCAGACTGAGTCCTAAATTTGATTTCTCAGAGATGGGGAAGGTAGTTGTGAGTGTTGATTAATGTCCAAGATCCCACAAGAAAAAATTTTATCTTTCATTTTCTTTTGTAAAATAGTATTACATATGTAAAAAAAAATATAGGTTTTTTAAATACCAAATAAAAATTGTCATAATTATAAATGACAATTATGTAATAGCAAAGGTGATTTAATGTAATGATTTTTTTAAACTGAATTCTTAACTTTCATATATAGTTTTCTCTCAAAATCTTCCAAATAGCACAGTAGTTCTGATGATCAATCACCCTTGGAAGTGGGCTTACCTCTTTTTCCTTTTGCACTCCTCTGTAGGGCCACATTATTGCAAAGACTTGCTCTTACAATTTGCTAACATGTAAAAGAAACCACTCACATACAATAAACTAACATTTGAAAATAACTGCTGATTAATGCTGTTGAAATAGCTCAGAGTCCTCTGAAAGCATTTTTCTTTTACCTTATTCCCTTTCAATTTCTGCCTGTTTATATGTCATTGTTCTTTTCTTTCTTGTGGCCAGTGTTTGAGTGAAAAGGGTGCTCCATACCACACTAGAGAAGCTGATATCCTCACGAGGCCAGTTAACTGATTGGCATGACCCGAGCAACGACAGCACCTACAGTTAATTCCTGTAGCTGAAATGAAAATGTCTTCTAAACACATGTTAAGCAGGAACTAATAAGATAAGAATTTCTGCTCCCAATATCATGTGCATTTAATTTTTTTTTTTTTTCTGACAGGTAATGTTAACCATTTAACAGGATGCTGAGCTTGTTTGTTTTGTAATAGAAGCGAGTGGCCTTGCAGTTCTGTTTTCAAACTCCCCTTTCCATAAAATGTTGCTAAAATTAAACATACCAGTGTTTTCTTTTAGGATTAATCTTCTCATTTGTCTCCTATTCCTGGATCAGTCAGTCCTTTTCTTTTCTCCTACAGGGCTATAAGTATATTGTCCAAGAAGGGGAGTGTTGTGGGAGATGCCAGAAGACTGCCTGTGAAGAGCAGCTCTTCTGGTCTCGGGGTGATGCAGATTCTCGTTTGCATGAGGTGAGGTGACGGTGGCATGGACATTGCCTCTTCTAGAAAAAGTGCCATGGAATTCTTTTGTGTTCCACAGAAGGAGGTGAAGAAAACATGAGCAATTTCTTCTATACATCAAGCAGCGCTGAAAAATAATGGGTTTTGGGGTGTGTGACTTTCTGGGTTCTAACAAGCAAACCATCCCCACACTTTTTGGGCTCTAAGGGAGCAATACTTTTGTGTAAAATTGGTAATTTCACAAATGGTAGCTTAAAAGAATGTTAATGGGACATGATATTTCTCTGTCTGTAAGCTACTTGTTTAAATTATCCTAATTACTTTGTATTACTCTATGGATAGCAGGCAGATGGGGTAGCAGATCACTTGAATTACCCAGTTCTATTCAAACAGGTTACCCTATTTGGTATGTACTGAAATACAAGGAAGTAAATGAGGATAGAAAGATAAATTATTCTCTGGTTGCTATAGATGTTTGCTGCATGTCACATCAGACTGCAGCAATGGCCATGCTTGTTTTCTGCTCAAAATAACAGTTTATTTTCAGCAGTGTGCCTCTTCACTTAGGATTCAAAGAGCCCAACAGGAAGTGAGTGCTTGCAACAACCATTTAAAATGCTCTGCAGATACCCACCCATTCTGTAAAGCTACGTGCATGTTTGCTTATTTTCTTGCCTACATTTTTAATTCCTTCAGGCTATTCAGTTTGTTCTGTCCCTAACTCTACCACCCTTGGCAAGCTTTTGCCTGCCCCGGTAGCATTAAATTGCTTAATTCTACACAGAGCTTTGGATTCAACAAAGGCAGGAACATAAGTTAAATATGTTTAAAATAACAGACCTTCTCCCCATCTTTTATTCCCTAAGTGTTGGTTTTCATAATGTGTTTGCATTTTCATTTATATCTCATGCTCACATACTTAATATTAACTTTTCAATTGCTTCTTTTACAAAGGCAGTCTGCTGCTGTGTTTTAAAAAATGTTAATCTATCATTTTATGCCCTGCCTCCTCCGTGATTTTGCCAAGGGCATTTCTTAATGTGGATCAACATTCTTCTCTGCTTCATAAAACAAGCTTGATGTCTCACTGTGTCTTACTTAGTTCTATTGTCCTAATGGAGCCATACATCCTTACATTCTGATGTCTCTTTCTTGCTGTGTCCTCTTTCAACTGTTTTGTCATTAACAAAGAACTAAATATTTTACACATAAGAGAAAAGTAATCTCTAATTTTCTGAGCAAAAATGTTTGAATTTACTGGAGTTGGAGGTCTGATTTTCACTGTTACTGTACTTGAGGTGTATTTGAAGATGGTTAACAGTGGAGGCATACAGCTTCAAAGCAGTGATCAGCTCCTCCCAGCCTTGAGCTGTGACAGCATCTTCTTTCTGGCTGTTGGTGATGCCTCTTCCCATAAAAACACTTGAAGTTTCTGTCTTGTCTGACCCATGGGTGATTCTAACCAGCAGGGCTGTCCACAGCATCCAGTTTCTTCACATTTGCAAGTATTTTCAGGTCCAGAGCCTGTTGCCAAGACCTCCTTTGGGCTTGGTAGAGCCAATTTGCAGCAGGTTCCAGCAGAGAGAGGGCCAGCTTGGCTACAGTGCAAGGTAGTGCAGCCAGCTACACAGTAACAAATGTAGAATTAAATCTAGTTAAGAGTGCATTTTCTTCTTCATGTGTTATTAAATCTGCCCCTTTATTTTTTCACCTTAAGGATACTACTGTAACTCCTATACTCTACAAACCAAGCAGCAGACTGTTCCATAAACTGATTGTTGCGGTGAGAATTTGTGGAGAACTCTTGAGTGACAGACTGTTCCTGATTCAGTAAACATGCTTTTTGCAATCGAGCATGTTGGCTGTGGTGGTCTTCCCTCTGTCCAGTGACACAAATACTGCTGCCTGTATTTAATCCTTTCACAATTTCCCATCAGGTCGGCACGGAGTGGCGATCCCCCTTCAACCACTGCATAATCAATGAGTGTGTCCGGGTGAACAACGAGGTTTTTGTGCAGCAGAAGAATCTCTCTTGCTCTCAAATGGATGTGCCTGACTGTCCAGAGGGAACTGAACTGCGTTGTGACCAAATGATAGACTGTTGTCCTTCCTGCAGATGTGGTAAGGTTTTGTTTATGACAAATGGGATCACTAGAGAATGAATCATCTTGTGTTGATGATCTGTTTCTCAACAGCAATTTCAAGAGTGCATGTTGAGCAAGTACAGTACTACTTTGAAACTCTCCTGTATAATTTAGACCTTAAGTGCAAAAGCACCTGCTGCTGTTACTTTCTCTTTCCAATTGATGTTCACTGTCACCTCTTGAAGTACTTATTGTTGAAGCTATTATGCATTGCTTCAGGGAGACAACTAGGCTACTTTTCTACAGCTCTAGCCTGCATCATCAAGCATTTAAAAGAAGTCTTGAGATCCTTTTGGCCTAGGAAGGTTCAACATTCTCCTCAGCCTGGTATGAACAGGAAGTGTACATGCAGCCATGCTGTCTTCTGTGTGTCTCTGAGCATTATGGCTGTGGCCATTTCCTAGCATAGACTCAGGTCAAAAGTCCAAATCAGAAGATTTGGCTAATTGATCTCAGTGTGGAAAGACTCCCAGTCATGTTTAATTGACAAGTATATTTGCAACCATAAGGTGGGAGCTAACAGTGGGAGGAGAAGGGGAAACAACCACTGTAACTTACAGAAAGCCTGAGTGCAGCTTCTGAGAATGTGAGGCTTGAACTTGAGGGGAAAATTTATATTGTGCCATGTATTTGTTAAAAAACAGCTCAGGAAGAGATATTTTGAGGTGGAATTCAGGATAACTGACAAATTGCTGACTTTCAAGGTATAATGTAAGAGGGCTCAATTATGCCTCTTTACAGTGAAACTAGATCTACATGTCCTCAGTTGGAACTCTAATAAAACAAAAAAACATACTTGTGGTTTATTAAATCTTGGTAATGTCATGATAATGGTAATGCTAAATGGAATATTATCTTCTTTTCCAGTACCCCTGAATGGTTGTCCTTTGAATGGCACTGTTATTGGGGTAAGACATGATTCCTTGTATTTGCTGTGATAGTAAGACATTTAGATATATGAACAAGCTTTTGAAGAGCAAAAACTTGCCAGAAAACACATAAGCATACAAAGCAGCTTTGTTCAGACAGAATCTCTGCAAGTGAGACCTTGGGGTGAAAGCAGTGGCAAGAGGCTCAGCATGTGTATGTTCAGTTCATGACCCTGCCACAGTCTTCCTATATGACAATGAGTATCTCTGCAAAATGGGGACAATAATGTTTCCTTATCTTGAAAGGATTCTTGAGAAAAGTGCTTAGAAACTGTAGAAACTGTGGTAATCTGTTCTGTGTAATGACTTGCAGGCTGCCAAACACACAGGAAACTATCTATGAGGGATAATCTCAAAAAAATGATCCTTGCCCACTTTGGGGAAGCAAAAACTTCCTGTATTCTACCTAGAGGATAAGGCAGATTAAAAAAGGATGGAGACTCCTGCTCCACCTGTGTGGAAGGAGGGGTATCCCTCCTTGGCTATTGGCAGGAAGCGGAAAACTGAGCTTCCTCACTGATTGACCTCTGTCCCTTTTCAAGATCCCTGCTGATATGCCCTCAGAGGAAATTTTTTCTCAACTCAACATTTAATGGCTAGATTAAGACATGTTTAACCTAGCCCATGACAGTGGGAGTGATGGGATTTAAGCATCTGATCTCATTTATGCTGAATTTATCTTTGGAGAGCTCTGTCAATTGTCCATTGTTTCCCTAAATCCATATTCTGGCAGCACCTCTGGTGTCAAAGAGCCCTAAATATTCTCATCATCCCCCAGGGAAACAGGTTCCTTTTAATAATTTAACCTAACTTTTAACTTACGTGTTCCTGCATTGTCAAGGTATGTCTTTCATTTTCATTTATTTATTTATTAAAATGCGAGTTTAACCAAATCTCATTGGACTTTTGAGGTATGGCAGAGAGAACCTTTCTCCATTTATTTCTTCTGTTATATATATATATATATATTTTTTTTTTTTTTCAAGTCAATAGACGTAAGTTTCTCAGTTTGTAAGAGCTAAAGCCTTGTCATCAAGCATCCATCATTCTGTGTGTGGATTACTTCCCTGTAGAATTAAATCAAATGAATAACTCTGTGTCTCTTGTCAGAACACTGGTAGAAAGGTTTTAAAGTAGCAAAATCTGAAATAATCTGCTTTCTGTTCAGTTCCTCTATTTGTCTCCTTTATAGTATGTTGTCAAAACTAGTTCTGGCATTTCATAAGGACCATACTTGTAGACAAGGTCATGCAGTATAGTAATTGCTAGCTCCTGACACCCTCTGTTATGTGGGGTATGCATATATGCATATATCCTATGTTGCAAAAATAAGGTGTTTTTCCAGTTGCATGCTGTTCTTTCATGACTCATTTTTTTCTCTTCCAACAAAATGTTTCCTTGTCCTATCAAGTAAAGTCATTGTTCTATTTTCAAGTGTTTTAAAATATTTTAAAATACTTTGAAATTAAACATAAGCAAATTATGAAACAAAATGCCATGTTGAAGGCAAAATAAGAAGTATCTGTATTTTGAAGACTTGAAAAAAATGGAATATTTCAGCTTCTACAATATTGAGAAAAATTCCTATCTTAATAAAATTTTGCCAATTCGGAATAAATTTTCTAAGTGTTTCTGCTGACACAAATGTACATTTTGACTAATTTGCCATCTGGTTATATATAAAAGATATATATATATATTTTTCTTTTAATATAGATTTTAAAATGTTATTGTTCTTCCTGACAACGGTCATTTATCAAAAACTGCCTTTGTGAGATTTTGAGGGTGTAGGTAGGCCTCAGCTGTTACGTTACTTTTGTAACTTGCTGTCACGGATGTCAAGCATTACTGAAGTTAGCATTCAACAATGCAGTTACCAAACTATTTTCTCAGGATAGAGTGTGTGAAATTCGAGTTGAGATATAACCTTGGAAGATTTCTAAACAAAGCGGTAATCTTTATTTAAAAAAAAAAAATAGACCTTATACTAGAATTTGTCTTAAGAAACTTTTCAATTAAGCTAGCTTCATTTAGTGACTTACTGTAAGCTATTCAGCTCTATGTCTGAAAGCTTTTGAGCAGCTAGCATTCCTACAGCTTTTTCTTACACTGTTCTCTACTTCACTGACTGTTCCAGAGTTCTGGGCAGGAAGGAAGATGTGATGTCCACAGAAGTTTATACTTCCTGGATTTCTAAACCTTTTTTCTGTGTCCTTTAAGAATAAGTTTCAAGTTTCATTTTATACCAAGGGAAAGCTTTGCTCCATTAACTCATTCACTGAATAGTTCCAAGTTTTGAGTCTTTTACTGCAGTTCTGTTAGCTGACTGTGTCCTTAATCCCTTTGCATTTTTGTCGTGTATCTGGTTACCAATATTATATTCCAGTAATTTGGTGTATTGCATTCACTCTGCTATTCTTAACAATGCTGTGGGCTTTAACTGCAGACTTCCAAGCAGGTGGCTGTATTTACCAAAAGGATTATCTGTATCACTCATCTGTTTTCCCAGGCTTTTACTGAGTGGCATTTTTGAAGGAGATCTGAGTAGATTTGGACTTTATGCAGGTTATTTTGGTTCAACGGACTAACACTCGGTTAGCAGATGTTGACATTTCATTCTAAGTTAGCCAAGAAAACACACTATAGTTGTAAATTATATGAAGGAGAAAAGATGTATCAATCCATTATTTCATTCGGTTCTGTCATACTAAGCTATGTCTGTTCAGAGAAAGCCATTGTTAAAGCCGTTTGCATACTGTTCCCTAAATACATGAATAAATATTATAACTAAGCTGTAATGCAAACTTTGGATCAAGGTAAGACATTCCCTCAAAAGTTCAAGGCACTTAAGTGTGAGGATTTCGTGTCAGTCTGTCTCTAGTAAGCCCTATGTTCCTGCCTGTAACAGTGATTTTAGTATAAAATCAACTTTATTTATATTTTTGTATTTAATTGGAATGTTAGAACTATTAGGAGATCTAATGAGTATATTAATTGTAATATTAATTGTGGCTTTATAGATCATTTCTTCATGATGTGAAAGCCTAGAGCTACTGAGGCATTCTGTGATAAACTTTTGCTTCTAGAGGGCCTAAATTAAGTATAATTATGATAATAAACAGAATGAACCCAAACATATTTTCAAATAGGTCAACGTGATGAGGACATCTCTCAGATTTGCAAAGCTTTTGTGTATACATACATGTGTTCACTCTGGTGTCAGAATGCTTTTCAATGATGACAGCAAAAGAGAAGTCGTCTAAGGTTTCATATGACATTTGTTAGCCATCCCTCTCCCATAGGAAAATGTTCTGAGTGTATCTTTATGCCTGCATCCATTGAGATCTTTTAACCCTCAAGACTGATGACCCCATACTCACTATAAAAGGTTAAACCAAAAAAGTTGTAGAGTCCTGTGCTGAGGTCTCAGGATAAGTTTTTAAAATAAAGAGATCTCCCCACTGGTATCACCTCCTCCATCATGTTGTGTGCAGAGGATCTTTTTTCTAGACTTCTACAAGATAAGAAAAAAGTAATTGCTATTGCCGATGTTTTATAGAAAACCAATGAGGACCTCTGTTGTGCTGGGGTGCAGAGTAAGAATGCAATTAAAATTCTTTAATCAGAACATTTGTCCTTCAGTGTATATGTCAAAATATTGGCTCTAAACTACCCATAAACGCATTACACTGTTACCCTGGCCAGCTTCTGAGTTTTATTCCATTTGTTCCATGAGTGTTTACTAGTGTGGAACAAGAAAAAAAAGAATTTGAGGGTGTGCATAGTACGTAGCATGAGAAATTATTGTTCCAAATGGAGTCAACAGTGACATTTCATTGACTTCTGAAGCACAACTGAAAGCTTTTATAATCTAGCAATATTCCGTGTTTGTTTACCTTATTTATTGGTCTTTATAAGTTCTTTGTGAAAATCTTGAATAGACTTCTCTCATTTTGTCTCTTCAACCATAACAGTTTGTTTATTTGGGAGTTGAAATTAAAGGTTATGCACTTGGGAGGCAGAAAGATTTTGTATTTAGAATTTCCCTGCTAGGAATCCAATTACTAATTCCACATGCTTTTTATTTTTTTCCCATTTAATAGTTTAGCATTTTTGCTCTGCATTTTAAATGCGGTTTTTGCTTGCTTTGAAAAGGTCACAGAATCACAGAATGTTAGGGATTGGAAGGGACTTTGAAAGGTCATCTTGTCCAATCCCCATGCCGGAGCAGGAACACCTAGATGAGGTCACACAGGAATGTGTCCAGGTGGGTTTTGAATGTCTCCAGAGTAGGAGACTCCACAACCTCCCTGGGCAGCGTGTTCCAGTGCTCTGTTACCCTCACTGTGAAGAAGTTTCTTCTCATATTTAAGTGGAAGCTCCTGTGTTCCAATTTGTACCCATTGCCCCTTTTTTTATCATTGGTTATCACTCAGAAGAGCCTGGCTCCATCCTCGTTACACTCATCCTTTGCATATTTATAAACATTAATGAGGTTACCCCTCAGTCTCCTCTTCTCCAAGCTAAAGAGACCCAGCTCCCTCAGCCTTTCCTTGTAAGAGAGGTGCTCCACTCCCTTAATCATCTTCTTGGCTCTGTGCTGGACTCTCTCCAGCAGTTCCCTGTACTTCTTGAACTGAGGGGCCCAGAACTGGACACAATATTCCAGATGTGGTCTCACCAGGGCAGAGTAGAGGGGAAGGAGAACCTCTCTCAACCTACTAACCACCCCCCTTGTAATATACCCCAGGATGCCATTGGCCTTTCTGACCACAAGGGCACAGTGAGTGCTGGCTTATGTTCATCCTGCTGTCCACCAGGACCTCCAGGTCCCTTTCACCTACACTGCTCTCTAACAGGTTGTTCCCCTACTTACCCTAGAACCTGGGTTTGTTCCTACCCAGATGTAAGACTCTACACTTTCCCTTGTTATATTTCATTACATTTTTCCCCGCCCAACCCTCCAGCCTGTCCAGGTCTTGCTGAATGGCAGCACAGCCTTCTGGCATGTCAGCCACTCCTCCCAGCTTGGTGTCAACAGCAAACTTGCTGATAGTGCACTCAATTCCCTCATCCAAGTTGTTGATGAATATATTGAATAGTACTGGTTCCAGTACCGACCCTTGAGGGACTCCACTAGCTACAGGCCTCCAACTAGACTCCACCCCATTGACCACAACTCCTCTGGCTTCTTTCCTTCAGCCAATTCCCAGTCCACCCCACTCACTACCCGATCATCCAGTCCACGCTTCCTCCATTTAGCTGCAAGGATGCTGTGGGAGACTCTGTCAAATGTTTTACTGAAATCAAGATAGACCACATCCACTGCTTTGCCATCATCTTTCCACCTGGTTATGTCCTCATAAAAGGCTATGAGGTTGGTTAAGCATGACTTCCCCTTGGTGAAGCCATGTCGACTGCCCCTAATGACACTCTTATCCTTGACATGCCTTGAGATGGCACCAAGGACGGAGTTGAGGCTGACCAGTCTATAGTTACTCCAAGACTGGAGTAACATTTGCTTTCTTCCAGTCCCCAGGCACCTCTCCTGTGTCCCACAACTTAGCAAAGATGATGGAGAGTGGCCTAGCAATGACCTCAGCCAGCTCCCTCAGCACCTGCGGGTGCATCCCATCTGGACCCATGGATTTATGGATGTCTAGATTGCTTAATTGCTCTCTAACCCAGTCCTCATCAACCAAGGCAAACTCCTCCATTGTTCTGACTTCCTCTGGGGCCTCAGGGGTACGGGGCTCCTCAGGACAGCTTCCGTCAGAGTAGACAGAGACAAAGAAGGCATTCAGTAGCTCTGCCATCTCTGTATTTTCTGTCACCAGAGCACCCACCTCATTCATCAGTGAAGCTACATTGCCCCTAGTGTTAGCTTTATCTGCGATGTATTTGAAGAAGCTCTTTCTGTTGTCCTTGACCCCTCTCACAAGGTTTAATTCTAAGGAGGCCTTGGCTTTCCTAGTTGCCTCCCTACATCCTCTGACAAGAGCCTTATATTTTTCCCAAGTGGCCAACCCTTCCTTCCATGATCTGTAAACTCTGTTCTTCCATTTGAGCTTGCCCAGCCGTTCCCTGTTTAACCAAGCAGGTCTCCTGACTCCCTTCCCTGACTTCCTACATGTCGGGATGCTCTGATCTTGAGTTTGGTAGAAGCAGTCCCTGAATGCTAACCAACTATCTTCAGCCCCTTTACCTTAAAGTACCCTTTCCCATGGGATTTCCCCTAGCAATTGTTTGAAAAGGTCGAAGTTGGCCCTACTGAAGTAAAGGTTTGCAATTCTGCTTGCTATTCTGTTCCTGCCACATGAGATCCTGAACTCCACTATCTCCTGGTCGCTGCAGCCAAGGCAGCCCTCAACCTTTTCTGCTTCAATCAGACTCTCGTTTTTAGTGAGGATGAGATCCAGCAGCACTCCTCTTCTAGCTGGCTCACCTAACATTTGCATCAGGAAGTTATCATCAATGCACTGGAGGAATCTCCTGGACTGTGGATGGGTGGCTGAGTAAAGGTGGTGGGATCCTGCAAGCAAGGTGCTGGGGAAGAGCTGAGGGAACTTGAACTGTCTGCCAGCTCAGCCACTGGTTTGCTTGTAACTATGGACAAGTACACTTCTTCACCCAGTAATTCTGTTTTTGTTTTTCTTTCTCCTTTCTCAGTTTCAAGCTTTTAGGCCTCTAGAGATGCTAAGAAGTATTATTACAAGAACAATAACAAGTAATCTCTGCCCATAATCTGTGGGCTGCAATGGCTCAAGAATAAAACCCTCTTGGCAAATCAATTCACTGCACTTAGGAAAAATGAACACGTAATGAGGATAACTCATGACAAAACCTTGCTCACCACTTTCAAGGATTCCTTTCTTGCTTGCTAGCTCTGTAATCAATGAAGTAAAAAATGCCAATGCCATTTCACAGATTAAGGAATTCTAAAGGGCTTATTTGAAAAATAGCCTTATGTTATTCTGCTGGTTGTGGAATTACACATGCAAAAATTTGTGTCTCTGGAAAGTGAGGCCATTGGTTTTCTGTTTTCTCTCGCAAGGAATTGAAATGCAAGATATAATGAAAGAGATTTAACCTATATAAAATTGCTGATTTATCTGAGTTTTTCTTAAGAGACAGTCACTGACTTACAAACTGGTTCTAATGTTTCAGCCGTGGAGACGCCTGATGGTGGATCAGTGCACAACATGTCTCTGCTCTCTCCAGTCAACCTCTTCTCGGAGATACACCCTGACATGTACAAAATTAAGCTGTGAACCATGCCCAGTAGTAAGTGCAAGTGGTCTGGATGTTCTGGTTAAAAATGTGTCTGATGAGAAGATCATGTTCTTCATTGTATACACCAGTTTATGCTCTGTACAGCTCTGAGACCTGTTGCCTTCAAATTTTTCTGAGAAGTCAAGGCCCTGTGTTCTTCTTTTCCTGAATTAGATGAAATATACAAATGTGATCTAAATCCACAGTGCATGAAACATAACTTTTCATAGTACTTAGGTCCACAGGCACATTTTTCTGTATATCATTTTAGACTATTTACCTTTAGGGCAAAATAAGGTTTGGAAAAACATTTGCACAGGAACTGCTATGTCTCCTTTCCTACAGCATTATTTGTCTCTTCAGGGACTGGCAGCTCAGCCAGATTTCCATGCTTCAGGGCATTCCTATGACTATTCCAAATTGTCTGATAGCTGGTCTCAGTAATATTTCTATCAGGTTCCCAGCCATACCTTAGGTCATTTGAGGTAATTGTCCCCATCAGTTCCACTGGTCTTTTTGAAGACTGCTGCTGCTTTGCTGCCATCATCTGCAAGGAACGAGCTTGTTTGGGAAAGCCAGCGACAAATAGCTCCCATTTTTATTCCACTGACTAACAGTGTGACTGGAATGCCTGACTAGTTCTTTGTCAGTCATGTAATTTTCTCCCTTAGCACCAATACCTCAAGTAGAAGGAAATCTGAGCAAGTTGCAGAGGCCATGCTAATCTCCCCGTCTGAAGAGCACAGATCAGCAACTGAGTTTCACAGGAAAAGGTTTAAATGACCAGCCCTCTTCTGCCTTTCTCTGGGTACTGGATGGAGCCCAATGGGCCCAACCAAACCTAGGGCCTGTGCGAGCAGTGTCTGTTGCACCAAAAAGCCACTTCTCTGACATGATTGTATAGGCTTCCCTGATAACCAGGAGAGACATACATTGATGTGGTCCCTGCAAAAGAGAGGGGCAGAGTTTCGGATGAATCCAGTTTTCAAACCCCACGTAGAACCAGAAAGGACAATATTGTAAATTAAGTTTCTGTGGTTTCACCTGTACTAATAAACTAAACAGAGCAAGACTGCAGGCTCAGGTTATGTCCTGTAACCACTTATCGTGAAGAATTGCTGGCAGTGTCCCAGCTGGCCTGTTCTAACTAGCAAACTTCCAAATAATGCCCAGGCACAAGCCAGTAGTTAGGATAACCCAAGGCCAGCCTGTTTCATGAGAAGGATACAGTTTAGACATACATATATGTTCCAGTTCTCTGCAGGGCCAGAAAACTGGCCTTGACACCATTTATTTACTAATGTGGATGTAGCCTGTGACAAAAGGTAGAATCTGCAATACTTAGTGTGTTTCTGGACCCTAATATCACCCCTCCTGTAAGGTATGATTATAGACACAGGCTTCTGAAAGGAAAATAAATGGCCAAGCTCAGTGCTGAACATCTTTCTCTCTTCTACAAAATATAATTTGGCAGATCGATGAAAAAAACCCAGACACACTAGAATGAATCTATGGCCAGAAACATGTGTGCATATGCATGTTCCCACACAAAAATACAGGAACATCAGTTCTTGCTTTTCAATGCAAGAAGCCAGCTGTAGAAATTAAAGGTAGAGGAATCAATAAAATACGTGCTAAAAAAAGTGGGGAAACATTCCTCTCCTGCTTCTTTTACCACCCACACAATTCCCAAAGAGCTCCTTCCCCTGACCTGACCTGAAAGTACAGACTAAACAAAAAAAAATTCTGAAGAAAGGGCAATTTCCACTTGGGCTTATTGAGCACTATGTACTTGTGTTTAGGAGATGTGCAGTTACCCTAGAGAGGTTGCAGGTCAAAGTGTATGTTGTCCTTTGTAGCCATTGTAATGAATCTGTGGAGCTTGAGGGGAAAAAAAATATCAAATAAGATACAGAATGTCTTCATCTCCCCCTAAGGCCAGGAGGATTCACACACATTTTTCCTGTCTCAGAGTTGCTGATTTCATGTATACCCAGGGTAAAAGCAGTTCTTTCATAGTGGATAAGATCACAGGTTAAGAGTGTATACTCTCTCAGGAACACCTGCTTCTACTGGATGCCGAAGCTGTGAAAGTAAACGCACTGGTAATTGAAATGCAGCCAGCTTCAGCATATTCTGCTCATCAGTGTCATTTTTTTTGTCATTTTATGATCTACTTTACGTGCTTATATTTTTGCTAATAGCGCATGTTTACCTAAATAACCATGAACTATGTTTTCTTCCAATGATTTAATAGTAGCCCACACCCTCCCCAAATTCTTTTTCTATAAAAAACATATGGATAGCATGCATGCCTTCACTCAACCAGAAAGTGTTTGTTGTCTTTAAAAAGTTCAGCTCATCATAAGCAGGTGTTGGTTATGTGTAGCAGCTGGAGACATTACTGTGGGACATTTAATATATTAACTCAGTTCCTTTTTTATTTTTTCTTTCCATTATCCACTCTGTACCTTTCTTCCTCTCCATCTAGTCCCATTTATTCTTCCTTACTTCTTCCCCTGCCACTGTATTTTTCCTCTTGTGCCATCTGTAGGGCTCCATTATTTCTCTTTTCTTTCTCTCCTTTTTTATTTTATAATATCATACAGTCTCTGATGTTCTTTTTACTTTCTTGGTTTGTCTGGCTATTTTCTTTTTCTTTCCATAGTCCAAATTTTCAACCTTAGCCTTATTCTCCCCTTTCCCCTGCCCAGTGCTTACTGGTTACCTTGCCCTCTTCTCCTAGGTGAAGCACTTCAAAATACTTTTCCAAGTTGCACTGTGTAGTATTCATTAACTTTACAGAGAAGCTCCTGTAACACCACAAGTGTTACCTGTATGTCACTCAAAGCATTTTATTAAGTTTCTTACCCTTGCCTACTGTCATGTGTTATATAGAGGACCTGACCATACAACTGTTATAGTCAAATAATATTGTGAAGTGGACACAGAAGGCTTTGTACTTGGAAATAAACCTCTATCCCTATTATATAATGAATCAGTACAAGGATTAATGCCAGCCTTTCCAAAAGAAAAAACAGACATATACACCTAATTAAACTGTTCAAAAAAACGATTTTCTGGTTATCACTTTGTCCACTGAGTCTTTAGAAAAAAAAAAAAAAAAACAAAACCACAACAAAACAAAAAACCCCAAACCAAAAATGAAATGACTTCTGCAAATAAGAGTAGGAAGCATGCTTAAACAAAAATAAACCCAGAAAAATGTGCTTTACCTTCTAGAATTACAGAAGGCAGGAAATCCCTGGCTCTTGCTGTGGAAAGTGTGTGCCAACATCATGTGGCATCAGGCTGAGAGACGGAAGGCTTAAATACCTTCAGGTACGTTTTAAGCACTCTTCTTTATGAGTAAATGTGAATGTAACACAGAGTACTGGCAAACACAAGGAAACTGTATTTTTTCCTCCTTTTTGGATAGGCAGCATGGTATTACTAGTGTCTTGTCTTTTATGTCTCAGAATGGTTTATCAAGAAAGGTTTTTTCACTTGTTTGTGGTTTTTGTTGTTGTTTTTGTTTGTGGTCTTGTTTTTTGTGATTTTTTTTGTTTGTTTGGTGTGTGTGTTTTTGGTTTGGTTTGGTGGGTTTTGTTTGTTTGTTTGTTTTTTAAATTAAAAAAGGAGACTTCAGACCACAGTGCAAAATTCTAGAGGGCATTCTGAATGCACCTGCAAGCATGAATATTATCAAGGAACCTTAACTGGAATATGAGATTAAACTACTACTAAGAGAAAAATTTAAACGAGAAACAGATAACTTAAGTTGAAAATGTGAATTTTGAAAAATTTCTCCAGCATGATAGTTTTTTAAACAAGAGTGGATATTTTTCTGGTTAGAACCTGTCAGCTTGTCACGAGAAACAGCATATAACATTATCTTTTATTCCATTCCTGAGCTAAGTTTTAGATGGGGGAAGTGTGGGAAGAGCAATGAAGCAGGTGACGGGTCTACATAACAAGTCCTAATGAGTCACCATTCTTGAAGATATATAAAAGACTTGTACACCTGGCAGTTAGGAACATGGTTTATTAGTGGACTGGGCAGTCTTAAGTTTAAGCTTGGAATCAGTGATCTTAAAGTTCTTTTCCAACCTTAATGATTGATTCTATGTGGGTGTGATGGGTTGTTTATATATATATATATATATTTTTTTTTTTTAAAGAAGCTTCCAGCTCAGCTGGAAGTTAAATATTCATATATATGTCCCTTTAAAAGACAATTCATGGGCCAAAATCCCAAGTTTCTCACTTAGACAAGTTTCTCTTTTGAGAATTTTCTTCCCTGGTAAGAGCTGATAAAGGGCAGTTTTTGGCAGTCCTGACTGAGTTGTAATCAAGATGGTTATGGAAGTAAACAGAAGATGATGGCTTTGTTGTTAAACAATTCTGTTTACTAAATATTTCAATGTTATATAAACTTAAACACCATGGTACATTAATTGAAATATCAGTAAAGGAAGAGTCAGGTTGTATAGTATCCTGAAAACTTACTGTCCCATGTTGTTTCTGTGTAAATCTAACAGTCCTTAAATCTTTACAGCCAAATGAATCACTTCACGATGGCTGTGACGTTCACTCCTGTAAAGTAAATGAGAAAGGGGAATTTATCTGGGAAAGGAGAATCACTGGCTGTCCTCCATTTGATGCCAGAAGATGTTTGGCTGAAGGAGTAAGTAGTGAAATTGGTCCTGTTTCCGGGTTTCCTAACAGACTCTGTCATGTTTATGGTTTGGTATATAGGCACCTTACGTGTACTACGGTGGGAAACCCCAGCTCTCTCCCAGTACCTTGGCTAAACTGAATTTGAACTTTCTTTGAAATTCAGAAAAATGTACTGTTTTATTATTATTATTATTTTAAAATACATGCTGGTTTTATGTGTGACCATACTGCAGGGGAGATGCTGAGCTTACAGTGATTCTGTTCCATATGAAGGAGAAAATATAAGAAAATGCTCATTCTAACAATGTTTTCAGTTTGGAATCCAGAGCAAAACTGTGTGGAGAGTTATGCAAACGAAGAAAACAGTCATATCATCCCCTTTTTTCTAGGAATATGTATATGAAAGGCTAAGATATTTTTTTCTCTACACTTATAAGTACTGTAGGAAGAGCTCAAATGTCCACATTTGTGGGTGTTTGATATAATGATATAATAAAAACCCCATCCAACACATCCACCCATCTTTCTTGTGATTTCAGGTTAGACATACACTGAGGAAGAGTGCAAGTTGGGGTGTAGCACATAGGGGCCTGCTTTTGCTCATCTAGCATCACACAGGTCAACGAAGCTGGTCAGGGCCTGGAGGACAAGTCTGATGAGGAGCAGCTGAGGGAACTGGGGCCGTTTAGCCTGGAGAAAAGGAGGCTGAGGGGAGACCTTATCGCTTTCTACAACTACCTGAAAGGAGGTTGTAGCATGGAGGGTGTTGGTCTCTTCTCCCAAGCAACAAGTGATAAGACAAGAGGAAATGGCCTCAAGTTGCACCAGGGGAGGTTTAGATTGGAAAGGGTTGTCAGGCATTCGAACAAGCTGCCCAGGGAAGTGGTGGAGTCACCATCCCTGGAGGTGTTTAAAAGGCATTGAGATGAGATTCTTAGGAACATGGTTTAGTGCTAGAGTTAGGTTATGGTTGGACTTGATGATCCTGAGGGTCTCTTCCCACCAAAGTGTTTCTCTGATTTTATATCCACTTGTCCCCATTTGCTTGGGTGGGAAGCAGGAAACCTTTAAAAAATCTTGTTCCCAAGTCTCTCTCTACATGCACATTGAGGAAATGGAGGATTTGACATGTATAATGCAGGAAGAATAAAGATTCTACAGTGCATTTCTCACTTCATGAAATTACTTTAGCACACATAGTTTTGTTATACAAACAATGATTTAGAAAAATACTGAATTATGTTACAGGCTTAGGGTTATTATCATATTCCAAAGGTCTTAATTGAAAATGAATAATAATTTACTTTTTAACAAGAACTTCCCAACCTACATTTGTTCTCCTCCCATCCAAACAAATGAACTTTTTCAGTTCAGGAAAAAAAGGTGGTTTTCATCTAGTTACAGATGGAAAGTTTAAGTTTTTTAATTAAAAATGCCTTGAAACTTTTGCATGTAAGTTCAGGGGTTTAGTGCAACAATGGCATCACCCTGCAACATAAATATTTCTCCATTTTTTCCTTTCAACATAGGTTTTCAATAATTTTCCACCAAATCTATATTTCTGAGAAATATTTTCTACATAGTAGTAATGAAATCAGAAAAATACATTTTTTAGGTGTTAAAACTTACTTGAAAGATGTGATATTTTATGGTGATTTGCTTGTACATTTTCAGCTGTTGTGGAATACACATGCTTTCATCAATATGGCTTAAAAAAATCAAGGAGGACTGTTTAACTTCCTTTCTTGAACAGACAAAAGACTTGAATGTTATTGGTTTTATCACTCTGATTCCCAGAAATTGACTTGTATTCAATGTCTTTACATTAGAAAGCTTCTAATACAAGGTGAAAGCAATATTTTCAAGGGTTGAACTTGCTAATATAGTAAATTATTTCCAATCAGCTATCAACAAATACAATCACAAGTTCAAAACCTTGAAATGCATAAAGACATCTTTACTAATGTAGATTTATATTTTTTGTACAATATAGAAATACAATTTCCTTGCCTAATATCCTGTTTTAAACATCCATTTTTATTCTTCCAGTGGAACAAATGTGTATTACTTGTGCCAAAACAGAAGTTTTCATTTTTTATTGTTTTAGGGCAGAATTGCAAAAATTGGCGGTACCTGCTGTGACACATGTAAGTAAATAAGCAAAAAGTCTTGTATGGAAATTGCAGAGCATGTAAGCTACTAGGTAAGGTGCTATGTTTTCCATAAGGTGCAGTTTGATGAAACAGAGCTAAGCAATGTGGTTAAAGTAAACCATCCAACAAGTCCACCCTCTGGTTGTGCTACTGCTGTCATGTTTTGTCCACTAGAACATGTGTTTTGACAGTATTCACAAGTACTTAGAAAGAAATAGATAGTCTCCACATTTTATGCAGATGTTAATTATTAATGTTTTATTTTATTGTTCATCTAAAGGTAACAGGAACAGTATTGCACACACAGGTTGATGAGTCACATAACCTGATACTGAATATGTGAGGCAATCACTTAATGAATAATCAATCAACTTAAAATGAATTTAGCAAAAAAACCTCTGGTGGCAGTAATGTAATTTTGATAAGTTTTTGATAATGTAATATGAAAAAAAAATTGTTGTCAAATGTGCAGTCCTATTCAACTGCCTGACTGCATCTTAGACTCAGCAGTTTAGGAGTTAGTCCTGCAACACTTTATTTCATGCATCATTGTGTATATAATCCAAATGTCAGTCAGGCTGTAAGCATAGGAAGGGTTTGCTTACATGGGGAAGGATTGCAGGATTGGGTTCTCATTTCTAAAATGAATCTCTGATGCTTTTGTAAACAGTCAACATATCAGTTTTCCCCTTCGTAAGTAAAAAATTAATAATAATGTAGCTCATTTAAAATTAAAAAAAATAACAGAAGATTGATATTCTCTTTTAAGGTCAGATCAAAACATTGACATCACATCTTGCCTGTGTTCCATTATCTCTCTCTTTTTTTTTTTTTTTTCCTTTATGCATATGCTAATAAATAAATGATGGCCAGCATAGCAGCCCATCACCACACTGGCACAGTAACTACTGTAATAATACCCCTGATGAAGGACGTTAACTCCTAGGGAGTTTGCAGTCATTGCCTATCTGTATTATCACTGAGTTCCTGCTTGAGAAATTGAAGTCAGAAAGCTAATGAGATAGACTGTCATCAATTGGCTCAAACAGGTAATTTAGTTAAGAGAGTGCTAATCTACCAGGCTTCAAAGAAGGAATACTGAAAGTTATTTATTAACAAAAACAGATTTTAAGATTTAAAAGACAGGGTGGTGGGCAAGCTCTACTAATTGAGAATGCCTGTCACCGCAGCTGAGGAGAGGAGAAACCCTGTTCCATACGAGCACAGCTCATTTTAACAGTGATAGTGATTTAAGAGAGATACTTCCCTGCAAGCAGCAAAAGAAAACTGATTTAAGTGCGACACCAAATGCCTGAAAACACCCATATTGTATAGGTCCTCAAATCCTTTTTCCCGTTAATGTTTGCTTGGATATAGCTCAAAACTGAAATGTCCCGTATTACAATGCTGTCCTATTCCTGGTCGTTTCTCTATTCAGGGCCCTTCTTAAGGAAAATTGCAGGATGGTGGTTAATGTAATACATAGCTTTAAATCAAACAGATATTTCTAGATATCAAACTCTTTCCTCTGTATTTGTATCTTGCCACCAGGACGCTCAGTAAATACATGCTGTCTGTTACATACTCTACAGGGAACACCAAGTCTTGGCAAAGCTAGTGTAAAACCAAAGTAATTTAATTATTCTTAAAAGTCGGATAAGAGAATAATCAGTTTCTCATGGACACAGAGACTTAGATATAGATTACATTGCCTTCCCAAGTCTTGAGAGAGTTTGTCTTTCAGACACCTCAGTACCATAAAGAATTGGACAAAGAACTTGTTTTCTCAAGTTCAAAGCACAATTCAGAGATCACTCTGGCCTTTGGTCCAGTAGTGTGGCTTTGAATCATGGTTGTTTAAGAAGCCAGTTTCCCTTTCTAGGTTATGCCTTGGCAATTGGAATTTATTAGTGTGTCTGAGGGCATTGTTCCAGGTTTCAAGTATGTAGAAGCAAATAAGTTAACAGGCTTACTTTCTCATTAGATTTTTGTGGTACTAGCAAAGGACTTGATTATTTGCAAGTGATATTCCTTATTTTTCTATTTAACAAAGAAGTTGCATCTCTGCTTACCTCTTTTCCCTATTGATCTCAATAGCATACATCTTGTTAGATTACAAGCACTTGGCTTTTTCAAATGTACTCTCCACACAGAACAAAACCAGACCTACTGCCTCTTGTGTGGCTTTCTCATTAGATGGAAAAGAAAAGAAAAACAACCCAAACAACCAAACAAAACAACAAAAAACAAAACCAAAAACCAAACACCAAAAAGCAGGAGAATCTACCTGACACTAAGAGCAAAAAGTGTTGAAAAAAAAGTATCAGAATATTTCATAACTTACTGAAGACAAGAGAAAAGTTCCCATTGACCTAAAGTTAGATTTTTGCAGAATTAGTTTTCTAATTTATTTTTCCTAGTTTTTCTTTTTGCCACTTTAGTTTTTTGCAAAATCCACCACACATACAAGGACTTTCAGGAGCTGTCAAATGTAGGAGCCTGAAAGAGGCAGGCTGCCAGGGCTCCATGTCCAGGGAACAGGGAGGCTGAACATGTGTCCCAGTAAGCACACAGGCAAACACATGTATATAACATGCACACACAAATTCTTTACATACACACAGAAACACTCAGTACTCTGGCAAACACAAACAGCACCCACATTCTCATCCTGATCTCCCCTCTGGCTTATCAGGGTGAAGGTCCTTAGTGGTCCTGGGCACTCTGACCAGTAACTTGTCCTGAATCCCTGCTAACCCAGACTCATTGGCCCTGTGACCTGTGGTCCAATGACAGTTACTGGCTCTTACACCTCCATACACACACATCCACACGTAACAGAGAGTCCATCACCTGGGAGAAGTAGTTAGAAATAGAGTTTAATAAGAAGATGGGACAGACTGCAATGATCAAACGTAGGCGAAGATCAGACAGAATTATGGACCAAAAGCTGTTTAACATGAAAGCAAGCTCCTTTATCCATCCATTTCCATGCTTGTTCCTCACCAAACCACCTTAATCCCTCCGTTCCCTCACCTTTGGCTCTTTCCGTAAAAATCCCACAATTAAGTCTTGTAGAATCCCAAAACATTCTTTTCTAGCAGCTCATAAGAAGGCCCACACAGTCCTGAAGGCAGTGACCCACCTCAGTCTGTAAGGTGATTAGGAAGCTGCTCCCACTGACTCATCTTGAAGGACAGCATCCCAAGACAATGTGATCTCCCTCCTGTGGCAACCCCAGGAATAGCCAGGTCAGGGTGCTCTGTTTCTCCAATTAGGTTATGTTTTCACGTGTGTCATCTTTTTCCTGTGCACCCGCTTGCCCAATGTACCACTAAATCATCTTTAAAAGAAGAGTTATCCAACACAGAAGCTAACAGGTAAAAGGTGGCAAAGTGACTTTAAATCAAAGCAGTCAATTGAAAAGAAACATGAGGGAAATCCTGCTCTCCAGTGGAATTTTAAGGTTGTAATGTGATATAGTCACTTGCTAGGGATCTTGCCAGTAATATCTCACTAACACAAATTTCAGTAATAAGGGGAAGGGAGTTAAAAAGAAAAACAACTGTCAGCACTGTCAAATACTGTTTTGTTTTATTTTTTCACTTGATAGGTGTGGAAGTGGAATGTCGACCAGTAAGTACCAGACTGCAGTATAGGAATATCAATGGATGTGTGGCTCAAAGGGAAGTGCCTATATCTCATTGTGAGGTAAATAACAAAAACAGTCCCTTGCACTCCAAGACCCACCCTTACCCTGGCTTGTCTCTTCCACAAGGGAAACCTTTGCATCTACTACAGCTTTACTTCAATAAGTGGAGCATCATTTCTGTCCTTCTCATTGATTCACTCAAACAGTGTAAGCCTCATTGGCACTTATTCCTAAAGTAATTTTGTGATGCTGAATTTTCCCTATTCAAGACAGCATGAAAAAAGGTACATATGTTAGACACAAAGAGTTTGTTCATACCACTTTCCTTTGTGTCCATCAAAATTAGTGACTCTAAAATGACTTTTTTTAGGACTTTCTTCATTAAAAAAAAAAAACCAAAACATCTTGGTATTAGTGAAGCTGATTTTCAGATCTGAGTCTACAGTTAAGTATGCATATCCCTCTTCAGGCTCTGAAGCTAATTTATGAGAGGGTAAATAGGTGTTTAGATGCATGATACTTCAAAAGATATTTAACCTTGAGTGCTATGTTTCGACTTCTGTGCTCTATAAGCTTTATGAGTCCTCTATTAGCCTGAACACTAAGCTGTCATGTTCTGCACGTGTTCTAATACAGCTGAGACAATAAACCTGTGCGCTTAGAAGCCCAGGACATCACCTACGATATTTTAAATTATAGGCTTTTTTGTGTGACCCATTTCTTCATTTCTCCTTTGCTGTGCTTATGCTCATAAGGTGTTACTCTTTGACCAGTACCCCACATTCTAGAATCAGATACCTGTTTCCAAATTTGTGTTCTACAGCAGAGCACTGAAGTCTAAGTGAAGTTGTCTATGGATGTTTTAAAGGGAAGAACCTGGATTCTGATTGCACTGGGTCTGTTCAAACTTAGTATCCCTTTTTTCCATTCAGGGCAAGTGCAGAAGCAATACCAGATACTCCGTTGAGACAGGGAAATGGGAAGACCTATGCAGCTGCTGTACAGCCACTCAGACAACCATAGTCACCATCCCCCTCCGGTGTGCCAATGGGACAGTGGTGCAGCATTACATCCCATCTGCCTCTCAGTGTGAATGCTATTCTCGGAAGTGTACAGACTAAATATTCCCAAGAAGTTCAGTTGTGTAATCTCAAGTGCTATGACGAAGGAACTTTACAGTAAAAGCCTCATTTTCTCTCTGTAGACTGTTTTATCCAGTAGAATCCTGACTAACTAATTGTATCAACATAGCAAACAATAAAACTTACTAGCACAACAGAGCACCTTCTGATCATTCTTCAGTTTGTTTGAAGATAAGATGTTGCAAATTGTATGTTCTCCTTCATGTTCACCATGGAAAGTAATTGACATTATTAAAAATGCAAACCCACAACAGTAACAGAAACAGATGCTTCTACTTAAGCACCTACTTAAAGCTTCTAGCAAAGCATTTACCATTGTCTTCAGAGACATTACACTTCAGATCTTAGTGACACACTGTGGCTTTTTTCTCCTCCAGTCAGGCTCAGAGAACCAAATATCTTCTGCGATGCATATATGTATGTTCCTCCTGAAGCCGAATGCAAAGAAATTGTGCTGAGGAAAAGCTGTGTAAGTCCTCAGTACTTGTGAAAGGGCTGAGGGATATCTCTTACCTATTTACTTCAGCACTTCCACAGACCAATCTGAAGAGAAAGTTCACCAATCATCTCCCTTATTTCCAGGTACCAGAACTTCATCTATTGCATTAGCTCCAAAAGTTAGGGTTCTTTCAAATTCAGAATCGTTAGTGGCAGGTTTAATTTGGTCATTGATGCTGGGGATAAATTTATCAGGAGTTAAATTCCACTTCGTCTGGTCAGGCCATGGAAGAAAAAACATTTTCCAGAGGGAAGCTGGTTATGGTGGAATCTAGTGCCAGCCAAACAGTTTCACTGTGAAGTACTAATTTCTCAAAAATTTTGAGAGGGAAAACTGCTCATTCCATTTTAATTTTTGAAAGATAAGAAATATTTAAACTTGTTGAATTGAGTTAACTTTTAAAAATATTTATTTATAATTCAGATATATTAAAAATACATAAAGAAAACAACCTCAAATTTTCCATAGATTTATGATAAAATGAGAAATATTTAGGAATAAGTTGTGAGAAAATATCATAGTTTCTCAGTTCTAGCAAGTGTTCTTGAACTAGTGAAAAGCATGTGTAGAAGTCCTGATAGGTAAGAATATTCCTGAGGAGCTAGCAGAAAAGGTCAGGAAATCAGGTTATTCTTGTGCAGTTTTTAGGTTGGCATATGTAGAAATGAAAGTAATTTCAGAGGACATTGTCACCCTTGTCCCTGGGTCACAGGGAGGAAAGTTTTGAGATGAAGAACTAATGCTCCTCACAAGGATGCCAATGTCACATGATTAAATGACTCAAAACACCTCCTCATCTGAAAGAATGGTTCCCTTTGGCAGCAAACAAGAACTCCCTTTGTGCTTTCAACTAAAAAAGCAAGTTGTGTTCCTTTTTGAGAGGAACCAGGCAGATCCTTGCTTCTCCTCTTCTGCCATCCAGCTGTGGATTCAACATATTGAACAGCTGGCCCTTTTTTCTCTTTTACTAGGCAGTGCTAGGAGAAGTGCAGGCCTTTCATGCACCTCTCTTTCTTCTGCTATGGGACCGCAATAGCTCTAGGGAGAGAAAATAAGTTTTAATTGGCATCAGCCCCACTTACTGCAGTAGATCTCTGTCACCAGTTTTCCTCCATCCTCTCACTGGCTCCTCATTGTAGCTGCCTTTGGATATTAAGGCTCCTGACAGATGGATTTGGGTCACCCAGGTAATCAGCTGCATAGCAGCTCATCTGAAACTGCAAATAAGCAACTCCTGGAGCAGTAGCCTATGACATCAGAGGGGAACAGAGGGAAGGAGTGGGTGGGTTGTAAAACGCAATGCCTTCCTCTTCCTGTTACCATTGCTGGACTGACCCTTTGCTCTCATCTGTGCCCTCACCTAGACTGACCTTTTTCAGTTCATGAAAGCTGAAGCCTAAGGCTTCATGGCTGCAGACAAGTCTTGTAAGTAGATAGTGAATCAGGCATCAGTTTGTCAGCATGGAGAGGACACACAGAAGCATCCACAGGGCAGAGTTGGAGCCATAGTTTTCTGAACTTCTGAAAAGCAAACACTCACAGCTAGTATTTTGCATCAGCAACAACCTGAATAGGCAGATCTGAACAACAGAGTGGAAAACATTCCTGCTTTCATCACTTCTACTTCAATTAACAAGAAAAATCTAGTGGATCTGTCTCAAGAGAGAAATAGACTAAAATAAAGATAGTGGCTTTCAGACTAAAGCAATTAGAGTTTTTCAAACTCTTAGCAGACATAGCTCAGAGGAATTGGATAAGCATAAACGTATTAAGACTTCACACTCATTCAAGAATACAACTCGTACTACATGTGTTTTCTTCATGTTTCTTGGTTGTAATTTTACAGTGTATGGACTAAAGTGACTACACAATACATCCCATGAGAACTTATTTGGTTTTCTTACAGAATAGAGGTATATGGACTTCTGTATGGTCTATATGTTATTATAGAGGCTTGGCTAATACCTATAAATTTCAAGCAAAGACAAGGCCCTGTTGTGCTCAAGGCCAAAAGGAACTGCTTCCTTGAAAATCCTGTCATAGAAACAGAGAAGCAGGAAAGAACAAGAGGAAGAGAATATGATAATGTCTCCCTTAACAGACTGAGAAGATACATAGATTTTTGGTCTTGACCTGCTGACATGACAATCAAACTTTTTCAGGCAGCCTGGAAGAGCTGTCTTTCATCTAAGCCTCTGGTGGTGTGAGTAAGGAAATGGGCTCAGACTTCCTCCATGCAGGTCTCAACTGCCTTTCACACAGTCCAGTTTCACTTAGTACACGTCTGCTATTTTCAGAAGCATTATTTCCTAGCAGAAGTGAAGAACAAAGTCGTGCCTGTTATCAAGTACCTGCCTAGTAGAGAGCTGTGCACATAAACAGTAGCAGCGTGCCAGCACATCAAACAGTGCCGTGCATCAGACTCCTCCATTGACATCCACAAGCAGAATCCAGACTTTGAGAAACATAGTTTTCCAACTTGCACATACTTGTACATACTTGTGAGTCTTATGGTTTTGAGCTACCTCAGTCTTTGCCTTTCCACCAATGATATGGAACATATCCCACCACTTCAGAAGACTGTCTGGATCGTTGAGCATGCTACAGGATAGATTTACAGGAATGTTAAATAGATTTGGGGAGGAGTCTTATATAACTTCTTAATTATTAAAAGAATCTATTCTCTCTGATAACTTTTACAGACTTCCAAGCACCACTTTTCTGCAGCAGGTGAAACATGATCTGGCAAATTAGCATTATTTGTCGCATCTCTGCATTATCAACTAACACCATACCCAGGTACTTCAGGAAACACAGTGATGCCCAGATATGATTTTCTTTACTGGAAAGTGTCCTTAAAAATAGACTACAGACCCAGCTCCATTTTAACCAGATGGATATTGCTTCCTCCTCATATTGCCTCCTGTGTATATTATTTATTACCTGAGCTAACTGTATTACCTGTAATGGACCCATCCTTATGGCTTATAGGAGCCAGTAATTTGAACTTGTTCAGGCAGAGCTTTCTGTGCAAAGGGATCCCAGCAGGACCTGGTTCTACATTCCTATACTATTCCAAAATTGGTGGGTATGCCTTTCTGTTCCAGTATTTAATTTGTGCAGTATGTAAAGCAGATATAGCATAATTTTCAACAAGTTTTCATTCCCCTTTCCCAGAGATAACTTTATACAAAGCAGTAGGTTTGCTACCTATCCAGAGAGAACATTAATTGGTTATAAAACATCAAGGAAAAAAAGCGGTTCAACAGTTGTTTCCCTTGAAGTATTCTCTGATCCCACTTTATTAACAAAAAGTTACCAGGAGCTCTATGTGATTGCACTGTTGCCCTGTGCCAAGTAAGTATAAACTTCATTGAGATGGACACTGAAGCAAAGCAATCAAGCAAAGAACAATTCTTTTGTTCTGATGGATGGAGTGGTTATGCAATCAAAAATATTTCCAGGCACACCACCTCAAAACTTGTATGCATGGACTAGTGTGCAAACAAAAGCCTGCTTGAAGTAGCATCCCCACTGCTAGCTAGAGACCTTATGTACATCAACCCCTGTGTTTTTTGTTGTTGTTTCTTTATTTATTTTTTTTTTTTTAATTTCCATTATCTAATAGTTTTTAGATTAGTCAGTCCAGGAGCCGTGGCATCCAGGTTGTTCCCTGTTTCATAACTGAAGGCAGTTTTTAAATGTAGATCTGAAGTTAAGATAAGATAGTAGCAGGGCAAGAAGGACAAGTATTTGATACCTATTGATATATAACTTAGAAATTTGGAAATGAAATTCCAAAGGTGGGATTAAAAGTAGTGGGGTAATTTAACTTTTCCTAACTGAAGACATTATTCTGTGTAAATACTGAAGCAATTGTTAAAAAAGTATTCTGTAACATTTAATATACTTGTCTTCCCTGTATGCACAAAGAAAGATCTTACCATTAGTTTTCCCCTTTTGTCAGGGGGAAAGGTTAGTGCAGAAATTTTGACTGACTTGTATAAAGTTGTTAAAGATGGAGTCAGGACTTCTGACCCCTCTCCCTTTTAAGTAAAATCAGGCATATAACATTAGCGTAGGTTACACACAAAATTCCTCACGTGACACTTCAGTTGAGCCAAAATAAACAGATGAACATAATCTAATCTCACTCTCTTTAGTCTGCCTATAGTTGTTTCATTCAAAGGGCAACTACTCAGCAAAAATTTGTCCAGAGTTTAAACCAGTACATATATTTCTCAGCCTTGCTGGGAAAGTTTTACACCCAGTCCAAATTTTGAGACACAACAACCACACTCCTCCCTATATAAACCTGGTATCTTTGATAGCTTAGCCACGGTGCATCAGTACATCTCTTTGTGATACAGACAACTATGATTGCCAGTCATGACACAGTGTATGATCTGAATTCACAGGCTAGTAGAAACACTGTTATTCTTTATTCAGGCATTGAATAAATCCATTTCCCCTTCTCACATAAGAGAAATTGTCGTAGTGTCGTAAATATGCTAAAATAAAAAGAAAGTTTGAACTCCAAATTATTACACTTCCTTCCAATTATCATCAGCGCATAAAAGTCCTTTCTTATATGGCATTAGTCACCAACAACTTTTCTTCCCAACACATTGCTTAAATTCTGAGGTGGAAGGCTAAGCTGGATTCATCACCTGTTCTGATTAGAGAGTTGATTACAAGATAATCCTCTGAATATTTCATGCAGGAATGACAGTGCAGCATCCAGGCAGTAAGGTAACTTGAGTAGTCGAGATAGAGCCTTATAAAAAGGTTTCTGCACTTACCTCCTGCCTGGAAGCTTTGCAGATATAAAGACACTCTTCCCCACAGAAACCACCTCCAAGATAGTCTAATCCTTGTATAATAGTTTTTGGACAGAGCTGGCTCTGTTGTATAGCCCTGATTTTGTATTAGCTTTTTTTTCTTCCTGTTCTCCACTCCCTCTCCACTGCCTTCTGGGAAGTTAGGACAAAATATGCCTGTTGTTACATTTCTTGTTGAGGCGTTATGGAGCACGAAGACAAGATGCTGAAGTTCCAGCAGAGAACTGCCATTTGCCTCTCAGGTCATGGGAGTTTTGCCTTTTTCCCCCTCTTTTTCCTCTGTGAGGATAGTCACCAAAACAGGTGGTCTCGCTAATTAGCTTCAGTTTGTGGTTTGCTTAAGGCAGGATCAAGCCAGGATGGAAATAGCCGCTAGTGCTGTTCACTGCTTAAGCCAATGCAGAAGCAGATTGTACTCACAATCAGCGTAGCTGCATCCTATTAGCACTGACGCAACTTCCAGCTAAACCTTCAGGCAACATGGAAACACACCCGCCCGGTAAGTTTATTCTTTGTTTCATTGTTAATTGCTGCCTATGAAGTTGGAAAGGGGGTAAGGAACAGAGCAATGCTTTAAAAGGACTTTTCTGTATGCTTTCAGGACATTTTCAAAAAAATCCCAAATAATAAAAAAACCTCTGTGGCCCAGGTTACATATGGAAAGCTCAGAGATAAAACACAGAGTTCATTTCTTCTGAAGCCCCAGGAGTGCAGCTGTGGGTCAGCATTGTGATTCATGTGGAAAAGACAATCACTAGGCAAATGGTTTGTGCTGGACTTCTGCTGTTTCCATCTGCATTTGCCTTTTTGCAATGCAACTGGGAGGAGCAAGCAATATCCTTTTTCAGAAGACAATGTGCAGCAGTGAGCTTTCAGTTCCCATATGCAAGGAACAAATCTGCTCAGTACATAAAACCTTTTGTTTGAGTTCTCAGCGTACAAGTTTAGACTAGCATGCAGTGCTGATGTTGTGTCACTATTACTTTACTGGGACAGTCAAAAGCTTTGTAGTTATTTGCACATAATCTCATGGTTTCTGGGGTCATAGCTCTGCTGTGAGCTCCGAACTGTTGTGAAGCTCACCTAATCCTGCTATTTCTGTGATCTCCCATCCAGTCACCTTCCTAAAATTATTTGTGTAGCAGATCACATTATGCAACAAACCATTAGATTTAATGTCCACTGTTGATCTTTGTTGAGTTATTCCAGTGCCCTTTCTCTATCCCTGATCCTTCACTGTTGGAGTTAGTTCTGATATACACTTTATATCAGAAAAATCAGGTACTCAAAGAATCAGGCTCTCTGGCTCATAGTGTGTGCCAGAGGTGAGCATCTCCGTTAACTCAGGTGCATTCTTCCTTCTCCCTGGGCTGAAGGTGAGGGCTCCTGATTACAAGGGACACAACCACGGGTTTTTACATTTGTGTCTGTCACCATAGCTGTTCAGGCCAGTTAAAGCCAACAAGGGGCCATGTTCCCCCTTGCTTGCCCCTGTCTGTTTGGGGCGTTGCAATGCTGTTGTTTCTGGCAGCAGTTTATGGGTAGAGTGTCAGGGCCCAGAGCGCAACCCCCTTCTACATGTTTACTTGACCATGTTAGAAAATTTAGCTGGCTGACTCCAAGGCCAGCTCCTTCACCAACCAGAGCTATGATGAAGAAAGCTGGAAGTGAGGGCTTGCCCTCCTCTCCTTTGGGAAATGCTTTTAAGCTGAGGCTTTATCGCTCACCTCTGCATGTGCTACGTCACAGCAGCTGCACCTGCTCCCAGTGTCAGATCTTTGCTGGTCTGGCCTTGGCCCAGTGGCTCCGCTTCCCAGCTTGACCTCAGACCTGCCTCATCACTGCTGCCTTGCTGGGTGATCAGTGAGCTGTGTCTGACCCTGATAGCTGTCTCCAGCCCTGATCCTGACCTGGACTTGCTGCTCTGTATCTGGGCTCCCTATCAGCAGGGTCACTCACTGCTCTGCTCTATCATGGTGCTCCAGGCTCACCTTTCCCTGTGGAGCAGATAGCCCTAGGCCTCCTTTTCCCTAAAATGACTGTATGAGGACTGTTATTATCCTTTGTGCCAGTAATGCTTACTTTAAAGAATCAGTAAATATGCATTCACGCAAAGGGCTAGAGGGTTATGGACAAGTCACTCTGTTTATTGCATATTAACAGCTTCCTAAATCATCGTTGTCCATAGTGATATAGAAGAAGCTCATCTTGTGCCAGAATTACTTCTTGTGTACAGCTCTACCAAGCTCAACAGCTATAGCAGAGTGTGATTTCCTCCACTATCTCTTCAAGACTACCATTAGTGCCTTTTAAGAGTCAGGAATTGAAGACAGACAAGGCTTTTTGGATTGTCTCTAATGCAACATAGTACAAATGAAAAAAAATTTCAGATTAGAGGGTATGAAGTCTGAAACAGAGAGGAGGAAACTAGAGGAAGCTTCTGGAAAGTGGAAGTATAGGTGTGGCTTGGAGGAAGTAACAAAGGCTAAGGCAAGATGGAACAGTCCTGCTAAGGTTTAAGGTGGGCAGCACAGACCTATGCAATTCCCTGACTACTTCCCATTTTCATTACATTGTCCCAACCATATGCCATGAGCCAGCAGGCCTCTCTAGAAATTAAATTGGGGATGCAACCAAAGGGAGGAAGAAGTGAAGCTAGCAGCAGAAAACATCATTTTTCAGATTTGCCACTTCCTACATTTTCCCCCACAGTTGAGTTTCCAACAAGAGACACAAGAGCCAAATTTGCAACTGGCAGTTGGAGTGCTTGTACAGTACCTTCCAAACTGCATATGGGAAGGGGAAAACCACACATGAGAAGTCTTGGCTAATGCTATTGACTGCCTGAGTGTAGCTGGAATGGGATCCAGACAGGTAGATATCAGTTTGAAATGCCACATCCTGAGCCTCTAGGACACACACCAAGGAGTATATCCTGGGTATGAGTTGGTATCTCAGTTGTCTTCCTTTATGTTGGGCCATACATAACACTCTTTCCCCTTTCCTTCCTAGCCTCTGGAATATGACCAGAGAATAAATACTTTCTATAGAGATAACTGTCTAAGGCTGAGTTTAGTTATGGGACTGACATTAGTAGAAGCAGTTGAGTAGGGGACTAAACATCTAAGTGATTCTTAAACCACCCTGAAGGAGTATCAGATACCTGAAATTTAATGGTCAAAATCTATCCTTCTTTTATTCAAATAAGGAGTTTAAGAATGCACTGCACTAATCTAAATTATCTTTAATGAAACCTACTGGACCTTTTTCTTCAAGTAATGTTAAATAAAGAATGGATTTCCTACATAAAAAATTCCTAGACATTTCCTCTGGTGGCCTGTTTCCTTTAGCTTGACAAAGGTGTATTTAATTAACATGCATTCTGCATTCCCTTGTGCATTCCCTCTTTGATTGAAATAGTAAATAACAAACAATATTTCGAAGAAACAAGCAGTGGCAGCTTAAAAAACAAAATTGCAGTGTGATGAAAATACTTGGATATTTATACTGGCATGATTTGCTGTATTGAAATCAGCAACTCTAGATGTGCATGTTCAGAACTGAGAAGTCATTAGCTTAGTGGGGACCTAAAAACCACACATATAACCCAGGTACATATTTTTATTTATATATATCACTTTTAAAGAAGATATGTTTAAGTCAAAATACACAGAAACAGCAAGTTCAAGTAGTTCTTTTTCATACCTACTTGGAGGGTGGAAGAAATGCCAAATTTGCCAAACCATGATCCTAAGCCGCAGATGTTTTGAACAGATTTGCAGAGCAGTCTGTGCGAGTACAGGTATACTCTGACTGTGGCATCTGTCAGAAATGCAGCCCATTTCTGATACTTAACTGGAAAGAGAGGAAGATAAATGAAATCAGGCCAATGTCTGTGCCCTGGGTGACCAAATCGTTTACAATATATTGTGTGAGTAGTTGTGCATGTGATAATCCGATTATCTGGACCACTAAGATCAGATAATTGGCTGTTATTCAGGATTTAATACAGAGGTCCTAATTAGATAGACTCTTTTACCACATATTTCACAAGCAGTGTGGTCCTTTAGTACACCCTCTCAGTCCTTCCATTTTTGGCAGTATGTGTGGCTTCTTCAGTATTGCACTTTAGACACGGAACTAGAAACTCAAATGATGAGGTCAAATGGTGCACATGTAGCCAACCCTAAAAATTACAAAAAGCTGAAACAAAAGAGTGCAGAGAGGTTGAGCAACCAAGCAGAGGATCACTAGCTGTGAAATGACTTCAGAACAAGAGGTGGTCACTGATCTCTATACTGGAGATACCTTGTGCTTGGAAAACATTCAGAGCATAATGAAGTCTGACTGAAAGGATGGTTCCCATGCTATTTTCTAGAATGATTGTAGTTCTCGAACATTTACTTTCCAGGTGGAATTCAAGATTAACTCTACTGCTTTTCCCTGGGGATATCTAGATATATATACATATGTACATATATATATGTACCAAAGCTACGCATGTATGCACATATAAAAATTTATATATATAAGCACATACATACACACAGCTTGTTTCTATAAATGCTAATTCTTCTAGAATATTTACAGAATGAGAACATGTAAGGCCAGATTTCATAAAGGTTTACAGGGTAGAATGAGGTCAGGCAGCATCTGAAGCAGAAGCCCCTGAGACACTGTGATGCCACAGACAAGCACTGTCAAATGTGGAATACATTCAGAACAAAACATTTGGGTTCAGTCAGTTTGATTTGGGAAGATTAAAAGTTTTTGAGAGAAAAGGAATCTTCCAAATTCAGATATGGAAGCTGCATTTCCATCAAAAAGCTTATCCTGACTGGAAGTCCCTGACTGCCTCACCAGTTTACCAGTGTTAACCTCATGTTCATGACAGAGTTTCTGAAGGTTGGGAAGCATTATGGAAATAAAATAATTCTATTATAAATGAACTGCAGATTTTTTTTTATTTTTTTTTTAGGCCTAGTTAAAAGGACTTAAAAGAAAAAAAAAAAAGGTCTTTAATTGACTGTGTAACGGTCTTGTGAGATATCCTAGGCTTAGTCTGAAAATACTGGAGAAACATTGTTTGTAGCCTTTGGGAATAAAACCTTCACTTATTAATTATTTTCCTTGGAGTTTCCCTTGTGGTGTCATTATGTGCTTCATTAAAGTAAAGGAAGTAGGAGTCTCCTTGAGAGATCAGAAGAGGAAGACTGGTGACTCAATCTACTTTACTGTTCAAGTACTGCAGCACCCTAATTTATTATTGATAGGAAACACAAGAATAATCATAACATTAAGGAGTCAGATCCCCCCTCCGCAAGCTTTTCCTTCTTTAGCATTTCATTGTCTCTTCTCTTAGCACGTGATTGTGGGCAAGCAGATTCAGCCTGTGTTGAGAACACAGAAAATTAGCAGCAGTACATGTCTGTCTTAGACTTTTGAAAGAAAAAATAAGGGATTTAATTAAATAAGGGGGAAAAATGACTTCCAGATTTTAGCAGTACATGCCATTACCCCCTCCGCCCGCCCCCCCCAAAAAAAGAAAGAAAAAAAGTGAAAGTTTTGCTATCACCATCTATTAGAATGGATCCTTTTAGCTTTTTCCTAAATTACTTGAAGATGATGATCCCTGCAGATGAAGTTTCCTGCATACATACAGCTTCCTCCTTCAATGCTCTGTTTTTGAGATGTAATGCAATGTATTTCTGCCACCAGTTGGCTGTTTCAGCAGTGCAGGAGAACCACTCTTCAGTCACATGAACACTGAGCAAGAGACACAGCTGTTTCTGCTTTCCCTCATTCCCTATCTCTGTCACCATGATGAAGGTGTGGAAGATACTACCCATATTCCCCAGTGCTTTCTTGTGGCAGAGAAGGGCAAGATAATTTTCTCATAATGCATTGTAGCAAATCTCATATGGCAGTTCCTCCCAGACTGAAAGTAACTACACTCTGCTGTTGAAAGTTCTTGTTTTCTTAGACAGAAGGTGAAGCTAGGAGAAAACAACTGCAGCATTACTAGTGTTGCCAGGTAAGAAGAGATGTGAGAAGAGAAGGGCTGTCATGTCTCCCTGGGAGCTGGTTAGTGTTCCAATTATTTCTTCTTCCTGGGGAAGGCACAGTGCTTTGTCTCTTTAGTGGTAGTAGGGCTAACTATGTGGGCAGATGTGTCTGCTACACCTGTGCCTTCTCTTTGCTAGAAAACACTAATGCCTGAAGAACAAAGCCACAGTTTTTCACCCCAATAAGCTTCTCAAAGAAACTGTGGGTAAAGATCAACCCCGTTTCAGTTTCAGCGCCACTAGAGGGCGGAAGAGTATGAAACTTTGGTACTTCAAAAGAGTTTCTGTACCCACTACTTTTTATAATCGTTTTTTCACTGTGCTACTGCCTGTATGGGATTGACTTTCTACATTCCCTACTTGTGACCAAGCATTCTTCTCATATTCAATCGTTGCTGTACCCTGCTCTACTAGCTTGCCAGTGGTGGTGGTGGTGAGCAGGGAGTGGTATGTAACTCCTCACCCTCCCTAGACCCTCCATCATGCTGCATTGTGACCATGTAATTTGTCAGTACAAGAGCTGGAGAGCACATCTAAACCTAAAGGGTTCAAGACTTTAGTCCCTCAAGCCAAAACATGTAGGTATAAACTTAGATGTACTTTATGAGAATTTCACACCATTACGTGTCCAAAAATTAAGAGCTCTTAGTGTAGAGTGACTATTAACCAAAACTTTGTACCTGATGCCACTGAATTTGTTCACTTCACACTAGAACTGAAATACAGCCCATTTTCAGGCCTAGTTGTACGCCATAGGCAAACGTGGCTCTGATTGCAGTGGCTTCCATCTGGCATGAATACTGCACTCAGAGAACAAGGGTGCAATCACTGAAGACACAGCTTGTTCATGTCCTGGGGGTGCTTAGATAGCTACAAAGCACAGACTTTCTAGCTCCTCAACTCATGACTGAAGTGTAGGATTACAAATGCTGTTGACAAATGAGGGAAGTACCAAACTAAGTGCAGTGTTGTATTATTTTTCCCTGACCTCTCTAACAGTTCACACAGGTGAGTACCTGTTGTTTCTTTATAGCTGCAGGTACCCCTCTCCATTTACTGAAGTACAGCATCTGAAGTTGAATAGTGTTTATTAACTGCAGTATTTCCCATTCCTCTAGAAAAATACTTGCACAAAACCTGCTCTATGCAACAATACTCATCTCTTATTCTTAGACTTTCCTCTAGCCTCCTCATACCCAACTCTGAACAGACAGAAGACATCAAAATCAGCAAGGGACTATTTTTCAACATACAACACCAAATATCTCACAGTTCCTCAAAACCGGACTTCTTTGCACAACAGCAGGATCAATGGAGCTTTTGAACCACCAAGCTGTATGGAGTCCTTCAGCAGTTCTGTAAGTAGGATTTTAGGTTCATCGACTTACCTCTAATGCCTTTGAGATGAGGAAGAGGCTTGAAGCAAGTGAGTGTGGTGCATTCCTCCTGTGTGTTAAACAAATCCATGCTGTACTGGGAAGTACAAGTAAACTGATATTATAGCCTTAGGTAATTCAGTAGTATCTCTTGGTGTACAGAAAAAACTAATTGCTACTACTGTAGTCTCACCAAGCTTTTCTTATTTACTTTAGCCAAAAGCCTTCAGAGAAGGAATAGGGAGCTTGCTATTATCCCTACTGCAGGAAAACATCTGCAGGTTGATTACTAAATTGGCTATCCTTGTGCAAACCCTGGGCCAGCACATGCCCAGGTGTTACTGTGGGCTGGATCGGAAGGTGGGAGTGTAGTGTGGCTGTGGTCTTCAGAGCAGAGTTGTTGTTACAGGAGACACCTCTTGGGATATGTTTGAGGTAATATATTGGTTATTAGAGGACTAGAATAAAATCATCGTGAAATGTCAATCCTACCTTCCCATTTTCTCATTGCTTGGTGTGCTGGCTACTTGTCTTGGAAATGACAAGGAGCAATCAATGTAGGACTGAAGATAGTAATTTAAATCTGATTCTGACTTTTACAATGACTGTGAGAGGGGAGGAAATATCTTGATAAGTCCTTCAGCGACATTTTGGAAATTTAAACTTATTTGTGTTCCTCCCTAACAAAGTGTTCTTGTACCAGAATTTCACATGGCAAGGAAGGCAGTGCCAATTTAGGGCCAGAAAAAGTCTTTACTGAAATCTGTGGGAATTTTGATTTGATTTCTGTGCAGTAGACACCCATAATAATAGGGTTAGCACTTTGCTGCCAAGAGTGAGGAAAAGAGTCAACAGAAAAGGAGGAAGAGAGAGGCATTGTTGTATTTTCTCATCCTATTCTTCGTAACTCCAGCAACATCAAATGTTGCCATGGTGCTCTCTCAGGTGGCTGGGATGTGGCAGCTGGCTACGCATGGTAATAAGCAGGAAAACATCTTAGTGGCTTTTCATTTTCTCCAACCTCCTTGTTCCCTCTCCCACATTTTGTTTGTGCTTCTTATTTCTGTCCACACTGGCCAGTGAGGGAGGAAAGGATGCTTAGAGCTCGCCTTGTCTAGAGTCAGATAACTCATTATGTTGTGCCAGTGACCTGGTGGTGGTGACATCGTTATTTCCACACAGTATAGCATCAAACTCTCTGGAAGGGAGGCTAGAAATCTGCAACAGCTTTTTCTTCACTGTGGCAGAGATGGATCCAGGAGGTTTTCATGGACCACCTGTAAGTATTACATGAAAATGTATCTAACTAGGAAATGTGGAATTACAAGAAAATGTTTTCTTCCAAGCAGTTTTATATTCTGCCAGAATGTAGTGTTGAATGTGAGTATAGATATGCCTAAAGGGACTATATACACACTTTACACATAAAATGTGTGATAAGTGTAATGTGCAGAACAGATTATTTGGTGATAATTTTGTGAAAGAATGAAGGATGTAGTATGCATATAAAAAACAAGATTTATTTAGTGGTATAGTGACTGAAAACTACTTTGTGGGAAACTAAGTGATGCAAAGCAATCAAAAGCAGGAATTTGGGAGATGTTGTGGTATATAATAGTATGCACATTTATATAAAACCTTCAAAAATCCATGTTGTGTTAACAAATGAGAAAATTGCTGTACAGCATGCTTGGTTAATTTTGCATTCAGGACTACCAGAGCATGTAATGGAAGGGGAGATAAGGAGAAAAAGAAATCTGTAACTGGTACCTGTCAAGATTTTGCTTCTATGTCCACCTCTGGGAGCCATAAATGTCTGGTATTAGGTTATGGGCTGATTTCTTTGCATCAGGTTGGCCCTCTTTGTTTGCTCTTATCTTATTGCCCTGTCACTGAAAGGCTGGTGTCACTCTAATGAACGACAATGTAGAGAACTCTGTAAAGGATTTTGAGTTACAGCATTGAGCTGGAAATGGTGATTGATAACAGTTTTGGAAACACATGGGCTATCTTAGTGAATGAGAGGTGAAAGTGAAGGCCTTATATTTGGTATCAGAGTTCAACACAGGTGACACAAAATTGCTGTCCAGGTTGGGGCATGATGTCAGGGGTTAGTATTGGAACAGCTTCACTCCAGAAGGGTTTGGAGAGTGGAGGAGAGGAGACAGGGGTGGTCCAAGGGGGCAACTGAGCACAATATAGGTAATTTGAATGATTTTAGTAATTGGTTTCCTTTTGCAGTGTTGCTGGTCAGTCACATAGTCTTTTCCTAATAGGTTAAAATATAGGTCAGCTAGCACTGTCAGCCGTCCATAGGGCATATCCTCATAAATCCCTGGTGTTTTCCAAAGCATTTCTGTCCAGCCCTACTCTTCTTTCCCTTGCACTACACTGAGGATATCTTATTCTAGCTCAGATCAATTTCTGCCCTTTCTTCCCACATGCAGACCTTTTCTTCCCTCCCCTGCCCAGTTTTGCTCCACAGCAGATCCTTTCTTATATCCCAATCCATAACATGATTCTTACTCTCACTTCTTCATCCCATTTCAAAATGTGTCTTCTCCTGTATGGTCTGTGCATGTGTAGGACGGAGAGACAGAGTTGGTGCATGCCTCTGTACCTATCCATCTAGTAGGTATCCCATGCATTTGGATAAGGCTGCTGTCTTCAGCTACCTTTTTTTTTTTTTTTTTTTTTTTTTTTTTTGCGTGTGTGTGTGTGGTCAAAGTGACTTAATCCAGTATGCAGAGTGCATGTTTTAGGTCATACCTGCCCCTGGCTGACCTCCAGTTTTGGCTCTGTGCAGCTTTATGTGCTTGTGTTGAGATACAACCCAGGTTTGCATTCTTCTTGGGCTTTTTGGCTTTCTCATCTGTGAAACTCATGTGTTTCTGTCTCAGATTATCAACAATTACCTGGATGGGACACAAGAAGGGGCCGTGGACAAGGCATCCCCAAGCGGCATGCATTTCAGGGACAGCAAGAGAAAGGTTGACTACGTGTTAGCCTACCACTATCGAAAACGTCTCTCTCGGCACCCGCCCGGTGTGGACTCACCGGAGCCAACACGTGGATCTGCTTCCCTGGCCTGGGTTTCGAATGGTGGGACCGGGAAGGGCCATGTTGAGCCACAACAGCAGGATGGTGGACAGCGTGTCCTGCCTGAGCAGCTGGGGCCTCTGGGGGTGGAGGTGATCCAGCTCAGCCCCCAGGATGCCCTGGAGGAGGAGAAGCAGATGCAGCGGGAGGAGTACGAACGCAACTTGGTGGAAGCAGGGCTGGAGATAGAGAAAGACCCTGAGGTAAGAGGGGAAGACTTGCTCCTCATGCACAGCACCAGGTGCCCAGACAGGTCATGACCTCTTCAATGTCAGAGGTGGTTATGTGCAAGATGTTACCATGGATGGACTGTGCTGTCAGAGCAGCTCAGCAGCAACCGAGTGCCCAGAGCATGGCTGCCCACTCTCCATGCTGGTGGGGAGGATGGGAGCCCAGCTGTGACCATGTACTAGGGCTTGACCCAGTCTGCTTTCATTCCTGCCTTACATGAATGTTAACTGAGAGGCAAGTCACACACATGCCATCTCTTAAAAATATGTGCTGGTTTCCTTCTCACACAGCCTCACTGGCTCCCTATCATTGCTTCAGCAGCCACAGCAAGTGTAGGATGTCCTGAACATATGTCTCATAAGCAGCTTGAGAAGCTGATCATGAAGACAGCTTCTTATTGCTGAACAGTAACATCCCTGGGCCAAACGCTGCTGTCACAGCAACCTCCAGTTAGAGATCTGCAGAAATATGTTGTACAAGTTATTTTATATCTACCTAAAATGTGGTGTGAAGCCAAGAAGAAGATGATGGGAGAGTTTCTGTGTTGCTTGGTTCTTACTGCCTGGGAAATATGTGGTTGTTACTGTTGTTTAATGCACAATTGAGTACCAATTTTCATCTTCAGTAGAAAACATTTCTTTATCTAAATGTTCTTATGGCATGTGAAAACACTTTTCTTACCAAAAGAAAAGTGTTTACATTTTAATATTGATAAAATGAAGAAAGGCTCTCTTAAGTAATTTGCTGGAATACAAATTACTGTTAAGACATTTTGTATTTTCTCAGAATAACCTGGTGATTTTCAGTGTGACTCTTAGCTTTCTGCACAGCCCTATATGAGTTTTCTGTTGTTTCTTCATTCAACCCACAAAATGAACAGCTCCTATACTGCAACAGCAGAACCTCACAGCCTTTAATGTATTTATTCTCACCACATGTGTATGATGTTGGATAGCACTATGGTCATATCAGCTGGGAGCTGTGGTTAGGTTACTTAACTGCAGCCAGTTGGTCAATTGAGCACGGGTCTTCCAAATCCCATGTTGATGAATGGAGCACTGTGCTATCCCTCTGGACCTCTTTAAAAGCCAGAGATATTTATATCCATTGAAGGGAAGTCCCTCCTGGGTACTAGTTTTAGGTGCTCTGTTGTTTTTGATACCAAATCTGAGAAACTTAGGGCTTCTTTTCAGAGGTGCTGTGAAGTTGCAGCTCACATTGCTTTCAGTGCAACCAGTCAACACTTCCAAAATGTGGACCAAATTGCAGATTGCATCTGAAAATTTGAGTCAGCTGACTTGGCATAGTGTATACACATTAAATCACTGGCAGGAATAGAAAGAAATAGAAAAGCCTTTTAACTCTTAAAACTTTACTTGCTCAGTTTGCTGAGTTGCAGGTGGCTATGGGTTGTATTTCACTGCTCAGCTCACTGAGCCATCCTTGCACTGAACGGAAAAAAGTGACCTCAGATCCTGATTCTTTTATGCTAGATGTTTGGGTTAAGGTTCAATACTGCTAACACATGACTATCTTCCTGCTATGATTTTTATAACCAAATTACATAAAACCCATGAGAACAGATTTATTTGGAGGCTTCTTCCAGTTGTGAATTTCATCAGAACCTGAAAACTCTAGCAAGAGACTTGAATTCGATTATTTGACTCTTTATTTAGCTGAAGTCCAACTGGATTCAAATTCTGGTTCAGACCACTTCCAAGTGATGATGTGTGCTCTTAAATAATATACAAAGTAATAAATGATGTTATAGAGAGTTGATTAAGAAGAAAAAAAAAATTGTCATGGCTTTCTTCTGAAGAGGAAAAAGCTTTTTGTAAATGAACTGGAAAGTTCTGAGGAAATTATTTGATGATGAGTTCTTTTATGGGAAAAATTAATTGGTTTTGAAAATTACAAAAAATGAAACCCCATCACTTCTCTAGATGTGTATGTCAGTCTTGTCTCCCTCCCCTCCCCGTTCCTCCACCAAGTTGTCTAATCAAAAAGGGAAAGGGTTTTTCCTTTCAGAATCTCCTGAGAAAAATGAGACTATACCTTATCCTTTTTCTTCGTTGGCCAAGGCATGTGTCTTTTACTTATTTTTCTTGTTTCACTGCTTTTTTTTTTTTCTTCCTCCTGTTAACTCCTCTTAAAACATGCTGAAGATGCTGTCTGTTATATTGCTGAGAATATAGTAGAACATGCTGAGAAGTCACATGTGAAGGGTACAGCTATTTTCATTAAAATTGTATGTTGAGCTGATATGAGAACAACTTCTGATTTTAGTCCTGGGATAAATATGTGTCTATCGGTTCATTAGATTCAGAACAGTCTTAATCACAGTGTGCTGTATTTTTGGTGTAAAACACAGTGCTACAGCTCCTGTTTGAGGGATTCCACTACTGGACCCTCAGGTTAGAGCAGACAGTATACAGTCTTGTCAAGAAAAACATTCATTTAAGATCAGTAAGATATCATACAGTCACAAAATGGCTGGGGTTCAAAGTGACCTCTGGAGATCATCTTATCCAACCCACCTGCTAAAGCAAGTACACCTAGAGCAGATCACACAGGAATGCATCCAGACAGGTTTTGAATGTCTTCAGAGAAGGAGACTCCACAACCTCTCTGGGCAGCCTGTTCCAGTGCTCTGGCACTCTCAAAGTAGAGAAGCTTCTCCTCATGTTTTAGATGGAACCTCCTATGCTTCATTCTGTGCCTGTTACCCCTCATCCTGTCACTGGGAACCACTAAAAAGAGTCTGGTCCTATCCACTTGACACCTACCCTTGAGATATTTATAAGCATAAATAAGATCCCCTCTCAGCCTTCTATTCTACGAGCTGAACAGACCCAGCTCTCTCAGCCTTTCCTCATTAGGTGTTCCAGAGCCCTAATCATCTTTGCAGTTCTCTGCTGGACTCCCTCCCATAATTCCTTGTCTTTCTTAAACTGAGGAGCCCAGAACTGGACACAGTACTCCAGATATGGTCTCACCAGGGCAGAGTAGAAGGGGGAGGATAACCTCCCTCAACCTGATGGTCACACTCTTCCTGAACACAATCTCTTTCCTAAAACAGCATCAGTTTTTGCTTGAAGCAGTAGTGACAGAAAGGAAGAGAGCAAAAGGGTATCTGCTATGTCTGTGGTCTTCAATGAACATCCCTGCACTCTCTTTTCTAGGTGGTCTATGGTAGATATACAACTAAAAAAAATTATCTTTGATAAGGCCTATATAGTTCTTATTCTTGTTAAACTCTTTGAAGAAATACAACAACAACAATCAATACAACAATAACAAAAAAAACCCAAAACAACCAAAACCAACCAACCAGACAAAAGGGATCAAGCCATTGCCCTCTTTTTACTGATATTGTGGGAGCCATGAAGGATATACTTACTGAGCAATAGAGCTGATTCAGCACTTAATGACTTCTAGGGGCATCTGTCTTCTTGTGGCTGGAAAGTTGCTTAATCTATGATCTTGGTTAACCTTAGTTGAAGTACAAGAATTTAAGCTTAATTAACTTGAATGAACTAAGTACAGCATCTTTTGCATTGGGTTTTTGTAGGCTAAAACTATTTTGATGTCAGGGTGTTCATCTCTAAGAACACAGGATAACATTATGACAATTTAAAAATCTTTATTTCTACAACTATCTTTTTGAAAAAATGAGAATTTGCATTATAAAATACTTGTTGACATGGTTGTTATATACTGAATAACTAGGGCAAACACCTTTCTCATTTGTGTTGTTAATTAATTGTGTAAAAAAAATAAAAACAAAAAACAAAAAACAAAACAAAAAAAGAAAATAAATGCATCTGCATAATTTGTGTGTGGAGAGGGCAGTATTATTCTTTTTTGGATATGTGAAAAATAGGCAAGAGCACAGTCTGTCTCCATATCTAGCCAGTTATTATTTGTGAATTAAGGAATTTTTTACTTGTTTTTAAATTCCTTAGAACTTTCTAACATTTATTATTGCTGTCCTCCAGAGAAAGTTTGTTTTCTCTTAACGTAAACTTCTTGGGTTTTTCTGTTTTCCTGTTTTTAAACTGAAGTGTTATTTTACATGTCCAAGACAAAGCGCACAATGAAGGCAATGGGCATAAAGCTGAATGTTACAACTTTTTCCTCTGTGAAGTGACATTGAGTACGCATAACAGTGATTTGTCATAAATTAGGTTTGACAACCTTCTCACTATGCTCCTTGCAAAAGTCAGACCCGAGCTATAGCATTTATTCATGTGTCATAATAACTCACTTTCCAAACTTGATGTTCTCTGCATCAGAGATTACAAGTGGCGGATCAGGTTTAAGGAGTTCTTTGACTGGTTATCTTCAAATCAAAACATTTGGGTGGTTCAGTATAGCTTGTGCCCATGAAAACAATGGCATTAGTATAATTTAGGGTTATGTGAAATGATATTTGGCAGAAAGAATAGAGCAGAGAGGAAACTCCCTAGTCGCATCTGATGACAGCAACATAACAGCACAACTACTGTTTGCTGTGAGTAAAAATAACATTTGCATCTGTGACTGGCCTGTTTGACCAGTTTGCAAAGTTAGATAAAATGAGTCTGATATTAACTCTTGCATGTGTATGTGGAATTAATTACTTAGTATTTTATAATATTACCTAGTGACTAATATAGACCCCAATAATACAGATCCTGTAAACATTTATGGTAATCTGCAAAATGTTAAACATTAGCAGGATTTGCTTCCTCCACTTAAAAGTAACACGGTTATTAATAAAAATACAGTAAACCCCTTTTTTTTTCCCAAAGATGTCCATGCCAGAACACAGATTTTTTGGCATGTCTTCATAAACTGCAAAGGAATGCCAGCTGCTCACATTTACCCTTGTGACCTAGCTGCTGAAGCCATGACAGTCATCTCTAAATAAACCCTATTTAACACTAGTTGCACAAGTCAAATTTTGCATGAGATACACAAAGAATTGCCTGAGATAGGGCCACTTTAAGAATGCCCTCAAATATTTCACCTTGATTCCCAGGAAGAACAGTAAGTACCATTGACATTGCAGGCTGTTCTTGGGGTTGATCTTCCCTTCCTCCCTTCCTCTCTTCCTCCCTTCCTCCCTCCCTCCTTCCTTCCCTTTCTTCCTCCCTTCCTCCCTTCATCCCTTCCTCCTTGCTGTGTTTTACCTAATGTGGAACACCAGTAGTTCACTTAAATTTCAGTTGTACTGCTGCTTTAATGACTGTGACTGCAACATGTGTTTTATTCAGTTAGTATTATGTATGGTGAAACATAATAGGAATAGAATAAGAAGACACTGGAGATGCACCTTGGCTTTCTGACAAAGTGAGATCACTTTGAGCATGTTGGAAATGAAATGTACTTTGCTAAGTAGCATTTAGGAGATGAAAATGTCTTTCAAGGGAAAGATGATGACAATTTTAAAACCATGCTTAAATTACCCTCCAAGAAGCTCATGTATAATAACTAGCATAGTTTTAAGGATGTATTGTTAAACTCTGTTGTCTACATGACACTCTAAGACAAGGAAATCCTTAAGGCCCTCAATGTATCAGCTTACAGAGAACTCTTGATAAGAGCACTACTGATGATGGTGGCTGTGACTGGATTTTTCTGCTTGATTTCCAAGGCATGCTTTTGAACTTTTGTTAAAAACAACACCCCCCCGCCCCCCCAATCCTAAAAGCCAAACTAAACATATAAACTTTCCCCCAGAACCCCCAAACCAAAACAACATCCATCTCTAAAACTACCAACCAACCCCTTCACTGCCAAACTGAAACAACAAAAAGCTTATCATGCTGCAGATAGATTTTATCTATGGGATCAAATTCCACTGTTTTGTCACACTAAGGTGCTCCCCATTTGCCAGTAGGAGAAGGCTTTATATTTTATCTTCTGCCAGCTGCAGAAGAGTAGCCAAAATAATATCATAGTAAATCATCCAATACAGAGGGGCTTTTTCTATCTGTCTCTCCTCCTTTCCACACCTCTAGCTGAGGATGCTTTTTTTGAGCAGTGACATCAATGTTCTTGCTATATGAGTTGTTTTCTTGAGTCTGACGTATTCCCTAACATCACATTTACATCATCATTTACATGTAGCTTATTTTAATGTTAATAATTTTCATTGTGAAAAAGTGGAATTCTGATATCCAAGAGTTCTATTTATTTGGATTGAACTTTTTTCCTTGAGATTTTTTTTTTGTCATAAAATATTTCAACTTTTAGTTAAAAGGTTATGGATATTGCTTAATGTAGTAGTAATTAAGAGCCTGAAAAAATGATATCTTTTTCCAAAATCTTTCAATATGATTTGCGGATAATTCCAAGAAAAGCAACTCATGGCCTTAGAACATGTGACACACCTTGCAGGTACTCAGTGTGAATGCTCTAGTTGTCTCAGAATATTCACTCATCTAAAGTGCAAAAGAAAGCTTAATAGTAGCTAACGTTGATTTTAAAAGGATAGGGAAATTCAGTATGTGTCCAAGACCTTTATCCATGTTAATCAATGCCTTCTGAAGCCAATGTGAGTGTATACAGAGTAATGTAGCATTGGAAGCAGACTGGGGTCTTTTGTGCTCTATTTCGTTAGACTTTGTATTTTACTCTCACTTAGTACAGCACTTGGAACAAGACAATATTTCTTTGGGGACCTCTTTGTGTATCAATTACATAAATATTTGATGGTTATTTTTCAATGACTCTGATTACAGAAACATTAATTAGCTAAAACATGTTCTGCTCCTGTATGTTGCTTATATGGGGCTGAAATGTAATACACAGCTCTTACAGAATTAAAGTTGAACAAGCAAGCCAAATTTTCACTGATAGTGAAGTGGACATGATGAAAATATTGGCAAGCTGATTAACTATTTAAGAGGAAACTATGTCTCCATTTTAGAGAGGGTTTTGTAGTAGCCCCATGGGAGTTAAGTGTGGTTCAATCAGTATTAAAATAATGATCCATGTTAACAGGTGGCTTGGTAGAATGGCTGTGCTGTCAAACTTGAAAAGTCCATACTATAAATTCTGTTTTTTAATGGTTGTGTTGTGACTTGAATAGAAGAAATAGTAGACAGACTCACTCTGTATTTTAATTAACATCCAGATACTTCATGCTTAGCTATTAGGTACCTTAGTTAAAATGGCTTCCATGGGATTTAGAGAAAGTTGAGATGTAGAAAAAATGGGCCTGTATGTTATCAGAACATTTAGAGAGCTGCTGGGCCAGCAATTATATATCTCATCCATTGCCTGCATTTTGGGAAATGGAGACATCAACATTCTTGAATTTCAGATAGTGGTAGATTTGTGGTGTGCATTCTGGTGACTTTTACACTGTGAGCTGGGCAAGAACCATCCTATTTTAAAATATATATTTTACATAATGCTACCTCTATCAGACTTGCATGGTAGAAATGGTAAGTAGCCTTCCAAGCGTATGTGTCAATATCACTGTGTCCTTTGTTGAGTTCTCTCACCTGCTGGAGGAACCACTTCCATTTCTACAAACTGCTGGATAGATGAGAAGCCCACAAAAATGGCTTGTACATCTCTGATAGGGTATAGCAGGGAGAGAACTGGACATTTGTAGGACAGGGAATGAAGAGTGACAAAATCAGCTGCTTGGCTTGGTCACAGATGAATTAATGAAAACATTTTTAATAATCAGTGTTCTTGTTTGCAGCATAATTTTAATCTGCAAAATAAATCCATGGAGGCAATTTGAAGAGCAACAGTGGAAGCCCTCAGGGATGCCACACTACACTGATGACGCTGCAGTAGCTAGAGTGCCTGCAGAGGAGACTTGGAGTTTGAAGTAGTGATAACTTCTGAAAACTATTTGGGCCAGTGCAATTTGAATAGTACTTTCATGAAAATAAAGTAGCAAAATATGAGATAGTTTGGGGATTTTTGTCCTGGGATTTGTTACTTTTCTGGCATTTTGAAGGACATAAATAATGCTGCTGGTGATTGGGGTAAGGAATCAGCTCCTACAAATTCTGGGAGAGGACTGCCCCAACTGCAGTACCTGCTGCCTTATGCATCTCAACCTATTCTTCTGGCAGAAGAAGAAATCCTCAGTTTCAGAGTTTCTTTTGTAGGGCAGATGGGACTTACTTTGCTTTGCTGTCTCCAGGCAAGTGCTTATTTTGTCTATAGCAGCAAAGAGTGCTACATGTATCTTTAATACCAAAGAAGTTATCACTTCTGCATTTATGCTGGTTGAATTGTTGCTGTATGATTTTGTTATTTTTGGAGTCATTGCTTCTTAGTCATGATTTCACACCTTATGCAAAGGAAAGCAGGTAGGTCTATCTGCAACTTCTTTGCATAAGTGAAGAGATATTGAGAATTCTACCTAGGAGAGGATGCAACACCTGGGATAGGTGCTCTCTGTTTAGTATGTTGCTTCTATACATATATACATTCATTTCTCTACCAGTTTATGTTGTCATTATAAAAGATCTGAACTAAGATGGTGCCCCTCTGTTCTCCCCTCATGCTTTTTGGCCTGTATGAAAGCAGATTAAAAGGCAAGCTCTGTCTGAAAGCTCTGTGTCAGCAAATTGATTTTGCTCATGTTGATGGAAAAAGCAGGGAATAAGATTTGTTCTTGAGTCACTTCTTTCTCTATGGAAGATGAGAGTGAAGAACATCTTCCAGTGAGCAGATATAGTGTTCTTTTCCAGAGCCAGGGAGAGCAAACCAGAGGTATGATATCTTCTCACTGCAGGGCAAAAGAACAGTTTGAAGTGAAACAGTGAATGGTTTCTTAGAAACAGATCTTCCATGTCTGCTACATCTGTTTTGGCTTCTGATGCAACTGGCTATGGAAAAGCCTTCACCATCTGGGAATTCTGGATTGTCATAGTAAGCATCAGTCCAGTATTATTCCTTTCTCAGTTCACAAATCAGAGAAGTGACAATGAATACTCTTGAATGGCTTGGCTGGGGCCAAGGGTAGAGAGGGAGTTAGAAATTAAAACTGAAATGTCAGAGAGAGAAGAAAAATTAAAACAAAACAAAACAAAAACAATCAAACAAAAAACCACGAAAAACAAACAAAAACAAAAAACAACCCAATAACATGAAAAGGAAAGAAAAATCTTCTCAACCAATCAATCAACCAACAGTACAGTGGCCATAAAGCGGAATTCACCAGTTTCTGCTACCTCATTTGGGAATGGATGCCAACAGAGAAAAGGGGGAGTATCTGACTATAGAAATTAGTCTTTGAAATACAGGACTGCCTTATGGGGAAGAAAACCACAACTGTTCATTTGTGTGTGGAGTGAGGGGGTGGAATTTGTTATCTTTTAGCAGATCCAGGGAAAGATAATTTAAATAATGACTCAGGCTTGTGGGATTATTTTCACATGTTTTGGACTCTTTTAAGGTCTTCTTGCTTTACTGATGACTCTAATGGTTGTGTGTCCCGCTCAAATTTAAGCTATTAAAAGCTCTGTGGCTTTCTGCAGGAAGAAAGCCACTATAGGGAAGGAATGATTCCCTTTCAGATGCACAACTAGACATTTTATATTTTGTGCATTTTAAAATGTTATATTGTGTATGAGAGGGAGGCATTTTGGAAAACTGGATTTCTATTCAAGCTGATAAGCATGGCTAGTGGAAGAGTCTTTTAAAGAAAAAAAAAAAAAGTCATTTTCCCTTAGAAATCAGAATGTCCTCTTCCTATTCTGGGAACACTGGGAACACTGCAGCACTTCATGCTTCTAAAAACAGTTTCAACAAGCTGCCTTTTCAATCTGATAAGAGTTGTGTTTATTTTTACTTTCTTTAAAAAACACAGTTCTTATAAAGCCTACATCCTGAAAAACAAACAAACAAAAAAAAGGAAGTTGTGATACATAAGTCTTCTATAACAGGTGTGTCAAACTCGTTTTCACCGGGGGCCGCATCAGCCTCGCAGTTGCTTTCAAAGGGCTGAACGTAATTTTAGGACCGTATACATGTAACTACTGCTACATTTATACATGTAATTACTACTACATTTATACATGTAATGACTGCTACATTTATACACTCTTAAAATTACGTTCAGCCTTTTAAAGGCAAACGTGAGGCTGATGTGGCCCCTGGTGAAAATAAATTTGGCACCCCTGTTACAGAAGATTGTAATCATGTTGTTTTCAGCTAGAAGTATCTTCGCCAGTCACTGTAAGCTCTTTTAAATCATAGGACAAGGTAAATAATTCAAAACTGTATCATGTATTTGTTTTTGGTTTTCCAGATCAGCAATTACTTTGGCCTGAATACAACAAGGAATAAAATTTTAGCAGAGTGGTATCAGGCTGCACAATTCCCATTAACGTTAATGGGAGTTAGATGACTAAATCCCTATGCACAGCATGGAAAATTTACCCTCCAGGTTGAATTCTTTTCTTGATACACAGGACTGAAACTGTTCACACTCTAGTAAGTCTCCCTTATGTGTACAGGTATGTGTTCAGGGTGATCAGCCAGAGAAAAAAATAATGAAGAGCTAGATGTTGATTTCTGTGCAGTTCTCCTAGGTTAGCATTACTATAAAAATGATTTCATCACCTGATTTTTTTATTTGTTTGTTTTTTGTTTATGGAGTTGGTGGGTTTATTTGCATTAGCTCCATACTCAAGCTCTGTCATCCAGGAACTGATTCATTATTTCACTGCTGACTTCTTCCTCTGTTCCTCGACCTCTATAATCATTTTAGAGCATTATTGAATTCACTAATAGGATTGAGACCTCTGTATTATACTTTTAAGGAAATTCTCCAGGTGGATTTAGGTAGATGACATTGGTCATAAGACTTCTAGTGATAAAGGAAATGAACAAAATGTATTTGAGAGAGAATGAGCTACTGGTAGTTAGGGGCAAAAGCAAAGCTATGTAGACCAATATTCCCTCTTACCTTTGGAAACAGCAAACTTTTTAGGGGCAACACAAAGGCACTACTTAGAAACATTCTCTTGAAAATGTAGAGGTGACCATTACTTTCTGTAGGTTACTGCCAAAACAGTCTGTACTGTTATTTTTCCTTAATACTTTAAAAGTGAGGAAGGATATCCCTGCCCATCCTATGCTTAGGTGTTTTCTCCAAATCACTCGGAGTCCTAACTTCTGGTATTGCTGCTTTTCTTTTTTAACTCTCGTATTCTGTACTGTGACAGGCTTTGAATAATCATTCTTTGATTACTTTGGAGACCCAGTGGCCTAAAGGATAAGGCACTGGCCTCCTAAGATAGGCATTATGGGAATGAGTCCTAGCTGCAGTGACTCACCACCCTTCCAGCATGTGCCTCGGTTCAACAGGCATGAGGCCCTGGATGGGGAATGCAGTGACTTGAGAAATAGGGGACAATAGCAGTACATTGCTACCCAGCCTTAGAAGGAGGAGGGTCCATTCCCAAATAGGAATGCAGTGGACTGGACCTACCAAGTTAGGTATGAGGCTTTACAAGCAGAACCAAACTACAACATTGAGGCAGGTTGTAAAAGGTGACAGAGCCATCCAGCCTCCATCAAAAACAGCTACAGGAAGCCAAAAAAGGCAGCTTGTGATTGAAAGAACAAAAGGCTCAATATGCAAGCCTGACCCACTTCTGAGGGAAGTACTGCCTCGTTGGGGCCAAGATGAAAGGTGTAAAAAATTTACTGCCCTGATTAAAGTCTTAGACCATTTAGGACATGGTTTAGTGCTTGAGTTAGGTTGTTGTTGGACTCTATGATCCTGAGAGTCTTTTCCAACCAAAATTTACATATTTTCAGCTGAACCCTGTTTTGTTACTAGAAAGTAACATCCTCAAGATCCTGTAAATATGGAAGGTCATTTGAAGGTTACTGCATCCTTTCATTGTCTACACTCTGGATCATGGGACCTAGGAAATTTCATATGATATTGTTTGTTATGTAGGTGTAGTTGCAGGATTTTGCAGGAAAGGTCAATATGCTGCAGTGCTCTGTGCCTCTGGCAAGCCTGCTGCTTGCCTCGGTGAGTTCACTGGATAATGTTTACTCTCTACTTCCAGTGGCACCTCTCAGCTTTCATAGGTCAATGCATGGTAACTGTTTCACCTCACCAGTGCTTGACCTGCTCACCTATCTCTGGCCTATGGATAATCACCGATGTACTTTCACACTAGTCCTCTGCAGGACTGCTCACAAATCTACCACAGACCACTGTCTTTCCAGGACTCTCCATTTCTGTCCATGGTGCTGTTTCATCTTCATATCCTATACCTGTAGCAATTCTGCCACTCCTCAGTATGACTGTGTATCTTTATTTGGTCTATGTGAAGTCAGTCCTTCACCCTTCCCTGCTGTCCATCAGTTACAATCAGTCAGGCACTGGCCTACATGAAGTCACAACATACAAGACATCCACTCCTCTGTGACTGCTAAGTACATGAGGAATTCATACTTTATGACTGTTTCTCTCTCAAAGACTCCTGTGCAAAGTTTTGTTTCTCCCTTATTCTCTCCTGTTTTCAAGTAACACCATCCTTAAGAAACTGCTCACCCAAAGGTGACAAAGCTCAGCTTCAGTTAGGCACTGAAGTTTCCTCATTAGAGGACTTGCTGTACTTCTCTCAGCTGGTCTGTTGCAGAAGGCATTTTACAGCACTATGGTAACGACATAAGTCACAGTCTGCCCCACAAGGGATCCCAACTTGTTTTTCACCTGTGAGCCATGGTTCATAAATGACTCTCTTGGAAAGTATTTGTTGGTTTATGGGTGTTGTGTCACATCTGGCCATCAACTGGCAAGTCTCTTCATGGAAATATCATTGTTTTCATTTTTTTGCACACATCCTGAAGGCGCAGGGCAGGCTGATCCAAGTTACAGATTCTGTGAATCTCTCCTTTCCTGCCCTGAGCAATGTGTCTTGCACATTTCTCTGTCTTGCAGTGCTGCCATGAGTTGATTCCACAAAGTTTGGGTCCAGTTGGAAAATAATTGCTCTTTAAAACTAGGATTTAGTTTCCAGGGAACTGATCCATCTAAAGAAAATATCCAGTTATATAAATGTGACTACTGGCTCAAGAGAGTGGAGGGATGGGTGTGTAGCCACATGGCACGGGGCAGGCAAAAATTTAGGACCAAAACCTTTATAACTTACATCAACCTGTGTTGTGAAAGGGCAGCTTACCAACCGCCTGCGTAAGCTGTGAGCCTGTTAGATTAAGTGCTCACAGGGCTCACAGAGAGGAGACCAGTGGAGGCTGCCTTAGAGAGTAACAAAGCATGATCCAGGGAGGGTCCTGCTCAGGACTCACTCTCAGTTCCACTCTATATTTGTACACTGCTCTGTTGGAAGCCCAAATTCTGCTTTTGCCTTTGGTGGGGGTAGGGGGAGAAGGTTTGAACACTATGGCAGTCTCCCTGGAGGGTCAAAGTTCAAGCGGGGGTTTCTAATTTGGGTATATATAAAAATACTGTATGTTTGTATACCGTGCATATGTATATACATATACCTATACTAATGTATGGATTTAAGGGGAATTAGAGCACTTTTTATACTTCAGAGTTATATAAACTTGTGTATGTGTGTTTGTGCTTTTAGTCAAAAGGAAGCATTGCAATTAGTTGTATTTTTCTTTTATAAACCAGCTCTATAAATATTTGAAAAGAACTAACACACTTTGCAAATATTTAGTTAATGGTCTTTGTTGAAATGAAATTTCAAAAAGCTCTAAAATCATAATATCCTACCAGTATTAAGAGGTCATTTTATGTATGTGTGAATGTTCCAGTCGAAGCCTGCTTCAGCCAAAACATCTGTTCAGTTATCTGTGATTGATGTGTGAATTTTCTGGCAAAAGCCCCACTCAATATTTTTAATAGTGAATGATAAAGTAGAAGTTATATTTGTAATGTTTTAAAATCATGTGCAGAAGTTATATAACCAGATCTGGATCTATGTGGTTACTACTATTTAAACTACTGTTGGGGTGTATGATATATGAGAATCCAGTGTTTTCTGAACAAGTACAGAAGAAAAAGGTGGATCCTGTATTACCAAGATTATCATTTGAGTGTAAGGAAATAGAATGGAGCATCCAGTTGTTGTAAGAGTAAAAAGAATCAGTAATATGTGCTATCTTCTCAAACTTGTGTGAGATCTTGATCTGACCAAATAACTTTATGGTTAAAGATATTACAATGAATTTAAATTATCCTTGACCACAAATGTAATATTTGTGCACTATGATTGCCAATATAGTTATGTAGTAATGGAAGGCAACGACACTATTTTCTGTATTGTTTCTTTAGTAAGCCAAAATACACCGTTAGTTAATTGCCATGCCTTAGTCTACTCATTTCCCAGTTACTGTCTAAATCTTCTGATTGTTTTTGCTTGTTCGCTTTTCTTGCTCTCAGTTTTGCAGAATAACTCCAAGTCTCTCATATCAGGATATTCTCCCTACTGCATACCAAGAAAAAAAAAAAAAGCATCTTGTAATCAGTATTAAACAGATAGAGTCAGTGAGACCCTCTGCAAATAGACAGGAAAGATTTGACTTAGGCATCCTTAGCCTCTGAGCAACAGGCAAGACTTGCAGAACTCTCCTGAGAATAGCTGGTTTTTGCTATGCAAGGTTTGGTTATTCTGTTGCTGAACATATCTTCCCCTTATTAAATCACAGCCCAGCATAGTGTGTATGCGGCTTTGTTACATAGCATCCATTTTATGAACTTTTACTATTTATCAGAAAATAATAGTACTTACTAATATTATTCATTGTGGTAGAAATATGGGAAAACTATAGCAGAAACATACAAATGCAAAGGTACAAACATGTTAAATGTGATGCAATACTTAAATATTTTTTAAAAGATTGTCTAGACAGAGATACCATGTGATTTTCTTTAAGTGTGCTGATGCAAACAAAAACAAGCAAAAAGATTTATGAAAATGACAAAATGAAAGTACTTCCAATGAGGCATAAAATAGATTTCAAAATGTGGATTAAGGTGCTTACTTCTATCAGTGAACAGGACTATATTTATTATAGAAATCTGGTAGTGATTTCCTGTAAATTTTGACTTGCAAGATACCACCAGGTTTGGAATAACAAATCTTATATTTTTGCTTTGCTAATTAATTTCCCTCAAGGTACAAATAACTTTGGCATTGTATCAGTTTAATATTCATATTTTGCTTTCTATCTGCTAAGTATTTTTTTCAGAATTGAATGTTAATGGCGCACCTGACCCTTATGTCTCTACAAGCGATTTGTTCAGCTTTGTACATAAATATTTATAGTTCAATGGCAATCAAAAAATAAAATCTTACTGATTTTTTTTTTTTTTTTTCTGAATGGTGGTATAAAATGTATTGGAGAGCCTACAATTTTGTAATGCATCAAGCTTTACGAAACATTGTTATAGTAATGACATTTGCTAACAGCTAATTTCAAGAATTCTAATAGAAGTTGAAACTCACATTTCAGTTACAATGATTTTTTTTTTTTACTTGACAGATGACTGGTAAAATAGGCAAGAGGCAAAATATAGCTGATGGCTAATTCCTCTTTCATTTTTTGTGTTACAAAGGAGCAAATTTGCACTTGTAAATCCAAGATTCCAGATTTATGGCTGTAGAGATGAGTGCTAAATCTGTCAAAGATGGATTATGACATGTAAAAAGCATGATGGATGAATGCAGTATAGTGTTATGATTGAATGTCTTGTATTGTGGGTACCTATGTATTGTAATAAGTATTCTACAGATATCAACTGAGTGATTGTCTTTTGGGCCACAATTTTTGGGAAGCTGAGACTAGCAGTATAGATGGGAGAGATACCTGATGTGGTAGTGTACTGAGGGTTGATTTTCAAAACTGTTGATAATTCAGCACATTCTACAGATATCCCTAGAAAGTGCTGGCTAATCAACATTTCTGTAAATTGAATATATTCCATTCTCTACCTGATTTCAGTAGTGATTATCACAGCCCTGTGGGATAACATTATTTCCAACCTAGGTACCACATTAGCTGAGAGAGTTTGGTCTCTTAGAGCCCCAGAAATAGCATAATACTGCACTTTCCATCTATGAACGAGGTATTTCTTGGACACTGATTCCAAGCCTGTTTTCCAAGCTTCTCATGTTAGGCTCAGCTGCAATGTTTCAAGCAATTATTTTTCTTTGCTTGATGATTTGCTCAGATTGCAGGTCTGTTGCTGCTGCTGTTACTGCCTTCTAGTCAACTGCAGAGCCTGCAAGCATCCAACAGACTTTATCAGCATGGTCTCCACACTTCATCTGAATCATGGTTGTGCCTCACTGGCTGGGAAATACTTCTATAGAAAGTCCTTGGAGGCAAGGAATTAGTCCCAGAGTCACTGTGGCTCTGTTATACCCCTGCTGACGCTGAGCAGTTGGAAATGCAGTTTGGTTTCTTGCATCATGTGTATTTAGTAGAAGAAAAAGAGGGATACTTTTACCTGAATTTGGTCACTTTGCTGGTTGAAGAAGTACAAGAAATGCCATTGTACTCTTTTGCAATCTCTCTTGCCTCTTCCCCACACTTGGCTGTACAATCTAAACGAAATAGCACCAGGATTGTAAATACAAACTAATAATAATATAAAAGGTATGATTGTTGCAACTAACTGCAGTAAAGTACTGTAGTCTGGAGATGAGATGAACTCCCTTAAAGAACATGTGCTTTGAAGAAGTTTAAATTGTAACACTGACAAGATAGGAAAGGATATTTTTTTATACTCAGATGTATCTTGACTCACCCAGTATGAGATCTTTTGTTTCAAAAGAGAAATTGCTTTCCGGAGCAGGCATGGAGCATACTGTGCTTTTTGTGCGGGCTTTTTTGTTTCTTTGGTTGGTTTATTTATGGCTGTAGAGATGAGTGCTAAATCTGTCAAAGATGGATTATGACATGTAAAAAGCATGATGGATGAATGCAGTATAGTGTTATGATTGAATGTCTTGTATTGTGGGTACCTATGTATTGTAATAAGTATTCTACAGATATCAACTGAGTGATTGTCTTTTGGGCCACAATTTTTGGGAAGCTGAGACTAGCAGTATAGATGGGAGAGATACCTGATGTGGTACCTGTTTCTTTGCTTGGTTTATTGTTATTGTTGTTTTGTTTTTCCTCCGTATTTTTCTTCTTGAGATTGAGTTTGCTGAAGTAGGGGTTCAGTCTTTCTTGCTTTAATCCCCCTACTGGTAACATGCCTGTTATCTGGTCTAAAGATAGACTTCCATATCTTACTGCTTCATCTGGAAAACTGTTTTGGGTATAAATCTCTTTGCAGATTAGTGTGTCTCATTCCCTCAAGGGGAATTACATTTTGCCCTTTTTAACATTAACTCTTTGGCCTCAAGAAGTTTGTTGATTTTATTACTGATAATCAAGTTTGATATTATGTACTTTACAGAATATTGGTTTATTTGCCAGCTAATTTGGCACTGAATGTATCCAGGTCAGCTGATTATGTGTTTTTCCACTGAAACTGTGAAATACAGGAAGTGGTAGACACCCTTCTCCGTTCCTCTTTGAGGAAATCTGCTTTGAGTGGTATTTTTTCACTTTTTTATCTTGTTGTTATTTCTTGTATTTTTCAATCTCAGAAGATCTATTGATATTGTGATATGCTTTTGTAGCAAGAAATTTGTGTTATTGACATAGGAGAAATTTGCTGATAAAGTTATTCTAAAGAAATAGGAAAGATTTTACTTTACATCTGAAAGTCACATTTTTTATGTTGTAGTAATCAGTGGCCATAGATAAATAGTTGGAAAATAACCACAAAAAATCAGTAATTCTGAAATCCAAAGTGTGCTTTCAAAAATAATTAAAATTTAATGTAAATCCTGACATGTTTGTTGCCCGCCTCCATATAGGTTCTGCATTGAGTGCTTCAGTAATGCAGAGGACTCTGCCTTTTTTTGTATTTGGCAGACTTAACAATCTATTCTACATTTGTGCTTGAGTTTCTAACAACTCATTTTCATTCTGTTGTGTCCCATTAAATGTTTCCATCTTCTTCAGGGGAAGCCTACCTGTGTTTTTAGGCTTCCTGTATCATTTTTTATCCAAAAACTTTTTCTGTTTATAGATGAGTAGGAAGATTTTGGTTGGAAAGGTAGTAATGCCATGAAGAAACATTGCAAAGGATGTGTAAAGTCAACTCTTTCATTCCACAGTGCTTTTTCTAAGGTTATATAGTTTCTTTTAAAGCATTTTGGCCAGATCTTTCATTCCAAGGTGTTCTGTTCTTTGCTTATACACACTAGTATATTCTTTAACTGTTTATATTCAGAAGTGGGAGTTAGAGAGTAAAATAAACAGGACATTAACACCATCTCTGTTGGTAGAAATGAAGAAAGGCAGACTGTCAAAATGTGTAAATTATTACAACTTTGCTTAAGGTCTGAAATTTGGACTGAAGTATGCTTGCTTCACACACTGTTGAGCAGCTAAAAATAAACCTAATTCTGTGAACTAGGTGGAATTTACCTTCGCCATCAGTGAACAAGCCTGTGCTTTGCATCTTTACAACTGTGCTGTGTGACTGCTTGTCTGTCAGGAGTGGAACAATTTGGAGCTGTTAGGGATTGCTGCTAATACTGTTGCAAGAGAATCTGCAGTCATTAATGAGGATCCTGTTATACTAGGTACTATATGGCCATACAGTAAGTCAGATCTGTACCCAAGAGAAATAATGAAAATAGAAAAGGGGAAGTTTGGCAACAGGTAGAAGAGATACAGTTTTAGAAGGAAAATGTGAAAATTATAAGATGGGTAGTATGGCAACTGTCTGTACCCATACACTCTTTTTGTTTACTGTATTATTTGAGCAGCTCTCAAATTGTAATGTATTTATCCCCACAAACACCTTTTGATAGAAAGGAGGTCCGTTATCTTCATTTAGTCAGTGACAGAAATAATTAAATTACTTACCTACAATTATATAGATAACATGAGTAGGGAATTGCTCTAGACTGACATCCCCATGTCATGACATTCTGGGTCTTGATGTCTCACCCAAACTATTGCACTGCCCTTTTTATAATGTAACTGACATACACTTTAATATGCATGTTTGGCAATAAACTGATTTTGTATCTTAGATACAAAATATTAAATTTAGCACAGTCCTTGTACAGATAGACATTCAATACCTTTGGCACAAAACATCGACTCTTTCACAGTTGCTGTCTGAATCTGGCAACGCCATGTCATTCCATCACGTGCTACCCGTGCAGGGGGCCAACAGCCCAGTATTTGGCTTGGGTTTTGTAAAACTTATGTGACTAGAGTTCTGTGATATAACATGAAATTGTGTTTTATTTGCGTTTTCACATCACATGTCGTTTGCCTCAGTTTCCAGGAGACTAGATGTTAATTTCAAACAATTACATTTGCAGACGTGACTGACCCGTTTGGTGACGGAATAAATGGGAAGATGATTACTTTTACTGAGCTACTGGGACCTGTCTTCTCCTCTGTGATCCCTACAAACTGTCTCATTGTTGCTTTCCAAGTGTGGCTGGTATTACCCATGTCAGCAAGAGATGACTGCTTGTACTATCTGGAGTTATTAGAAACTTGCTGTCTGTACATATCTGGTATTTTTCTGTCTATTTATTAATCACAGAAGGATAAAATGTTTAAGGACCAGGTACTTTGTCTTTCTAAGAAGGAAGTTTACATGCTTTGGGTTTTATGATATATGCCTTTCCATTCCCTATGTATATATATTTTTTTTAAATCATAAGAAAGATTAAGAGTTCCCTTGGACTCCCTTAGCCAGTAGTTAATCACTTCTATTCAGCTTATTTCTACCCTTCAGTGTTCTTCTTTTCCTCCTACTAAGGTACACAGCAGCAATCTGTTTCTTTGCACAAGTATTTTAAAATAACTGATTTCCTTTAATATAAACATCATATATAATGATATTCCTTTAATATAGGATAGGAGGTGAGTGACTTCATGATGAGGAAATAATAAGAAAGTCTTACTAAAATGTAACATTCAGCAATTAATTTTGTATTTACAGAGTTGATAGGAGCGATATGCTAACCACAAAAAAACCTGAGGCTTTTATACCAGAGTATTACTCTTTTTGCCCTTTTTTATCTTCTTACCTGTGACTGATGAATATGATACCTTTAGCATCATGTGTTCTACCTCATATTAGAGGTGCCTAAATAAACTGTTGAAAACACTTCATCTTGAGGTGACATGGCTTATACACATCAAGTGGGTTGTCTGAGGTTAGGTGGGAGTCAAATTTGCCTGACAAAATAATGCCACTACAAGAAATCTTTGAGCTGGGTGTGCAGTACTCCATCTTTCATGTGTTGTGCTCTTATGAAGCAACAGGACTTCTTCACAGACTCCTGTTGCAATAGAGAATGCTTCATGGTGCATCTCCTCAGTCTGTGGCCTGTCTGTGCAAAGGCTGGAATTGAGAAACTGTTAACTGGTAGAGATTAATACAAGCATAGAAATTGTCTTATAGTGGTTCAAAAATAATTCATGTTACAGTTGGACAACTGTAACTATCAAAATGGATGAGAAATAGGGATGTGACACTAACTTAAGAATGGCAAACTTCTCACTTGATATCTAACTTTTGTAGAAACCTAAGTTCAATGACAAAATTTTCGGGCAGAGAAAGCTTCTCTACTTAGTCCAACCATTTTTCTTGCCTAGCCATGTTACACTGCATTCAACTTTTAGTTAAAAAAATAATGACTTTTTGAGTTTTCACTAACCAAACTATAATCAATAAGAGTACATTCTTTATATACATCTATTTGAGAGCTTTTGTAGTTCTAATTGTTTTATTTTTCTGCTATGGCCTTGTTGGTGATAAGTTTGCAATAAATCTTAGATGACAGTTGATGCAGGCGCTAATGTATTTAACTGTTAAGGCATGAAAGATAGAAAATGTCTCCTTTGAGAAATTCCAATTTTATTCAGCATATGCATTTCCACTATAGAGAGAAAAAAAAAGTAATAAAACTGCTGTTAAAGTCCTGCTTTAAACCACTAAAAATACATGATAGACTGAAAGAAATACCTGGTATTTTTTTCTTCACGTGCTGTTTGAAAACCAAACCAGATTTTCTTCCATTTAGCTTCAATGCTGAGTTTTCCTATTGAATTGGGAAGGCCCAATTCAACTTCACAAAATAGAAAAAGATCCAAGACATAAATATATCTTGACTAATTCAGAAGCAACTTATTGAAAAACATCCACTCTCAAAACTTAATTGAAGAACTCTGTCATATGGAATACAGATTTGACAAAAAAAAGGGATCATGAGAGCAACAAATCTGTTCATCATCTGCATGGCAATACTTAGTCATTTGAGTAATATAATCAGGGAGTGCAATGATATAGACATTGAATAATGCAGGGCCAAGAATAAAATCTGGTGGGACATCAGCTGTAAGTGAAAAATGACTTGATTAAGGATGGTTGTATTAAACAAATGAATGGTCAGACAAAAATAATGTTAGCCAGCACGTTAACTTTGATAATACATCTAGAGTACAATGAATAAGCAATGGTGGTTGTGAGTACTCAAAATACAAGACTGACAACATTCATTAGAGCAAATATGAAATTCTATTCACAAGCACATGTACCTTATCATTTTGGGTGAAAAATTAAGTGACACCATTTAGTGGGTATCTCCAGTAGACAGTTATGAATCCACTCTGGCAGTGAAAAAAACATGTTCCAACTTTTGGTAATGTCTGCAAGACAATAAATGCTCTGGGAATAAGTCAGTTAAACAGACCTTTGTCAGTCATCACAATTATAATGGCAAAAAGGGCATGCAAACAGAGAACTGGAACTGCTGCAGGTGAAGGCTGAAAGAGTGGGGAAAGGAGCCTTAGCAGACCAGTAGCTGGTATACATTATGTTGGTAGCTCGATAGAAAACTGGATAGAAGGTTTATCCCTTGAGATATGATATGAAATTGATGATATAAAATTTATTTTAAATTTCCTTGATAAATTTTAATGTTAGGAAAATATAGGAAGATGTGGGAAACAATCTCAAGGTAAATATTCAGTTGACTATTTTTCTGTACTTTTTGTTTACCATGCAACCTGGTCTTGTTTTCCCTGTTTTATTTACTTTTAATTAGTCTTTATTAAAAGGATCTCAGTTTCCTATCATGTGGTGATTTTTAAGACATCTAAAGATTTTTAAGGCTCTGAACCCTCAGCATATGATATCACTTTGTGAATAACACAACTTTCCAATGTATTTTTGTTCAAATATACAAAGGCTGTATTCTTCATCTGGTCTTTTCTCTCAAATTGTCTGGCTGATTTTGTCTGCAATCTGTGTAGTCATATGAGCCTGTCCTGGAAACAACCAATTAGCTTAGATTGTCCCTCCTCTTGCCAATGTGGAATATAGTTCCCCAGACAGAAGACACATGCTTGATTTCAGCCAAAAGCTGAGAAAAAAGCCTCCTGATCTTCACCAACTGAAATACAAGCTCTCATCTGCTATTAATACATTTTCAGCAAATGATTACCGGAACATCTGCTCATGCCCAGTAAATTTTTACTTCCTTCTCTTAGCGTTGCCTTCCCCAGTGGATGGATGAGAGAGATTCTGCAGCTTGTTCTGCTCTTAAAAATAACATCAGTCCACGTTAGCTGAAAATGAGGTAGTGATCTTTGTAGTTCATGTTGCAGCTATAAAGGAAATAAGAATGATATGATTGCAATATGAACAGTAGGATTCCATTTTTGTTTGTTTGTTTTTTGTTCATTTGTTTTGTTTTATTCAGGAAACATCATGAAACATTCAGGAAATGTATGTAATGTGTGTAATGCATATAAGCATTTATACACTTTGAAAATATGAAATACTGATTCCAAAATTCTGATAGCACTGTAATATGACAGCTTTGTTTGGAAATCAATGTAAGTAGTAGGAAAAATAAAACAAAACAAAACAATTCACTCTGGCTGAGTAGAGAGGTTTTTCTGAAGTAAATGTGCAACAATTTTTTTTTAGATTTATACATACATTCAGACTGTGAATCATATTTCTCTTTTTAAAAATTTTCTTAATTCAAGCATTTTGATGAAGAGAAATTTCTTTGAGTCAATTTCCAACATAAGATGCAGTATTTCCATGAGTATATCCTATGTTTCCAGTTTTGTAGTTATGCTGCTTGTTCATTAGAGTGACAATAATCTATGTGCATTAGCATGCTTTCTCTAGACTTATGCAACTGTTTGTACATATAACAGTCATCTACTCACAGGTGGACACCCAAGATTTGTATTTAACCTCAACATGTAACCCAACTATATTCCTCATTAAAATGGACACCCTACCTCAGCTTTCTTGTTTCACTTCTAAATTTCAGGACACATGAATAAATGCAAATAGAGATTTATGCTCCACTGAAGGAAGTGGACTATTCTGATCCTTACACACAGATGAGTGGGAAAATGCAAAGTGACTGTACCACAGCAATAAAGCACCCAAATTGACACAGCTATGCAAAAAATCATTAACCTTATAATTTCTTTCCTGGACCTATGTCAAATCTTTCAAGCCTGCTCCTGTCCACTTCCATGTCTTTTCCAAAGTATGTCCTCAGATCCTCTTTCTAATCTGCCTCCTGCTTTTTATTCTGTGTATTTCCACAGCAACCATTAATCTGTATAATTTACTGATGTAATTCATTTTTGTGCATTGAGAAAAAGTCTGTATCAACCTGTTTACTTTTCATTTTCATGCTTTTTGCAGGAGTGCTGCTTTCTGATCTTAGAGTGCCTTTGTGTAGGTCACATGTGCTACCAGGACAGGACCCTCTCAATAGCCCAGATCACAGCAAACTAGATGTACAGTGGCCCTCTTGTATAGTCTTGTGCCTCTGCACAGCATAACCACTTATTTACATAAACATTAGGCTCATGTCTCTCTTCAGAAATTAATTTTGAATGATTTGTTTAGGATTGCTACTCCAGCTGCAGAATTTTAGAGCAGTGAATGCTGGGCCTGATTGCCTGTAAGGAACTACTGATCTGATGAAGTCTTCAGAAAATAGTCGAGCAAAACTGAAAATGTGAAGCTAAAGTAAAGCCCAACTAGAAGAGAAGAAATATTTTTTTCTTTGTTGTTTTAGACAGGCACAAAAGCCCCTAATGAACTCAGATGACTTCCAAAATAACTGAGTGTGGAAGCCGCAGGCTTCTGACTCACACAGTTCCAAAATCTGGGATTGTAGCCTTCTGTCTTCTTGGTGCACACACAGCTACACTGTAGGCAGAAGATTAATGGATTTTAGAGCAGCTAAAGATTCAGCTTTTTAAAGAAAAGGTCACTTTTAAACCCAGTTGTAACAGAAGTTGGTTATTCTCCATGATTGGAGAGTTGACATCTTGAAACCTTGTTACTGTGTTCTGTGGGATAATATTGAAATACATTGTTTCCACTATTTTGTGTTACAGAATAAGAGCCAAGGATTGAGTTTTGTCCGTATACACGCACCTTGGCAAGTACTTAGTCGAGAAGCAGAACTCCATAAAATAAAAATGCCTACTAAAAAGGTAAGTATCTTCCATCTTCTATGGAGTTGTATGAATGAAGAAGGGTGGATCAGAATGGTAGTTAAATGTACAGAATCCCATAGAATTACTTTATTTCAAAGCCAGGACAAAGGAACTGCTAGGCCTATTCTTTCAAGTTACTAATTATTTTGAGATGATTTACTGCTCAGAATCAGATTTAAGATGGGATTTTCAAGGTGATTTCAAAGGCCACAGAGGCAGCTGGCTGACAGACGGCATTCAGAAGAGTGATGACAGAGGTGAGTTTTAAGGAGGGTTTTGAAAACTAAGAAGTCACTGGCTGTTTGAATTTTTGTCAAGGAACTTTCCTCAAAGGTGAAGTGCAGTATGGGAGATAGAATGATGGCTAGTCATTGCCTTAAGATTTCTCTAAAGTCTAGAGATGCTGAGAAAGTCTGTTTTGGTGCTATCAATGACTTAGTCCATCCAGAGTTGCCCATTTTCAGAAGAACTTTGGCTCACTATCCTCTTTACAGTCGTAGTAATTGAGAATATCTAGAGCTTCCAGCGAAGTTGCTGGAAAATATAAATTCTGAAAAGCAGATCCTGAAATTTGTGGTCCTGCAATGGTTTAGTATGCTGGCCAACAACTCCACTAAGGTTAGTGCAACTGCCTTGTGCTTTCAGTTAGTGATACTCATCGGCTGAACTACTGATTTCATTTTTTCCCACAGGGTTGTTGTTTTGTTTGTTGTCTTATTTATTTATTTATTTATTTTTATTGGTTGTTTCTACTCAGCAAAAGCTTTGAAAATGAGTAGGCTTGGACAGCTGCAGTACCTCTGTTGTTTTTGGCATGTTGATAGATATCTAAGTCCTTTCTAGAAATGGACTTACATATTCAACTCCTCTCTTTGATCCCTTCTCAACTTTGTTCCTTTTGTGTGTTTTTAGTGCCTGCTAATTTCTCCCTCCTTTTTCCCTCATGGGAATTTTCCCCTCTTAGCTTTTTGCAGATGCACCAAAGCAAATTTTGCACTATTTTAGCTGAGGAAAGTTGCCATCATATTGTTCTGCTTTAGGGTCTCCAGGAGCCAACAGTCTCTGGTGGCCACCCTAGTCACAAATAGTTCTGCATCCCCTTTGCTTCTCTGAATGGGAGAAAAAATGCACAATAAATCATAAAGCCCTAAAGACACAGAATCATCTGGGGTAAAGACATCTGAAAATATCATCAAATTACTTCATTTAACTCTTATCTATTACATTATTTACATCATCATTTTCTTTAAAGCAACACATTTCAATGAACTATTTAGGTCTGTGCACACTTTATGTGGAATGTGATTGTCATATATTGAAATTTATTGGATAGTATGACAAATATTCAATGAGCAAATGGACATGCAGTCATTGATTAGACAGTTATGAAAACAGTACTCAAGTTTGTACCTGTAATTTCTTTTGGTGTATAGAAGATGAAATTAAATATATCTACCAATAAGGAAACCAGATCTCAATTTTCCTGAAAATTCACTCTAGGGTAATAAGTTGTTTTGTGTAACTTAGAAGTATTATGATATTTTTAAGGAGAAGACTTCTGACAGCTCTTGTAGACTACATTATTTTTCTGTTATCTCAACAACAGAAATGGAGCACAACCAGTGTACTATGAGAAAGCAAGCATGACAGGAAAACTATGTTCATGTCTTCAGTTTGTTTTGTTCTGTTTTGTTTTGTTTTGTATTTTCCATTAAAGACATATAGTAGAGGAATTTCCTGTAAAGAAAACAAAATCAGCCAGCAACCACTAAGAATAAAATCATATTTTTGTTCAGAGGGACAAAAGATTGTTTTCAAGGTACATTAGGTATTTCCTCTGATGCTATTTTTATTTATTCGAACATCCAATGAAACCATAAAAACAGCATTTTCAGTGGAAAATATTTTCCACTTCTAAACATGTTGAATTTGTTGCTATTTTTTTTCAAGTGTTCAGTCTTGAATCATTTTTCAGGACAAGTCCCATGCTGGGAAAAGTTACTTCCTGAGCAATTTAAACTACAGGTATACTTCTGGATATGACAATACAGTTATTTTTGATGAATCACAACAGGCCACACTCAGATATCTGAGTATGAGAAATGAACAGTGTGAGAAAAAAACAGGACCAACTGGAAGCACTGGCCCTTTCCCATAGCTGTAATGTCTTCAGTATTAGTGAGCTTTGGTGGAATGCGTCACACAACTGCAGGGCTGGGATGGAGAGCTACAGGCTCTTCAGGATGGATCTGCAGGGCAGGCAAGGTGGAGGAGTTGCACTGCACGTAAGGGAGAAGTTAGACTTGAAGTTAGGGATGATATGGTAGAGAGCCTCTGGGTGAGGATTAGGGGGACTGGACTGTGTCTACTGGGGGACTAGGGGGACTGTGGGTGTCTACTATTGATTGCCTAGCCAGGATTATAGCATTGATGGATTATTCTAGAGGCAATTAGGAGAAATATCTGGATCAGTAGCCCTTGTCCTTATGGCAGATTTCAACTTCACAGATACTAACTGGGATTATCATACTGCTGTGACAAGCAAGTCTGAGAAATTCCTAAAATGTGTTGAAGATAATTTCTTGTCACAAGTATTCAGTAAGCCAACTAGGAAAGTTGCCCTGCTAGACTTGATATTTTTGGACAGAGAAGGACTCATGGGAGATGTGACAGTAGGTGGCTATCTTGGCCACAGTGATCACAAAATAGGTCAGTTTGAAGTTTTCAGTGCAATGAGAAAAAAAAGTTCAACAAAGCTGTTACTTTAGATTTCAAGAGAGCACACTTTAAGCTACTCAGGGATCTAGTTAGCAGTGTCTCCTGGGAGTCTACCTTTGAAGATTTAGGGGTCCATGAGTGCTAGTCATTTTCTAAGCAGCAGCTTTTAAAAGCACAGGAGCAGGCAATTCCTGTATGTCATAAGTCAAAGAAATGGGGCACAAAACCAGTTGGTTGAACAAGGAACTCCTTATGGAGCTCAAGAACAAAGGGAAAGGGAAAGGAAAGGGGAGGAAAGGGAAAGGGGAGGAAAGGGGAAGGGAAGGGAAGGGAAAGGAAGGGAAGGGAAGGGTTTATCTCACAACGGCAAGAGGATGCCGGGACAGGAATTAGCAGGGCTCATTTGGAGAGCTTTAAACTAGATTTGAAGGGGGATGGGGTTGTAGATTGGCCTGCATCAGTGGAGCAGCACTGTAGAATTGATGAAGACTGGGAGGTCTCCCACCCCACTAGGGTGAAATCAGTGTGCTCAGCTTTCTCCCTGAAATGCATGTACACCAATGCACGCAACATGGGGAGTAAGCAGGAGGAGTTAGAAACCTGTGTTCGGTCAGGAGATTAGGATCTGGTGGCAATTACAGAGACATGGTGGGACAGCTCACATGACTAGAATGTGGTCATGGATGGCTATGTCCTTCTCAGGAAAGACAGGCCAGCAAGGCAAGGTGGTGGAGTTGCCCTTTACGTGAGAGAGCAACTACAATGTATTGAGTACTGGTTGAATGGCAGGACTTAAAGTGTTGTAGTGAATTGGACTGCATTTGGCTGGTGACTAGTCTCCAGCACTGTTCCTCAGGGCTCAAATCTATGGCCAGTTATTCTCAAAATATTTATTAATTATCTAGATGCAGGAGTTGAATTTACTTTTAGCAAGTTTGCTGATGATACTAGATTTGGAGGTGATATTGACCCTCTTAGGGGACAAGAGGCTTTGCAGAGATATCTAAGTAGATTGGATCATTTGGCAATAATCAACAGCATGAAATTCAACAGGAATGGATGCCAGATTCTGTGCTTGGGACAGAGTAAAGTCAGGCACAAGTTTAAATTTGGAGAGGAGCAGCTAAAAAGCAGCCCTGCAGAAAGGGACCTGTGGGTGCTGGTAAACAGGAGGCTCAGTATGAGTCAGCGGTGTGTGCCCTGGCAGCCAAGAGGACAAACAGCACCCTGAGGTGCATCAAACAGCGCATAACCAGCCAGTGAAATGAGGTGATTATCCTGCTGTATTCTGTGTTGGCACGGCCTGAACTTGAGCGCTGTGTACAGTCATGGGCCCCACAATTTAAGAAGGATGAAAAGGTGCCTGAATGCATCCAGAGGAGGGCAACAAAAGTGCTGGAAGGTCTGGAAGGAATGTCCTATGAGGAGGACATAATCTCACGTTTGGTAAGGTTGTCTGTGTTTCAGGAAAAATACCTTCATATCTCTGAAAAGCTCCCTAGCACTTTGCATCAATTTGATCAGTAAAAGCTAGGTCCTTGCACTTAAACCTGACACATGGTCATGAGCCTGGGCATTCTCTCTTCTAATGGCATGTGTACATGTGCTATCAGACCATACTCGCAACAGCTACCTAGGAATAATTTACTCTTCTGGGGCAGTATAATTGGCAGCAGGTAAAGTCCCTTCCTGCATTGTCTGCTCCCTCTGTTTCCAGTTGCAAAGTCAAAATAATTACTCTGCGTTTCTGTCATCTTCCTGCAGCTCCTAGTTTAGTTAGTAAGGATGTTTCTCCAATTAATAGTTCTGCACTGAGTTTTCTTCCGAAAGTTGCTTGTGAACAACAAGAACTTCTCTTTCTAACTGAAACCTTTATGAATTCAGGTGCTTGCTGTTATATATGAATATGTCTTTAGAGAAGATGCTTATTTTCATTACAGATTTAAACACACATGTACAGCAAATTATTTTTGTTTGTTTGTTTGTTTGTTTGTTTTAGTGGATTTTTTGAAGTGACACGCTAATGAACAATATTTTATTTGCTCAGATGTATGAAATCACAGAAGAAGGGGGAGTACTCAAAACATTAAATGAAATATGGTGCAAATTGACTGAACCTCTGCAACCCCAGGTGCCACAACAAGAAAATACCAAAATGAAAAGTCTGTCTTATCCATTTTCCAGAGAGAAAATATATTTGTGAGTACTTAGAATTGTGGTGAGCACTGAAGAAAGCTATAGCGTCATTTTAGTGTTGTCATTTTTTTCTACCTGAATTTCAATGAAAATTCAGAAATTCATTGAATGTTTCTGGAAATCCTGAGAAAATATGCAAGTTGTCAGGGGGGATAATACTTCCAAGTGATAAAAACATACGTCTGCATAAAATTAGATTTCTTGAAGACCAAGCAAATAGATTTGAAGTAAATGAACATGCATTGTCACTGGGCTCAGTTTCAGAGGATTAACAGAAATCTAAGTTGCAGGGACTTTCTGCTGGTGTTCTACTTCCTTCGGCTGGGCAAGGCACTGGAAGTAGTGCAACAAATAAAATACCTATGCTTTTAGCTGGAAGTGTAAAAGTCCTAACATCAAATCCCTGATTGTTTAGTTAAGGATATTTCTCCCTGTTTTGAAAAAAGAAAGAGCTTGTAAAAATCAGATAATATTTTTCCTCTTGATAGATTTATTATAGTAATTAAAACTTGGTTAAAAATATGTGAGGAATTCTTGACACCTGCCCTTTCACTCAGAATAATATTTCTTGTCCCAGTTGGACATAAAACACTCCTCTTCTTTTATTCGTTTATTTATTTATGTATTTATTTATTTATTTATCTATTTTATTTTTTTGCCCCACACGGGTGTCTCTTTGTATTTATGTCTGACAAATAAAATTCAGTAATAAATATAATGACCCACCATGTCATTTATTGTCCTGACTATTTTAATTAATACTGAATACAAGTCAAATACATTGAGAGGAATAAATTGGGATGGCTAGTTTCACATATGATGATTTTAAGGTTTAAGGGAATGCATAACTCTAGTGGAATAATTATTTGAAAGCAAGTGAAATGTTGACTGGTTAGTTGCCTGGGAAAGAGTAATGAACATCTGCATTAGGGTAGTTGAAACCTAATAACATAACCTCAGAATGTTATAGTGTTGAGGGTATGTTATAAGGAAAAGATTAAAAGGTCATCTTGTGTAAACAATAGACAAGCTCTCCTTACCCAAAAGGCATTTTACATTAGCTAATATTTTTCCATTTTTATGCCCACTATGATTGCAATCTAGGTAGAACTCTGAATGACTAGGTCTTAAATAGCACAGCCTGTTATGCTGTACTATTTCATTTATATTTCCTTTAAGCATCTGTTTTTCTTACTTGCTGTGGTTTCTAAATGATTTCTAAATCCGAATCTTATATTTTACCTTCCTCATTATCATCATGTCTGAAAACATAACTGATTTTTTTTCTTTCCAATGTTTTAGGTATAACATTAAAGACAAAGACACCTTTTTTGACAATGCTACCCGTAGCCGAATTGTAAGTAAACAAAAGTAACATATAACTGACTTCTTGTGCTGAATGGGATTTGATTTAATAAAGAGCATTGGTGACTATTTTGCTGATTTCAGCAGCTATGTATTTCTCTGTTCTTGCAAAACACTATGCAGTCATAAGTATTTAAGAGATACCCTCCTGGAGCTACCCGCTGGTCCAGGAGTCGGAGATGGTCTGTAGGGAAACACTGGTACTGACTCCTCTCCATAGTTCAAAGTTGTTATTAAGCCCTGTTTCCTAATCTTTAACCAGATTTTGTTCCATAAGAGGACCTCCTGTACAATCTTGTAGTAACTGCCTAGCTCCAGCAGTCTTTGGTGAGAAACCTTGTGTAATGCTGCTGAGATCCTGCTATGTTTCTAGGATGTTGGTGAGTCAAGATTCCTCTTTACATATGCAAAGCCAACTCCTCCCTAACACATTATGTTCATCCATACACACTTAGCTTTCATAGATACAGCATACTTAGCAATCACTTTATGTGCACCTTGATGTTATACTTCCAGATATGAAAGATAAATGTTTTTTTTACAAAGTTGAATTTAGTTTTGATTTTCCGTTCTTATACTTCATTTATCTTTAAAAGAATGTGACACAGCAGGACTTAGCCTACAGATGTCAGGGCAGATAATCCACCAGTAAGAGTTGTCATAGCATTTTTAAGCATTAACCAGCGGCCTCAAGTCAGGCATTTATATATAAGTAAAACAGACGATTTAAATGTAGATGCAAATGAACTCTACAGAAGCCTCTTATTTTAAAGTTCTATATTATTGCCAGATCCATTATGAAAATAATGCTAAAAGACAATTTGTGTGCTATATCACTGCTCTTTTCCACAGGTACATGAAATTTTGAAGCGCACACCTACAAAGGCCAGAAACAGCATGGGTAAGGAGGAGAGAAGATAATTCTACATGCTGTTTTAAAAGGAATTGTTTAGATATCTCACAGAATATTTTCTTTTCCAGCAGAACATAAAAGTATGCTTGCACATTTCCAAAAAAATAGAGATTGAAACAAATGTTTTTTTTCTGAGGAATAAAATCAGACTTTCTGGGCCATGGTTTGGATAGGACAAGGTAATGGGAGCTTGCTTTTTATTTCTACAGCTGCAGGATCCAGTATATAACTTGCTTTTCATGAGTTGCTATAAAATTGGATTTGGGTATTATATGATCTGGTTTTGAAAATTCAGATGTCAGCTACAATATGTTGCATTATTTCTTCTGGGAGCAGATTTTTCTTGCCATTTCAATAGAATAATACATCTTTCCAGGTTATTTTTATCACCGCATCTTTAAAAATTTTGTCCATGAACTGCACAATGAAACATGGTTAAACTATGACTGTTGAAGACATTGTGTGATACTTCTGGGGTAACTCTGAAATATTTTGAGCTTTTATTTTCTTGAGATTAAGAACATGGACAAGTGTACTTATTTTATTTTCTCTATTATTTTCTTTCATCTGTCATAATATCATGACATGTATCTCTCGAGTGGAGAAGAAGTGATAGTACTTGTCTGGCATGTTTTCTGGAAGTCCTTCTGTAATTTTGACCACTTACATGCAGATCACAGTATTCTAGGGTAATATACCTGCAAATAAAAAATGTGCTATAGCAGCATATTCCTGCACAGTCTTGGTGTAACTGTGCAATGAAGCTGCAGTAACAGATTTCTTGGGACAGCAGCTGGAGTGAAAAACACATTAATTTAGGTTTCCCTGGAAAAAAAAAAAAAAAAAAGTTTTGTTTTGCCTTTTTTTTTTTTTTTTTTTGCAAATGATATGAAAAACAAACAAACAAACAAACCAAAATACTTTCTCTTTTTCAACAAAAAATAATTGTCTTTGTCCAGAACAAATATTTGAAGTTATGTTTCCTTTAGAAAAAGAGTAAAGATGATTGAGAAAATGTCAGGCATTCTTCATTACGGTGCATAGACAAGGTTCTTTAGGATATTGTTCAGTGCTAGCTAGAGTTAGGTTATAGTTGGACTCAATGATCTTGAGGGTCTCTTCCAACTTAAATGATTGTATGATTCTAAGATTTCTAAAACATTGTTCAGCTGATGTCTGTTTTGTTCACTGTTTTGTTCTGCTCAAAGGCTCTGGTGGGGCAGCAGAAAGGAATGGTATCTTATTGTGCTGGATTGCTCCACTTGACATCCAGGGAACCCTCCTGGTGTCTGGAGAGACCATGAGTTCCCTGGGAGCTGTGGAGCCTGTGCAAGTAGATGTTTCTAGAGTGCAGGATTTTAGAGAAAAGGCAGTGTAAGGTATGTAAAATAAGAAACATGAAGTCCAGCAGGGACACTAAGCCTATTGACAGAAAAGCCATCCCCTAGAGCTGAGACTTCCCCAAGGGAGCCAGAGAGACTATGTAGAACCTCTCGAAACTCTTAAGACTTTGTAAGTTTTTGGGCTGAGAGAAAGCTTAAAAGAAGTCCATCCTACCAGGACACAGTAGGAAGGGAAGGTGCATTTTACCAATGATTTTTTTCCTCTCACAGATTTTGTCCATTTTAATATCTTGTTCTGGTTTATAGTGTAACAAAAGCCATCATTAGAGATCAAAGCACTAGCAGTGATTTTTTTTGTTTGTTTTTGTTTGTTTGTGTTTTTTCACTCTAAGGTTAAAATACAGCCTCATCCATGTCAAGCTCAGGTCAGCTCAAGGTCCAATTTAACATGAAGCAAATATTTATTATTTTTTGTTTGGTTTTTTGTTTTCTTATTTTGCACAAGAGCTAAGACAGTGATGTTGGAAGGACTTACAGCATTCTTTGGTTTTCATACACATGTGCTTCATAATATAGGAGGAAAATAATACTTCAAATGTTTGCTTCTTGATTTTTACATCTGTGTAAGGCTGAATCTGATTCCACTTCTATGACATTACCCAAGGAAAGCATATTTTCTTCTAGCATAACTCTGAACCATTGTAAACTTTCCAAACATTGAATGCTTTCAGTAGAGGTCTTGGCATGGTCCAAATATGAAGACGTCCTGTTTCTATTAATGTATGTAGTGATAAGGGTATTTTCCTTTGTACCAAGGGAGAAATCTATTGATAATGTCTATCTAGTATCTGTGACCAGAAGTTTTTTCCCAAACATTTCAGAATAATAGCTGTGAAATTTGACTATGGAATATTTTTCTTCCCTGAAGACTATCTAGCTGGTTATTTTTCACTAGACATCAAAAACAAAGAGGTCTGGAATAAACTACTAGTCTTAATTTTGTCATCTTATGGAACAATTGTTTTAACCTGCAGAGGCTGAAGACTGGCAATGAGAGTTACAGGTCTTGAAAGCCAGTAGTGGCCTTGTGTCTGTTTATAGGTGCTGTAGTCATTAGCTGGGGATTCAGTTGCTAAAGCCCTTGTAGCGTGTGGTGACAGTGATATTGCCATGTCCCTGTATCTTCCTGTACCTTTCACCATACTTCCTGTTTGCAGTCTTTAGGACCCAGTTGTTTTTGTCCTGGTACGCTCAGCTTTCCAGAATAACTATGGATTTGGTGAGCACAAACTGATTTTACATCTGCAAACAAAGAAGCATTGATTCAAACTTGGATTCAAACTTTGTGTGTTGATATGAGGAAGGGTAGAAAACTCAGCGTTTGTTTCAGTGGCAATGAGACTTGATCTAACATCAGTTAATGAATGGAAAAGGTTTATTCAATCACAAATTTATGTGAAAGTGTTTTTTTAATTGTTTGGGTGAGTTAATGAAGATCTGTGGTTCTGATCAATGTCAGGATTCAAGAAGGACTCCCCAGATGCTTTCCCCCACAGTCACAGAACTCTTTGCTGTCAGGATGAGAAAGTGGTCAAAACTATCTTTCTACCACACTAGTTCACTCAAGAAAAAGGGCTATATGGAAATGAGCCTTTCTGTGAAAACATGTTTTCCACAGCTAGGTGGTTCTAGGTTGGTGTATACTCATCTTGACATGATTTTGAGTATTTCCAGGAACACAGCTCAGTCTTCTATGTAATTTCATGAAATGAAATCTATACTGATTTTTGCTGATTAACTGTGCCTAGCACTTGACCATCTTATTTTTTTTTTTTTTCTTTTAGGTATTAACACATTAATAGCAAACAATGTTTATGATGCAGCATATCCACTACATGATGTACGTATATAGCATTAAAATCTAGTTCTCTGACAACATAATTTAATAGTGCATGTTTATTTCCTGTAACAATGAAAACACGTTCTATGTGATTCTAGCATGAAAACTCTTACGTAAGTACATTTCAAATTGTGACCTAAAACTAAAATCAACAATGTAGGAACAACTGAGCAAGCTTTTCTGGAATTTTATGTAGTTTTACAACAGTTACTTAATTATTATTTTTTTGTCTAGGGTGAATATGAAGGCCCAAATAATGACATGAATGAAAGAAAGGTAAAATATATTGCAAAATTAGTTTCATATTAGCTTTAATGTGATAAATAATAAGTAGTTTGCCAAATGATATCATAAAACATTAGTCGGTGTTCAAGCACGTAAACGTTTTTACAAATGCATGTGTTTTTTGCATTACTTATTTTCCTCTATTTCTGCATATAAAATATTTTTCACAAAGCTTTTTATAAAGTCTTCTTATGAAGTATTTCAGTGAATTTAATTTGATATTTACATCTTTAAATGTTTCAATTTTTCTCCAACATGCATAGACAAGATTTTTCAGCTGTCAGGAAGCAAAAGTTGTTAAAGAACTTATATGTTTATTTTCTTTCAATAACCAGATTATACTATGGAACAATGGTTACTAGAATAAAACATAATTTATTTTTCATTTGATTCTGCATTCAATTAAATTATATGTAATTTCTAAAAATCTGCTTCCAATTATTTTGTAAATAAAAATTTTCTAGCTATTAAATTACTTTTGAAAATATATCACCCACCAACTGTCTGCACTAGAGAAATGAATGCATAATCAAAGACTATGTGAATCCAGACTGTTTTTAATATATTTGCTTACTATTAAAAATGAGCAAAAATGTTTAATTCCTGTAATCCACTAAGATCCATTCCATATTGTTCACATTGTTCTCTAATGTTTGCTGTTTTGTTTGTTTTTTTTTTTTTTCCCCTTGATATACAAAAAATAGGACAGGAAATTAAAAGGGAAAATTGCAGGGAGAGAAAGAGGGGGGAAGAATGATGAAAAAGAGAATGCTTAGACACTTAAAATATTTTACTATACTAGGAATTAAATTGCATATGTTCTCGGTGACTTGTACATCATTTCAGAAATGTTTTTAGCTCTGTGGAATTACATGTTGGTATATGCCATCTGTTATTGAATTAGAAGAAGAGGTAAGAAAACATCATGAATTTGGCAAAACACACTGTAGTCCTCAATAGTATAATTGCCAAAAATTATAATTATTTGATAACTTGAAAGTAAGAGTGAGTTCATAGGTCATACAAATAAGTTTGATTTCTCCAGCGCTGGGTTAGCAAGAATATGGAAATGTAATCTTCTTTGTAGTTTTTGGTAAATAGTGTTAACATTCAGCCACTAGATGTCTTCATGTGCCATATACGATTTATTTTAGCATGTGAACCTTGATAAGCAAAAGAGGCAAAGTTGGAAAACAAACTATAAAGAAGCTTGAATATTTGTGTCAATTATTTTGAGTTTTTTTTGTTCATGAAGAAATTGTCTACTCTGCACTTACAGAATTTTCTCTGAGTAAGTGGTAACAGTGGTACAGTAATGGACTCTGAAAGTCAGCTACATAGTTTACTGACTTTAAAGGTCAGCAAAATTTTTAGAGAAGAAAGGTAAATAAACATTAATCAATGGAGAAAGATTAGGTACTGTGGAAAAGGATGGGGAAAGAGCCTGAAAGGACTAGTGTCTGGAAAAATATTCACCCTACTAGTTGTATTTTTGCTGCCTTCTTTTTATGCTGCCTATTAGCCTCAGTTATGAAGTGTTAAGTATTAAAAACATAAAAGGTTCTTTCCAGAAATACTTCATTGATTATTCACATATGTCTCTGCTGCCTAGCCGTTGAATCTGCTGTAGTATTTCTATGTATAACATCATCTGTTTTCTATCTGAATCTAATAGACCCAGTGTTTAATTTCCTGAAAAGCCCTGGTCAGGTTTAAAGGAAAGGAGGACATTTTTCAGCTTCAGTTTTCTCTGCCCATTTTTATTTTGTCCATTTTAATTTATCTGTATCTTCCATTTCAATTGTTGTATAAGTCCAAAGAATGATGAACTGAGCCTGTTTGGGGTACTTATGCCAATAAGGCAGCACAAGTAATTAAGGTTTATGTACCAGGTCATAATATAAAAGGTTAATCCTTATTAACCCTCTTCAAGCTTTCCTTGGAGAAAATGCATTGTGAAACAATACTTTTGTCACATCCTATGAGTAAAAGAAATCTGCAGTCAATGAAAGCCCCTCTACTTCCTAAGATTGTTGACTGGAGTAAAGGAATTGCCCTGTTTAGTGTGATTTCTGCTGTAGAAAAAATATTTTTAAGAAAACTGTTGCACATCATCATAGCAATAACTCGTAATGAGTATGAACACTGACTTGATCTTTTTTTAAGCTTCTATTCCACTGGCAGCTTGTAGCCCTCCATTGCTAGAGATATGTTTGACACTGAGAAATACATAAGGACTTTGTTACCTACCTGGGAAAAACACTGTTGTCATATACTACAAGAGCATCCCTAGAATATTAGAAGCAGATTGGAAAATATTATTATAAAATTAGAGAATGTACTTCTTTTAAGGGAAACCGATAAAACCTAGTGAATTTTATTACAAAACTGTTTCTAAAATGCCTTTCAATTTAATAAATGTCTTGAAAGGAAGCACATTCCAGCTTCCAGATTAAGCTTAATCTTGTATAATTGTGTTGAGACAAAGGTTTAGTGTGGGCAGCACACATGAATGGAAATACTCATACCATAAACTCACCTTCAGTGCCTTGAAATCAGAATAACCAGTGCTATGACATAATGTCATAGCAACCTGTTCCTGAACTGACTGCAATTTTAAAAATACTTTTCTTTTTACACTTCAAATTCCAATCTACAGCTTTTCAGTAGTTATAATAATTGAATAGCTTTAACTTTCTTGATTTATATATTTCAGTGAAAGCATTTATTTGTAAGATAATTTATGGAAATATATGAAATTGTAAGTAATACTTTGAGACAATGGCAAGGATCGATTTTGAATAGGTAACCACAAGTATTCCTATAAAAATAACAACATGGCAGTCAGGGCAATCCTCTTCAACTCCTGTTGAAGCCAAAGGAAATTAAATCTCATCTCATAATTTCTTTCCAATGCCGCAAAGCACTTTGCAAGACTGTGCTCTATAGGAGCTCCATGCTCCTTAAAGCTCATTGCCAAATTCCCAACTCCTTCAGCAAGTGTAGGGTTTGCTTCCTGATCTATGAACAGAAAATACTTTGTATTGTACGAGTATTGCATGAGAGTATGCAATGGCGTAGCCCTGTTCACCTAAATGGTTGCAGTCTAGGTTTCATATTTTGAACAATAATACTGTGTCAGGCACATGTTTGCAGGATCCAGATCTTAATTGCTCACCTGATATTTATTCAGTTCTTTCACATAGCATCTGCAGGAGGAGAGGCATTATAATCAATAGAAAAATGTGACTGGAAAACCTCAAAATATGTCAAGATAACTCTGAAGTTCATCTAAAATTTCTCCACACTTATTTTAATTGTCCTGTTAACTTCATAAGATGGTGCAGTGTGCTGCTAGCTTTCAAAATGATGCAACTACTGATAATAGCAAAAACTAGATATACTTTGTTACTAACATCCTTTACAGCACTTCCATACTTGGATAACTCCATTGTGCAATAAATTATTATTTACTGGGAAAAAGTGCCATAGTTAATGAGCATCTATTTTATAGATAGAACTAAACAGTTTGCAACCTAGTCTGCAACTAAACCAATGAGTTCCACATATTAAACATTTTGAAAAAATTATATCTTACTATTTTAAAATTACTGATTTTTACTATCTTTCTTTGGAGTTTTTTTTTTTTTTTTCTGTTAAAGAAGAAAGAAAACAAATAATTATAAAATACTTTAACATCTCTGTAGAAGATCTCTGTATGTACCTGGCTCTGTACTCGTGTGCATGTGTTTCTTGGTTTGTAGCAACTAGCAACTTTAAAACATTGCCCAATCCCAGCCAAAGTTTACAGAAGAACAGAAGTCTCCATTGCTTCATATTAACTACAATTTCTATGAGACAGGTGAGGAACTGATATATGAGGTCTTCTCTTGGAGACCGAAGATATTCCACACAGAAGCTCATTTTCAAAACACAGTTTCATCACTATTCCAGTTTTACTAGGAATGATGTGGTGCCTTATTTTAAAGGATCTGACTGCACCTCTCATATGTTGCTCTTGTTTCGGATCCCCCTCCGCTTTTTTTTTTTTGAAAGTAGGATAAAAAGCATGACACCTGTCTTTTTGGATGATACAGATTTATATTCTATAAGTAGTGATGTAGTTAACTTAGTTTAATTTATCATCATATTCTGTCTATTTGCTTTTTTATGTTTTGATGCACTCCCTACTTCAAGAAATAATTTTCAACTAGCATGTTGTCTTAGACTGTGTACAGTCTTGTCACAGCATAGAACAGTGAAAGAAATGCAAACAATTCAGGTGGTTCCATAGAAAATTCCAGTCTTTTGTACAGGACTGCCCTGATTTTTATTTTCCTCTGATGATTAAATATGCTGAACAGTCATCTAACTTTGTTAGATCCTGCTGATGTTTCCTCTGGGTTTCTTTTGGTCTTCATGTAATTCTGGAAGGCTTCATCTTTTAATGTCTTTTCTGGATTATTAATAAATGCATACAGAGTTATAAAATGTCCCACTATTGAATTAACTCTTTTACCAAATTTTTAATTGCATGGCAATTTCTATCCAGCAGTTGGCTTTTGTTTCAGAACAATGTTATGTCTTTTGCACCATAATTACCAGTTTCCTTTACAGTCTCTTGTAAAGGAGTGTAAAATGTTTCTTTTTGAAAATTCAACAAAGTTGTGTCACATAGATCACAGCAAAGAAAGAAGGAATGAGGAAGACTATTCCAAGTTCCTTGCCTATTTTAGTTGAATGTATTGTGGTTAATATATCACAGGTCCTGAAATGTTTCCTTTTATCCCTGACTCTATTCCCACTGGATTTGTCCCATCATAAGAAGTTTTAGCAGAATTTGCACATTCCTCTGTGCTGTCTGTAAGCTGTGGATGAATTTGCATTTCCAACAGTAAATGTGTGAATTTTTGTGTCCACGTGCAGGATGAGGAGAGAAGGGGCTTTTATATGGGCCCTACTGGGTATGATAGCCTCAGGACCTGAGCAGGAGAGCAGGCTGTTTTGGCACACTTTTTACCTCTAGGTATATTTTTACATACCAGTTTATCAGTTTTGAACTCTTCTGCCAGTTTGGACCTGGAAACACTGGTTGGTACTTATCTATGGTGTGATTCCAGACATTAAATAGATTAAGTCACATTAAAAAGTCTCTGTAAATATGATTATTTCTAGCATCTTTCCAAAGATATCCATAGGACTATAGAATCTTTTCCTTTTGAGCCTTTCTGTTTAATATCACTATCTAATAAATGTAATGAGGAGGGAGTAGATATGTGGAGAAAGATGTGTGTACAGCATGCTCACATTGCTGGCTTGGTTGAAGTATTCCATAACTGAAAAATGTACTTGGGAGTTTGCACTGAAGTATGGGAAATGGCTTGTTTTGGTACATATATTTTTAACTCTTAGAAGATGTTTGTAAAAACAGATGCGAGCACGTGTTTTGAGTTAATTTTCTTTCTTTCTTTTTTTTTTTTTTCTTTTTTTATTCAGTTGCTGTATCGAGAATGGGCAAGATATGGAGTATTTTACAAGTTTCAGCCTATTCACCTTATAAGGTAATATGGACTTGCACAGAACACTAAGGAACCTCATTCTTAACTGATGCAGATTAATTAAGTTCCTTCCAGTTACTTCAGCAAATGAAACCTTGGGTTGATCAAAGCATCAAAAATAATGCTCTCACTGCTTTACTGTAGCTTTGATTATAGTTTACTGTTGTAAAAATACATTAAACAGTAATGTACCTCTGCTTCTGTATACTGCTTATTCCTGGAACAATGTCATACTTCAGATTAAAAAAAACCCCAACATTTAAAAAATAAGAATTTCCATTTGCACTGATGATTTTTTATTGGAAGTATGGTCACAAAGTCTGGTGAATAATGAAAAGCTGGTGTTCACATCATGAATCAGTGTGAAAGTATATGACAGTTTTGAAATTGATTTGATTTTTTTACTCCTGGTTTTACAAGTTTTATTCATCTGAACACATCCACATGTGTTCCTAGTGGTTTTTTTTAATATTTTGAATTTTGAGATTAAAAACATCAAAGTTGGGCTTAAAATAAGACAAAACAAAACTATAATGTTTTTAGAAGAATTTCCACCATGTATCTACAAGAAAGCCAAACCAAAACAATTTTTGTTGTATACTACAAATACTGAACAATGAGAAAAGGAAATGTTTGAGAAAACTGCTGACTTGAAATATTCTTACATAAGATAACTGTCTAGGAATAAATGAACTGTGATATTAACAAACATTAAAAAAAAAAGTCATTTCTGGATATTTTGTGTACATAAGAAAGATGACATTCATTAGTGTTTCCCTTTCAAATAATCTTAGGTGATCTGCCCCAGCATCATAACCTGCAAAAGCTGGTAATAGTAATATGGATAATCAGTAAACTTTGTAAAATATATTTATTGTATTTTGAGCTGAAGTTAAAATGCTATGTACTGTTTCTCAAAGTCTTAACCACTAGCTTCTAATGTGAGCAGAATTGCTCTTTATTGGGAGTGAGATGCTTCAAATTGGCACATAATATTGAGACCATCAAAGCTTACTGTGGTTCTGTAAGGCTTTGAAATTTCTTCTTTTTTGCTTTAAAGTATTTGTGCAGGATTTATATACCTTTTGAATACCAGTTTTTCCAGGCCAGGCTACAGTATGGAACAGGTAAATCAGAACTACATTAGAACACTTGTTATGTTATTAGCAAATATTACAAATGTTAAGTTAAACCATGTCTGCCTAGAGGAATTCTCAAGTTTTACCAGACCTGAGAGTTCAGCTGAATGACAAATAGAGCTACATCTGTTTACACTCCATCTTCATTTGTATTTTGCTGTCTCCATTATAATGTTTCACTATACTGATATGATTTCATAGAAATGATGTGGTTTAAACTTCTATGAGAAGGAAAAAGAAAGGACTAGACATGTGCAATTGATTCTTTGTTCCCAGAGATTATTTTTGTTGTTTTTGTCTTCCATACTTAGTTTGACTGTAAGTTTGACTGTTACCACTAAAATAAATGTGGCTTTTATTTTCTGAATAATGTCAAAGCTTTAGAGTATATATACCTGAAGAATTACCACCCTTTTCTTTCTGCAACTGAAAAAAATTTTTGTACGTCTGTACTGTGGGGAGGATTTGAGCTCAGTCTCAGTGTGGACACTTATTCCCTTGGCACACATCAGCCTCACTTCAAGGATTTTTATAATTTACTGTGACACTTCTTTCTGAGATTGATTAGATTATACTCAACTTTTGTTTTGGTTGTGGGAGCACTGTAACTTAACAAGTTTATATTCAAGCTTTGATGGACAGAAGAAATAGCATTTATTTTGCCTTATATTCAAAGCCTGTTCTGACTGATGTTTTCAAATACATGAACTGTAAGTATACTGCTTGAGTAATATTCACATCCCCAAATTAATTAGATTTTTTAGTGTAACCTTTAATACAACTTTTAACAGTGCAAATATTTTTAACTGTTTAATTTTTTAACTGTTTCACCTTTACCCAGTAAGAATATGAATTCGAACCATGCTTTAACCAAATTACCTGTTCCATACTACATACCTGTTCCAAATTACAGTTCCATACTACATATGGAACTGCAGAATTATTATAAATCATTCCCAGTGCCTCAGTTCCTTTCTTCTGGCCATAGAGCTGTTGACAGTTTCCAGGTGATTTTACACCAAAGGCAGGAGCTACATAGTTGTTATGCTCACTTTTGGTACAGACCAGGAGTTCTCTGAGGTCTCTTCTAAGGTCTGATAGCCTGAGGGACTGCTAACTTCATAGTCAATCTTAGAATATTTTCAAGTTCTTAAGAATGTAAAACCTAATAAAGGACCTAAAGGACCATTCGAATATTAGTGACAGTTCTATTCACCTCTGTGTCTTACTCTGTAAAAGTATTGTGCTCTGACTTCATGCACCTCTATGGACTACAGGGAACACTATTGTTTGTTTGTTTGTTTGTTTTTGTTTTTTGTTTGTTTGTTTTGTGAATTGGGAGATTCAGTTGTGAGTGAGGAGGGTTTCACCAAATGAGAACACAGGGAGTGTTACATATTTCTATTCTAGAGCAAAACAGTTTCAGTTAAAAACTTGAAGGGAGTATGTAGTGCAGATCATGTATGAATTGAGGGTTGTTTTGTAAAATCTTTACAGCACACAGTCTCTCGGAGCACATCCAGATATTAAATAACATTGTTTGAAACAAAGCCTGGCTAAGGCAGTACTTTATTTTCAAAAGCATATGCATGTCTAAATATAGTCATATGAATTCAGTTTTTGCCTTTCATGTACATCTATTTTCAACTCAGTTGAAGAGGACAATAAAAATTTTTGAGAAGGAAATTACAAAATATTTCCTAACAGATATCTTAGGCTAGAAGTGCTGAAAGAGTTTTACCTCCTCTTTCATTCACGCTTGAACTTGGAAGGCATGAATGACATATGAACAGCAGGGAATAAAATTGCAGAACTAGGATGTGCAGGGCCCTAGAGGTTTATCTGTTACACTTTTTTTTTTCCTCATACTAATTTAAATATTGATTTCTAGTAGAGAGTTTCTCTAGTGTAACTTTCTTGTAGGAATGTGCTTATCAACAGTAGTTCCTCTCAATCCAAATTTAAAAGATTCTATTAAAACATATCTATGGTTCATTGATTTTTTTTTCTATTTTGATGATGCTCTTTCCTCAAATGAATATAAGTTCAAACTCAGTTTTTAAAAATTTTTGCACTTAAAGCATTGTTAATTTCCTAAGGGGTAATACTGCTGTTGGTCCAGAGACAGGGAGGACACTCCCTGGGAGTTTATGAACCTGCATAAAGAAAACAGGTTTTATGATATTTTTAATAAATGTTTTATAAATCTATGTTGTTCAAAGTTTTAACTGTGAGATTCTAAAATGAATAGGTATTCAATAGGGACTTTTAGATGGCTCTAGATCTGCTCCCTGCTCAAAGCCAGGCTTGCTTGAAAACCAGATCAAGTTGCTCACAAGATTTGAAATCTCCAAGGATAGAGAGGACATGGCATCTCTGGGCACCCTTTCTAGTGCTGTGCCACACTCAGGGAAGAATTTTTTCCTGTTGTCCAGACCAAATTTTCCTTGGTACAGCCTACAGCCACTGTCTCTCCTCTTTTAGCAGTGCACCTGTAATGAGTTAGAGCAGGTCAAGAAAACATGCAGCAAGTATAAGAAATGCAATAGAATTTATAATGAATTATATTAATAGTTGAATGCAACTTTTGGCACTTAGGTCTAAATGACAGATGAAGTGAGTATGCTAAGGTTACTGATATTACAAACAGGTGGTTATCCTTTCAAGACAAAAGCTTACTTAACTCTTGGAAAACTGGCAAGTTATCTTCTTGGTGGACAACTTGAAGCACCTGCACATGAGAACCTGTGTATGAAGTAGAATTCCAGATAGGGGATGATCATCACAAAGGACAGATCCCCTTTTGTTGTCTTGTTATTAGTACAAAATTACCTTACCCAAGGGAAGTCAAGTAGAGCTAGCTCATTTTTCATTGTAGTGGAGGTTATTTTAATATTAGTGCTTCTAACAGGTCTCAGCTCATTATGACCTTCTAACCCATCTCATTCTCCATGTTTTTGTTTCTATTTCCTATTACTAGGACTTCACCTAACTTCACCTCATTATCTATAGCATGATTACTTTCAAAGCTCCAAGTGCATGTATATGCTTATCTTCCTGTAAAGCATAAAACTGGGAAGACATGGTCATTGTAAAGATTAAGACTATGTATACAATAACTCTTATTGCAGGCGTAGGTGGAAGAGTGCATTAACCAAAATATTATTTATAGTGTGTAGCATGTAAATCAAAACGGGAGTTTCTGTTACTCAAACTGTCTGTCTAATATATTTCTTCCTCACTATTTTTAACTATGTTTTTCTTTTGTATGGAAAATTGTTTCAACTTTGTGTGTAATGAATTCTGGCCCTTCATTGCAGTGTGCCCACGTTGAACCTGCTCTTGACCAAACAGTCCCCAGTTCCCCTCTGTTCCTGCATTTGAATTTCATTTTCCCAAAGCAGAACATCCTGTAGCTTTCTCTTCCTGGCAGTTTTTAAAGTGGTGACAGACCTATGACATTCTGAATTTCTATTGTCCTGGTTCTGGATACTGTTGCCCCACTTTCAGTGTTTTGGAGCTTCTGTAGTGCAGCGTTCAATGTAAGCAATCAGTCCCCAAAAGCGTTATTACTGGTTTGCCTTTTTTTCCTTTTAACTTATTTCTTCAGTCTTCACCACAAAAGCCTAATTGGTTCTATCTGCTTATGCTACTTTGGATAGCATAGTTTTGAAGGAGCAATGAAGTAAGAAAGAGAGTTCTACTGAAATGGTGTTTTTACTGTCTTTGGAGATAAGTGTTTCTTCCCTAGCAAAAGTGTGGCTAAAAGATCAGTTTCTGGTACAGCATTCCCCTAACTGTGGCCATGTATCTTACTTAATACATTAGCAAAACACTGCTTCTTTCACCACTGTCCTTTGTAGTAACATCTTCATCTCTGGAGAGAGAACATTTGTCTCCACACGCTGTCTAGGGGTCTAAGAACTTGAAAATAAATGTCTGCAGTGCCCTCTGTAATTCATGAAGTACACTCAAATATTTTTCAGTCATTGTTTATGATAACTTTGTGATTATTGATCCTCAAAGTGCAGATTCTCTTGTATGTTTTATTTCCTCAGGTTACTTGTCACTCTTCTGGTGGTACTGTGAATTAACCTAATCAAACATCCAATCTTTATTTTTTATGCAATGTAACTACTTTGGCAGAAAGCAACTGTGTGATTTGTGGTTATCTCACAGGGATTGAACAGTCCTCTGTAATGCTTGCCTCAGAGCTAAGCAGGATCAGCACAGACTAATATTTTGGAATGGATCTATATGTAGTGCCCCACTCTGTAGTGGGGTGCCTGACCCAGCAGATCAGTCTTGCAACAAATACCTATATATTTTTTGAAAGCCATGTCTCAAGCCAAGAACAGTGAGACCTCTGTCCCATATACAGCCAGCAGACTGAGAGCAGGGAGGTCCCTTCACACCTTCCCTCTGCAAGCCTTACCTGATTATCACCAGCTTTCATAATGCTGCAGAGATGAAAGAAAACATCATGGTAGATGTGCAGGGTAATATACAGTTCCTAATGCCTGGAGAATAGTTATGTTAGGATATTTTCTCTCTACTGAAACAATTGCAAGGTCAGGTGGTTATGTGCTACCTTCTGAGTAAGACATCAGAGCACAGGGTCTGTGCATTCTTACAACAAGGAGCTTTTCTCTACCTGACATTTTGATTCCTTAATTAACAGAAATGCCTTTTCAGTTGAAACCAAGCATGTTTCAGGCTTACCCATTGATGATTTTTTTTTATAGCCTCTTTTCTTCATTGTGTGACAGTGGGATGCTCCTCATTTTTTGGGATTGCCTTTCCCTTCGAAGGACGAGTAAACTTGCTTTCTTTCTGGATATTAGTGATCAGTGTGTTCAGAATGCTGTGCTTTTCCCCTTAGTCTGGTGAATTACTGTAGCATTCTTCTGAGACTACTCTGATTCAAGGGATCCTGGAGATGGCCCTGTTATGGTGTGGTAAAAAAGAGTTCTTGGTAAAAAATTCAATGACTCAGCTCCCATTCAGAAATATGGGAACACTATACAACTCTTTCCTGACTGTCTTTAGCAGGCATATCTTCAACATTCACAAAGATGTTGAGGCTACATGCAGGGAATTCTTTATTAAGAAAAAGAAAAAAAGAGCTTTAAGCCTGGGAAAGTGCAGTAATCAAACATAGCATAAAGTAGAAAAATGCCCATGAGCTCTGCCAGTAACTTTGGCAGTAGACCATCTAACTCCTTTTCAAACCACTGTTGAGAACATGCCTAAGGCAATAATCTGAGTGTATCTTCTCACTGTAATCCTTTTGCATTTTGAGTTCAACATCTTTTTATAGTTCCAAAGAACTCTACAACAAAGATTCAGTCCCAACATGGGTATGTTCATCTTATAGTTCATCATCGTTAAAGCAGTAGATACAGTGGGAAGTGCTGTGCCAGGATCCACTCAGCCTTGATGTCTTTTGTGCCAGTTTGGGCAGCAGAGACCTTCCTGGAGGGAGTCAGAAGGTGGGAACTTAGTGCATAGTCTTAGCTGTTGAGAAAGGAACGCTTTCTCCATCGTTATAATTCTTTCCCCTTTCCAGTGTCTCTGTGAGCTCATTACCCCTCCTGACCTCAGTTTATTTATGAACGGACTTTTTTATCATGCCATGCATCCACTAAATGGTCTACATATTAGATGCTTGATGCTAGGACAGACTTTTCATCTGCAGTTCTATGGAGTTCCCATTCAGCTCCTGGAACTTCTAATCACAGGACTTACATGAGTGTTCCAGCCTCTGTTTATTGCAAAGCAGAGGGGTTTTCCTCATGATGCATAAATCACTGAAGAATTTATATTGAATTATTCTACTGGGTGCAGGCCTGTAGCTAGGGTGAGATGATTTACTTACAGCTCTGGATTTCATAGACTTTGCCAGCCCTGCAGGAAGTGGTTCTCTCTTTGTCTGTTTTGGCAAGAGCTTGGTCTTATTTATTGGTGCTTGTATGAGAGATGGAATTTTAAAGCAGTAAGCTCATATTGCAGTGCTGAGGAAAAACAGATCCCTGCTTTCTGATAAACATAATTCCCAGGCTTCAGGCCACTGTGTGAGCACTAAGATACTCATTACCATCCAGATATCTCACTCCTTCAGTGGAATTTTCAAAAACCAGATCCAGCAAAAGTTATGCACTTCTACGTGAGGACTTGTGCAAAGCCAAGGTTCTGAAGATTGAGGTTGTTTCCACGCAGCTTCCTGGTGCCTGTCCCTTGGATTGTGTAGTTTTGTAGGCATCTAGAATTCTGTTTTATCTGTGTGCAGAACTGGCTCAGACTAAATTCCATAGTGCCTGTATGACGCCTTAAACATCACAGCCAGAAACTTCTATTTTTTAATGGATTTGAGTGATACGTCCCAATCCAACAGGTACCTTTAGAGGTCATATCAGTGTATTTTGATAGGAAATTGAAGTTTGTTGTTTTAAACTGGAGAAGCAAAAAACAGAGGTGGGAGGCCACACTGAAACAAAAGAGAAAGTCCTGCACATTTTTAAACATAAGCATGAAAATACTTGTAGGCATCTAGGAGGCATCTAAAGGTGCATATGGCTTGGAACTGCAGGAAGGAGAAAACTGTTGCTGCGTTTGGGTGGTTATAGTTCTGTTTATCTGTCTTGTAAAACTGTTCTTGACATCTTAATCTCAGTAGAAAGTTCTGTCTATGGCATACTGGGGTGAAAGGAGGTCCTTTTCTGACTCCTTTAGCACTAGAAAGGAGTTAAGACCAATCCTTGTCATTTGCTTTAAAGGTATACCCTAATAGTAAGATGCTTGGTATGAGGGTCCCAGCTGTCTCTGTACAAAAGTTACATTAGAACAGATCATAGTTTTGTCCGATCCAGTAACCTGTTTCCAACAGTGGACCAAACAAAGATAGCAAGAGAAGAGATTAAAAACTGGGCTCCATGTAACAATTATGCCCAGAAAATACCCACATGAAGGTTGTCAGCATGAGAAATCTCTGAACTTCCACAGTCAGTAAAAAGAACAGAAAAACAAACATCTTAATGCAATATTTGAGCAAGCGATTACTGCTGTTGTGCATTATTGTCTTAGTGGAATAGTTGCATTTGAAGTGCTCAAAGATTACAGAATCACAGAATGGTTGAGGTTGGTGGGGACCTATGGACATCATCTGGTCCAAACTGCTGCTGAAACAGGGCCATCCAGAAACAGTTTCCCAGGACTATGGCTAGATAATTTTTTAATATTTCTAAGAAGGGTGACGCCACAGGTTCCTTGGGCAACCTATTTCAGTGCTGTGGCCCTCATAGCACCAAACTGTTTCCTGATGTTCAGATGAACCTCCTGTGCTTCAGTTTGTGCCCATTGCCTGCTGTTCTGTCACTGGGAACTGCTGTAAAGAGCCTGACTCCATCCTCTTTGCACCTTCCCTTCAGGTATTTGCATACATTAATAAGATCACCCTTGAGCCTTCTCCAGGCAAGAGAGTTTCAGCTGTCTCAGCTTTTCCTCATATGTGAGGTACCCCAGTCCCTTAATCACCCTTTTGGCCCTTCACTGGTCTTTCTCCAGTATGTCCATGTCTCTCGTAATGAGGAGCTCGGTACTGGGTGCAGTACTCCACTGTGGCTTCACCATTGCTGAGCAGAGAGGAGGGATCACCTCCCTTAACAGGACTGGACCCAATATTGACCCCTGGGGTACACCACTAGTCACTGACTTCCAACGAGACTTTGTTCCACTGACACCACCCTCCGGGCCCAGCCATTCAGACAGTTTTCTATACGCTTCACTGTCTGCTCATCAAGCCCGTACATCAACAGCTACTCTATGAGGATCTTACGGGAAACTTGCTGAGTCCAAGTAGACATTATTTACTTCTCTCCCTCAGCTAACAGGTCAGTCACTTCATCATAGAAGTTTATGAAGTTGGTCAAGCATGACTTCCCCTTGGTGAAGCTGTGCTGTCTACTCCTGATGATATTCTCATTTTTAATGTGCCTGAAAATGGTTTCCAGGCTTAGCTGCTCCATCACTTTCCCTAGGACTGAGGTGAGGCAGAGCAGGCTGTAGTTCCCTGGGTTCTCTTTCTTGTCCTTCTTGAAGATGGGGGTGACATATGTTTTCCTCCAGTCTTTGGGGACTTCTTCCAGTTACCATCATCAATGTAAGATTATCGAGAGTGGTTTTGCAATGACATCTACCAGCTCCCTCAGCAGTCGTGGATGCATCCCTTTAGGGCCTATAGACTTACGTATGTTCAGTTTGCTTCAGCATTCCCTAACCTGATCCTCTTTCACCAAGACTATATCTTCCTTTCTTCAACCTTCCCCCCTGATCTCTGGGACATGGGATTACTGAAGGCCTGAAAGACAATTATCCAGAAACTCTTGCATGCATTTAACTTACAGGTTGCATCTGAATGTGTTTTGTTTGCCTTTCCATTTATCACAGTCTCAGAAGTCTTGAGGACTAGCAGTTTAAATTTTAGTTAAACAAGAAAGTTCTGTAACTCTCTTATTGTCTCAAAGTGCCAAGAGGCAAGCCTTGTTATCTCAAGGTGTACAGTAATACTGTGACTAAAAAAAAAGAATTTATTATACTTGTCTTTTATTGGAAGTTATACATCTGTTTATTAGCCACTAGATGGTGCCTATCTGACAATGCTAATACAGTGCAAGTACTTAAAAGTACTTACTAAAACAAATACATGAAATGAATTCAAACTGTGTAGTAAAGCTTAGCTATGTTAAATTGAAAAGCCAGAAAGCTTCCATGAAATATTAGTTACTATAAATCAAAGATATTTATGAAAAAAGTTAGTATTTGAGTTTCAAACTCTGTTAACTTAGATGATGAAAATCATGCAAATGGTCTTGTGAAAACTAAAGATTAGGAACATGATAAAGTATCAGTGACCTCACATTTATTCAAGGTAAGAACTTGGGCAAATACTTTATTTGCAAGTAAAGAAAAGCCAGAAAAACAAGTCATAATAAGTGTTAAAAAATAGGATGAAAGAGATAAGGTAACTTCCATGCTAGTCTAAAGGAAAGGCCGAACCACTGTATCATATTAAATAGGTTACATTTTATTTTTAAGAGCTTTTAGAGTGTATTATGAGAGTAAATCTTATATATAACTGAATGGATTATTTGTTTCTTATATAGAGCATCACTTGATGTGTCGAGGTTTTTATGAAGTGAAAGTGTAGTCCTTTCCTTATAGGAACCTCTGTTGACTTACACTGGTATTGACTCAGCCTCAGGTAGTCAGACCACCTGCTGTGTATTTTTAATTTGCTAGGTTTGGAGGGTTGCTGACATATTTAAGTGCTAAAGTATGCTAAAGAATAAAGTTAAGAAAGTTAAAGAGAGATACTCAGTGTACATAGGTTGTCTTATGGATGAGTTCTTAGAAGTGACAGGACAAACACTGCATTATTAGTCTTGCTGAAAATGTCTCTTTTCAGTAAGATGTTCTGTTGCTGCTACAGTTTCAGAGACACATAGAACTTTTGTAGCCAAAGAACATGACAGGAAAATCCAGGCATCAACAGAATAATGTAATCAGGCACTTCATACTTTTAAACACTGCATGAGGCTAAGGACTGTGACTATTGCACCTAAAGTGCTATGTAGGAGTACATTACTCTTTTTATGTTCCTGAAAACGATGTTCTCTTTGTGTCTGGCTCTCTGATAAAAGGTTTCTTTAACCATGGGGATCTGGAAATTTACAAAGGCCATGCAAAAATCCCAAAATGCTCTGTAGAAGCACTGAAGCTTTGTATTCTCTCATAACAGAGGGGAGAATGCAGATACAGTACTTCTGACTAACCAGCATCTTGTTGCTTGCTTATAGAGTTGGTAGGTAGTCAACCTTAATTTCTGTCTCAGCCACATTACATCTACTTATTATGTTTCTATTATTCTTTGTACTACAGTCAGCAAAAAAAAGGCTTTTTTTCAGCTTCTAATCCATCACCACAAATTATGTCCTTTCAGTTGTATTCTGACAGTTTCTTGGAATGGAAGCATTAAGGTTTGTGAATCTATGAAGCTCAGTGAGTGGCTTGTCACTGTTTTATTTCTTTACTAGGTAAAGTTTGATCTTCTGCTATTTTAAATTGCAGTTAATACACAAATTCTGTGGTTTTTATTCTAGATACTTTTCCCAGGCTTTTGAAGAAATTAAAATTTGAGAACGTGATATTACTTTCTTCTGCACAGATCACGTTCTCCCTAAACAGTACCCTGTTACTGTGTTGGATAATATATATTTGTTAAGAACCAAGAGACTAAGGGAAAACATACTTCTACATCTAAGTGAATTTCAAAATTACTGTTCTCTGAGGAGTTGCGATACTTTGACAGTGGTCCTTTTTTTTTTTTTTTTTTTTTTTGTCCTATAATAGGTGACAAATAATATTTCAAAGAGCCTTGTGAGAAAAAAATATCTGTGGCTGGTATAATCTGTAATTTAAGGAGGTTTGGCTCCAGACTTCAGGTGACAGTGAACACTTGTTAACTAATGTTTTCAAACAAGAACTTTAAATATAAGGGCTTGATTAAATGGGTCTTGTGGCACCTTGTTTTGTTCTGCTTTGATGCAAAAAGGGTCTGATTCATAGTTTCTCTGTTGGTCTTCGGTGAATGCTCTCAGACAGAAACACTGCAGATGACTCAGTCTATCACTTGCTAGAGAAAGCTAGCAGAGTATGAAACCTTGTATAGAGTTCAAAAGACGTGCCATAACTCTGAACTTGTTTCCAGGTCTTACCAATCTTGTCCCAAGTGTTCTAAAGTGAATGAGGCACATTTGCAGATGTGGCCACAAACATGAAGGACAGAGCTAGCTTTTAGCATTTAGGGTTTGATTTAGGGTTCTTGCATTGGCTTATCAACTATTTTCACGAACACCCTCATAAGCACTCTCTACTGGAAAGTCTTGATCGTTTTCTCTAGTTTAGGGAAAACCATGCACTCTCACCTTGGACAGAAGTTCCTTTCTTTGTTTTCTGTAGGCAGAACCAGTCAACCTTTTTAATGGACTTCTTCTTTCTTGCTTCAGACTTAGATGCATTGTAATTTAGCTGAGGTTCTGTAGTTGTTTTTCTTCTCCTCTTAATATTTTACTATAAAAAGTTTTTAAGTCTCTTGGCAAGTTGTTCCAAGGGGCTAGTCTTCTGCCAGAAGCCTTTCTTGGCTTCCATTTTGCTCCATTTGGTGCACTCTCTGTATATCTAGATTTAGTACTGATATGTTTCTTCTTGGGACTGTCTGGACAGAACATGTGTGTATATGATGTCAGGCACAAACATGGTAGAAATCTCTAGGATCTCTAGATGTGCAACAGCCTCACTGCTGCTGCTGAGCTGTAATTCCACCCAGGTGTCCCAGATGGTTGTAATAAATGCTTGAATCCTGCCCTGGGAAAATTTTCAAGTGGAGAAAAAATGACAAATACAGAGAAGTCTGGACACAGGCAGCTGTACCTGGAGTGAAATGGTGGGGTATAAAGAGATGTTATGTCCTGCTCCTGATTCTGTTGTAGTAACTGGAGTTTTCTCTATATTTAAACAGTCTTAAAAGTAGCTCTGGTAGAAGAGGTGGTCTGACATGAATCTATACTTTTAGAGGACTACTTGTCCTTTCTCCTGACAGTAGAAATACCAGAACTTTGTCAACAATCTGTGTGAATAAGTTTATTTTGAAGGCGTAAGTAATATATATGACTTATTTGACCATTTGCACAGAGGAAAGCCTGCCCAATAAATAGCTGTAAATCAGTTTAGTTTTGCATAGAAGCTATTGCACAGAAACTATTCCACCACCATAGGCGTGGTTGAATGAATTGTGGCAAATGCGAAATAACAGCTGGCCTAGAATGCTGTGTGGAAATGAAAAAACTGAAGAGTTTGGAACAGATTTTCCAGTTAGGTGATTCAGTGTCCACAGTGTCTTTTCCTTGCTTTTTAAACTTTGTTCCTGAACGATTCCAGAGTTCTTTCCAGTGTGTGTCACAAACCACATGCTTTATTCACATTCCAGGTATCCCACACTTACTTTTGCAGTCAAAAACTAAGCGTTTGTGTTTGTTGTTGTTGTAGTTGTTCTTGTTTTGTGGGTTTTTTTTGTTTTGGTTTTTGTTTGTTTGTTTGTTTTTTTTTTTCTTTGTTCTTTCTCCCCACTTCCTAAATCTTAGTCTATTTATAAATTTCACAACTTGGCATAGAAGCACTGTGACCAACATGCAAGTAGAGAGTTTAATTATTAGTTATTCTTTTTGATGTTGGTTTGGCAGTCAGACAGACAGAAGTGCATTGCAGATGTCTGATTCAAGTGTTATATGGGTGAAGCAGAGGGAATTGAGTAAACATTTTTACTGCAGTCTTTCCAATACTTATTCGAACTCTGCCATGAGAGGGAATGTGCTTTCTACAGGTGACTTTTGATGTTTTGTGGGGTTTTTATTTAATGCTGTTTCTTATCATTTTCTTGTTCTTGGGAAATTATTAAAAAAAAAAGTGATTTTGTTCAGCTTCTGAAGAAGTTATTGATGATTTGGTCAAATCTTTCCTTAGAGACATGATTCTTACTGAAGAGAACTTAGTGCTTGGTAGGTGGCCATTTAACCAGCATTCAAAAACTCTTCCAAAAAGAAAGGTACAAAATTCCACCTTAGACTTTAACAGCACACAGAACAAAATGCTTGGCTGCTGCTTTTGAAAGGAGTGGTGCATAATTATTATCAAAGCCATTTGCCCCTTGCTTTGGATGAAAACTGCTGCCCTCATCGCATATGTGTATATAAAGGGCCATTTCTCTACATTAGAATACAATTAATGTGGAAATAAAGCTCATGCAATGCAGTGAGCATACTTTTTTCGTGACACTTTGTAGTGGGTTATCCACAAGCACACTTTGGAAAGGATTAGTCCTCAGCTTTGTCTGGATATATGTGAACTGGATGTGAGTTAGCTACCAACAGAGGGCAAAACTCTAACCTCAGTTCACTGTTTCCAGGCCAGCATAAATAATGAGCAATTCATGGAGTATGATAGAGACTGGTTTTATCACAATGTAAATGAGAGAATATGTCAACATCTTGGTGTAAATATACAAAAAATTGTCAAAATTCCTTTTCTTGATATATATCTTACTCTACCCTGGAAGAACATGTTTTTCACCTCTTCATTCATTACAATTTTTTTTTTTTTTTTCCTTTTAGTGTGAAAATATAGATGGACTAGTATGTCCACATTTGAGAAAATTTAGCCTGCTTTCAAGGTCAAATAGCATTGCAATTTGCTAGCATGAAACTGTTGACTTGAGTAGGGGTGGAATGCTTTCAAACATTGTAAAACTATGTCCAGTGTGCCTTTCTTAAGAAATTTGTAGAGGGGTGCTAGAAAGAAACACACCTCATGGTATTCCTAAGGTCTGAGCCAAAAATCATTGAATCCAGCTATGGCTGCAATAGATGCTGTCACAGGTGTTTGTAGAGGCTTGACTCCTGAGCAAAGGGAGAACAGGTCTTGGGACATGTCAAAAAAGGAAGAAGCATGTCCACATCATGTGTTCTGCTAGGTTTATAAACTCATATTTAAATTTGTCACCATGCTTTCAAGCACTCTCATTGCTTCTCCTTAGATTATTTCACTTTCTGGCACAGTGGTGGACTGAGCTTGGGCACAGCAATCCTAATTGTTTTTCTTTTCAAAACAGTTAAGTTAGAGAACATTGTGCAGTTTTCTTCCTGGCAACTGTGTTTTTGAATACTGCCAGGACATTTTTGAGCTCTTTTCACTTTGTCTTGGCAGGGATGCAAATAGCAACCCTTTGCTTTATAGGCTACAGATCACAGTTGTCACTAGAAGGCTAGAGGCTTCTAGAGGAAGCTTCAACTTCATTGACCCTGGTCAGCTGGTCTTGAATGCTTCTGGGATTTGAACACTGTGTTAATTTGTGGCCCTTTGTCAAAACAATAAACAGTTTAGAACAACCCAGTTTATGGACCATTTTCATGTCTGCTTTGACCTCTTTGGAGCACTGGGCTATGCATGTTGCACAACTCTACAAATAAGGAAGGAGTGAGAAGACAAGTATCGGGATAATCCCATTCTCCTCCTTCTTGTTCCATGTTTTTAAGGATGTGAAGTTTGCCTCACTGTCAAATGCAAGGTGTGTCACCTCCCAGTCAGGAGGAAACCTGAGAGCAAATTGAGTCTCCCTGTGTCCTGTGCTGCTCCAATGCCATGTTGATGAACACATGTTACTTGAAGAAAAGCTATAGGCCATCTGATTATTTCCATATTTTAATCAAGTATTTTCTCCCTCAATTCATATTTAAAAAAATTATCAAAAAACAACAAATGTGAAGAAAACTGCACACTAAAAATTACCTCCAAAATTACCTGGCATGTGCCAGGTTGCATGCTAATCCTACAGTATTTGGATTATATTTACAACATGAATATTTAAGATTATAATTTTATAAATTATTCTATACCATAGTTCCTTATACAGGGTGTTTCAAAAAGAGGGACCCAATCTGAAAACACTGTCTCCTTGAAATTAGACCCATCTTTTTGAAACACCCTGTATTCTCTGCAAACATGATAATCTTTTGTCCCAAGGTGCTTAAAAACTATCCTGTGGTGTGAATGTAGAGTTACTAAGCTCATATTTCTTGTTTAAAGACTGGTTACTGCAAATAGTATTCCCATCCTGACTTCAACAAGTTGTCTTCCTGAAATGAAAGAGAATTACACAGCTAATTAAGTTATTGTCATTCAAGTCACTTTGTCATGATTCCACCTATGTTGTTTGATACTTCACACAGTCTGTTACATATGACAGCCATGCAAATGTCAGTTGTAGGGGCTGTACTGCTTTCTCAGAAGAACTACGAAATTTTCCACCCTATTATGCTCATTCTCCAGGTTATGACATCTCCTTATGCTGAAGATAATAGTGTCTGTGTATCACCCTAACGTGCTTTTGATCTGTTTTCCCTTTCATTATTGCATATGCCCTTCCTAAAGGTTGAGGTTGGTTAAACATTATCAAATATAGGTACTCATGTAAGGCAACACTGAAATGGGCATGACTGCATTGACTGCCTTCCTATGTGAAAGCCTAAGAATGTGAAGTTAGCTGTAGCTGTCATGGTGTAAGAACAACAGCAGGAACTGTAATAATAAGAAGAAACCCCACTGTTTCTACACTTACTCCTTTAATCTGAGCCAAAAACTTGACTTCAGAGGCTTAGCTTGTCTCATGGCTGTCTGCCTTGCTTGCACTGCTGCCCCCATCTCTCCTGTGGCAGGAGCAGCCTGGCCTTGCTTTCGGGAGTAGAAAAAATCAGTTTTGCTTATGCTGCTGAAGAGACTTGATCTCAGTTCTACAGATATGGAGGTTTGTCATTATGTCTGTCAGAACAGAACTATGGCTGTTAGAAGAAATCATGAGCCTCAAAAAAATCTCATTTAACTGTTTCCTTTAGGAATAATGTAAATATGGGGTGCTAAGCTTAGGTAAAAATTTCCTAGTGTGAATGAGTTCAGAATCAGTCTCAAACTGGGATTCTGCTCAGTGTTTACACGAGCAAGTCTTGTCTTCCCTTTATTAGACATGTTATCTTGAGATTGTTTTTGTTCTTTCTACCACCACGACATGAGTGTATGTCTCTCTAATTCAAATGCAATGTCATGCCCTGAGTGCTTTCTGTATAGCTGCTTTCTGTCCAACATTCCTCCATCATATTCTCTGGCTTTTGAAATGTTTCTAAGCATGTTGCACTTTATCTATATTTAGTCTCATTTTAATGATGGTGAGTTCTTGAGCTCCCTGCAGCTCTTAGTGTTTTGTAATATTTGTAATCACTCCTAACAGTATGTTGGAATGGCCAGTGAGTTTCATCTTACAGTGTGATTCATGAAGATGTTGGGCTGAAGTACTAGCACATATTTATCAACACCTACAAGGAACTATTCCTTCAGAACAGAAACTGGTTATTTTGTATTGGTTTTGTTTGTTTGTTTGTGTTTTGTTTTTGTTATATTATTATTATTATTATTATTATTATTATTATTATTATTATTATTATTATTATTATTATTATTATTATTTTTGGGGGGGTGTTTTTGTTTTGTTTTTTTTTTTCAAACTAGCTGTCTAGAGACTGTTAATTGTAAAAAAAAAAAAAAAAAAAAGTGTTATTTCTGAAAAGCCAGTGCTAAGTGCACAAGTAAACCTTCCTGGTTTAACAGAAATTCAAGATCATTGGTGTTTTAAGATACCAGAGCACACCATCAGTATGTTCCCATAGGTGTAATTTCCATGACTTTCACCAATTGAATCCAGGAGGACTACAGAGGCAAAGAATAATGGTTTATCTAAATACACTTTTGAAGAACTAAATCCTTTCCAGTGTTTTCTGCTAAATATTTGATTGAAATTCTGCTACTCTTGATGGAAGTGAGGGATATTTCACTTACTTCATTTAGGAGATGCAAAAGCTGCAGTCTTCCCTGAGCAGATATTAAGTCCTACACATGGGTTTGGGCTATCCCAAGCACAAATAGAGGCTGAGCAGAGAATGAATTAAGAGTAGTCTTGAGAGGAAGGACTTGGGGATGTTGGTTGGTGAGAAGCTGGACATGACCTGACAATGCAGCTTGAAGCCCAGGAAGTCAACTGTATCCTGAGGTGCATAGAAAGAAGTGTGACTAGGAGGTCAAGAGAGGCGATTCTCCCCCTCTACTCCACTCTCATGAGACTCCACCTGGAGTACTACATTCAGCTCTGGGGCCCCCAGCATAAGAAGGATATGGACATGTTGGAGCAAGTCTTGAGGAGGGTCATGAATATGATCAGAGTGTTGAGACAGGCTGAGAGAGTTGGGGTTGTTCAGCCTGGAAAAGAGGAAGCTCCAGGGAGACCTTATAGCAGCCTTCCTGTACCTAAAGGGAGCCTACAAGAAAGCTGGAGAGGGACTTTTACAGGGGTGTGTAGTGGTAGGGTAAGGGGTAATAGCTTTAAACTGAAAGAGGGTGGATTTAGATTAGATATAAGGAAGAAATTCTTCTCTATGAGAGTGGTGAGACTCTGGAACATGTTGCTCAGAGAAGCTGTGGATGCCTCATCCCTGGAAGTGTTCAAGGTCAGGTTGGGTGGGGCTTTGAGCAATCTGGTCTAGTGGAAGGTGTCCTTGCCTGTGGCAGGAAGGTTAGAACTAGATGATCTTTAAGGTCCTGTCCAACCCAAACCATGCTATGATTCTACGTACTATAATGATACAGGACTGTCATAACTTCTCAGAAAGGAGAACTCCTAACTTCCCAAATCATCCCCTTCCATTGGTGATTCTGACTTCAAGAAACTCAGGGTTTTCATCCATGTCTTTGACAATTAGTATTTTAATATTTGGGGATTGTAAGAACCTGTAAAACACATTTGAAAATTAAAACCTTGACACATACCTTTTTTTCTCTTATTTTTCAGAAAGTATTTTGGAGAAAAGATAGGACTTTATTTTGCATGGCTGGGTTTATATACAGAATTCCTCATTCCATCTTCAGTAGTTGGGATTATTGTATTTCTTTATGGATGTATAACCATTGAGAGTGACATCCCTAGGTAAGCTTCTCTGTAATCAAAAACTTGTTACTTGAAAATTGTAATACTGTGCTTTTTGTTTGTAACCCTTAGTTGAATAATTGCTTTTAACATGTCTGAAGAGCAGTGATGTATCACTAACAACCCTGTGAACATTAGAAATACACTTGCATTGAGCAGACAAGATATTTGAATTACATGCATTTATTTAGCTGTTCAGTATTGCAGCAACTGAAAGAGAATTGTTCAGTGAGTCTACTGTGTTATTGGAAATTCTTTTTTATTACATCCATTTGCTTTTTATGAATGCACATATGTCCATGCTTACCCAGAAAGACATCATGCAGAACTCACTAAAGTTAATGTAAATACACTGTCCAGTACTCTTAGATTACTTTGTTCTTCCTAGTAAAACCAAGCTATTTGCACAAGTAATATGAACAATAGTTAGCAGAATTAGCAATTTGATATCGGCAGTATTCTCCTTCTTGATAGTTACAGAAAAATGTTGAGTTTTGTGCTGTGTGTCCTGAAGGTGTTAAACTAAACAAAAACTGCGAAATTGATGTTAATGTCTGTTTCTCAGTGGAATAAAAAAAAAAAAAAAAAAGAAATACACTTCCTCTCTGTTATCTGTGGCAGTTCCTGCATTCTCTAAAATGAACTAGCAACTTTTCAAGCAGATCACTGGAGCAGGACATTATTATTGATAAGTAAATGATGAATAACAACACATGAGAGACAGAGTTTGTTTTCTTAGCTTGATCTGAATGAATCTTGATAGGCTGTGTTTGTCTGTGGGAAAGCTTGGGCTAACACTTAAGGGAGATTTATGGCTAAGATGTATCTGCAGCACCCTCTACTGCCTTTTGAAATAGAAGAGAGCATTACTTTTAACAGTATGATAGCTGGAAACAGCTGTGTGCCTTTCAAATGACATAACATGAAACGTAGTGATACTATAGTTTGAATCATGACTTTTTCATTTGAAGTCATAGAAAAAAATGGTATTTAATAAAGGTCAATACAGGAACAATGATGATCACAGTATGCCAGCTTTCAATGAAGCAATGTTGCAAGTCTTTCCTTAGCTCACAGTCCTGGCAAGGACAGTTGGGCTTTGCACTACTTGGTTTATCGGAGTAAGAATGTGCAGGTATGGTCTTTCTCATACAAACCTTATAAAACAAACAAACAAAAACTGGAAGCATACAAAGCAGTGTCAAGTAGGGTTTGGCTTGTTAAAGAGATAGTGATAATTTTTTAAAGATTTTTAGAAACTGAGTAAGTACATAGCAAAAAAAAAAAAAAGGCTAAGAAATAAAATAACAAGTTTAAAGATTTTTAAATCTATAGGAAAGTCTCTTATTTCACATTTTCCTGAGGACAGATGAACCTATGCTGTAAACTGAGCAAAAGAAATACAACTGAATATCTGATCAGGCAGAAGTGGAAGCCTTCTAGTTGTTGTAAGAGTTACTGCTGGGGGAAAGGGGACTTTTCCCTATTTGTTTAAAATTATATTTTTGAAAATTAGGTTAGAATTCTGTACTAGAAAAACAAGAAGCTATTGTGACCAAGAATACCACATCCATATTTATGACCATTCAAACATGAGAATCCTGAGATATAAAGTTATCTGATTTCCCAAAAATCACTGTGCACACAGTATCTGAACACCTTTAAAACATACTAGTATGGGTGCTTAAAATAACTGATCCCACTTGAATAACTTAGCCAAAACCTTATCGAAGATGGTGATACAGATGAAAATAGGTGTTAAAACTCTATACTGGGAAAACAAAAGTTATTTTTTACAAATAACTCACAAATAAAATGCAGGGTGGACATGAATCTCAAAATAAATGTTGTGAAATAAAATGTCCTTGATAAGAACAAGACTCTTGGTAGTATTTTCAAATCAGTTAACATATGTCAGTTTATAGTAAAACCTGGCGTATTTTGTGAATGATGTTGCAGATTTATTCTATCTGTGACCAGACCAACCGACATGCCTGGGTGCTGGTTCTGGCTTTTATGCAGCTTTTATGGCTAGTCCAAACACACGAAGTGACATGGTATTTGACATGGATTTTTGTGCCATCATGTTAAAAATATGTGTTTTGTCAAGGGCACAGAATTTCCTTTACAACCACTTTGGAATTCTTTTTAATGAATTTAAATTTGATCTGTATCAAATCATGCAACTGAATGTAGAGATGGCAAATTCCACTTTGACTGTGTTTTAATTATTTTCTTTTAGTGTGCTTAACCTCAATCTTCAGTGATGCAATCTTCGCTAATTCACTAATACAGTGTAGTGATTTGATTGGTTGCTATGTTGCATTGTTCTCTGTTGGGAAGGTGCCCGTAAGTATTCTAATATTCCAGCGGATGGAAATGTGCCTTGAAGAAACACATACCTTCTGTTCTCTGAAACTTCAAGCCCTATATGGTGCAAATACCTTGTAATAGCTATGAGGTGCTGCTTAATATCAATAGCATATACCCCCTTTTCTGAGTAGTAATAATCTAAGAACTTGTGCACTTGTCATTCATAGTAAAGAAATGTGTGATCAACGCAATGCCTTCACCATGTGCCCCCTGTGTGACAAGTTCTGTGACTACTGGAACCTCAGCTCTGCATGTGCCACCGCTCGAGCTAGCCACTTGTTTGACAACCCTGCCACAGTTTTCTTCTCCATCTTCATGGCTCTCTGGGGTGAGCATTGCTTTGCATGTTAGCAGTGTCGTTTGATCTTTGGGCTGCTGACAGAAATGAAAGCTGTAATGCACGGTAGTAGAATGTAGTAGCCTTACATATAGAAAAGTGCTATTGGATTGAATGGGAACATATGGCTTTATGAAGCTGGCAAGCCTTGGAGGGCCAGTGAGGGGCTGCCTGTGCTGAGACTGAAGAAAGCAATATTACAAGGCTTTCTGCTGTCAACAACAAGCTTTGGAATAAATGGAGAGGAGTTGGGTAGTTCAGGGAAGAAAAATGTGTCCTTTCTTCCTCTACTGCTTTAAGCTTTGCTATGTTTTTCCTCCTTTTCTGTCCGCATGGCAGGTCCCTCTAACACCTTCTACATTTTGGGCAGGAATGTATTTGGGGAATGGTGTAGTGCAGGCACCTAAAAGGGTTTAATTTAAGCACAGAGTGCACTTCCATGTGGGACAACCTAGTCACATAATTTTATCAAAACTCTAAGGGATTCCAAGAACAATGGGACTATTGTTTTAATTAGAATATGTTCTAAAATATTCCACTTAAACCAGCTTGGTTTTCTTTAATGACAAATATACCCTGTCTCACTGAAAATACCAAAACACTTCATAAAGACTAATGAATGCATTGTAGTATTATTGTTTCCGGCCTCGCCTTGAAAAGTGTGTGTTCTGTGCTTCTGTGTATTATTGCCCTCATCCACTCTAGGTCTTGTTTATTGTGAAAGTTAAAGGTGTTATTTCTACTGTAAAATGATTTTTTATTTCCCTATTCACTGTTCACAAAACGAAATTTTCATTCTATACCTCTACTCTGCACTAGTGAGACCCTACCTGGAGCACTGCATCCAGCTCTGGAGCCCTCACCACAGGAAAGACATGCACCTGATGGAGATAATCCATGGGAGGGCCACAAAAATGGTCAGAGGGCTGGAACATCTCTTCTGTGAGAGGCTGAGAAAGTTGGCATTGTTCAGCCTGGAGAAGAGAAGGCTCCAAGGAGACCTTATTGCGGCATTTCAGTGCTTAAAATGGGCCTATAAGAAAGATGAAATTTATTTTTGTACTATAGCCATCCCTCAGCAAATAGTGTGTTATACTTTGCAACCCTATTCAAATTTCACAGCTTGTTTTAGAAATGACTGTGGATTGGTGGTGGGTATGGATAGCTAGGATTTTTGAAGAACTTGCAAACAGAACAGATCATGGAAGTAAGAAGTTTATGTTTAGCAGCGTCTGGAAACCCTTCAACAGAAGTTAGAGAGTATGTAAGTACTATGACAGAGAAATGACAAAAGATGATGAATTTATAGCCTCTCACAATGGCATTTTCCTATTTCAGATTGCTGCCAATGACAGGCTAGATTGACAGATAAGGTGTCACAGTTTACCTGCTGCCATGAAGCATGAAATATGTTGCCTTGTCCAAGTTTCAGTGTAGCTTTTTAGACAGCATGTATATGACTGACAATTCATTTACTCTTTCATAGATAAATAGTATTTTCCTGATAGAGAATCTGTACTGTAAACTTGCATCCGTGCAAATGCAGCCTCATCCAAAAGAAATATATTTTAGTACCAGCAATGCAATGTGCAAAGCAAAATGTTGATATATCCTTATTCTAAGATAAATTAGTAGAATTTGTAAAGGAACAGAAAGCAACAAAAAAATATCCAAAAAATATGCCAAAAAATGGCACTTAAGAATAACAAAACCCTTTCTGAGCTGTAGCCCACCTCCAAAGAATGTTTCCCATGGACTGGGAAAGACTGTTCTTGAGACCATGATAACTGAGCTTGTCAGTGCAGGAAACTACTGCAGACATCATATACAAAGAACAGCAAAGTGAAATAAAGTATCCTTTAGTAACTCTGCCCAACTTGCCTGTTAAGTATTAGATTGCACCAAATTTTGCTGCCCTACTACTAGGAAACTGTACTGGTTCTATCTAGAGCTCATTCTGCTGAATGACAGAGCTTATTCACACATCTAGTCAGCTTGCCTCACAGTACGTTGGCTAAATGTTGCCTGAGTGCTTTTTCACTAGACATAGTATAGTGATGTGGAAACTGGCATGTCTCGTAACTTACAATTGTATAGTTAAAAGAGTAAAGTACGGTAATAAGAGCTGACTTCATTTCATGATGGGCACATGAAGTCTTCTATCCTGCTTGACTTCTCCCATTCTGTAAAAGGCAGGTGACTTACCATGTGGTTAATATCTTGAAAAGAATAATTCTTTTACTAATTGATCTTGATGCCTCATAAAGTATCTTCATGATTCCAGCAATACTGTTTACAAATGACCATATTCACAAAACACAGAGTAATGCCTGGCTAATTGTGCTTAATGTCACTGGTGGTGTGGGATGTTGAATTTCAGTTGTCAGATGTGTTTATTAGAAGGACAATTGAATATCATGAGACCAATTTTCTGCTAGTGTCAATCAGTGTAAACTTGCTAATTTTAGAAGAGCTACTTCATCTAGCCAAGTAAGTTCTTACAGAGGTAAATGTGGAACTGACTTTTTGAATAACAGGAAAAAAATAGAATGAGTAATAACACCCTATGAAATAACCAAATGTTTCTGTATGTAGGATATCTTAAAACCTTTGTGTTTTCAAAACATGCTAAATATAGTTTTTTTGTGTAAAGAAGGAACAGGAGATAGCAGTTTAATGCCTTAATGTCAGGATTTACTTTCAGTGTACTGAGAGTCCAGTGTTTAAATTATATTTATTTCTTACATTATGGGAGGATACCAGTGCAAAAAACATTTGCAGTTTACTGTTGGAATAGATTTTGTCTTGTAAAAACAGCTTATTCTAATAGTACTCTAACTTTTGCTAGTGTTATCTTACAGCTCTCTCCACTGTTATCTGCAGTCAAGGAAAGCTGGATCTAATTCTCCACTGTTAGCTGTCTAAAAGATGTTCAAAGTGGTAAAAAAACTGCCGTGATCTGACAATGTTTTCACAATCCCCTTTTCAACAACGGAAAAAGTGAAATGAAGCATAAAAATGTAAAGTAGTGCCCTCAGTTGTTTATAGCTATAGATTTTCGTTGGTATATACTGGTTTAGTATTGATACAGTCATCTGAAAATAGGTGTCCACAAGTCAAGAATAAGAAGTACTATTTCTAATAAATCCTTAAGTCCATAAATCATGAGCAACTAGTCAAAGGACTATCTAGAGGAAACAGCAATTATGAGAGAAGGTCAAGAGACCATAAATATGAGACAACAGTACAACTGTTCTTTCATCTTAATGAAAAAGGAAAAGCAGGAGACTCAACAACTGGCTAGTCCTTTAGGACAAAATCACTGTATCTATGCAGGACAAAAACATTCAACAGCAAAATCTGTTTGGCAAGTTAGAGTGTTACAGATTAGACCTAGATTTTGTTTCATTATATGTTTTGTATTCATTAATTATACAATGACTCATGGTAAATTAAGAGATATGATGTTCTTGGAGTGGATATCAGCAGATATGAGTTCAGTTCCAATCTCTGAAAAGAACTTACCAGTGCCATTGGGCAATTCATGTTCTATCTTTCTGTATTTTATTTGTAAAGAAACAGTAATTGTTTCCATGCTTTGCTTGTGTTCTTTCTTTAAAATTGGTCCTGGGGTTGTTTCTTAGTGCTTATTTAGAAAGGACCTAGCATAATGGGATTCAAATATATGTTGGGGTTTATAAGTAACACAAACATTCATCATAGTGCATTGGATTTATAATTTTAAAATTTTATTTTTTTTTAAAGCCACTATGTTCCTTGAACAATGGAAGCGTTTGCAGATGAGACTGAGTTACTTCTGGGATCTAACTGGACTGGAAGAAGAAGAGGTAAATTTCCTCTGTCTGTTCTAATTTACTGTGTAAATTATTCTATATTTGGTGATATGCATCGACATTTAGATTTCTCATGAGTGTTCTTCAGCACAATCCTGTTCATAGCTATGATTTTTAAGTGACTATAACTGATACAGTTCCAAGTACCAATGTATAATTAAAGAAATCATCCCTTACATCTTACTGGTCAGCTCTTTAATTTTAATAATTAATGATAAAAAGGATTATAAGATAACAGCAGATAATTCTTTGCTGAGGGTGGTCATATACCTATGTACAGAGTGTAATAAATAGATGTTACTTAATTATGTTTAACAAAACTTAGTTGTGATGATGATTTAAACATGTCAGTATAACATAAATAATATTTGCATTCAGGGCTGTGCTGCATCTGTGATGCCTTAGGTACGACAACCTGAACTCTACATATTCACTGACAGAGCTGTTGTAAGCACCAGATGGACTCGGTTTCTTAAGAACAATTTTAAAGTGATTTGCAACCAGCACATGGGGCTTCTAACTGTACCTGAGTTCACCAAAAAGTGAGGCATGCTTGTTTATTAGTATTTACAAAGTCCCTAAATTTGGTTTTAGATTTGTTCTTAGGCATTGTTTCATGTCATGGCCTATGATCTATTTAAATCACTGACTTTGACCAGAGGATTAGTTTCTAACTCAGACTAAATAAAGTGCAGTTACTAGCCCTAAATATCATACTAAGAACAGGTAGATTTTGAAGCTTCCATTACATATCTCCTAGCAATAAATGCTGACGTAGCTCTAGAATAAGGTAATATTCAGTAATTACGAATTGCATGCTGTAGTATGGTAATAAAGTTATACCACTTTTGTCTGTTTATCAGATAAGAATCATTGGATAAAATTATAAAATAGCCCTGAGAACAGACCATAGACTCCAGTATTATTCTTCTTCCATCACTATCCCCAAATGCAGCCTTTAGCAATGTCTTTAGTTTAAGGGAGACTGCTGGAGTATTCCTTCATTAATGACTTGACTACAGCCTTCCTTATTTTACCTCTGATTTCTCAGCTTTTTCAGTGCTCTCCATCCAGTTAAGAAGTGGATGATACTCACAATACAACCCAGTACTTGCACTTTATAAGTTGTGATGCAAGCCAAGTGCATCAGCACATTAGAAATTACTGCTTGTCTTGTGTGGAACATCATACTGTTACGTGGGAAAACAGCAATTTTGTGCTAACTACAGCACAGACTGAGAGGGTGGAGAGCAAACTCTTGCCTCTGCAGCACACTTGATGAATGCAACAGATTTTACTGAATTTCAGGTTCATCACTAGCAGTACAAAATCCTAAGGTTTAGCTCATTATTTGCAAAATGCTGTGAAGGAATCTGTAGATTTGTGAGGTCCTGTGATGAAGAGCTCTGAAGTGGAAAAGTTTGTGGACAGGAGCTGTGGGATCAGAAAGAATACTTTGTTTATGAAAAGTGAAGGAGTGCCAGACACATCTCAGCACCAGCTGAGCAACTAGGAACATGGGATCACAAAAATAAGGCTGGAATAGACCTAGAGGGGCCATCCCTTGTGCATGGTAGGATCAACTCTACTCAAATCATTTTTAAAAGACATTTGTCTAATTTGTTCTTAAATAAATCCAGCAGTGGAGATTTCATTTCCTCCCTAGGCAATCTATTCTAATACTTAATTTACCGTTACTTCTAATAAGATTTTCCTACTGTCTAGCGTAAATCTCCTTGCTAAATACTAAGTTTTTTTCTTGTTCTTCCTTTCAGAGATAAAGAGATTACCTCTTTCCTCTTTTCAGCAAAATTCAACATAATATCATATCTCTCTGTCGCTTTTTTTTTTTTTTTTTAATTTTAATAAGATGAACTAGCTTTTGCTCTTTCAGTCTTTGTTCTTACATAATTTTCTAGATGTCTGTTTATCCTTGTTCCCTTCTGGACATTTTCTAGTTTGTAGGAAACAATTATTTTGCAAATATAATAAGCCCAGGCAGGATCTCTCAGCAAAGCATATTTTAATAACGATTTTGCAAGACCGGGTGTTCTACCTAAAGCTAGGCACACCTAATAGGGCGAAAAGCCCCTGCCTATATCTCCCCAAAATCCCACCCACAATTTCCCTCCCCTGTTCCCCATTGGTTGGGTACTTCAGGGTTTACAGACTATCCTGACACACACAATACCCTTCTCCTAATCAATCTATTTAAGATATGGATTCTTGGTATTTTGGCTACACTTCCCCCTAAATTAACTTATCAATACAGGTATCGGTATGTATACAGGTGTCAGTACATATTCTGGGAAGAGACTGTGTATTACATTAAGAATTCATAGTCCAATGTCTCTCGATCCTTCCCCCTAAATTAACTTGTAAATACAGGTATCAGTACGTATACAGTTATCAGTATATATTATGGGAAAAGACTATGTTTTACATTAAGGATTCATAGTCCGATGCCTCTTCCCACCTGCTCAGCTCAGATGTCAGGTCATCAGTTATGTAAAAACAACAGTTCTTTGTTAAATGTTCCTTACATAGTTGAACCATCTCTTTCTTGAAGAATAATGCTCAAAATGGACATGTCTCTTGACCTGACATCTTAAGCAAAAAGCCACACACCATATCATCATCAGCTCTTGGTGCTTCAGCAAAAATGCAAAAGTTAGAACAGGTTGTGTTCACCTTTTATGCATTTGAATAATAAAGATGAGGATAAATTTGTCTGTAAGACAGATACTGGCAAAATGTTTCAGAGGTGATCAAGTCTTTACAAGTATTGAAAATTACGTTGGAAATGGAAAATTGTGTCTGCTAAGGTTAGGCCAGAAGGAACTAGCAGTGGAATACACAAGATCACTTAACAGAGGAAGAAGGAAAGGGTGAGAAGCTTTAACAGTTTTTAGACTTGATGGAGGTATTTATTTTATCAATTTCTTTAGAAAGGGAAGTTATGGAACCCAAACAGGGAAGAAAACAACCATAAAAGTTGAAGAGCTGAGAAGTACATTGTGAGAATTGATATGAAATAAATGTCTTCCATGTGATTTTTGTGGACCCTTGACTAGAAAATTTTCAGTAAAATTACTTTTTGAACACACTAGGCCAAATATTTTGCTTCAGAAGAGTCACGCAAGAGATTAATTTAGTCCATTTATTTGTAAATATCTTGGCAATGGCAGTCTGAGAAAGGAGACTTCCTATTGCTTGCATGCATATTTGCAGCTGGCAGCTGTACAGACTTGGAGGATTTGTTTGTATATCTGAAATTTGCTAAAATATAGGTAGCATTGGGTACTAGACTGTAAAATAGATAACTGTGTTGAAAAGAAATTGAGCAACTGATAACTAAATAGGAAGGGGAAAGAAAAGAAACAAAGACTAGAAACATGAAAACAGACAAAGTCTTAGGAATATCATGAATAAGCACTCAAGGTGCCACAGATGTATGTTTGTGTAATCCAGTCAAACAGGTTGTGCATTTGCTTGTTTTTCAATTTGTGTGACAAAGGATATAACCATCAATAAAGCAGGGGTAGATGTGGCAGAATGCCTACCCTCTTCTATTTGTGAAGGAGCTGGTGAAGAAATACTGAGGGACTCTAATTAGCGATGTAGGGAGTAGAAACTATTTGACTCCAAGTAATCTTCAGAAACTGTATTTCTAGGAGTCAGGATGTTCCTGCTTTAAGTTTTGTGTGGAAAAGTTTTTACCTTCTTTTACCAACAGTCTTGTGTAAACTGAAATAGAAATGTAACTATAAAAGAAGAAATCTTAGAATTTGGAGCAGAACTCAGAAGAATAAATGGACAGAAAGCCCACACTGACTGAAATACTAATGATTCGAGGTCTTGTTATTGTTTAAATAGTCATGCTGTTATACTGTTTCAGTACAACAAGGAGGAACTTAGGTTTCTGTCTCCATTAGAAACATGTCTAGTAAGTTCAAATCTTGTGCTCTGTAAAATTCGCTTAATTCCCAAAGTCTTGTTCCTCCTTTTGCTATTTCATGACTTAAAACAAAACAAAACAAAACAAAACAAAAAAGAAAAAAACCAAACCAAACCATACCAAAAAAAAAAAAAAACAAAACAACCCCGTGGCAGTTGCACATCCGCCTGAGATCTGGAGCCTTCAATAGGGCAGTGGATGGCTCTTTAGCACCTTTTGTGCCCCATTGTGCCTATCTCAACCTGCACATCTAGGGTGGCACCAAAGTGCTGACAGTCACATCCTCCCCTGCCCCGGGGCAGCGTGACTTCACCTCTACGCAGCTGTGGGGCAGGAGGGTGGGACCCTTGGAGGACTGTGTCCTCAACAAAGGAGGTACCCAGAGAAGCTGAGAAGCTTCTGGACTATGTTGTAATGCCCACAACCAGATCTGACCAGGCTATAAAACGGGATTCTTGCTGAAGACCACCTTTGAGTGGTCTTCTCAGAGCAGCGGATCTGTGAACTGGATGCCTCTCCTTAGTCTGGGACATCATCTAAGGAAACTTCCTGGGACTGAGAGCACCTCACCTCCTCCTGTGGTAAATGATTATTTACCGGATATATCCTTGAATGACTCCTTGCCCAACCCAGGCAAGTGTGAATCCTTGTCTAGCCCAAGCGCAAGCCCTTGCCTAACCCAGGCAAGTGATTATTCCTTGTGGGTAACCTAGAGTGAGCGGCCTCTGCTTTTTATTTCTTGTGAGTGTATGAGTGTACATTGTAGATCCCCATTATTCTTATGTTGTCATATCCCAATAATTTCCTCAACTGATATCCCAACCTATATTTTATGTTGTCGAGTGTTAAATAATTGTATAAACCCTGTTTCTAGTTGGTTTATTGGCTACACTTTTCCGGCTAGAATAAAGTCTGTTTTGGAACTTTTTGTCAGCCTAAAATTGACTTTTGGGGTATCTTTGTGACAAACCCTTAGTGGAAGACTGTGGATTATTGCTGAGTTAAGCAAAAGTAATAAGGAAAGTAAATTGCGTAAGATGGAATTAAGTAGCAAGCAGACTTGGTGACATTGTGTTTACAGGTTTATCCCATTCTCTCTTAATTCAGTCGTGGTTTAACTCTACCTACTATATTTTCAAATTTTTTTGTCATCTAGTTAATTGGATACTTTCAGCTTGTCTTCCACTTTGCAAATTATAGGACTCCGTTAGTGACATTAAGTGTGTTTACAGGTTTATCCCATTCTGCCTTAATTCAGTCATGGTTTAACTCTGTCTTCTCTATTATATTTTCAAAAATTTTTATGATCTAATTAATTGGATGCTTTCAGCTTGTCTTCCACTTTGCAAATTATAGTACTCCTTTACTGAATTTCTAATAGTGTCTACTGAAACAGGTAGTATAAAATATTTTTTTTTGCTTAAAAAATGGAGGAGTAAAAAATAGACACTAATACAATAACTGTATGTTAACAGCTTAGTCATCTTGGGAAAAAGCGGTCAGTAATGCTAAAAGGGAAATGAGTAGCTACAATATTTTATGTTGTCTCAAATCTTTCATTCTCTCTACTCCTCAGGTTTCTTGTGCCAACGAGATCTTCGTTTTGAGTCTTTTTTCCCCAGATGCATGATCTCACATTTTGCCATGCCTATTCTGATTTTCGTGTTGGGTCCATGTTTCCAAATATTTTTGATCTCTTTGTATTTATATTTTTTTTACTACCTTTTCTTGGGTTTCATCACTCCTTTTAGTGAATCTTCTGTCACTTTAATTAAATTCCTGTTCACAGTAATTATTTAATGGTCCTAAGATAGACCCGATCTTCTGAACAAATCCTTTCAACATTAGATTTACGTGTTATGTTTAGGAGGATGAGAGTTTTATTAGCATAGTTGGGGAAGGAATGTTGAAAAATGGAAGTTATCTCTCAAGCCTTAGGGAAAAATATTTAGTACCAGCTGTTGCTCTGTTAAAAAATTACACATGGTGGCACACTTTAAACATGTTTTAATTGGTAAAGTATAAGAACCAAAGAAGGTGATAATTCCTTTGCTTGTTGAGAAGTTGGTAAAGATATATGGTTACATTTTTTTTCCTTCCAAGACTGTTGATCCAGGTTTGTGCCACAATATGCTGAGGCTCTACTTACTTTTCCTCTTTTACTTCTACCATACATATCAACATGATTTTGTTTCTGTGTTTGCTTTTGTTTTGTTTTGGTTTTGTTTTTGTTTTTTTTTTAATTAATTTTCTATTATAATGATCTCATGTGTCCTTTCTAGGACTAATTGTCCACAAGCTGCAAAGATGTTTGGCTCCTTATAGGTAGCTTTAATTGCTCTAGATGTTGTGATGGGTTACTCAAAGGCTGGGTCACCTGGGGTGGCATTCTTTCCTCCTGCAGCCCCCCTGAGTTCAGAGAGGAGGATCACATCTTCACATTCTCGGTTGTAAGTGCAGATGAGGGAAGTTATTTGGAGTGTGAAGCTATGGAGGAGGAGCTGGAATAAGCTCTTCCAGCCTCAACTGCAGTTGTTGCTCCCCGGGGCATGGTCATGAAATGGGTGATGGAAAATAGGAGCTACTGTTGGAGGAAATGAGTAGCAGAAAGTCCTGCTTTCCAATAGTTCTGTGCCCTGATCTACCATATCTTATATCCTTATCCAGCACTGCCACTCTAAGAACAGGGATCGTTTCTCGGTCTTTTCTTCTTCTCTCCTCCTTCACAGTGACTCAGGAGATGCAGGTAGGTAAGCAAGGCTTGCCAGTTATGTGCTTCTTGCAGAACAGACAAGACACGGAGTGAGGTTAGGGGATCTTGTAGTACAAGGGAGTGCATGTTCTGAGGGAGATGGGTATAAGAAGACAGAGAGGGACCATCTCCTCTCCAATAGTCTCACAAACGCTATCTGCTCCTTTCAGGTCACCAAAGTCATAGTACTGCCTCCTGCAGCTCTCTCATACAAAGGTATCTTAGACACCATTGTTTTTTCTCACCCCATTTTCCTCCTCTCTGTCCTCCTCTGCTGCACCTAACAAGAGCACTTTTCCTGTGCATTGAAGATGTCTTGGGCTGATTCAGTGTTAGGTAAATTAGGCATGCTGACAGCTTCCAATATTAACCTGCTATTGGTGGAAAAAAGGAGATCAGACTTTGGTCCTAGTTCAGGCAGTTGCTCCAGCAATCTCAGCACAACATCACTATGCATTTTCTTGTGTAGAGAAAGAACTTTGCTTTTTAAGGAAATGAGCTTTTCCTTTTAAATTTAAAATACATTTTACATTGTGTGTATGAATGGAGGCTGCCATTTTCTTAACCCCAACTGCACATGTAAATAATGTGGAAATGTGTTAAGAAATTTTTATTTTAATGAACTAGGATAAAGTGGTATAAATGTCATTTATTATTCTGTAAAGTCATTTATTGTTAGGTCATTGTTATTCTGTGACTTTTCCCAGGAAGTGTCATTGACACAAGAAGATTAATCAAGACTAAAATAAGATGGAAGCAGAAGTATCTCTTCTCTTAAGCTACATGAAGTACTAAGCCCAATGGCAGTTATTTCTAAAAGGGTTTTTGAACTTGGGAAAGGCTTTTAGAATTTAAGAATAGTACTTTGTGTTATTGTTTAATGACAGCAAAAGTTGCCAATTGTTTAAAATGAATGCAGAGGTTCAAAATTCATAATATTTCAGCAGTCGGACTTGTTTCCTATTCTTTAGTTTTGCTTCAGGTTTTTAATTTTTTTTTAAATTTCCTTCATTTTCATATGCATGTAGATACTTATGAGTAGTGAAATGTTGTTTCAAATTCATGCCCTTAAAAACTCTCCTATATTACATCCATATAAATGAGGTAATTATGTGGAGTGAGACAGTGTTCTATTGATATCAGTTTCAAATGGCTTTCCTTTAACCATTACTTTCCAAGAACACATAAGTGTGTTTTTTTTTTTTCTTTATTCATCCACACCTCTCAGGATAAGAGCTATAGAAAAAATTCTAACCCTCATTCTAACCCTTGGAAAACATAAGCACTTCTTTTATTCTGGATCTTGATTTCAAATCAGTAGAACTCCACAGATTCATTTTAGAACTCATCTTCATGCTTCAATCCTATTCTGCTACTTCAGCTGCAAGATAAAATTTATTCTAGGCAGTGTAGAAAGATTTTTCCATTTGTGTGTGTATGTTTGTGTTAAAAGAATCTGATCTGTAGGTTGTCCATTGATAGTTTACTACATAATGATGAAATTCTCACTATGACAGTATTTTCAAATATGAGTGCATCTTGAGCTGAGATTGTCAAAGGAATCTGACAATCTGACAATTAGACGTTCAGATTCCATTGGCTCTTCCATAGAGGATGGGTGGTGACCAGCCTCCTCAGGCATAACAGAACAAGTGCATCTAAAATGTAAAATGTAAATTCAGGTACCTGAATTATGTGGCACAGTTGTGTGTGGTTTTTTTTGTTGTTGTTGTTTTCTTTTTTTTTCTTTTTTTTTTTTTGTTTTTTTTTTTTTTTTTCTTTCCTGAGGTGATTATATGGGTTTATTTGCCTCAGTTTATAAAATTAAGAGTCTAGGTTTTGATCTTTTTTTAAATGTATTGGCCATGTTATTCTCTGAAATTTCAGTTTGGAAGATGTAGGCTCACAGGGTGAAACTGCATGAAATGCTTCAGTAGATCACTGATACAACTAGGTAGAAATCCCCTCCTGACTTTCATGCTACTAATTCTAGTGTCTCATCTACCACCTGAACCTACTGACTAAACCAGTGGAGAAGTAATTCCAGAAATAAAGTGGACATTGTTTGTGGTGGAGGGGACCAATTAATTAGATAATTTTTCACAGTCAGGACATTGGGCAGGGGAAGAGAAGACTGTGTGGGTTAGGAAGACCCTTTTAGCAATGGTGGGCCATTAAATCAGTTTATTTGTATCATGCAGCTTCATTTACAGATTGCAGCTGCATAGCAGCCTAAGCCAATCTAACTCCACACTACCATGGTGCTACTATCCTAGCCACGCAATCTCTTTCTTCCTCGTATATGCATGCTGGCAATCATACAACTGAGTGGTCAACAGTTCAGACAGCTGATACAACTGAAGGGTAGTCAGAGATATGTAGGGTAGGAGATTTTATCCTGGTCATACCATGAAGCTGCATATACCCTGGTGTCAGTGTTAAGGACAGAAATGGGAATGTGTGGCTTGTGTAAAGTGAAATTGAATCTGAGAATATGGAAGCCCAGGCTTAGATTGGTTTATGCTGCTGTGAAGCTCAAGCTGTTAAACTCAAGCCTCAAGTATAAAAGCTTTTAACTACAAATTCAACATTTGTATTTGCTTCAAGTTGTTTTCATGAACATTCTTGGCTGTAAATACAGTCATTGGGATATTTATGGGAAACAATTAAAAGAGGCACTGGTACAGCTGAAACAAATTAATAAAGACTGAACAAATATTTACAGTCAGATTGTTAGTTCAGATTAGCTAAAGTATCTGTATCCCTCCACATTAGAGAGGAGCTAATGCTTTAATCTGGGTCATGGTTCAACTTTAACAGTTCACAAATGTTTGGAAAGATTGTGGTTGGTCAGAATATAGACCTTCTGGGACTAGGTAATTCTTGATATTGTAAAGCTTTTTTAGCTTGCTTCTGATATATGTGGTTTAAGATTTTTTATGAAGTATACCTTAGAATGCTGTAGAGTCCCATTGCTTTTACCTATTATAGTAAACCAACTTGCCTGTAAGCCATGAGTTCCAGGTGCATGGAGTCTGAAAGGAAGAAACTCCAGGGAAATGAAAATCCAGAAATATCATAAATAGCCAGTGCTGAGAAAATACTGTTTCACAACCAAAAATCCCATATGATATTACCTGGAAGAGAGTTTCTTGTGTGGCAGAAATCTGGGCTATTTATAAGGCATCCTTATTAAAATGGGAGAAACTGATAGAGACTTTGAGATCTGGCATGCTAGAAACGTTCTTACCTTATATTCACTGATCTGTCTTTCGTAATGGCAATACAGGGAAATTAATGACGTTTGCAGTCAGATTGATATAAGTACTATGTTGTAAACTTGATTTAGCATTTAACTTTGACAGTTACTTGTCTGATCAATGATAGATCTAAACTTTATGACCTTTGACAAGCTGTAACAGGATGAATCTACAAAATATTTGAGCCTTTCATGCATCAGTGACTTCCTCTTTTAACCTTCTATCAAAGTTTCTTGGGATCACTGTGGTGTGTAGTGTGCAATACATAACCTTGCACTAATGACAAATTCACGGCCCAGTGTCTCATGATTTTGATCTTGCTTAGAAGAAAAATATCTTGTCCTAGTTGGAGGAAACTGTTGGTTTCTAACCTTGCTAAATTGTAAGATATTTTATCTTGAGGCCATAATGTTATGATTTGTGAAGCAGTTGTTGTAGATAAAATTTAAAGGATTTTGCAGTATTTGTTGCATTTCTTTTTCAAGAGTGACAAATCTGTTGTCCATCCAAAGTACACTGAATCTTGAATATTGACAAATAAAAATTTCCATAAACACATTTCCCTAAAGAGTGCCTCCAGAGTCAAGTGTTCCTACTGTTACACGTTACGAGACAAAAAAGAGAGCAGTGCCCAAACAGTAAATGATCCATTCTTTAAGAACACTTATTTGGAGAAGGAATTCTATGCTTATATAATGGCTAAAGTGATAGGATCCTAGTCCATGGCTGTGACAACATGTTACTACCACAGAACACCTAAACCAATAAACATGACAGTGATATGCACAGACATCTTAAAGTGTCAAGAGTACAGGTAATATTTTATCAAAGTTAGATGATATATCAAAGTTGATTTATCAAAGAGCAATAAGGCAAACTGGAAGTTGTTATACAGTCAGGCTGAATGATGCCCCATTTTAATGTGCTAGTATTCGACTTTACTGCTGAGTTTACTTTTTATGTTTGTCAGCTCATTTGTTTCAACAATGACTTATCTTGAAGTAGAATAAACAATTTTAAGCAAAATTTTCAATACCATAGTTCAAGAGACATCTAAACACACAACCCGGCTTTTGTCATTTAAGATTCCTAAGCGTGTAATGATATTAGATTACTTATTTGAGCTTTGTTTTAATTTTGCTTAAATTTATTGTGCAATTTATCTGGACTAACAAGATTGTGAACATCTACCGGAGATCCCTTCATATGTGCTGAGATATAAAAGTACTTTTCCTTGGTTGAGTATCCCATTACTAGGATACCCTAAGCAAATAATTAATGTGAACGACAATCTCTTCCTTGGACTTCTCCTCCCCCACACCACACTGTGTCATCCTCGTAAGAAATCGAGGGGATTAGTACTTGATTTGTAATAATTAGCCCTCTTAAGACAAAGAAAAACTGTGCTCTCTGTTCTGTCCATTTCCAAGTTTGCATCTTGATTTAGAGCTGCAACTGAGTCATTCCAGTTGTAATTTGTGGAAACATTCCTTCCTACCAGTGTGCACAGCTTTGCTGCTCTGCTTGTGTTCAGCATATTGGGATAAGGGTGTTCAATAAGTTCACCGTGTTTCTTTGACTTTGCCTAAAGCATACAAATGAAGCAGTAGGTTGGCTTAAGTTGTGCTGGTAACTCCTTTGATCTGTTAGGGGTAGTTTCTAAGCTTCTATTTTTTCATAGCAGCCCAGTTGTGTTTGTCCTGTTTTGTAAAATTCCATTGTCACTTTCTTCCTAAATCAAAAAGAAATTAAGGAGAGATTGGTTCATATTATATATATATTCTTATCAAACTGGATCATTACCTACACAGCCTTAATTTGCAATGTATAGTGGATACACATGTTGTGTGTTTAAGGCAAACCCTGGAAACCATTCTCAGGGAAAATTCCCACTGACGTCAATATGAGTTTTGTCTGAGTAAAAAATCCATGATTTGGCTCTTTGTTTTCAGGGTGGGAATTATCATTTTCTACTCTTAACACTCATTTGGCCTCAAAGTACCTTGGCTCACATGGTTTTCAATAAGTGTCTGGCAGCTGTACTGGCAAACTTCCAGGATCATGGGATTCATATTTATCCCTACATGGACATTTGGCCTTCTTCAAGTCATCACAACTATTTCTAGCTTATTGAACAAAGTGTAGAGCTCTTCCCATTTTCAGACAAAGAACTGATTCTGAATCACACTCTTTTTACAGCAGAGTGGAATTGTTCCTTCACGTCTATGTATACATGATCAGGATCAAGTATCTCTAAACCTGTATTGTAAATAAATGTTTCATGCAATATACTCATAGGAAAGAATATATAGATACATTCTAGGAGGCGCTGTGGTCTATTCAGTCAAGGGTAAGATGACTTGGTGTATTCAATGATGAAGATCAACTAATATTCCAATCCAGATGTAGGTGTATGAATCTCACATAAAAGGATATTGAGATGTCTTACTAGGAAAACTAAGTATAACTTGACCAAATTTGAACAGAATAGGCACTCAAAGCAAAACTGTCAATAGCAAAAAAAGTAAGCTACTTTATAATGTTTTGCTTGGCATTTTGTTTTTCTTACCTTGTTTCATTTCAAGCCAATTTTCAAAAGTTGCTGTGACCTCTGACAGCTGTCCCTGGTGTCTCAGAATGCTTTGCTTAGCAGAAAATAAGAAAAAAGGAAGAAAGCCAATTCAGCTCTGCAGGTGCTCCCACAGTGTTGTTCGATCTCCTCAGTTTCTTACAGCTTCATTTATCTCATTTCCCTACTATCATCAAACTGTCTCCTCTCATGTAGCCATCCATGCCTGATGCCTTCATCCTTTCTTCATTTAAGTCTAAAGATGTTTGTTCCATTTGATCTCCAAACCTCATCCAAGGAAGCATGATAAAAATTAATGCAAATCAGCAAGCTAGTGCAAACTTACAAAACATCAAGATACATACATTGACCACAGCATCTTTAAACACTTATTGTATTTTTGTCTTTCCTTTCCCCATCCTGCTCGCCACCATTTTTGCTGCTAATTAGCTTCAGTACTGTCAGAGATTAGCCATGCCTCATTATTTTTCGGAGTTCCACATGCACTCGAAGCACTTTGTAAGTAATTACAACAGTGTCCCTTGAGAAAAGAAGTGCTATAATGATTCCTGAAATTCATTCATTGTGGTATTGATTTTTATGTGAGGCATAAGTAACATAAAAAAAAGTTTGTGATGCAAAGAGTGTCATACCTCCACCCTTAGAACATTTTTCATTAATTTGAATAGTGCATGAAATTACAAGTGTAAAACAAGCTGTCATTCTAACAATTTCATTATATCTGTTTGCTATAGCATCTTAGTGCTATAGTCTCAGAGGCATAACCATACTTGAGCTTTACAGAAAATTTGTTCCCTTGAGCCTCCCATCTCAGTACTAGATTCCCTGGGAGCAGCAGAAGGCATGTACCATTTGTGGGACTGCCTTTAGGGCAGAAGTATTATATATGATGTGTTCATAGAATTCAAAAACATAGAAAAATATCCATTTAAGCCAATTGTTACTCCTACATTTATACAGTCTTAAAATTACATTTGACTTTTTGAAGGCCACTGTGAGGCTGATGTCGTGCCCAGTGAAAATGAATTTGACACCCCTGATTTAAATGATAGCATGTTCACATACCTGTTCAATGCATCAAGAAAATCTCATGATCAAGATAAACAATATATTGGAAGTTTCACTGTGTCTCCATACTGATGTGCAACAGAGAATGTTCAAGATGGTGTATGATGAAGTTCCAGTGTTACAGATAGCAGAAAATGAGCACGTGTCATCCAAGGAAGACTGCTGAAGTTCTATGCAACCCCTGTTCTGTTGTCCATAAGGATTAATGAATTTTTTTTTTGATGGTTCTTATTCTCTTCACGGCTATCAGATTACTAAAAATTGCTATCAAGTCGATTTTGTGACCTGGATGATAAGTGTATGTTTGAGCTACAGTAAGGACAAATGGTATGATAAATGATACTGGTCCTCTGAAATGCATGAGATTGATGTACTCATGCTCAGAATGGGACAGAGGAATATTAACATTTTTAGTTATGGAATACTGGCATTTCTGAAAAAGCTCTGAGCAGTGAGTGTTTTTCCCATGATGTCTCTGAAGCCATTCAATATCTTCTCCCTGCCTTCCTGTATAAACCAAAACATGGATTTTCACGTTTACATACAATGAAGTGCCTTTTAGCTAGATCCTGTGTCATGAAGCAAACAGAATAAATAGAGACTGTTCAGATGTGGTTATTTGCAAAACACTGCTGATATTGCTTATACACTATTTCTAGTCTTCTTGTCAGGTCTAGCAACCTGTGACACTTGGTACAAAAAACTAGAAGACAGATTCTGTAGGAATAAGCTTTTTGTGAGAGGCATCAAATCAAATTCCAGGCTGTGAATTAATTCAGAACTTGTCAGGAATGAGGAGATATGTAGCCTTTTTATTTTTTTATGAGTTGCTGTCCTTAAAATCCTGGTAAGTTTGTACTACCATGCTTAATTTATGCTCTAATTTGGAGAAGTATAATCTGCAAGCAAACCTTGAAAGGTTATTGATAAGGGAAACAGGACTAGATCCAACAGCCCAAGAGAAACAAGGCAGCTGCAGCTCCATGCCCCTAGGTCCAATCTGTAGTGAGCTTAAGATGTATTCCCAGTAGACATACGTACATAGAGCACATGCATACACTACATACCTGCATATATGCATGCCCAGCCACACAGATCACACAGACATGCACACACAGCAGACACACAAAAACAGCACAATGGCCTCATCCTGCTTCTCTCCCTGGCTGAGAAGGATGGAGGTCTGCTAGTGAAAACATATATATGTATATATGTACACTTGTAGGATACAGATCTCCCCAGCCTCTAGGGTCACTCAATCTGCCCCAGTAGATGCCCCTGGACCCCACTGTCCCCAGTTGCTGGCACCTAGAGGCAGAAGCCCATGAGGCTACTGTCTCTCTCCAGTTGCTCACTCATGCATATACCCCACTCGCGGAGAGCTGGCTGGGACTTCCTTGGTTCCCCTGCAGCCAACCCACCTAGTCTTGACCTTAAAAAGACACACACAAGTGGGTCTCATTCTTAGAGACCTCCAGACCCTGTGGTTTCTCTGGCAGCTGGCTGGGGGTCCCCTGATCCTCTCATAGCCTGCTTGGCCAAGGTCTTACCCTTAGAGATTTCAGGCATTTTACCTACTTGCCAGTTGCTCCAGTTTGATCTCCACTAGTGCTCACATACTCAGCCTCACACCTGCACTTGCTCCAGTTGCCAGCGGCCAGACCCCCATACAGACCAGCAAACTATTTACATGTGACCAGCACTATTTATCTCCTTATCCCTCTATTTTTCTATATTTGTTCCTGTCTAAATGGCCTAGATCCCTCCTTTTCTCACCATTGGTTCTTCCACTAAGCTTCCCATAATAAGCCCTGTGCAATGCCCAAATACTCTTCCCTGCATCCTGTAACATATCCTATCCCTCTAGGTAGTGATACCCCTACTCTAAAAGTGTTATACTGTTGAATCATCTTGGTGGCTTGGATCATGAATAAGTGACCAAAACATTTTTTATTTCTTTCTTTTCTCTTTAGTGTAATCACAGTTATTTATGTATTTATTTATTCATTTATTCATTTATTTATTTATTTTTCAGGAGCATCCCAGACCAGAGTATGAAACCAAGCTGCTGCAGAAAAAGCTGAAAAATAAAAACACGAGAGCAGAAAATTCACATGAAGTAAGACACAACTTACTCTTTTCATTTGTATTGAATTTATACTATGTTTTGTTTTATCTTGATTATGTATTTGTCTGTCTCTGAATAGATTGCAAAAGGCACTTTTTGGTGTTCTTAATTAGCCTTTTAAGTTGCTTACTAGGGATCTGGTGTATGCAGCCTTGCAGCATCATCGAAAGGCTTTGAGGTTGTCTCTTTGCTAGCTCTGCAAAGTAAAGCATTTTGCATAGCAATATGATAGGTGATTCAAGATCTAATCTGTAGAGTGGTGAATTATTAGTAAGATAATCACCACAGGCATTATAGCAATGACCTAGGATTTCAGTACTTTGTGGACAATGAAGACAACAGCTTTTATCATAGTTATTTCATTTGCATAGGTAACATGGGCATCCTTAGTTATGTTGCAGTTACACAGTTGTGCAGTTTTGATAGCATTTCCAGTAGGAATGGAAAAATAATAATTGGTATCTAATTTTTAGATTGAAGTGTATTTAGGCTTTTTCTGGCTATCTCAACCTAAGAACAAGGACTTATTTTCCCAGTCCTCTCTTGTAAAGTGTCGAGGTCTGTTTCCAAAGCACTTCTAAGTCTCTGTAGACTTTGTCCATGAAGCTTGGTTAAACATTGCTTATTCCCGTACACCACATGTGGCAAAAAATCCAAACCATTCCAAACCCATGTCCAATTTCCAGGTAAAAGGAAGCAACTTACTTTGTTTAAACATTGAGAACCAGTATCTGAAGTGGAAAGTACTCCAGTTTCCAGGTTTGGTCCAATAAATTTAGCCTTGCAGCTTATGAAAGAACTTAACTACCCCTTTCTACCCCTGGTCACTGTCAAGATTGTGAAGTGTTTCCACTGAACCTTTCATCTCAGTGAGGCTGCCTTTCTCCTGTTGGGCCCAAGCAAACCACACAGAAGACATCTGAAAGATTCTCAATTGCTTTTGTGGGCTTGCCCACATCTTGCCTAACATGAGCAAGGACTCTGACATAGCACTATGGGGAGGTCTTCCATTACACATTAGGTAGTTCTCTAGGCCTTCCAAGTGAGGGATCAAAGACTGTTAAAGACAGATAAAGCAGCTGCTGCCATTTGTTCAGCTTTTTCTGACTTAAAGTAAATGAAATCTGGAAACAAGTCAGTGATTGATGCTGCAGAATATTAGACTTCTGTAGTCATGAGGCAGTGTTAGATGATTAACTTGCTTAAATGAGACACAGAAAAATAGCAGCATTATAAATTAGAAATTAATTTAAGGTAAAAGGAACAATGTAAAGATACAGCACTATAAAAATGTGAATAACTCCTTTCAGACATTTGGAAGTGAAAGGCTTTCCTGGAATAATTTTACCTTCAATTACCTTTTGTAACATTGTAGATGGAAAAATAGCACTCAGAAAGAAAAGATTTACTTCAGGTTTTTGAGGCATCTGCATGGAAACTTTCTCCAATGTCCTTCCAGGATTCAAAATCCTATTTTGGAAATTGATGTAGATATTTTGAACTGCAAAACTGGGGAAAAAATAGTAATATTTAGTTATGAACTAATTTTGAAAAAAAAGATATTTTAGTTCTTAGGTAATTTAAATAATATTTAGAAAAGTTTCCCAGAGTCATTTCAATCACTTTCTAGGTTTTGTAAAAATAGAGTACTTCAAGATTTGCCATCAAACAGTTACTCATAGGCATCAAACAGTTATTCATATGGCAGAACATATAATTTGTGTTGATTAAGGTAAATTTCTATTATAATGAATGCATCCATCCTGCAACTTACTGGTTACTATTTCTCCACAAATTACTGAAATATATTCCAAACTTCTGAGCAGTTTTCTGTCAGTTAACATTTTGCTTACTAATTCTGTTGTAATCACTTTTTTGATTTCTCTCAAATTCTTTCCAGCAAACTGCACACTAGTCTGGGCTTGGAAGATGTGTTGCTTTGTGGTTTGTACCTCACTGTCTCATGATATTATAAGGGCAAGGACTGTTTGTGTGAGGCCTGCTGAAGAGGCAAAAGCCCAGTTCTTAAACTGAACTGTTGTATTTAATGTAACTGTGTAAATGTACCACTACATTTTGCTTTAAATGATCCTGAAAAGTTAGATGTTAAAAGTGATGAGTATTTAAGACTGCAATAGTTCTTCTGCTTAATTGTTAGCGGTTTTAATATTTTCTTTTTCCTCCTTCAGATGGCTGTATGTTTTACACATTGCAAGACCATTAGCTCAGGAGTTTTTCCATGGCAGGTTAATATTAAGGCACAGGTTTCTGTGAGGTCTCTGGCTCAGTACTTCTGTCTTGTTGGGTGGAAGCCAAGGTACAGGACTTTGTCATATTAATGGTGTAGATCTAGTGTCTGGACTTGCATCAAAGTAGAGGTCTATGTAGTTAAATATTCAGTCCTCCTAATTTCTTGGTCTTGTATGAATACACAGATGCCTGTGAGGTCTCAGTATCCTCATATCTTGGTTGACAGTCTAATGTCATAGCAGAAGTCTCTGTGAAGTTCTTGCCTGAATACTTTTAGCTGACTAGTGTAATTTAAAGGCATATCTTTTGGGTGTAGCTGATCAACAACTGTAGTGTGCTATGTTGATATCAAAGGACAGGCTCTGGCACCACTGTCTGAAACTTCTCATTACTTATCTAAGATGAAGTCAGAAGTCTCCAGTTCAGCAGCTGTGGCTTGTTGGGATAGAAATGATGCCAAATCTGCGGCTATTGTGAGAATACTGATTTAGAGCTTACTTAAAGGCATACATTTCTACAAAATTCCTGGCTTGTTTCCAGTATGTTAATTCTTCTGTTCCGGTGAGGATGTGACTAGTTTTATGGCAAGAAATTAAGCTTTTATGTGGAAAGCTCTGTGTACAGTGCATTTTTTTTTTCTTGCCTTACTCCAACAAGGAGTCCCTGTGAAGTTAATTGGGTTGTTTTTGCAATGAAGGGATAGGAGTTTGGTTATGGACTGGTTTTGTGATTGCAGAAGAAAATTGACACCACCGGCATACTCTCTTAAATGATAACTTGGGAATACCTGTTAAGAGGAAACCTACTTCAGCATACAGTTTTCACTGTCTGCTGTTGAAGTCATTAACTTTAATGAGTGTGGAAGGTGCCCAACACCTGTCAAGCCCAGTAAACATATGAGTCACTCTACCCAGGCAACAAATTCCAAATCAGCTTGATGACACTGGCAATAGAAAGTATTACAGATCTAAGGTACTACTTGGCTAATGGGGTTTGTGTTATAGAATACAACTTTAATTCAAATGCTGATTAGGGCATTTGTGCTGCTGTAATAAGCAAAGAATAAAATTTCAGCTTACACCACCCTGTGTGGTTCAGGCTGTTTTAATAAATATTTTATCGGTTATTTTGAGAGTGGAAAAGAAACTGTGAGGGCTAAGAGCACTTCACAAAAGATTGCTCTGAAATTCCTCTTACAGTAACAACCTAAGGTTCTACTGTTTCAGAAGATAATTCATTTAAAGCTAAAGGAGTTGAATCATTTACATGAAATGCCTCAGGTTAGGTAGCACATGCATAAACATAGTCCTTACAAATTATTACATCAGTTTAGAAAAAAGACAAGTTCTAAGGGACTCATTCTGGAAACCTGCAAGGATCCGGCAGATAATCAATAACAATGTTAGATTCTTTGCAGTCACATAAATAAAGGCTTGCAAATAGAGCTTCTTGATCCATTTACATTAGAAGGCTTCTTTGGCCTTGCAGCAGAAATGAATGCTTATGTGTTCATGCATGAATGCATGTGTCTGATAATATGTTCATGCAAAGATGGCAGATGCAATTATTCTACTAAAGCAATTTATATTATTATTTTTTTGTTCTTGTTTAATACACTATCATATAGAAGATGCAGACAGAAATATTTAACAAATAGTGTAAGGTTATTGTATCTGCAGAATGTTAACTGAAAAAGGTGTTGGACATTTGTAATCTTCTGATAAGTTGTTCCTCTCTCGGTGCAATAGTAATGTTCTCAATGGAAATACATGCAGGTCAGGAAATGAAAATTGGTTTTGTGCCTGAAAACATGCAGATGGGGTTCGATCCAACTCTCACTGGAGCTGATGGAAAGAATGCCTTCCAGCCATTTCTGGGAGAGATGGATCAGGCCCTGTCTCCTTTTCATTAAATGTCCAGCTGATCTGGCAAACATGATGCAACATTGTATATATTCTTATCTTTCCTATTTGGCAGGAAACTGAATAACTCATTCTACATACTTCTCAAGGAAAACTTTATAGAAAAAGAGGGCTTGTCTCTTGGCTCATGTCCTTACTTGGAGCAAACCCTGGGAATAATAGCATCTGGCATTCTATCTTGCCTTTAATTCATTTTAAATATGAAGGTGGCAGAATAAGTTATTTAAATTGTTAATTCAGCTGGTAATTGGAACAAAAGAGAAATATTTCCTTTTAAACCAATGTTTCAGTTCATAACTGAATTTAAGCAAGTTGGTTTGAAGAAGGTCTCTAGGGTAAGATTGAAATAGATAAATATAAGGTAGAACTGTACACTGCTGACAAATACTTTACATATATGTATTTTTAAAATTGTCAGTATTGTGAAACATGAAATAGTAATTCTTGCTACAAGTTGGTTCCTTACCCAGTTTTGCATAAGTAAGTCTCCCACAAGGCCTAAGAAACCCTTCTGATGTTGGAGTCTATCTCTTTATAAGCAAACCCTTGATAAGATTAAAAAAAAGAAAAAAAAAATACATTTTTTTATATATTATCTGTAACTTCATAGAAGAAACTAAGAGTATTGGTCATAAATACTATTTTGAACAATCAGAACTGTAAAAGAACTGTGAATAAACCTGGCATTCCTTAATAACTAATATTGAGAAAATATTTTTTTTTAGCATTTGTTGGACCTTATTATTAATGTGATTAAAAACAAACAAACAAACAAACAAACAATTTTGATTCAGTATTTCTTAAGTTAGCCAGTGTCTTTCAAGCCTCTTTCATTGCTTCACCTTGACAAATAACTTCACTTTCCAAGCATATGGGAAAATAGGAATGTGTAATACCTGATTATATCTATCTATCTATCTATCTATCTATCTATCTATCTATCTATCTATCTATCTATTTTCAACTTATTCCTTGTGTCAGTAACTTTTGAAAATAAAAATTGGAGAATGCAGAAGATGAATGAGGACACCTATAGTGATAATATTAAAGAGAGATCTCATTCTCTTTATTGTAGCAATGTTTGGTTAGCTAATTGGACCAAATAACATCTGAAGGATAAATTTTATAATTCTGATTATTTTAATGTTTACCTGAGTCCTGGGTTACAGCAGTTTTATACCATAGTATTAATAAATAGAATTTGTGTCTTCAAGAGACTGTTGATAACATCTTTCAGTGTGTTCTCATTTAGATATGTGTGCTCAAACCTCTTCCCTATTTTTGTCTTGGAAACTGGTTATCTATGTATGGAGTAGTGCAGAAAAATGTAGCTAAAAATGTCCCACTTTCTCCCTGTGTCTTTGAAAATCTGAGATGGGATTTTCTTATTTGTATCAAGTTAATGAACCCAATGTATCTCTGGAATTCTGTGGTCCAGCATTTAGAATTATATTCCAGTCACTCTTCAGAAGGAGGTGGCTCTTCCAATCATCTGGATATGAAGAAAGAAAACACTTAGAAAAATACTATAACAGAATAATTCAGGTTGGAAAGGCCTATAGGATTTTAGCTCATCCAAACTCCTGCCCAAAAGAGAGTCAGCTATGATATCAATCCAGGTTGCTCAGGGTAGTAATCCAGTCAGGTCTTGAAAAGCTCCAAGGATGGAATTGGTACAATCTTTCTAGATGCTGCCTGACTGTCATCATGGTATAAAAGCTTCTCATTATATCCAGCCTGAACTTGTCTTGTTTCAACTTATGCTTATTGTCTCTCATCTTCTCAGCACGTGCCACTGTGAAGAAACTGGCTCTGTCTTCTTGATGACCTCCTTAAGCAAAGTGAGCAAACCTTGTTCCTCAGCATGTCTTCATGGGACAAGTGCTCCAAGACTCTCTGCTAGACTAACATAAGTTGAGCAATTCATTTTTTCTATTTAGGGCCCCAAAACTGGATACAATATTTTAGATGCAGGATAATAAGTGCTGAGAAGCAGAGGTAATCACTTCCCTTGATCCACTGGTTAACCACTGGTTAACAAAGCCCATGTGCTGTTGGCCTTTGCTCATGTTCAGCTTGCTGTCCATATAGACACCGATAAGCCTTGTCAGTAGAGTCTAGTACTGCAAGGAATTTTCCGTGTCAAAGGCAAATCTTTGCAGTTGTCCTTGCTGAATTTCATGAGGTCTATATAGGCTCATTTCTTCAACCTGTCTAGGTCTCTCTGGATAATAACCATGTACTCGAGGATATTGACTGATATTTCCTTAGTCTGATGTCATTTGTAAACTTAATGAGCAATCATTCCATCACCTCCTCCAGATCCTTCTTTGAACATGTTAAACAGGGAAGTCCTAGTGTAGAACCCAGCAGTACTCCAGCTGTTACAGTTCTTCAGGTAGAGTATGACTCATTAGCTAATACCCTCTGAGCCAAACATTGAAATTGTATTTTGCTGAAGTCAAGGCAAATGACATTGACAAGTGTCCTCATGTCCTCAAGCCTAGTAGTTTTCTCACAAGTTGGTACGGCATGATTCACCTTTCGTAAATCAGAAATGACTGCTCACAATTACCTACTTCTCCTTTATCTGCTCAGATGTGGGTTTCAAAACAATTTTCAGGAGACTCCTTGATTATCCTTTTGTCCTTTCTTTGAAGATGGGTACATAATTGCTCTTTCTGCAGTTGCCAAGGCCCTTCCCTCATCTCAGTGTCCTTCCAGACATGACAGAATCAACCTTACAATAACATCAGCCTGCTCCTCAAGCTTCCATTACTCTTCTCTGAAATTATAGGTAAATGAAATCACTGCTTGTCTTTTCTAAAGGAATAAATCATCATTTTGTCTAGACATCAAAATTGTATTTAGGAATACTGGATACTTTCTTGTTCAACTGCTGAATGCCAAACAGTGCAGATCAGAGCCAGAATTTTCAGAAAAAGGTATCTAATGCTTGTGAGACCCCTTCTTCCAAAATAAAAAAATATTGGTCTTTTTCAGAAGAGAGCTTTGAACCCAGAAACAAGAGAAGGCAGGCCACTGTTTGTTGGTCTTATTTGTGTTACTTATTAAGATGTTGGCTCAAGGAAGCATTCTTTCTAGGGCAGTACTACAGCTCGCAGTGTTTAATCACGTAACTGGGACTTATGCATATGATTAAAGTTAAGCACATGCCTCAGTATCCTGAATATGGGTACAATTAAGTGCTTTTTTGAATTGAGGCCTAAGCTTCTTATTGACACAATTAATGATGATGCAGGTCTCTTTCCTACTAAACCGAATGGAAAGGCTCATTCCTACAGGTTTTATTCATCAGTACTTGAAATTAATGGGAGTTCTGCCTGAGTAATAAAGTTTTAGTCCTTATGTCTGCAGTTACTGCAGATGACTTACTATCACATTGTACCCAGTTAAAGACTATAATAACAGGTTAGAGGGTTACAGCAAAGTCTCAGGTGAAAAAATAAATCTCCAGAAGGCTGCTGGGTTTTAGCTTAATGCAGATACTTGAACTTAAGAAGCTTCCTTTTCCTGTGTGCTGGTGACAAACTCCTGTATCTTGGAGTATATTTTTTACCTTCTGCTGAGCATATTTATAGGGTAAATTTCATGCTATTAATCTCCAAGGTCAAAACAGAAGCCCAGATTTGAGACAAAATTTACACAAATTGGCTGTGGAAACAACAGTCAGTTAAGCTGGTTGCCAAGAATTTTTTATTTGATGCATACTGAAATCCTGTCTGCAGTTTTAAAGAAATAAACTGCATTTACATTTAATTCCTCTGGGCACCCATCCCATGTAGATTGAAATTCCACATTCTCCAAGCTTAAAAAAGTAAATAAGTCAGTTTGAACCGGACAACTTTTGCAGCTATTATCATGATTAATTGAAAAACACTTGCCTGCTGATGTGCCGATTTTCACTATTCACTTAATTTAGGGATAGGATGGCCTTGTGTTCAGAAGCTCCTTCATGCCATGGGATTTCATGTAATAGATAAACTTGAATTTTTACCGGGTTATTCAAGTCAACTTTTTCTTCTGTTGATACCGCCTGGGTATTGTACAACTGAATTTAGGAACTTTCAATTATTAATACACGATGCCAGATTCACTGCTTCTTTCTACCTCTGTTGTTCATGTAGTGAAAATCTAAACCTTATTTGGATGGATGGACTAATTTAACAACTTCCAATGGCATACTCCAACTCTAGCCTCAGAGACTGGTACATAGCTAATGATATAAATAAAGATGGAATATTACCTTTTTTGAACAGTGAAAATAAACCTCTAGTGCATCTCCTCTTCCATCAAAGAGTCCACTGAAAGATGGTAGAGTGATGTGTACGTGCCTTTAGCTATCTCTTTGTATGTAAGGATAGTAGTTCAAAATTCAGTCCTCCACATGATTTTCTTCTGTTCTTGAAGTTCCATGAAATCAAACCAGAAAATTGAAGGAGGATGCTACAAAGCTTTTATAATTGTCTAATGCTAGAGTGTAAGAGCTGTTCTAAAGATTACTTCTATCTTTGGCCCAATTGACAAACTGAGCCTCAATCTCATAATTAAAGTGGTCCCATGTTTAAAATTAACACCTTACTGGAGTGGCAGTCTGTAAACCACTCTCCCTCCCAAACAACAGCAAAGTTCATCCTGATCTGTTTAAAATTGGATGGTACTTTGAGCATCAGTCTGGAAGCTTTCCTAACCCATAGACACAAGTTGCAATCTTTTCTTTGTGTGACAAATTACAGTGGCTTAGAGAAAGCATAGACAACTTAGTGGACCTAGTGTTGCACTCTGTTTTGCTTCTTTTGGACCTGATTTTCCTACTTTGCACTTGGTTTTCTTATTGAGATTAATTGCCTGGAAAATAGGTTGGATCTAATTTCTTGAAACAACTTAAATACCATTTTGAAAGAGTTGATACTTGTCTCTTACATTGCAAATATATATTTAAAAATTACCTACTGTAATATATGAAAATATTTAATGTCTCAGACTGATTTGTTTTACAAATGCTGTATCAAAAATACAGCTTCAGTTCTGTCTTCCTGTTGATGCATTACAAAAGTCACCCTTAGTCAGGTGACCTTCCCCCCCCCCCCCCCCAGCATTCCTTCTTTTTCTGTTTTCTGCAGCTCCTATCATGGTCTCTTCTAGTCTGCCTATATTTTCTATCCGTCTATTTTTCCTTGGTAAGGACAGACAGTATAGCAAGGTACAGTGGCTCTGCCATTGAAAGAGGAAGAGATCCCACCTTTACTTATGGGACAATCACTATCAGTTCTACAGAGACAATGTGGTATAAGCTTACATCTTCTTGGGCATTATTTAAAAGGGAAATATTATCAAATCCAGACACAAGGAATGAATGGTCTTAATTTGCAGATAAAGAAAAGACTTAAAACAGTTTCAAATAAGTTTTCTTTCTATAAACATGGAACATAAAGATGGTAGTGATTTTCTTTTCACTGGATCCATTGTCAACTCACTGGCACATAAAAAGTGAAGTGCACTACATTTATGGAAGTATCCTTGCAAAATTGTGAGTCATAACAAAAGGCATTATGAAGAAAAATAGCAAAACTCTAGATAAGAAATTGTTTCAGGCATACTTGTTGAAATGGACTGCTATTCCAGAAACAATGCTGACAGCAAATATGCCATATCCAATAAATGAAAAATACTCTGTAAATAAAGTTTTTTACTGCAATAAGGTAATCTTTGAGAAATAAAAGGTGTCAATTAGTGAAGTATGCTGGATTGGAGAGCTTCGGGTGTTGAACACAGAAGAGACTTAACATTTCAAAGTTTTAAAAATTATTGACAGTTTGCATCCAAAGCATGCTTTAAAAATGAAAAAAAAAAAAAAAAAACAAAAAGCACAAAACAACAACAACAACAACAAAAACAAAACAAACCCCCCCCCCCAAAAAACAGGAAAGGACTCTGGATATAATTAGGCTTAGTCACCTCTAAAAAAGACACCCATCAGACATTAGAAGGCAGCTCACAATGATTAAGAATGTCTTTTTGTAGTTGTAAAGTGAAATAAACATGAATTCTGAATTAGGCTTTTAAAAAGAAAATTAAAACCATTGAAAGGTTTTTAAACCTACTGATAAAAACCCCCACAAAATAACTGACACACCTATGTAGTTGTTGTGGTTTAAGTAGAGCTAGCAATACAATCACAATAACCACTTGCTCACTCATTCCTCCCCTGCCACCTCCCCATCTCCCTCCCAAATAGGGGAGAGAAACGAAAGGTAGAAACCTGGATTGAGATAAACACCTTGCAGAGTGTGTTTCGAGCAGGTTGAGAGGGCATCCTTCCTCTCTATTCAGTTCTGGTGATACCACAGCTGGAGTCCTAGTCCCAATTCTGCACCTTCCTGTGAAAGAGAAACATGCGCATACTGGAGTGAGTCCATTGAAACGTCACTAAGTTGCTTACAGTATTGTCTCATCTGGCAAACCTTTGTATGAGAGTTCGAGAGGCTGAGAGCTGAGATGGTTGAACCTCAGGAAGAGAAGGCTTGTGAGCATCTTATCAATGTGTTTAAATACCTGAATGAAACCAGTTCATGAAGATTAAAGCAGCCTCATCTCAAAGGTGTCCAGTGGAAGGAAAAGAGGTAATGGCCACCACCTGAAACACCAGAAGTTCCATTTAAACCTAGGAAAAACTCTTTTACAGTGAGTCAAACACTGCAACAAGATGCCCAGATAATCTGTGGGGTCTCCATTCCTGGAGATAACTAAAGCTTAACTGGCCACAGGCCTGAAAAACTTGCTCTAGCTGACCCTGCTTTAAGGAGGGTGTTGGACTTAGATGATCTCCAGAGGTCCCTTCAAACTCTGACTGTTGTGCAATTATGTGAAATGTAAGAAAGAAATGATCCAAGCAAGTGCAGACAAATTGGTTTGACCACAATAGGCACATTTTGAAAAAAAATGTAATTTGAGCTTTACCAGAAGTACTTGAAAAATGGGACAAAAAGTAACATGGGTTTACTAAAGGCAAATTACTAAACCATGCCATCTAAACTTGTTTTAAGCAATGTAATTGATTCCCTAAGGAAGAGAAACATATTGTGCTTCAGTAAACTCACATAGTGTTATGTCACAAGGGGAATATCACATTCTTAATAGGTTATAAATCAATATATTTTACTGGAAATGACAGGAAAAATGATTACTAGAATTTTTATTAAAACAAAATTATTATTATTATTTTTTAAATGGTTAATTTGGCAATGTAACTACAGTGCCTTCCAGCCACTTCTGTTTGGTGCTTCCAAACATAGAGGAAAGTGTACTCTGAATAAGGAGAGCAACAGCTTACTCAGTTCAAGGGAAGAGATAGCTCTGTCTGAAGAAGGGGATTCTGGTGTGGTCTTCCTGCTCCTGTGAGCCTTCTTGTTCCTGGCAAATGGCAAGGGATCCGTGCATATTGTTACCACTGCAGGGCTAGAGGAGATGATCACACTGTTTTTAAAAGTTTACAGTACTTCCTGTGAAAGAGAGGGGATTATAACTTAGGGCATGTCCTTTAGATCTTCTCTATTTTATTTTTATGTTTGATTTTTCACTGTTTGCATTGCAGGTGGTGTATTAGAAGGCTTTTTTGCCTTTATTTTTGTTATCCTTTTAGATCTTAATATACATATATTTTTCCCCTTAGTCTACTTTTCCACACAAACCTGCAGCTGAGTCTTTCTAAGTGTATGGCATGGTTTTTTTCTGTGCTTCATATTCCCAGGTGTTTAAGTGCATACCTGTTGATTCATCCAGGTGAAATGAGGCAAAGTATCAGGCTATGTAGTGGAAAAGGTCTCATGTTGAATTTGTATGAACTTCAACACATATTTCCTCTCCTCCACCTTTAAAGGGACTAAAAAGTGCTATAGAGTTGGGAATAGCTTGCTTCAAGAAAGTTAATGTAGAGAATGTGGGAAACTTTGCTGATGATCTGATAATTTTAAAAATGTCTGAGGATCTAAAGCCTTAGAATGTAGATAAGTCCTGGTCTTGACAGATTCATTTTTTCAGTGGATATCACACAAATATTTGTTCCTTAATTATTCCTACCCCAGGCTTGTTCAGTTACAGAAATAAACACAGCATGGATGGGTTCTGCCACTCTGTTCTTCAGGATTTACAAGGCTTGCATATTTAAAAAAAAACAAAAAACAAAAACAAAAAAACATAAGTTTTCATCTACTTTTGTTTATTCTAGTATAAAATTGCTGTTGATGAAAACTAAACCTCTTTTCAGCTAAGTGCCAAGCCAGGGAATATCACAGATTTTTAAGACCATTTTTGTAGCTTAGTTTCTCCTTATGAAATGAAAAATCTAGAGCAGATTCAGAGAGACAAAAACTGAATCAGAAAAATGAAGTGAAGCACAAATTTGAGTAGATTTTTTTAACAGGTTGTAGAAGAAAGGAAGTAGACACCATTTTGGCACCATTCAGAATGGCTAAGATTGAATAACTAATAAAGTATACCTTTAAGCACAATTTAAAAATACGTTTGTATTTTTATAAAATAAAAGTGTATTTTCCTAGGTTTGTACTATGTGGAAAGATATCGTCTAAATGGGTTTGCATGGGAGCTGGAGCATTACCAGCCTGACCAACTAAGGTGAAGACTTAGAAGTAGGACTAAAATCTAAGAGCAGAAAAGGATATAATGAAAGAATAAAAATAATAACAGGGTTTTGAGGAAAAGAGTAATTATGAACAACTTACAGAAATTAATTGCTATCCATTTAGGAGACACACAACCAAAAGCAATGTAGACTGAACTGTTCAAAACCCATAGTTGTTTAAGTAATGGAGAGTGAATAAAACTTGCTACAGTATTCTTCCATCCCATCTCCTTGTGCCAGTTGTTTTTTTGTTTGTTTGTTTTTTTGGTTTTTTTTTGGTTGGTTGGTTTGGTTTTGTTGTTGTTGTTGTTGTTTGGTTGTTTGGTTGGTTTTTGTTTTTAAGGAAGAAAAAGCCTCATAAATGGTGAGGCAGAGGGGAAGACTGTGTTCCAGAAAAAATATTGTTAGCTGTTTTTGTCACCCTGCCATGATGCACTGTCTCAGCAGCAGAGCAATATGTGTATTTTGTCTTGACTAATTGTGCCAAAACACTGAACTTTGTCTAAGATCTGTTCTTAGACATCTATTCCTTTAATGTAGTCACTAGGTATAATTTCTTTCTGTCCTGGATTTACTTTCTTTGGTGAGGGCATGATATGTTCCTTCATCCCCTCGCATTCTACATTACAGATATCTGCCTTACAAGCAGTTATGTGTGCCTGAAATAGCACTGAAAAAGAGTGTTAAAACTTACTACTGTTTCTCTCGAATTTGTTGGAAATACTATAGTTAGAGACCTGTTATGAAGACTGCTTACGTGCTGCTCATGGAAATGTAAGAATTAAATACAAATTAAATAAAAAACTGACCTGCAAGGATATATTGACATGAAGTAGCACAGCTGATAGAGAAGATACACATCACTGGTTGTAAAGATGAAACACTCTCTGGACTTAAGATGTTCTGTATATGAAATATGGTTTTGGTATTAGTTTGGCTAAGCATAATTTACAGTTTCTGCCATTTCCTATGCTCTTCTGTGAAGTCAAAATTGACTAACTGCTGAAGCTAAGACTAGCATTTATTTTCCTCCAAATAAAAGCACTAATTTATATCTAGGGATTCCATAACCTATACATTGACAAGCAAGGACATATAAGCTGTAAGAAAGAAAAAACAAACAAACAAACAACTCATAGTGAAGGTATGTGCAGAAGTTTCATTTCTTTCCATTGTAGTATTGCACAATTCTCATTCTAGTAATTTGTTAGATGTGGATTTCTAATGTTGGGTCTCGTGAAGTTTTATCTATTTTCAGTAGCTTACAACAGTGTACAACAGTAACTCTTCAGGTCAGAATCTTCTGTCATTAATTTCTGAACAGATTTTGGAATTCCCAATTTCTGAATGTCCAAATTTTCAACTCTAACATACTTTTTGATATAATTCATTGGACAGAAGTCCAAGGCAGAAAGGCCTTATGTGGTCAAAGTGTTAGTGGTACACAGCTAGTCTACCTCATGCTCACTTAACAATATGGCCAAAAGACTATGAAGCACTAGCATAGCTGTTCATTTCATGGTTTCTTGCTGTACAACAGAACCATCAGGGTTGTGAGAAACTGCTGGCTGTTGGCAAGGAGAACTATCATCTTTCAAATGATACCTAATGGCAAGATCATTTCAAATGGGAAGTGAGTCAGCCAGCCGCATTCAGAGTGTTTGGTAGGGAAAAAGACCATATTGACGTTAGGAGGATGCTTTAAATCACTGGATAGCTTTTGGTGAAAGTATAGGAGCTAGAAATTTCAGGCAAGCAGAATAAAACCCAGCCAGGCAGATGAAATTTAAACAATGAACCCTGGCAAGCCTATCCTGAAAGTCTGGAGAGCCCCAAGTTTCTCCAGATTTCCCATTTTGCTCCTGAAACTTTGTACAGATACATTGCTGTTCTGCATGCCCTCAGGCTAAATGTGAAACAGCCCTTAGGAGTGGCTCAGTACAATAATTTAGCAGTACACAATGAAACCCACTAAGGATTATGCTCTATTTCAGCTGAAAAATAATTGGAGTTCATATAGCATGCCAAAGCATTTTGCTGCCAAGCCAACCAAGTGTGTTGGCTGTAGTTTTACAAGGAAGAGAAACCTTGAGTCACTACCAGATGCACTGTGCTGATGCTGGTGGAGCTCAGGTATTCAGCAGAGGTGGCTGCTAAGAGATGAACTGTTGTTGAGGGTAGCACATTCCTCCTACAGTCTCAGAGGGTTTATATTTGGGCTGTTCTCAGGAAGGGATGCTGCTCATTGATCCACAAGCTTGATGTATAACGCTCTAATCACAGCTGTCAGGAATATAGGCCAGAGTGAATTCAATTAATTTTCCTTTTATATATGGCTGTTTTCAAAAGAGCTTAACAGGGAATAGTAAAAGCTGCTGAGAGTTGAGCACTTTTGAAAATCTGGCCAGCTGTGCCTTTTCAAAAAACATCTCTAAAGTTTTCTTTTGCAAGGACTGAAAGAATTAGTACTTCTCAAAAATTTGGACCTGAAAGGTAACAACTGGAGCAGGACCATATTTTGGGTGCTTTGTCTTTTCTTTTGTCTGGCCAGTGATTATGGCCCTATAAGGTAAAGACCTATCCACATCACTGACAGGATCCAAAGGCATTGGGGAGAGGTGACTGTGATGTTTTCAGGGCTGTTCTGCCTTATCTTGCACTGTCATCTACAAAGAAAGTGTCCCCAAATATGATATTCCATAAGCATGTTCAGAACAACCCAAACAGATTAATTCTTTTTTCACTTTCTTGAGCTCATGTAGTTCGATTATCAGATAAACCAGTGAAAATACGAGGAGGTGTGGTGCTGTTTTTTCTTGAATTCTTAAGTGATTTGCACATGGAAAAGGTTGGACAATTCTGATTTGAGGATTACTCCTTCAGCTTTCTTTAAATATTAGTGCTGCACTTTAGAATATTGTTTGGTTGGATAAGGGTAAAAAGCTGTAGTTTAACAAGATTTGTCAATGAAACTTTCTGTAATTATTTTTTTGTTCTTGAAATTAAATAAGCTCAGATTTTTGAAACAGCAGTGCAATAAGACATCTTCCTCCTCAAGGAACTGTGGTAACCCCATGAAAATGTTGGCACCAGGCATCACATCTTTGCAAAAGGTAAATGCTTTCTAAGGGTTGTGCGTGCCTTCAAAAGAAGCACAGACAGGATCAGGAGACAAAACAATCAGATTCTTTGGAAAAGGGAAAGGTTGCTATCTAAATGTAGAAAAAAACCCCAAAAAAACAAAAACAACAACAAAAAAAACAAAAAACAAAAAACAAAAAACAAGCCATTCCAGGTACTTATTGCACAACATTTTCTTTGTCACAACACAACAGTATTATCTAAGGCAGAGTCTGGAGAAATAAAAGATTAAGCACAAAAAGGACTGTGGCAATCACTTAATGTCTGTAATAAACCAGTAGCTAGTAAAACTGATTGTAATTTAAAATTATACAAACAATAGGATTTTTAATTTTGATTTTTTTTTTTTCTAACTTACCTTTACTTAATGTATTGTTGCAATTGTTTTTCACTTGACAAAGCCATTTATTGCTTTTCTGGTTAGGTAGGTAATCATTTCCCCACTTCTGATACTTCTTTTGCATCTCTCTGTTTTTCTAAGTCACCATCCTAAAAACAAATGTCTCATACACAGAGGTGCATATCCACAACTGAAAATACCTGTCTATGTTAGTTGTAGAAAATCTTGTAAAAAGTTGATAAAGTTGGATCAAATAATTGTGAGGTTTTTTTAATCTTAAATTAAATAGTAAATAGTAAATAGTAAATAAAATAGTAGGCTAAACTTTCTTCATGACATAGCTGAGGTTTTTAATTTTGGTAGGAAAACTGAGAAAAGTATGAAACTTCTTTTCAACACTAACTGGTCTGAAGTGATCAGGGACTAAAATGTGGCCAAGGTTTTCTTGAAGTTAGATTGATAAAAACATACAGAAAGCACTTGAATAGAAGGGTTCCATATGATTTAATTAATAGGATCACAGAAATACATTTATGAATATTTTCCTTTAAGGAAGATTTTGAAAGCAATCAGAATGTTCAAAAATAGTGGAGGAAAACAGATTGTTCAAGACAGAAAACTGTCTTGGGAGACAAGAGCAGGAGTAAACAAGAACTGGCAAAAGTCAAGCTTGAGCTAAATTTTGCAAAGCAAGTTAAAATGAACAAAAAATTGTAAGGGCACATGTACAGAGAAGAAAAAGGATTAAAGAAATATGGGTGCTGTTCAAAAGGCCTGGTATTAAAGATAATCTAGTTATGGTATTAAAATTAATCACAGAGCTATAGGACAATATAGGTGAGATAAGATCTCTGGAAATGTTCCAGTCCGCTCACCTGCTCAAAGCAAGGCCAACTTTAGAACAGCTTCCTTAAGGCCTTGTTTAATCAAGTTTTGAAAATTTCCAAGGATGGAGATTTCCAGCCTTTCTGACGAATCTACTGTAATGTTTGACTGAACTCACTGTGAAGAGCTTATCTCCAATCTCTGGTATCTGATTGGAATTTCCATTGTTGCAACTTGTGTCTAATGCTTCTCAATTTATCACTCTGCACCTTCAAGAGGTCCATTTTTTTCAGCCTCTCCTTCTGTGTAAGAGCTATATCCTCATAACCATCTTGAAATGGTTAAATCATGCTCAACTTCTCCCGCTATATAAACATCTTCCTTGTACTGAGGTACCAGACATAGGTGTTTGGATGCGGTCTCAGAAGAGCTAAACAGAGTGGGACAATTACTTTCCTTGACTGGTTGGCTATTCTTTTACTCATACATCCTGCCCTGCTGTTGGCCTTTCTTTTCAGCAGGGGTGCACTGCTGAGTTGTGTTTGAACCACTGTCCAGGGGGACTACCAGATCCTTTTCGGCAAAATTTCTTTCTACCACCTGGACCACAGGCTGTACCATTGCCTTCCATCCAAGTGCAGGATTTTGCTTTTTCATTTGCAGAAGTTAATTAGTTTTAATCAATTCATTATGCCACTCTGTTGAGGTCTTCCTAAATAGCAACCCCACTCCTGAGGGTGTGAATTACTTCAGCCGATTTGTTATAATCTGCAAACTTGTGAAGAGTCCCAACATCCAGGCTGTTAACGAATATATTAAACTGTAATTGCTTGAGTATCAGCCTTTCAAGGACGCTGCTGCTTTGATCCCAACCTATTTTTCACCCATCTTATACTGTGCTTACTCAGTCCCTATCTGTCCAGCTTGGCTATAAAGATACTGTGGGATATTTACAGATTCTGTGATCATTTGCTTTGGTTGTTAGATTCAGCTTAAGAGAAGCAGGGATGTTGTGCTCTGAAATGTGCCATATATATCTGAAAGAGAGATGTGCTGATAGTATGGTTGACAATTAAAAGGTCTTGCATCTAAAACAAAGCAGTTGCAACACAGACCAGCAGGGAAGAAAACAAAACAAAAAAAATTGGCTCTGTAATAGTATAGAATGTGAGATGGTTAGGAAACATGACATGCATTTTTACAGTTTGGTAACATATAGGAAACTTCAAAACAGGCAGAAATACATTTGCCACTTGACAGAATTATTGTACTAGTAAATGAGATTAGGAAGATCCTACTTTTAGAAAGTGGCATATCACAATATTGCTGTGGTTTTCAAAATGTGGCTAATAACATGACTGAAAATTATTCAAAAATTCTTCCAACAGATCAGCATTGTCTTTTCGTTTTTAAGTCAGCAATAGATTGTAGACAGTTACCCCATTTGCATTCCTAAGGCTAGTACTTCATACTGACAGATGGCAATGCACACAGTAAGTTTTATGTGGCGAGGAATAAAATGTTTTATAGAGAATGTAAAGAGCTCTTATGGAATGGAGAGATATTCCTTAATTGGGTTGTATATCATCAGGATTTTAATAAATTTGATTAAAGGCTTGATTGTGCTTTTCCTTTTTCATGAGACCTTACTGAAGTCAAAAAGAGAGCTACAAATGGGAAGCTTGCAGTACAAGGTCCTGGCATGAGAGAGCATTAGGGAAAGCTTTATCCTACAAAGCAGACACATATCATCTTATTTATCATAGTATTAAAATCAGAATTTATCAAGAGTTTACTGGGTAGTAAACCCATCATTATCCATATACTAGAAGTTGCTGGCTTTGTTCAGTAAGAATTATACTGTAGCTAAAGTCCATCAAGGTAAGGGAGTATTGTTTCATTTCATCTGACTTTGAGTCAGGTTGTTAGAGATTGTACAGCTGCTATAAGTGTTACAGATTTTCATCAAAAATAGCTTATGAACAAAGAGCATTACAATTTGAAGATTTTTAAAATGCTTTTGCATGTGCATGATTTTAGCACCAGAACTAATTTTGCTAACTGGGGAGTATTCACAGCAATAAAATTAACCACAAATAAAAGGAATCAGAGCTGTGAGTCTTAAGGATTGTGTCAATATTTGAGAGCATCATGTAATTTACTAAGGCAGTTTCTTTTTGAAGAGGAAAATGGCAAAATCAATATGTATTTGATTTCAAATGTATTGATTTCATATTTTCCTTTGAAAGTTATTTAAGTAAGCTTTTTCCTCAAAGGTCTTCCTTTACAATGCTGTTTCTGAAAATGTGGATTTTTTCAGAAGAAGTAGAAGGGAAGAAGTAGTTTTTCCTATTAGTATTTATGCATATTTTGAAATATTTTATGTGAAAAGTATGTTGACAGTGAATCATTTTGGAGTTAAAGTGCATATTTACCTTTTTCTATGTGAACATTAATGAACAAGTTTGTAAGGATCATATTCAATTTAGATCAGGCAAGTAAACACTAAAAAGAAGCCAAGTAATGCTTAAAGTCATAATGAGTCTTGTTCTCCATTTCTGTACTGGAATTTCTTTTAGGTGATTCTACTGTTGGAAAAGTTAGGCAGTGTTAATGCAAGATAATGGTTATAGCATTGACATTCTCTCAGTGAACGACTGCACAATCTGTGCTTAAAACTATGTCGGGGCCCTAGAAATTTAAAGTAATCTTGGTTTATATTGTATTCTAAGGCTGAATAATTAAATGCATATTTAGTACTTGGTAAAGCTCAATATATAGCTTTTCAAAATGTAAAGCCATTACTAATGAATATTTACTCTTTTCTGGAACACTCAATGCAAAAGAAATGCTTTATCTTTATGGGCTCATAGTAAACTGGCTTGTATATTTATATGCTGCAAAAGTTTATTTTGTCTCATAATAACCCTACAAGTTAAAATTGGAATGTTTTCTTTGTATATTTGGTTAAACATTGGTTAAACATATATTTGGATTCTAGGTAGTCTTATGGTGAAGATTGCAAGAAAGATGGTGATTTGTTTCTTATGTAAACATTTGCCAAATGTCCCAAATTATTTGCCTTGTCAACCCAAGTTAACTAAATGTTTTGTCTAGAAAAGGGGTTTATGACTGAATACAAAAATGCTCTTGCTTCTTACCTAAGATCTTATATATATACCAGTTTATCAACAAAAAACTACCATATTTATAAACACGGTATTGATATTTACCATATTTATAAACATGGTATTGATATTAAGTCAATATAGGTTGAGTTTTTTTCCAGATATTCCTGCAAAGACCATGAAAGAAATTGGATAACATGTTAGTGTTCAGGTTCAACTCATCTATTTTACATCATGGAATTAGTTCATATTGAAAAGGGGGCATCATTGCCTCCCACTGACTACGGTACAACCTCTGAGTATCAGGAGATGTAGCTTTACATATGTAAATTGACCAAATATTGTCCTGAGGGAAATAGCATTCTACAGATACTGGCAGTACTTTTGAGTGGTGTGGCACAAATAAGAACAGTGGATGTGAGCAGACTTTTAAGTATTTACTGTACCAAACCCACCAAATTGGTATCACTCTTTTAGTTGAATGGTACTCTGCTGATCTGTTGGTTTTTATCTTCTCATGTATTAAATAAAATAAAAGTGTTAAACCTGTTTTGCTTTTGTTGTGGAGGACATGAACAGAGATACCAAAGGTGTCTGTGTACAGAAGTGTGTTTCTCCCTCTGAAGACTGACCGATTGTTTGTTGAAATGAAGTAAAAATTAACATTCTTTAGCAACAACATGAAGAGTATGAAAAAATATAGCTGATTTTTACCACTATACATTGTGTCTAATTTTTGCCTTGTCTGGCAAGCTGAGGATGGCAAGTTTCTGACAAACAGGCAGGTATGTGTAGGTTGCAGTTGGGGCTGCTGCATCTTAAGAATCTTCTCAGACAGGCCAATCTTAAGAAGAAATGTGTCTGTATTTTTCCCATGTGCCATGCTGGCTTCCAGTTTACCTGTTATAGATATATGGTGGGATGCAAGCTGTGCTGTTCTTCCCCTTATTACTTGAGTCAGGGAAGAAACACTGATTTTCTCCTAGTGGCACAAAAGTATTTTTTGGGCTACTGAAGTCTGTTCATCTTGGTGAGCCTGAAGCTGTACATAAGCTTGTAGTCTCTGGTAGTGATCTGGAATAAGGTTTATGGAGTTACTCTATGAATCTGCTGCTAAGATTTGGATAGCACACATCTCCTTAGTCAGATTTTCTTTAGAAAGAGGTAATTATTTTCTGTGTGTTATTCTGCAGCCGATACTGGCTGGTAAAAAGAAATAAAATCCTTTTTCTCTATGGTTATGTAGGGGAATCCTGTATAACATGACAAGCAGTCACTCTGCTTATGGGAAGGTGTGAAGACCTCTCTAAATTTTAATGAATGTCTGTTGCTTGAGGTGTAGACTGGAAGAGAAGGGTAAACCTGTGGAAAATTTGAGGCACTGGGGGCTGAAAGGAAGGCCAGCTGGATAAGATGATACTGATAAGACAGTGATCTGTAGGAGATGGTGCAGTGCAGTGCTGTTTGAATCCATGCAGATATATAGGTGTTCCCATGTTCTCCATGAGTAGTGAACACAGGAATTTCACTGAGCAATGTTATTGAAGAACCAGCTTAAGCCTTGAGTGGTAAATTTGTATCTGTTAATATGTTTTTGTCCATCTGGAGAGATGTCTAAAAATAACTTTTTGAATTTGTTTATGATTTAAAGTATAGGGATGTGGGGAGACTACAGCCATGGGAATAATAAAATTTAGAATGAAAAGTGGAGATGTATGTAATAATCATAGCAGAGGCAAGAACAAGATGAATTTGGCTTATAGTTAGGGGTGATGATAGGAAGATTGAAAGACAAGTTATGAATGAGCCAAAAATGACAAATCTATAGTCAGGTGCAAATTCAAGATGTCATTTTCAGAAACAACAATGTGCTTTCACACAGCTCTAATTTACTTATGTTATTGTGAATTTAACAGCAGAGAAACAATGAAAATATGAATTCCACTCATGACTTAATCTTCCCTTTACTTTCCATAAGTTTCTATAAGAAGGAAGGGAAACACTTCCTTTTAATCTCCCTAAGGTCTATAGTATATTTCAATGTAGGCTGAGCTTCAGGTGACAAGTATTCAAAACTTTTAAGAACATCATGCTCACTAGCTTGTGTAAGCTTCTTTATTTTAGAAGGAATGTGAAGTACAAATATGAGAGACAGAGCTCAGATCTAGGAAACATATGATCTGTGTATTGCAATGAGAATCATAACAAATTGTCTACTGTCAAATCGCAACTATAGAAATAATTTTAATACCCTAAAGCTCTTTCATGAAAATTGCAATTTACTATAGAAATGGCTGCTAATAAGCTTACAACTGTATTTTTATTAACATGTAAGAGGAAGATTAAAATGACAGTTATTTGTACAACTTTGATTGTTTTGTGAGTAGGAACAGTGTTTATTCACATTGCCTTCTGCAAACAGCAAGAACAGAATTCCCACATTTCTGTAAGCCTGCTGCTGGCCTGCTATTTCACCTTTTCTTGTTGTTGGAAATACATATCAGATAACTGGCTGATCACGATGCAAGGAAAGTCACTTACTATGCTTTGGTATGAAGGTCATTACTGGAGAAACTGAGTATAAAAACATTCCCTCATCATCAAAATGATTTTTTACTCTGCATGAAGAGCCTGATTTAAAAAGAGCCTTGCTATCATATCTAAACAGCATTGGGATACCTTTAGAAATATATGCTTGTGCATATGTTCTCATGTGTCAGCGTGTTTGTGCATGTGTGTATATCTGTGGAAGGAGGATATGCGCTTTTAAGATGATTCTTGCCTAAGGAGAAGAGTTAGCACAAGATCTTATTTTTTTAAATACTCATTTGTTTCCTGGAGGTCAAGACCATATGTGCTGTTGTAGCAGGCCTAAATGCACCAGTCTGCATCTAGATGCTGTCTCCAGATCCCTGTTTCTGGCAAATGGAGTTTGTATTTTACACATATTCAGGCACATACTTATGTTTCTGCTTAAGTATTTTGCACATGCCATTAGCCTTATTCTGCTTGTCAAAACGATGATCATTTCACCGCAGAGTTTGCCACTGAATATAAACTCCAGTAGTAATGAAAGATAGAATTATGTGAGGAGTATACTAGCTTTCCTGAAATTGGAAGTTCCTATCATCATAGATAATATATGTGCATGCAAATTGTAATTATCCCATTAATTGTAATTGCTCCAGTCTGTTCCTAACTAATATAAGCCACCATTTCTGAGCAAGACCTTGATCTCTGTTAAACTAGTATAAATCTGGAGTAATTCACAAAGCTTAATTGAAAGTCCTTCTAACTTACATATGTGGAACTGAAATCAAGATCTGACCCACTGCATATGTTGCAGTATAAAAAGAAAGAAAGCAAATCAAACAAAACAAAATTATTAGTGAAAAATGAGGATTCCTTTCACATATGAACTTTACACCTTTTTTTTTTTTTTTTCCTTTCACATTCTTCAGTTTTTGTGTTCTGTGGGAAGAGTTTCCTTTACAAAAAGTCAAAACCAAATGTAAAACCCCATGATTCTGAATTTCCAGATTTGTTAACACATGTGAGAATGAAGACTGTACATTTTGATCTCCTGTTAAAAGAATATTTTAATAGCTTGAATGAAACTCGTTTTATTTTCTTAATTACACTATATTTACCATATTAGCTCTTTCACTGATATAAACCCAGTCAAGTTAGGAAGTTATGCATTTACCAGTCTGATATTCTGCAAAAGTTGTTCCTGATTCACATGGTACATTTGAATGATACATTTTATATTTGAGGCCAATTAGCAGGCATTTGCCAAATACGGATATATTAGAAATTCTTTACTAAATAGGGACAAGGTTGTCATACATAATCCTGGAAAGTTAGAAAGTTATGTCACTTTGATAAATGTTTCTTAATGCATTGAATAAAGGCAGAATGAGTGTTGTATGTGACTGAAATACTTACAACCAGACTTTTCCGTATTACTTAGGCAGAGGAATATCAAATTACTAACAATTTCCTATGTCAGTTTTCTGAAGCATATTCTCTCAGAGAGATAGCTCCACTGTGCAGAGGTGATTCCTCCAATGTAAGATTATTCCATCAATTTTGAATCAAATGAGCAGTTCTGACAGGGCTCAGTTCAGAAACCTGTACTAATTTATTTTTAGTGTATTTTTATAGCTAACTTCTGTACTTCATTTTATGCCTTGGGTATGCTTTTTTGATGTTCCTATGAAATGAGTAAATATGTTTGGTTACTTGTACCAGAAATAGCACATTTAGCTAATAGACCATATTCCCCAGTCCATCTGATTATGTGGTAGCCCCTTGTGACTTTTTTGTACCAGGACCCGTTTTTAAATAAATGTGGATTTTGTTTTGTTCAGTCACATTAATGGAAGTCCAGAAGTATGTATATGCTTTGATAGATATTATCATACGTATACATTTCTGCAGTATAATGATGCACTCTAGATCAATTAATGTCACAAAATACAGTAAAATGTGATTGATGATAGTGACTTTTTTATTTTCGCTGACAGTAACTAGATGTATCATGAAATCATGATCTTCATTCTAAGGGAGAATCCACTGTTTTATGAGGAACTTTATTTCTGCTGATCTTATGCGTATATAAAACTTATATTGTTGATCTCTTTATACTGCTAATGGCATTATGTGGCTGCAGTATTAGATCAGATATTTAGATCTCCATCAGGCACCCGAACCTCCTGAATAAGTTCTGCTTTGATGTGATCCTGCTGTTGCAAAGAGTGATTCTGCTGGAAAACCTTCTCTGTACTGTACCTCCTCATTTGAGAAGAAAATTATCATTTACTGCTCTGTGTTATATAAGATGATACATTTGCAAAAGTTTTCATAGTAAGTATCACATCTGAACTGTGAGACTGAGAGAGATTTCTAGTACCATTAAGCAAATCCTTGCAGTTACTATTATGCTGAGGGGTTTCTACTTTAGGTAACTGCTATTTTGATGTTCTATCCCTGTTATCCCAGAGGGTCTTGCACTGCCTCTTTCCAAATGGCACTATTCTTGGGGGAGAATCACTGTTTCTTTCTCTTAATTTATAACCAATGAAATGGAATTTCAAGGATCCTGTCTGCGTAAGAATATATATGTGTTCTGAAGGTGAATTTTTTTAATTTTTTATTTCCAATCAAGATAAAATAGCTTTAAAATAAAACAAAACAAACCTCAAACCAAACAAAAAAACCCCTCCAGAACAACAACAAAAAATCCACACAAAAAACCCCCACAACCCTATGAAAACAATGACCATCTTTAATAATAATTACATGTTAATTATATGTTTTCACTTGCAGTACTGCTGTCAAACACTCAGGGAGGAACACAGGCCAACTCTAACTCCATATTCAACAGCATTCAGCTCCAGTTTGGGCACTTAGCCAAACCAAACTTAACACTTATGATAAATTGGAATAATTCAAATCTACTCCCAAGCCTCGATGCATTTAAATACTAAATTAATATTATTAAATTGTAACTTTTGGCATGCAAATGACATAAAAATATGCCAAAAGACATTTTTTATTATTTTTTGTTGCATATTAACATAAAAAAATGTAATCAAATTTTAGGTGATTTACGTAGAGTAGTTGGCTCTTACAGTAACATAGATAACATGGATTTTGACAGTAGCCTTTGGCAAAATGGAAGGACAACAGAGAAAACAGATCATGCATGTCGTGATTGAGACGGACAAATGACATAGACCAAGTTCTTCCAGGATGAAAGTAGTAGATGCCATTTATTGCCACAAATGCATTTTTATACAGTTTTACCAATTCATGTGTCTCTTCACTATTGGTTACAAGTTACAGCAGAAACATCTCATTGGCTATTTTTGCTATCATAAATGTTACTCTTCTACTCCCTTCTCTCTCACGGGTACATCCCTAACATCTCTGGATACTCCTTTACTCCCATCTTTCTCACGGGTAGGCCTTCATACCTTCAAGGCTAATTTCTGTTCCCATGCCCTCTGTCAGGGAATCCACGGACCCACAGCAGTCCCCCACACATGCATGGCCCAGATTTTTTTCATCAGGAAAGTTAAAGAATAATTTGAATTTCTGTTGTGCTATTTGCCTTTATTAAAGTATAGAGGGTTAACATATATGGAACGAATTTTGTATTTAGAAGCATGGTGTTGGCCTTTGGCCCACATGTGGAAAAGTGTTAGAAGTCTTTTCCCACTGTCCATAGCTCAGAGGAGCATGTAGTATTCTGAGTACTGAACTGGAAGTCCAAGGAGATAGAGTTCCAGCAATCTGGGAGTTAATTTCTGTTTTACCTAAGTGTGTGAATGTAGGGTGAGACAAAGAATGAAACTTTCCCTGCTCTTCAACTCTGATTTTAGCTGACAGCTGTAATTCCTTCATCTGTATTCCTGAAGCACAGGGGACCTCGGTGTCAGCGTTCCTGCAGTTCAGCTCATTGAGGACCATCTCATTAGGCCACATTCAATCATTTGTAAAGAAGCCTTTTAGTAGTATCATCTGAAATATATACACAAAAGTCAAATTGATACATAGAGCTCTGTAACACCACTACGGCAGTGAAAAAGCTCATGAAAATAGTTTTCTGTTCCAGATTTTGGGCTGGAAAGGGTGTACTCCAGTGACCTGGCTTCTTGCCCAGGACTTCAGCATCTATAATAGTCATAGCCCAGGTTCAAGCCTTGAAGGAAGAGAGCAATATATCACCTGCAGCATTTATATGACCTACATGCTCTTAAAAGAATTATGATGAAATTACCTGCTGAGTTAGCAGCAATACTGGACCCAAAGCATATTCTAATTTTCAGTCCGTGAAGGATCAGCATCTTCAAAATCTTCCCATGGATTTCCATGTTTATGAACACTAGAAGTTTTATTATGTACCTCAGAATATCTAATGCTTTTGGAAAGCCCTATTTCCTGAATTGATGTGAATAGCTAAGAAGTATCATGTTATTTTCTTAAATTGTTACTTTTAGATATCCTGATAAGGGACAAAATGGGAAAAATAGTGAAGGAAAGAAGGAAAGAAAAACAAAGAAGTGATTAAGCAAAAAAATTTGTAGTGTTTTGGAAAATTGACTTGAAATTTTCAAAAATTTTCTAATAATACATTACTGTACTAATTGCTGGTCTTTCTTGCTGCCCTTACATCAGGTTCTTCTAAAGCCATGTTTAAACGTCCCAGAGAACACTTGCCTGTTGCTGATAAGAGCTGTGAATAAACACCTCAAAGGTGGCTGTCTGGCATTTGCTTGTTACACTGAAGTTCCTAGATCATGGTCATTCCTTCGCAAAGCCACACCTCTTATCCCTATCAGTATCTTGCCTTTTCCCCAGTGTGTGATGCTGCTGTGGAGACTGCTCCTGTGCTCGAGCACTCTCTGTGTTTCTCTACCTATTGCAACTGTTTCTGCATAGGCGTTAAACGGCTGAATTCTCTGACTTGTGCCCTAGCACTCAGTTTTTAAATAGTTTTATACAGAAGAACAGGAGCAAAGCTAGTACTGTAATGATTAGGCAGATTGATGAGCAACTAGATGATACTGTAAAAAGAGACTTATTATTACAATTAACATTTTGCTGACTCTACACCTTTCCTATGTCAAGCATTAGGCACAGAGTTCTTTTCTTTATTAATACAAGTGTTATCAAACTATTAAGCATGGACTAAAAATTTGCTTCAAATGAGGTATGATATCATAGTTCACAGTGCTCTTTCCAAAAGGTCATGAAATATATCAATTACTGTGATGTGTATGAGGTCTGCAGCAGAGGTTCTTCAGAGGGTTAATCGTTACTTTAGCCTATGAATTCTGCTAACTATGAAAACATAAAAAATAATTAAGGAGATACTTTCAGATGAGTAGTGTTATTCTGTGGCTATCCATCTATATAATAGCCAAATGGTGAACAGAGACTAGGCAAAGCATGGATCCTCCTCTATGTGACGAGTCCAGGAGGAGTCCAAATCCCACAGACAGTAGCAGAATAGGATGTGATACCAAGTATGCAAGAAAATGAAAACACCAGCCAGGTGAAGTGCTATGTCTTTCTGCTTTTCTGAATTGTGAGGCGTGGTGAGGAATATGATTGTGCCACACTGACTTTTCTGTTTATCAGCTTATGAAACAGAAATATGTGTCCCTGCAAGTAAAGGATTTGTCCAGGTGTACACTTTTTGAGTTGTATCAGTGATTGCCATTGAACATAACTTTATCTTGGGTGAGTTACTGAATGTTCAGGGCTCTCTGATTTCACCTAAAACTTGCATTAACAGAATGAGAGTGCTGAATTATTAAATAGTGCATGTTATACAAAACAGCTACTGATTCAAAACAGTGTTAGAGCTTGGAATTTAAATGTAATTACTGGACTCCTCCATTCAAGAGCATGATAATGAATTTCAGCCACATTGGGGCCCTTGCAGTACCATTTTTAACATGACAGAATTTTGAATCCACAGAACATGAAGATCAGTTTTATCACTGTATTTTTGCTCTCTCTGTAATTACATGCATTTAACAAGAGCTTTCTTCTTTATATAGTTACGATAAGAACCTGATACTTGTCTTTCATTACTATTGCATGAGTTAGTTTTTTTGCTGTTTTTGTCTCAAGCTTCTCTATACAAATGTGGACATATATTGTGGTGGTGCAGAATCTACCTTTCTATTCTGATAAAAATTTTAAAAGACTTTCTGAAAAAAATACGTCTGTATTTGGAGATGCTGAACTTTTGCACCACATGTTGCCACTGTGCAAGTTTTCCTTCTCTTCCTCTTACCTGTTCTCTGCTTATCAGTCTCTTCAAGGCACACAGGCATCAGAAAACAGTTGACACATCTGAACAGCATTCCATAACGTCTCATTTCTTTGCTATCCAAAAATAAACATCAAAATTAACGCAGCTCAGGGCCATACTACTTCTAGATTTGGGAGGCATAGTCAAGGGCAAGACAATCTTTCACAAAGCTACAACCTGCGAAAAGATGTAGTGCTGCAGCAGTGAATTTTGGCCTGGGGTTCAGGTAGGAGCCACCTCAGATGCAGTGGTCCTTACCGTTCCTCGTTGCTTTTCAAAGTGGTTATTTTACCATCAGCTGTTAAAGTGGGTGGAGTATGTTGAGTGCAATATGTCTGCATGCAAGAAAGCACAGACTGCAGATTTGTCAAGCTTTTTTTTTCAGAGTCAAGTGAGATGATGAAGTAGTTTTTTGTGTCTTCAGTCCCGGCAACTATATGTTATGCAGAATCTTACCATTACCAGTAGAAGTCATTTGATATGACAACACACAACATGCATGTTAAGCCTTAACAGCAGGGTATTCACAGAGCACAAAACTCCAGAAATCTCCCTGTGCCATTTTCCTTCTATGGACACCTGTTGGTACTGTGTTCGAAGAAAATTGAAAGCAGAGGTGCTAAAAAAGTTGTAGAGTTGAAATGCCTCTCAATTGGAAAATATTGTTTACTGATCCTATTTTTTCATAAAGCATGTTTTGATTTTAATGAAATATCTTAGTTCAACTTTTATAGAGTGACAAGTTTCCAGCTGCTGTTACTAAATGACTTTTTATTTCAAAATGCAATTTATATTAGAGGGTTTTAAAAATAGAATGAATCAAACAAAAATATAAAAGTTTTTGACGTAAAACATTTGGATCACAGTAATTAAAAACACTTTTGAAAACAAACACTTTAGCTTTTCATCCTAATTTGGGACATATCTCCTTTCTCTTGTTTTTACTGGAGAAAAAAAATCACTTATTACCCTTTTTAGCTTGCTTAATTGCCAATGAAACCTAACTTTTCATTGTCACCTGTTCAGAACAGATTTTTTACTCTCCTTTTAGATTAAGATTGACTCTTTGTTCCATCTTCTTCATTATTCTTATCTTTATGATCTCACCAGGTTACTGGAAAAGGAATAGTTGTGTTACCATATTTAAGATTAATTTTAGCAGATATTTTGGAAACAAACAGAATATTTTACAGGACTCTATGACAAAATACCACCCCAGTCAATGAAAGAACCCAGTCTAAGATGAATGCTAGAAGAGAGCAGGTGGAATACATGGACATATGAAAAGGAGCAGTGAGAAAAAAATAGGAGTGGAATACCTGTGTGTTGTACTGGAACCAGTGATTCTGTGACTCTGCAAATAGAGTAGGAAGACTGGGCAAGAGGGAGGAAAGACAGAGACCTTTGCAAATAGAGGCAGAAGCTGATGTCTCCAAATGAAGTTGCATTTGATAAGGAAGAGTTAGGTGTGTACTGGTGTTTATTTAAGGTGAAGCCACATAGCATATATGGGAAAATGGGACCAAAAGAAGAATGCTAAGCAGAGAATGACATACTCTAAGTCATCAGTAGGTTTTCTGTGAGGCACCACAGCATAGACACCTGCTTCTCAATCCAGAGCAGTATTCAGCTGGGGGGCAGGGAAGAGGAAATATCTGTGTTGCTAAAAAATAAGGCAAGAATGGAAAAATATGCACTCCAGAAGTTCTGTGACAAAGAGGCCTTATGGAGTCTGAGTTATTTCTAGAATAGCAAAAATCCACAGGGCTAGAAATTATGACGGAGCTGCTTTTGTACTTGCTGGGGAAACGTCTCACATACTCATTGTCCCCAGAGGACATTCTGGATTCAAAGGCTGGCAATGAATACTGAATAACATCTTTGAATAACTTGTTTGGCATGAAGAACAGCCACCTGGCATCCCTGCAGGTACTGACAATAGGATAACACAGAAAAAGAAAAAGGTTATATGTGGGTGGTGTACATGTAATTTCTCTGAAAAGCATCTATCTTAGATATGCCAGGTTCTCTGTTTTGGGGTAGTAGTACAAAACTGGGAGCTGAAATTCCTCACTGGGCCTCTGAAGGCCCCAAAGTGCAATGCTGGAAATTTGAAATTGGAAGTTTGAGTTCACTGGGCTCACTAGTCTCCTTTGAACCTGGCTGTGTTGTATATCTTCCAGACCTTTGCAAACCAGAATTCAGGGTTCAGTTGACCAACCACACATAGGCCATGCCTGGCAGGATTAGCACAGTGTTATTTTTCACCTTCATTAAAATATAGAACAAATATAATACTTCATTTATTGAGCCAACAGGCAAAATGTTTTGTTTCGGCTGTGTCTCCTGCTGCCTGATGAAGCTCATCTGTGGTGATATGAATATTGGACATAAATCTCAGTAGAAGAAAACACATCTTTTCTTAATAATGCTGCACATTTAGTCAAATTATTTAAAGGGTTCCACATGCTTAATCTGTTGTTAATTTGCTCATTCTTATTTGGACTTAAATGAAATTGCTTTGTTTCTGAAGGAATTATTCCATCTTATTATTTATAGGAATATATAGTCTTAGTTCTGTTATAATCTTGTAGGTTCAGTTAGGGATTTCTACAAACATGAAAAAAATGGCATTGGTGCATTTTAAGTAATAGGTGATGCAATTATAATGTCACCATCTATTTGCAGCTGGTGAATTTTGCACAGTGCCAGTCCCATGAGCTACGTAAACTGGTAGTAGTACAATTTCACAGAAAAAGGAAAGTAAGAGTGCGTGTAATATGTACCTCCTCAGGAATTCATGGAACTTGAATTAATTGTAGCAGTAAATTCAGCTTTAGTTATCAGATGTATCTGTGGCAAGGATACTGCACTATCTTGCAAACAAGGATGAGAGAACAAACTTAAAAAGTCAGAAAGAATACATTTCCAACCTGAAACCATAGTCCACTAAACTCACTGACTTGCATATGCATGTGTGTTTAGTTTGTGGGGTCCTATGGGAAGGCTTTGTGCTCATAAACCCTCTAGGTGAGCATCTTCTTAGAATCATAGAATCATTTTGGTTGAAAGAGACCCTTGAGATCATCGAGTCTGACCATAACCTAAATCTAGCGCTAAACCATGTCCCTAAGAACATCATCTATACGTCTTTTAAACGCCTCCAAGGATGGTGACTCCACCACTTCCCGGGTAGTGTGTTCCAGTGCTTTACAACCCTTTCTGTGAACAAATTTTCCCTAATATTCCTGGCAGAACTTGAAGCCTTTTTTTCTTGTCCTATCACTCGCTGCTCGGGAAAACACCCTCAATGCTACAACCTCCTTTCAGGTACCTGTAGACAGAGATAAGGTCTCCCCTCAGCCTCCTTTTCTCCAGGCTAAACAGTCCCAGTTCCCTCAGCTGCTCCTCAGAAGATTTGTTCTTCAGATTCCTCACCAGCCTCGTCACCCTCCCTTGAACTCTCTCTAGCACCTTGATGTCTTTCTTGTGATGAGGGGCCCTAAACTGAACACAGTATTCGAGGTGGGGCCTCATCAGTGCTGAATACTGGGGGACAATCACTCCTCTTGTCCTGTTGGTCACACTATTCCTCATACAAGCCAGGATGCTGGCTCATGTTCAGCTGGCTGTCGATCAACACCCCCAGGTCTTTTTCCACCAGGCAACTTTTCAAGCACTCTTCCCTGAGCCTGTAGTGTTGCTTGGCGTTGTTGTGACACAAGTGCAGGACCTAGCACTTGACCTTGTTGAACCTCATACAGTCAGCCTCAGTACATCAATCCAGCTGGTCCAGATGCCTCTATAGAGTATTCCTACCCTCAAGGAGATCAACAATCCCACCTAATTTGGTGTTGTCTGCAAACTTTCTGAGGGTGCACTTAATCCTTTCATCCAGATCATTGATAAAGATATTAGACAGAACTGGTCCCAATATTGATCCCTGTGGAACACCACTCATGACTGGCTGCCGACTGCATTTGACTCCATTCACCACAACTCTTTGGGCCTGGCCCAGATCCTTCAGTATATCTGTCTTCCGTTCCTGAGGAGTCATGGACTGGTAAAAAACTATAGGATGAAGGGAGAATTCAGCTCCAGAAGAAGAAGAAGAAGTAGTATTGGAAGATTACCCAGCAAACACAACCCTTAAAGCAGGATTTGATGTCTGAGATCAGCTATTTCCTTTATTTCCTCAGCAAATGCCAGATAACAAAGTTTTGTGAGCTTCCTGATTTGGGTGTACTGTAGCTTGTTGGGCTGATATACTAGGTCTGAACCTCTGGGTAGTCAGGGTTATGTTTAGGACATGGAGCTCTGAGGCCCCTGAGTTATCATTTGAGTGGTGTCTAGGTTGCAAAACTTTGTAGGCTTAGCTCTTCTGGTTTTTGGCCTGATATTGAGTGACAGGATATCTTAGATCATTGATTCAGAACCTTGGCTTATTGGAAGACATATTTACTTGCCTGCAAGGTCTACAGGTCACCTCTGCTTGCTTTCCCTGTCAGTGTCAAGGACTCAGATTATATGTCTGTTGGGACAGGAAGTCACACTTTCCAGTTGGAGGCTGAGGGGCAGGCAGACTATTGTTGGGTTTTGTACTTATATTCTAGGTATATTAATAGATTTCTGTGAGGTAATTATCAAATAATGAACACCCTTATTCATTTAATAAAGACCACGTCTTCAGTGGCCAATGTTCCCTCGAAATGGTGCTTAGATTGTTGTATTTACTTGCATGAGTTAGTGTATGGATACATCATGTGACAATCATTTGTGTGTGATGATAACTCTATTCACATCCTGTAAGTAACCACCAGTAATTACTTCAATTTTAATTTCTCTTATTGGTAATTTGGGAAAAATACATGAGATTTATTGTCATTTGATATTTTTCTGAAGAACAAGAAAAAGAAATATAAAAAGTTATCAGTAGTTTAAATTAATTTAAGGCTATAAAGGTCATAGGCAACACAGAAAATAAAATGCAGGAATTAAGCTTGGAAGGGAACTCATGTAGATATCCAGTTCCCCCACTGTGCTCCAAAGCAGGACCAGCTATACCCAGTGTCATGTTCACCAGATGTTTCTTTAACCTGGTCTTAAAAATCTGCAGTGATGAAGACACCACATCATCCTTAGGGTACTTGACCTAGGCCTTACCGATGCTTGTTTAAAGGACTGAAGTATTTACTGTTCCAAGGACTTTCTTCATGTCCAGTATAAATATTTCTGTTGGTAATTTGAGCCACTACTTACTTTTTACCCATATCAGCAATAGACATGAAGACTGTTCATCTACTTCCTTCACACAGATTTCTTTTAAAATATGTTTTGCTTTAGTTTTGATATAAACCGTTTTATTTTATTTTATTACCCAACTTATAGAATTTCACTAAATGAATCCTGCAACCAATCCGCAACAAGTAATCAAACTAAAACACACAGAAAATTATAAAAAAGTGTATGTCCTTGATTTCAAAACTGCAAATAGTGGAGAACTCCTCAGTATTTCTAGATTCCAAAGATCTTTTTTTCCTCCTTCCTTTGTCTCAGGAGGTGTACCAGTGAACAAGGCACATTCAAAGGAGGGTGAAAAACAAACATGCCCTTTGCCTTTTGAAAAAGCCTGGGCACATAGAATGAAACATGAGTATGAGGTCTCTACACAAGTTCTCTCTGCCCCAGTACTACCCTTCCATTAAATCATGATTGAATGGGAAGTTCTGAGACTGACTATACTGCAATACACAATGGAAAACTTGGGAAGACTGTTTATTTTGGTACTATTTTGTCTCATTGGGCAATATAACCATTGTGTATGTGTGTGTGTGTGTGTGTCTATTTATGTAACGATATCATGAAGCTCTGACACTTCAGCAGATGCCCATCGCAGGTCTGCTTGCACAAATCACAGACCATTTAGCTGAAACTTTGTCCAAAGACAAATGGCAATGTAGGTGGCCTTGACTGTAACTGTCACCTTCATTTCAGCTACGTATCATACGCTAGCCAGAGGAATGGGACATCATATAGAAGCCTTTATATCAGATTTGTGTCAACAAAGGATTCCCAACAAATCCCTGCAATTTTCTCTTGGACAGAGTCTTCCTTAAAAGTCTTCCAGCAGTCAATGCAAAGGAAATGTAGCAAATGAGAGGATCAGTCTGGATATTTTTGGGAACTTTGAGGAAATGCTACATTGATGACTTCACACTGAAAGCTGTTTTCCAGAAGAAACTATTTTTCTTAACTTTTGTTGAAATTTGGTTATAACATAGGGTTTAAATGCAAGATTCCATATCACTGTAAATGCTTGGTGGTTTTTGGCATGTCATTGGGACAGTGTCAGAAGAGATGTAGACAGGCATTGTTTATGTGGCAATGTTATGTTCTTCTCTGTTCCACCGTAGTAGCTCTGAGTCTTCTACACAGGCCAGTGCAGTGGGTGGTGATGCTCCAGGATGCAAAAGAGATTTCAGTGGTCTAAAAACACAGAAAGTACATGGCAAAAAAATGCTGCAGGAGAGGCCTCCCTTGTAGCCTTGCCTCTGAATGGAAGGTGTCTATTTCTCCTAAATATTTCTGTCCCTGTTCCCACAGCTTTGTTAAATGACCTATTAACAGTTTATAAGTAATGTTAGAAACAGGATCTCGTCAGCTTTCTGTGACAACACCAGAAGTTCAGAAAATCTTCAGCTTGGTATGGGGACTTTGAACAAATCTCTGAGGGGAAATGGAACATTCCGAATCACCCTATTCGACTCCCGGCTCTTTCAAGAGGTCCTCTCAGTGGCCTTATATTCAGTCATCCTGGGGATCCTTTCTCTAGTTCTAGAAGTAGCACAGGTAGGGTCAGCTCAGGTCAGTCACCACTCAATGGTATTTATGTACCCATATTATTCTTGCAGTCTCCAAGCTGTAGTTTATACAACAACTGCCATAAACGCAGCCTCATTCCTCAGGTTTGGAAGACAGTTCCGGTTCGGTGTCACAAGAAACCCCTCTCCTTACCTGCTTTACTTCCCCAGGTGCCCCTCCATAACAAGTTTGAAGCCCTGGAGCTTGAAGAGCAGGTAGGTGAAGTAGGTGAGGACACGGTGCAAGATCCGCCTACAGGGACACGTAGGAAGATGCAGTTAACACCACACCTCAAGACTGCCTCTGACAAGAAAGAAAGAAGGGTGATTGTAATAGGCGATTGCCTTCTGAGAGGGATGGAGGGCCCAATACACAGAGTTGACCCTCATCATAGGGAAGTTTGTAGCCTACCCGGGGCCTGGATCAGGGATATCACCAGGGTACTCCCTGACTTGGTGCACCCGACAGACTACTACCCACTGCTGATCTTCCAGACAGGTGGGGAGGAGGCTGCGTCCTGCAGTATGAGGGGAATATAGAGAGACTTCAAGGCTCTGGGATGGATGGTGAAAGAGTCTGGAGCTCAAGTGATTTTCTCGTCACTCCTTCCTTTTTTGGGTGACAACATGGGACAGAATAGAAGAAACCAATCCTTAAAGGATTGGCTTTGAGACTGGTGCTACAGGCAGGGCTTCAGATTCTTTGATAATGCCTGGATTTATAGGACACCAGTCCACACAGTGATGCGTGGGAATGGTTTATCCCGCAAGGGCAAAAGGATGCTGGGCCAGGAATTAGCAGGGCTCATTTGGAGAGCTTTAAACTAGACTTGAAGGGGGATGGGGTTCTAGGTGGGCTTGCATCAGTGGGGTAGCATTCTAGAATTGATGGGGACTGGGGGGCCTCCCATCCCCCTAGGGTGGAATCAGTATGCTCAGCTTGCTCCATGAAGTGCTTGTACACCAATGCACGCAGCATGGGGAACAAGCAGGAGGAGCTAGAAACTTGTGTTCGGGCAAGAGATGATGATCTGGTGGCATGGTGGGACAGCTCACATGACTGGAACATGGTCATGGATGGCTATGTCCTCTTCAGGAAAGACAGGACAGCCAGGCAAAGTGGTGGAGTTGCCCTTTACGTGAGAGAGCAACTACAATGTATTGAGTACTGTCCGGGCACAGATGAGGAGCAAGTTGAGAGTGTATGGGTGAGAATTAAGGGGCAAGCTGGCAGGGGAGACACTGTTGTGGGTGTCTATTACAGACCACCAGATCAAGGTCAGGAAGCTGATGAGGCCTTCTACAGGCAGCTGAGAGCAGCCTCACAATCACAGGCCCTGGTTGTGGTGGGGGATTTTAACTTCCCTGATGTCTGCTGGAAGGACTACTCAGCCAGCCAGCCACAGTCCAGAAGGTTCCTCCAGTGCATTGAAGATAACTTTCTTACGGAAATGGTGGAGGAGCTGACGAGGAGAGGAGCACTGCTGGAGGAGCACATGCTCACTAACAAGGAGGGTCTGGTTGAAGCAGTAAAGGTTGAGGGCTGCCTGGGTTGCAGCGACCATGAAATGGTGGAGTTCAGGATCCTGTGCGGCAGGAACAGAGTAGCAAGCAGAATTGCAACCCTGGACTTCAGCAGGGCAAACTTCGGCCTTTTCAGGCAATTGCTGGGGGAAATCCCATGGGCAAGGCTGCTTGAAGGTAAAGGGGCCCAAGATAGTTGGTTAGTGTTCAGGAACTCTTTCTGCCGGGCACAAGATCAGAGCATCGTGACACGTAGGAAGTCAAGGAAGGGAGCCAGGAGACCTGCGTAGTTAAACAGGGAACTGCTGGGTAAGCTCAGGTGGAAGAGGAGAGTTTACAGATCATGGAAAGAGGGGCTGGTCACTTGGGGAGGATATAAGGCTGTTGTCAGGGGATGTAGGGAGGCAACTAGGAAAGCTAAGGCCTCGTTAGAATTAAAGCTGGCACGAGGGGTCAAGGACAATAGAAAGAGCTTTTTCAAATACGTAGCAGATAAAACTAACACCAGAGGCAATGTAGGCCCACTGATGAATGAGGTGGGTGCCCTGGTGACAGAAGATACAGAGAAGGCAGAGTTACTGAATGCCCTCTTTTTTCTGTCTACTCTGCCGGAGGCTGTCCTGAGGAACCCCGTACCCCTGAGGCCCCAGAGGAAGTCAGGACGATGCAAGAATTTGCCTTGGTTGATGAGGACTGGGTTAAGGAACTATTAGGCAATCTGGACATCCACAAATCCATGGGCCCAGATGGGATGCACCCACGGGTGCTGAGGGAGCTGGCTGATGTCATTGATGGACCACTCTCCATCATCTTTGCCAAGTCTTGGGAGACGGGAGAGGTGCCTGAGGACTGGAGGAAAGCTAGCGTCACCCTAGTCTTCAAAAAGGGCAAGAAGGAAGACCCGGGTAATTATAGACTGGTCAGCCTCACCTCCATCCCTGGAAAAGTAATGGAACAACTTATCCTTGGTGCCATCTCAAGGCATATCAAGGATAAGAGGGTCATTAGGGGCAGTTAACATGGCTTCACCAAGGGGAAGTCGTGCTTGACCAACCTCATAGCCTTTTATGAAGATACAACGAGGTGGATAGATGATGGCAGGGCGGTGGATGTGGTCTACCTTGACTGCAGTAAATCATTTGACACAGTCTCCCACGGCATTCTCATGGCTAAACTGAGGAAGTGTGGTCTGGATGATCGGGTAGTGAGGTGGACTGCGAACTGGCTGAAGGAAAGAAGCCAGAGAGTTGTGGTCAATGGGGCAGAGGCCTGTATCTGGTAGAGTGCCTCAAGGGTCGGTGCTGGGGCCGATACTGTTCAATACATTAATCAATGACTTGGATGAGGGACTAGAGTATACTATCAGCAAGTTTGCTGATGACACCAAGCTGGGAGGAGTGGCTGACACACCAGAAGGCTGTGCTGCCATCCAGTGTGACCTGGACAGGCTAGAGAGCTGGGCGGGGAAAAATTTAATGAAATATAACAAGGGCAAATGTAGAGTATTGCATCTGGGCAGGAACAACCCCAGGTTCCAGTATAAGATGGGGAATGATCCATTAGAGAGCAGTGTAGGGGAGAGGGACCTGGGGATCCTGGTGGACAGCAGGATGACCATGAGCCAGCACTGTGCCCTTGTGGCCAAGAGGGCCAATGGCATGCTGGGATGTTATTAGAAGAGGGGTGGTTAGTAGGTCGAGAGAGGTTCTCCTTCCTCTCTATTCTGCCCTGGTGAGACCGCACCTGGAATATTGTGTCCAGTTCTGGGCTCCTCAGTTCAAGAAGGACAGGGAACTGCTGGAGAGACTCCAGCGTAGGGCTACCAAGATGATGAAGGGAGTGGAGCATCTCCGTTATGAGGAAAGACTGAGGGAGCTGGGTCTCTTTAGTTTGGAGAAGAGGAGACTGAGGGGTGACCTTATTAATGTTTACAAATATACAAAAGGTGAGTGTCACGAGGATGGAGCCAGGCTCTTCTCGGTGACAAACAATGGTAGGACAAGGGGTAATGCGTTTAAACTTGAACATGAGAGGTTCCACTTAAACTTGAGAAGAAACTTGTTCCCAGTGAGGGTAACGGAGCACTGGAACAGACTGCCCAGGGAGGTTGTGGAGTCTCCTACTCTGGAGACATTCAAAACCCACCTGGACACGTTCCTATGTAGCCTCATCTAGGTGTTCCTGCTCCGGCAGGGGGATTGGACTAGATGATCTTTCGAGGTCCCTTCCAATCCCTAGCATTCTATGATTCTACGATTCTATGAAACAGTTAGGTACAATGACTCAGCAGGATAAAGCTCGCAGGCAGGGCTCTTGTACCTCTAAATGTGTTCTTTTTGGAGCAGACATGGAGAGAGTTGAAGGCTGCTCTGCTCCTGTACCCCTCCCCGCCCTTCAAGTCTTCCATTTGTTGACTGTTTACCCAGAACTCTTCTCTGCATGTCATCCATATATTGCTGGCAAAAGTGCACCTCTGTAGATTGTATTCTGCAATTGAGTGCCAATTTTTATGGCATATTCAAATGTTAGAATACAAACTTAATTGACATTTTACAGCTGGTAATAAATGCTCTGGAATCAGGGAAAGAATCTAGCATAGCCACATCCCTTTTTAATTATTTCCTTGCTTCTCAAACATATAATTTCCAACTTAAAAATGTTACTAAAATTTACACCACTTCACTCTCCTCTGCTGTTAGTGTGATCATTCACAGTTTGTCTAAGCTAAATTGGAAATTTCAAACAAATGAAACCGATAATGTGTTGCATGCCTCTTTCTCCCACTTTGTGTGGGGATAAGTGACTTCACATGGTGTAAAACAATGGAGAATCTGATTTTAAGTGTGCAATGCCAAAGCATTTGGGTGAGATTCTGCTTCATTGAAGTCAATGGGTTTTTTGTGATTGATTTCACATGAGCAAGAATTTCAGCCTAGATTCTTCAGGCTAGGACACTGGCCCAGATGTGGGCTAGACAAGCTTCAAAGAAACACAGAAAGGATCCTCAGAATCTAACACTAAATATATCTCATCCAGAACTGAAATCGAACACCCAGTTAAAAATTTTAATTGTATTCTCTTCACATTAAGGCAACCAATACATGCAGTTTAAAGAAGTAATAGGACTATTAAATGTTGCTAAGAGAATCCCACATAAAGAATTGTAATTCAAGCTTTGGAAATTGCAAAATTGCCAACTGGCTTAGTTCCATTGGGCACACGTTGCTTATATTAAAGTGTATAATGGTGACTAAATGAGTGATTTTACAGACAAATTTAAGGTAAACTCATATTTTTCTGGGGCAAATAGACTTGAAGTTACAAAACTTTTTTATTTTTTTATATTGTATTTTTTTATTTTGTAGGGATTTTTTTATATTGTAGGGAGAGATACTGCATGTAGTTGGGATTTTGATTGTGTAACTAATATTTTTAAAAGGACTTACTAAGAAAAGATAGTTCTATACTTATAATAATTTACAATGAAAAATGTTTAAAATCGTTGCAATATTAAAATGGTACTAAATTATGGGAACTAGTAAAAAGTTTTTGTTTTATTTTTGTTTTTTGTTTGTTTGTTTGTTTGTTTGTTTTTAATTACACTGGATACATTGTTTTAAAAAGTGTTGCATTTATGATTTCATTAACTTCTTCATCAGATGTTCATGGTTTACAGAAGAAAGTGTGAAACCAAATTAACTATTAGAGTAACAGTGCTTTGGATTTCAGGGTACAAAGTGGTTGCAAATCCAGTTAAATGCAGGACAATGTAAGGTAATGATTATTGCTGATAATTGATTTTTTTCTAAAGCCAGTTTTTGTAACTCACCTTGTTGTCCCTTTGTATAAAGTGCCAGATAGGTCTGTGTCTAGTCAATATCAAAGCATATTAAATTGATCTAATCACACAAATCAGACATGTCTAGCTCAGAATATGTTTTCCTTTTGCATTCTTTTATTTATATAAGCATATTTTAAAGGTATATGTGGCATTTCAATACCTTTTTTGAGAAAGTTCAGGACCTACACTAAAAAAATAATTAAGCAAGTGACAGAATATGTCATGAACTTAATTTGTGGCATTCCGCTACCACCTTCCCTACTATGACAGACCTACGTACCTCTTATCAGATGTCTAAGTGTATTTGTACATCTAACCCTTTGCCTTCTCTAGACCAGACTCATTTTGATTTATTAATCATCAACAAAGAACACTGATAAACAACGAATATTTATGACTACAGATGTAACCCTATTGTTTGCGTAGTGTTTTTCTGGTAATGTTCTGAATGGCATCAAGTTTACATAAATAATTCATACTTGTAAAGCCATATGTTAAACTGTCATCGTAAAAAGAGAAGTGCTGCCAGTTTTCACTTGAACCATATGTAAATATCACGAAGTTGATTTTAAACAGTGATATAAAGACTAAGCACCTTAATGCTATTTACACAATAATGTTTGCAATATGCTACAATGCAGTAAATGCATGAAGAGGAGGATCAAAGGCAAAATTAGTTTTAAATACAGCAGAGAAACTACAGTGTATTAAATTAACTATGTCTAGCAACATAGTGTTAACACTGATGAAGACTAGAAATTATTTGGATTATTGGGTCCTTTTCTCCATTCTGCCAGCATCTCTATTGACAGAGAAGAGGTTGGTGTCCTCTTTTCTGCAAAGGTTCCTTGAGCTCCATGACTGCAAGTATGACACTCGCCTAGCACAGTAACCATCATATAGAATCATAGAATAGTTTGTGTTGGAAGGGACCTTCAAAAGTTACACAGTACAACCCCCCTGCAGTGAGCAGGGACATCTTCAGTGAGATCAAATTGCTCAGAACCCCATCCAGCCTGGTCTTGAATGTCTCTAGGGATAGGGCATCTACCATTTCTTTGGGCAACCTGTGCCAGTGTTTCACTACTTTCATTGTAAAAAATTTCTTCCTCTTGTCTAACCTGAATCTTCCCTCTTTTAGTTTAAAACCATGACCCCTTGTCCTATTGCAACAGGCCCTCCTAAAAAGTCTGTCTCCATCTTTCTTATAGGCTCCTTTTGAGTACTGGAAGTCTGTGATAAGGTCTCCCTGGATTGCTCATGCTATATCTGGTCCTTTGGAAGGGACGTGCATGTGTGTATCTTGAGGCACAGGGACTTGGCTACTCACACATGCATTCATAAGCCTCATTACGTGAAAGTCCAAATGAGTGGCCCATGTCTGAGGGAGATTTGTTTCCAATCACATGGCACGGGAAGAAATGCAGCTGTTGACTTGGCTGATTGTTTCTATTTTAAGTGAGTGGTCTAAGCTGGTAGAAAAGCCAAGATGTGGCCTGAACACAGTCTGTAAGAACCTTCAGCCAAAACCAAAATCTGCCAGTAGATGCTCTTAACTGACAAAGTTGCAGCTAAATGCCAAGACTGGAAGTTGCAGATAGGCAAATTCAGCCTGGAGATAATGCATGTGTTTTCAACAGCTAGGATAATTAGCAACTGGAATGACCTAATAAGGCTTGTGACTGACTGTTCATCACAGAAATGCCTAAGCTGTGATCAGAGGTTTCTCTAAAAAGAATCTTAGTTGAAACACATTTATTAGCCTCATAGCAAAAATCACCTCATGGAAATTCTGTGGTTACAAAGGAAAACACGACTGGATGCCTAACAATAGCCTTCCTTAGCCTTAAATTCCATTAATTTTGATGATCCTAATACTGAGCCTTGCACACACTTCTCATAGCTCTCTATTCTGCAATGCTTCTGCAAATTATTTAGGATGTGTCCATTAAGCTTCACTGAAAACTATCAGAGTGTCTGTGCTATTCTGTATGTTTCAAATTCAGAAAAAGTTTTTAATTAAAGGCTTTGCAGTCCTCCATTTGGCTCCAAATTAATCTTGCCAGTTAATTTTCCATGTGCAACCCTGAAACAGAACATTGTTCACAAAACAGAGCCATCTTTACTGTTAAAATGCCCTTACTGCTTTTTAAGTGAGAAGTGTTGCAGCTCTACGCAAGTCCAGTGAAGTCATTGGGGCTGCCCAGGTACAACCGCACTGAGGAGCCTGAATTTCAGAACCAGAGTTACGAGGCAGGATGCAGAAGAGAGAAAGTACATTGCTTTACTCCCCAAGTGCATGGCTGATAGTTAAAAACACCTGCTTTGAGAAGGTGTTCTCTTGTGGGAAAATATGAATAAATAACCGAAATATGTGTCATCTGAGCAAGTTGGTTGTGGTTTAATTCACAGAGAAACACAGAACTGTTTTCACAACACTGCTTGGTGCTATCCAGGTGCAGTATATCTCCAGGTTTCCACAGCTCAGAGGCCCACCTGAAGATGCAAAGCTGCACATGTTGTATCTTTGCCATGTTAGGTAACTCATAAGAAAATGAATCATCCTGTTAAACCTAGATGGTGAGGCTTTTTTCTGATTTATTTTATTTTATTTTATTTTATTTTATTTTATTTTATTTTATTTTATTTTATTTTATTTTATTGTGTTTTGTTTTGTTTTGTTTTGTTTTGTTTTGTTTTATATTTTCTAATAGGAAAGAATTGTATTCCTGCATGGAACACTTTCAACACCACATTAAGCATTAAAGCAGGAATGCATCACTACACCCAGAACAACTATTTTTTCCTCCAATACAATTGCAAATACATCACTGAATTTAAAGAAACTGAAAGAAAGATTTTAAAACATACCTTTCACTTTGTCCTGTTCACCACAAAAATATAATCTTTATAATGAGTTTTTCTGTCTTCATATAAATTTTTCTCTGCAATACAGTGTCTCTTAGGGAATGATCAGTTTCATCTTGTTACACCAATGAATGCAAATACCTCTTGGACTGCTCCAGGTAGATTCTCTGACTGTTTGGATAGATTTTGATTAACATTCAGGAAAGGTTTCCTACCTCCATCTAACATCTAGACAGTGTTCTGCAATGCGCTTTATTTATTAGCATGGGGTATGTAATATATGCTGGGAGAAATATATAAATGAATTCCACTAATTTAGCATAAACAGCCCTTGCTGTAGAGTGCAAGTGTAACATTTTGATCACTGACAAGGTGTTCTTGATACCTAACAGTACAGTTTTGCAGCAGCTAGATGGCACTATTGCCAGAGAGTAGAATCAGGTGAGCTAGAAAACGAATTTACAGATTTGGTATTCTTAGCAAGAGCATTTACAGAAAGTATCTTTCAGCAGCCTGCTATGTTGATATAAATTTCAGAATTTGGTTTGAGCCATGTATGCTTTCTAAGTAACTTGGTAATATTTTCATCCAGATTTTTCTTTCTTCTCATAATGGCATAGCAACTCAGGCACATTGTTCTGATCTCCTTTTGGCTAGTTGCTGTGGAGAATGGCAAACATGCTAAAGTCACCTAAAGTTAAAGAAAGCATATACATGAAAGAGAAAGCTGACTAGATGTCATGCTGATCTCTTCCTTTATCTGCTTGTCCTTTCCCATGCACACCCTCTCCTGTTTCCTATTCCTAATTCCCCACTTCAACTCATTAATTTCAAGAAGAGACTGCGAAAGCACTGCTGAAGTGTCTGTCACTCCACTGAACTCCATTCAACTTGTTTTGCCTTGTTCAGTGTGAAAAAACAGATGTGATTTTCCTTATGTCATTGAACCAATGCTCTGTATGTAGTGGGTACTGTTGCTCAGGCACTGGTAGTGGTGACTGCAGAGGTGGCTTCTATAAGGGGAGGCTGGAGCTGCTCCAATGGACCTATTGGCACAGCTGCACCCCTTGGCAAGATGGTGACATTTCTGGAAAAGTGTTTGTAAGAAAGGGTAAAATGTTGCCTGACAGTGAAGAGAGAGAGGAAAAAGTGTGAGAAACAGCCCTACCAGCACCAAGGTTAGAGCAACAGGAGGGGAAGAGGTACCCACGGTGCCCAAGCAGAGATTCCCCTGAAGGATTGCAGATTGTAGAAAGATCCACACTGGAGCAGGGGAACAGTGTAAGGAGGAAGAAGCAGCAGAGAGGGGCTCTTATGGACTGACTCCATATCCTGCCACTCCACATCCTCCTGCACCACTTGGGGAGAGAGGTAGAGGAGTCAGGAAAGAAGGACTGAACTTGGCCCTAGGAATAATTTGGGAGGGAAGTAATACGGAACTGGAGTTTTTAGATTTGTTTTTATTTCTCACTGTCCAAATTTATTTTAAATAGTGATAAATTAAATTAATTTTTCTCAAGTCAAGTCTGCTTTACCTGTGATAGCAATTGGTAAGTTATTTTCCTGTCTTTACCTCAACTCGCAAGCTTTTTCATCTTAATTTCTATACCCATACTGTTGAGGAGAGGGACTGAGAAAGCAGGAGGGTGGGCATCTAGTGGCCAGCCAAGGTCAACCCAATTCAAGAGAAAGGACTATTTTTATCCTGTTTAGCATGGTAATTTTTTTAGAGGCAGTCCATATTTCGTTTAATACCAGTAATAAACTGAAATTTTAAGAATCAATTTTGCTTATAAATCTTTGTTTCAGGAACTTATTTTATTGAACTAATCAGGCACAAGGTGCTTTTGAAAAGCAATAATTTATGTAAAACAAATATTCAGGTGTTAAACCTAGGACTTCTTAATGCATATGCTGAGATTAATGAGGGTAAACACTGTAATTGCAGTCCTTAAACAGTCCTGAAGTTGGGACCTTTAAATGGATTAACCCTAATGTCTCTTAATACCTAAAAATGCAGACTTAGGCACACTTTAACTTCTGATATTAAACTCTAAAAGTATATGTCAATCATTGCTCAATTTTCCTAGTTTTTCTTCTTTCCTGTAACTATTTGGTTTTATTTTACTATTAAAAAAAAAAAAAAAAAAAGGTAGGGCAAACTTGGCAAATAGCTATTTCTTTTTTATAAAGGACAACTGTTTCTTAAGGTATTCCCTGATTTATCAGTTTTTTAAGTTACTGACGTGTTATCAAGAGTCTTCCAGCATATGATTTTTTTTCTTGACTTGGAAAGCCAATAGATCATGACAGAATCCTGGCTAATGTTTCAAAATACAGTATATGTCTTACATCACCAGAAATATTAAAAAAAAATTAACAAAACATGAAAAAAAAAACTTAGTCACTTCATCCCTTACGATTCGGTAAGAATTATTTATGATACGTGAAAGTTTGATTTTTGATATTATGACTTCTTGTTTTGCAAAAAATTTTTACTGCTGCATTGTTTTGGTCATTTTTGCCTCTTCATGGCCCTTTTGTATGGATTACAATTTTCTCTTTCCACCTCCGTATGATTTCAAAAGATTTTCTTCTTTCCTTTAACTGCTTTGGCTAGCATTAACTCATTCTGCTGTTTTGCTTCTTCAGTGTTTTTCCCCTAGTAAAATTGTTAGACATGGTGTCCTTCAGGCCTTCTTGGAGTATAATCACTTAGAGCTTCCTTATGTCCTGTGTAATTGCTGAGTTGTAAAAGCCAAAATGAAATGAAATGCATCTGTGCTTTCACAGAAATGCTTTTTAAAGTAGCCTTCCAGCTAAATGATGGACTCCATTTATGTACTGTATGGAGCATTTATGTACTGCATACATTGGGCCAAATTATTTGTGCTTTGTGCTTCTGCTTGGGTTTGCTATGGCCCACTCCTGCCAGCATTCTCCCAAAGGAGACAAGCTTAATTTGTCTGCTTCAACAGCTGAACTGAGAAGAGAGGATGCTGAGTAATACTACTTCCCACAGTGCTTACAGCACTGCCACATCACCACAATGGATGTGTAGACAGGATAATATCTTTGCTCTAATTCCACATGCCAGTAAACTCCATGGGAAAGCCCTTTACAAAGGTATAATATTCCCTGATTTTTATTTTTATCTGAGGACAATTGAGCCTTAGAAATGTTTTATTTGAAACCTCTGACCTGAATTCTAATCTAATTTAAATTAATTTAAATTCAGAATAACTCTGGGTTAACTCCAATGTAAGTGAAGTAGTAGTTCATGGGACAGCAATGGTGGTTCACAGAAATGCAAACAGCAGCTGGCTCTCTCTCAAATTAGTTAATTTGATTATATAGTTTTAGTTTAACTTAAACAAAATAATGACCTTATTATTATTTTAAGAAACCTATTTTGAGAGAAGGGAATTATATTTCTTATAGAAATCCACTTTCAAATATCTCTGTAGATGCATATGTTGCTAGAAATGGAGTCAGGTTCATGTGGGGAGAGTAAAAGTATACTCGATTTCACTGCTCACAGTTGCTTTAAATTATGCAATGAATAAAGAGTTGCTGTTTGCACATGAAGAATACAAGCCCGGCAGCAGAGATCGCAGGAGTGACTCGCCTTTGTAGTTTCTCTCTATAGACCAAGTATCAGGAGAAGGATTTGGGTGTCTTTTCAAGAACTGTCTTAGGGGCTGCATTTGACTAAGGTAACCATTAGACAAAAAATCTGGGTTCAATGGTAGAAAGCATTCTGTTCATTATTTCTGTCTCTATTTTTCTGAAGTTTTACAAGAAGCAATTCAAAATAAATGGTTGAAAATTGCTTTGCCTAAATGTAAACTAAGGTGAATCTCAAGACTTTCTCCTGACATTGTGAAATTTGTTAAGAGCTCAATACATTTTTCTAAATACTAAAATAATAGTTAGATACTATAATTTCTGATTTTTACAGACATTTTCTATATGTCTTATTTATACTTTTACCATATTTTCTTTCAAACGAAATTCTTTAATATATCTGTTCTAGTTCTTATACTCGGCTTCAAAACTACAACAGGAGTATGGGAATTGAGAACCTTTTTCAATAATAGATCTTACTAATAGAGTTAGTAATATTTGCTATTGCGCACTTCTGTAATGTCTGTTGTTTTATCTTTGTGTTTTGTGACAGGATGAAAAGGAGAAACTGACATGGAGTGACCGTATGCCTGGATATGCAGCAAACTTTGGATTGATTTTATTTATGGTAATAAAATCTGCATTCCTGCACATTTATTAAGTGTGAGAAATGTTGCAATGAGCATCTTGAGGGGAATCCTGAATTAGTATTCTCAAAGATGGGTCTGAAGAAAGCTAGTGTTATAACCTACAGTTTGTGAGAAATATGTATCATACTAGGAAGACACAGAGCTCAGTGCCTATCTCCAGCTTTATTCTTTTTCCAAAGGCTCCTTAAGAGAGGGCTGTTGGCTGGATGACTTGCTGTAAGGACAGCAGCTCGTTACTAGATGCTGTCTCTACCACAGGGTTTCTGCTCCATCCTCCAGTATCCGATGAAGGGAAGCCCACTCTGTATTTGCTTGTGTGTGTAGTATTGCGTATGCTCTGTCAGAATGACATTCAGAAGTGTTGAACCTACTGAATAGATGATATACAGGTGAAATAAATCTGTTGCTGAGACGTATGCATCCAACATATATTCAGAGGTGAACTATACTGTAGTCAAGGAAGATCATGTTAGACAATCTTCACTTGAGAACGAGAATAAGGTGTGCAGGTCAGCCAACTGTAAAGTGTGGACACCACTGTCCTAGTGAAATTTCCAACAGACCACAAACACATCATCAAGCTGCTAGACTTTGTAAACAGCAATAAGAAAGCCTGGCTAATAAATCTTAAATTACTTTGCCAAGGATCCCATTACCCTCTGATTACAGAAATTCATGAATGAAAGCATGTATTCACATCTAAACCCAGTATAAAATGGCAATGAAATATGCTTCTTTATACCACAGGAGCATCAGACATGGGAAATTAGGGACTAAATTCTTTTAGAATATCTAAGTGTATTTCTAATATACTGGAATTTGCATGGACTGCAACAGATGTCCTGTGAAGATTTAATTTATTTTTCTGACAATCAAAAACATTTTATATTCACATTGAAGTCAAATTAATGTCTGCTTTTTAAAAATATATGTATCTATTTATGAAGTTGTAGATTAAGTATATTTCTGTACATATTAGGTGCGTCATTCATATAAATATGTATGCACTTAGAACATTTTAGTGCTAGAGTTAGGTTATGGTTGGACTTGATGATCCTGACGGCCTCTTCCAACTGAAAGGATTCTATGATTCTATGAACATTTTGAGTGAGTGTATTGCCCTAAGGCCATACCAAGCATTTCCTTTCTAGACAGAACCTCTAATTGACATCAGTTGGGACTTCGCTTAAAGCAGACTATATTGACTATGACTAAGCAGATAGCCACAATTTAGCTTTTACAAGTCATTCATTCACAGAAAGGGTGCTTACATGGGCTCTTTCATCACATGTTTAGATCTCCCCTAAGCATGAGTTTAAAGTTCTTTCCTGAGTCATAGCCTATGTATTACACTCCCTGCTTGCTGCAACATCTCAGAGAGAGATTTATAAAAGTAAAATGTAGCACTCTGATCCTTCAGCTCCTGTTAGTGAATGGTGGAGCTATGCTGGCTTTCACCTTTTGGAGAAATAGCCACAATTAATTTTTTAGTATATTTCAAGCATTAGTAAGATGTAAGCACTTACAGGAGACAACTTAGAAACCATGCATGAAATTCAAGTCAGCTCCTGATGAGGGAGAGCCAGCTCTGCTTTCCCATGTGGAGATTACAATCTACTTTTTACGGTATGCAAAGATTACAATCTACTCTTTACTGTATGCAATGTTTCTTTTTTTTTTTTTTTTTTTTTTTTTTTTTTTTTTTTTTCCCCTGCTAGATTAGTTAAACAGGAATTGGGAACACCAGAGTCAAATTTGCTGTCAGTCTGTGCAATAGAATTGCAGTGGGGAAACTAAATTGGTCTCATCTACCCTTGTTATTGTTATCCTCATAGACAAATTTTTTAAGCTGTAAGCACTACGCACATAAAAGGTGATGAAATCTCAAATTTACATGTGTGGGTGCACATATACAGCACGCAGACATAGAAGATTCAGACACAGATGAGCACTCATATGCTGCAATTTCTAGTGCTGCAGAAGTGATTGCTGAATTCTTAATACTACCTTTTCCAGGCCCAAAGGGTCTGGTGACAGAAACCCATGGTTATTATCCAGGAAGATGTCTACATTACTATAGGATGATGCTGCTGTGTTCTGTCTCTCCTACCTCCAGCTGTACACGCCATACTTTCCCTGATGATTCTTGAAGCTGCTAATGGCTTTCTTGTTGTAAAACCTTTTCTATTTCTTTTTAATTTATGTAATTCTTTTGTGCCCTTAACTTTTGTGAATCCTCTTTAAAGAACTGCATTGTATTTATTTCTTTCTGGCTTTTCTCTTGTCTTTATTAAGCTATGTATCGTGTTTGTTACTTAAAAGTATGAAGTGATAAAAATGTTTGGTTTGATTCTATTGCCCAATTGGTTTTGGTATTTTACACTATCAAATAATTCCAAGGATTATTTTACACATTTACAGATACCTAAAATATGATCACAGCTCTTTTGTTGTACAGAAAGCCTCTGCAAATGTAGCAGAAGACCCAACCTCGGTTTAAGCAGTGTCTTTCGCAGGGATTTTATAACAGAAGTTCATAGGCCTTATCTTTGCCCAGTATGACCACTGGTAGCAGGAGGTCAAGGCTCAGCTGAGCATATACAAGTTTAGCTTGTGTGTGATTAGTAATAACGTATGTCACAGTTTAGAAACTCTGCATTTAGAAAGTGTATGTTGTGACAAAAACTTCCTAGTATGTGATGAAAATGTTGGTAGCTGCTGGGAGAGAGCATGATGGTGTGGAGCAATGTCGTCACTGGAGCCTTTCTTTGGGTTCATTGCATTTGGCTCTGTCACAGGAAGGAAGAAAATTAATTAGTGTCATGGCACAGAAGTTCAGCCTGTTCCTTCTTTTCGATGTTATTGCCCTATTCTTACTCACATGGCATAATACTTGACTCTAGAATAGCCCCACTGGGGAGTCAAGAACTATTTGGACATTAAATTGTTATCCTACTTGGATGAAGGTATCAGTCTAGCCCACGGGGTTTTATAGCTTCCTTCTCAGATCTAGTATGCTTTCCTGTTTGTCTTCATTCATACCAAGCTCAGTAGGTGACCTTTTCTGCAGCCAATTTTCACATCTGTTTCTAAGCAATTCAGTCCTTGACAGACTAGTTTAGATATTCAGTGAAGAAACTGTCTGCCATAGTAGGGAATAGAACTGGGCGGATGAAAAGTTGACAATGACAACAAAACCCGAAGTTAGCACTTGAATAAAAGGTGAACATCTGATCTGGAATTTGGGCAAAAAAGATATAGTAAGAAATGGGAGAAGTGGTGTGAAGATATAGGAACCACTCCCTCTCAGTGACCATCTGGGAAAAGAGAATTATACTCCCAGTTACTGCGCAGCCCTACAAGCCCTCCTCAGTTTTCTCTTATTGCTGGATGCACAGATAATGAACACTCCTAAAGGAGTGTTTTTCCATCTGTGTCTATGCAGATGTTTAAAAACAGCTGGGCAACCAAGGATTTTCTGATTTTTTAGCAAAACCAGCGTCTTTGTTCTATAAACAAATAAAACCTTTTCTTTGGGTACCTTCATATATCTTGCTATGGCACTGCATGAATTGAAAAGACCTCAACAGTGCAAGCCTCTGAGAGTATTTCATCCTCCAAGTAATTTTTCTCATTGCTAAGAATCCCTTAAATCCTTTGGTCAGGGTTAAGGCTTTGCTCTTCAACTTCCACAACCTAAAATTTCCTCTTTCTCTGTTTAGTGATGTCTGTCCTTGATGTCTGTTCTTTCTGTGCTGTTAAGATATCATTTCTAAGTGGAAGCTTGCAATGGAGATAGGTGTCTGTGGAGGCCCAGAGAGCTCGTCATCTCCAGAATGATATATACAAGCTTACTTTGCTGGTTTTCCCTGTCCATTGTCAATTTCAAAGAAATCCACAGGGAAAAGAAACAGAAAAAAGAGTATTTGGAAGGTGGTTAAGAGGAAGGAATCTATGAGCCAAACTAAGAAAAGAGTTTAAGGTGATTGTAGAACTGGAAGGTGAATTAGATTACAGTCAGGGGGTGATTTTTTGTTTTCTCTCTTTATTTGGGATGTAGTGATTGCTTCTGTGAGGTGCAAGTTAGGCAAATGTTCTGATCTTCGTATTCCTGCACCATTTCTGTCACAGCAAGAGATGTTTGTCATGAATCGTTATGTTCAACATGAATCAGATTTTTGTCTGCGTGTTTGATAGGGTAGGTAAGTCAAAAGGAAAAGATAAAAATAGGCAGAAAAGTTAGAACTATTTTCTCAACACAATGAATACTGCAAAAGGAAAGGAAATAATATTTTATGTCATTTGAAGTGTTTTCAAAGTGTTTTATGTTTAGACTTTCCTATTTAGATCAGTATTAGCATGAAGCAAAAACTCATTCACCTACATTTCATTTAAAATTTATGAAACATTTCTTAAAAAGTCAAAATTACACATTTTACTAGAACTAATATTTTACTACTGTTTTCTCACAAAACATATTTGTGAATTTCATCTGATATCTCCAGGAGTTTCTCCAAATCATTATTTTTTAGTATAAGTTCTCCATTAAAATTAAATGTGCCCAGTTATCACCTTCAACCTTTAATATAGCACTAGGTCTTGTTCTGATTCTTTTGCAATAATACTTTTTCATAAGACAGTCTTCCTCTGGATACAGGAATTCAATAAACCATTACTGGGTCATTAAAATGAGCTATTAAATTTCCTTGAACTGTATTGTGAATCAAGGGGCCCCTAGGCCCCTTGAAATAATTGCAATAGTCTAATCTTTCACGTTTAGATAGTCTCTTTCATCTGAGGATCTCTATGTTTTACCTAAAATTATGAATGTACGTTGGAATTCTTGCCAAAGGCAAAAATCAAATAGAAAAATGTACCTTCTCCTCTTTTCCTGTCGTGGCTATGAAAATTTGCCATTTTAAAATTGTTATTTTATTTTCTTTTAATCATGAAGTGTGGGTTTTTTTTTTTTTTGTCTGTTTGTTTGTTCATTTTTGAAAACAGAATACCACAGCCCTGTGAAATTCAAATTCTTCTTGTGGGAACTTGTCCTTAAGTAGCAGGGCTGACTTTCTTCATATCATGGGTCATAGCCAGACCATGAAGGACACCAGGATAGCAATTGATTTCTGGGACAGAAATTGAAAGTGAAGTCCTAGGAATCCTATTTTGGTCAGTCTTAAAAAAATAATAAAAAGGGGAAACTTTTTTTTTTTTTTTTTTTTTAAATTTTGCCAAACGTTGAGCAAGCACAACTGGAGCGTAAGGTGCCACTTCTGCTTTGCAGAGGTGAAGATGTTTCAGCCAGTAAAACTGGTTTACTTAATGGCACATATATGTAAGTCCTTCAGTCCAAGCCATCTGAACCTATTGCCAGATAAAAGACCTTATTTAATACCTGCATTTGAACGCAAACTACCTGAGTTTTACCACTACTGCATGAATAATGTGCAGAGCTTTAATCAGAGGGAACATGCACATCTTCAAGAGCCGTCGTGCCAGTTCAGAGCTCTGCATCCATTTTCTTCATGATGTCCCTGTTAGAGAGTTTTGAATTCTCACATTTTAATTTGATTAACCCCGTATTATCATTGGTCTAAGAAATAACCACACAATACCAATTCATGGGACAAAGCCAAAGTATCCATCAAAGCTTCTGTTTAAATGCTAGCACCAAACTTGAACTAATCAATCTGTGCATTTCTTTGCAGATTATGCTGACATTTTCAGCAGTGTTTGGTGTGATTGTATACCGAATCATCACAGCAGCAGCTTTGTCATTCAGCACCAATGGGACAACCAGGTCAAATGTTCGAGTGACTGTGACTGCAACTGCTGTCATCATTAACCTCGTCGTGATACTTATACTTGATGAAATTTATGGGGCTGTTGCCAAATGGCTGACAGAAATTGGTAAAACTATCTCAACACATTGCTCATTAGTACATTACGTGTATTGACAGGAGAGTATGCAAGAAGGTCTTAATAGGAATATTTTCCACTGAAGAATGCCAGTGAAAATATTCAGGCCTATAGGGTAAGATGCTCAGACCTGCCTCTGTGAACTGGCGTCTAAGTTGCAACATGCAGTGTGCCACTGAAAGGACTAATTAGCCTGGTTGCAATGCCATGTTAATGCAGCTGTGCTATTTACAGGATGTCAGCTGGTATTGCTGCATTGCACTGGCTTTGTGCAAAGTTCTACTTATCTAGAGCTGGCTGAAAATTTTTGACCTGGTATGTATTTTGTCATATATCTTCACCTCTAGGAGCTTGGTTTACTGAAAGTCATTGGGTTATTTCAAAGATGTGGCAGGCTCTAGAAAAACTACACTGGAAAATGCTTACCATGTTATTTTGCTGATGTGATTTTTACCAGGTCTTTACTACTCAAAGCATTTCTTTGCCAATATAGAGACATGTCTGTGCTGGACACTATTATAATATTATCTATTTCAGTTAGGATTTGTATTTATTTATTTCCTTTTTGAATGTCATTGTATTGTTACAAGCCTGGCAATGTATTTAAATCTTTTAAAGGTGAGTAATTCCTTTGACTACCGTAGAGGTTTAGGCTATACTTTTGTTTTCTTATATACATTAGACCAAAGATTTTTACTATAAAGGGTTTAGGCTGGCACTTGTTTTGTTATATAAATTAGGCCAAAGATGTTTACTGATAAGGCCCTAACATGAGATTCTTAGAGCTGGCATTAAGTATTGTTTCACACAGTTTTATACATCAGCTCTAATTCTAGATTCTTCGAAGTCTAGGAGCATAAACTCAGATATTCAAAACACTGAAAATCAATCAGCAACCACAAATGTCTTTAACTGTAGCAAGTCTCCTACCTGACAATTCTCAGCATCTAAATTTAGACATCCAGATTAGAAACTTTTTGACAACTGGAGCCTGACTTATTCATTTGCAACTGCAGATTCCCTCCCTGTACAACTTACAGTAATGTGAAGCTGGCTGAAGCTAACAAACTTCAGATTAAAACCTGAGCAAGTCTTAAGACTTGTGGTTTTTATTCTCACTTCCTCAAGACACTTTCAAAGTCACATCTCTTTTAGTCTTATTTTTGAAGAACAGCATAAAGTTTTTTAGCTGTCATAATAAAGTCCCAATCCTGAATTTTTGAAATGTGGTCCTGTAGTTTCACCAGTAAGGACTGATAGTTTAGATTACATTTGTAATGAAGACAAAGAAATTCATTTTCACAACATGCCACCATATGGGGTTAATTTGTTTGTTTATTTCTGTTTTGCATCAGACTTTGGCCAGAATGTAGCAGGGTTACACAAATGAACTCTGTTCTAGTGGCTTAAGGAAGCGCAGACTTACTGTCCAGGCCAAAACTGTACCCCAGATTTTCAGCTTCATATAACTGACAAGCTGCCAACTGTGTGTGACCTGATCAATTCTGGTAAGAAAGGGCAGAATTGTTAAGGTGTGACACTGCTGTGTGGAAAGAGTAGGAAGAGATAAAGGTGATGATTCTCCTCTCTGGCAATTTCTAGGCAGAGTCTGGGAAGGGCCAACCACTGCCATTGCCTCTCTGGGGGAAGCACAGAAGGAAAATCTCTCCCTTTGAAATATGCACCACTCTGAATTGTGAAAGGAACAATAATTTCTTACTTGCTGATTATTGCCCCCCTGACAGTTTGCATTTAATTCTAATCCTACTATCTTTATTTAGGCAACATTCCTAATTAACCACCAGATGTTTTGTTTATGAAGGGTTCAGTCTGAGTAATCTCTAGTGCTACAAATTATATGAGCTAGAAAGTTCATTCAGGCAGCTTTCTCCAGCTCAAGGCTCAGATGCCAAACGTAATCAAAATGTTAAAAAAAAAAAATACAATTCATTAATGCTGATAAGTGCTCCTTACCTTGTGAACTTTCATTTTGCTGAGCAGAGCAATACATACTCTCTTCTCTCTTCACACTGTGGTTAACCGACAAGCTGAGGAACAGACTTGTTGGGTTGGAGGAAGAGCTCTTGACAGCATAGGCTCCTATTCCAACCATAAGTACACTTGAAACTTTGTTCAAGTGAAAAATTGCACCTGTAAGCACAAGAATAGTACCACTGATAGCAATCAGATTTATCATAGGATCAGAGTGGTGGATCAGTCTCAGTACCTGCTGAATCAATGCTTGGGGAGAAAAAGGTATTTGTTTTGTTGTAACCAATACAGAGATTTCATACAGGATGCACTGGGGCTTCACACACTTTTTGTAGACCCAGCAAAGCGGGCAACTGATGCCCCCTTTATCACAGATCAGACCAGCAAAAGTGCAAATTATATCCTGGTATTCTCAGGATGAATAGCTCATCTTCAGTAATCAGGTGGTGTCAGTAATCAGGTGATGTCAGACTTGGTTTACAGCTCATTTGTAACTTCATTCAGATCAAGCAAGAATCAGTCAAATGGGGACAAAATCAAAAGTACTTGTGTTTGTGCCTTATAAAGGCAGCAACTCCTTCATGAGCTAGGGCCCATGCCACAGACATTTCAGCTCATTCTCTACCTGGAAAGTTTCAGCTGTCCAATTTTGATGTCATATTCTGCACAACAAACCATATGAGTGTATAATTTTTTGGGGGTAAGTTTTCACTCTTACTAATGCATCTATTCTGACTGGATGCACTTTGGGTGTAGCGGACTCCACTAGCTAAAGGGCAAATTCTATGCATGCCTCTATTGTTATGGTATAGTATATCTGAGTGTGGGGAGGGGGTGAAGTGCTGAGTGAGTCTCTGAAACCATATATGGTGTGCAAATTTTCATCCTCAGGCTGAGCTCATCTTTGTGGGAGTTCTCCATAAAAGAAAGGCTAGGATTTTCCTCCCTCAACTTAAAACTTGCACCACTGTTATTTGATATTCCTGCTGCCCTGAGCTTTGGTCTTGAGGATCTATCCAGCATATAGGGTCATCTACAAATTATTAAAAACCTCTGAAGGTTAATTAAGCTTTACTATATGTACAAGTCAATGATGGCTTAGAGTTCATTGGATTACGTGTTGACCTTTTATGAAAATATGGTTGAAAGTATCACAAATAAAGCTGGGCAAAGGGGACTCATTAGAGTTTGCTTTAGTGCTCAAATAAACACTGTTCTTCTTTTTTAAAGATAAAAACTTCAAAGCAACCAAAACACTTAAACTGTGCCCCAAAACAAAACTGTACAAGTACAGCAGTATTTGTATCTACCTTATTATTTCACATTTCCACTATGCTACAGAAATTCTGTCAAGAACATATCACAATAAAATTATCTTCTCTCATGTTAGTTAACAGGTCAGGATGAGCATGGCAGTTTAACCCATACAGAATCATTTAAAGAAGATCCTACTGTCAATTTGAAAAACACCTGTCTCATACCCATGTGTTCTGTTGCTAGAAAATTTTCATGGAAATGGAAAATAAATCTGGGAGCAATAATGAATACTGAAAATATTTAATACACATTTTTACAAGTTATCTGAAGATTTCTAGAAATGTAGAATATATATAGTGGAATGGAGAAGCATTAGGAAAAAAATACATTTTTTTTGTATCCCAAGTAACAATTCACTTAGTGCCTTGTTCAGAAAGGTACTCAGTCTTGTGTTTAGCATTAAGCACATTAACAAACTCATACTAAAAAAGTCTTGTACACACAAAGTTAAGAAGGCTTTAAAGGCCGCTTTTTTTTTTTTTTTCTCTGTATCTTAATATACATATGCTTATATGCACTGAAGCTGCTTTTACTGCTTTAGCTTTATGCAATTGAATATCAAGATCCAATTTTCTTTCTTCAAACTCCAGATAACTAGTAGGAGATCCATGTAAATAGTAATAGTAATAGTAACAGTAACAGTAACAGTAACAGTAACAGTAATAGTAATAGTAATAATAATAATAATAATAATAATAATAATAATAATAATAATAACAACAACAATAACACGGTGTTAATAAAATATAGTTAATTTTATTTTATATTTAATAATAAAATAGGTATCAGAATGAATGACAGAGGCTTCAATGCTAAGATTTCATGGATGTGGCCTGAAGCAGGGGAAGGTGATGTGGTCTGCCTGGAAAAGTAAAGACTGGAAAAGTAAAGTATTGTCAGGCGCAGGCCAACTGTCAGGATTTGTTGCTTTGTTTTTTTTTTTTCCTACCATGTTATTGGACGGACAGCCAAGAGCAACTTGGGATAAGCTGTCAGATGTCTCTCAGAGAATCAAGTTAATTATCTTTTCTTTATTAATGTTTCTAGCAAAGAATCTTTCATTTCCACCTGGAAATTTGGAAACACTTTCTGGAAATCAGGAGTTAGTGACAGAACTAGTGTGTATTGGTACAAATTAAAAGTACAGAAGATAAAAAAACCAAACCAGTATGACCTCAACGTCTGAAGTTTGGTTTTGTATTTGGGGATACCAGGGAAGTTTATATATTTGCTAAGTGATTTCTTTGGGTTCTTTTTTTGTTTTGTTTTGCTTTCCCCACAGAGATACCAAAAACAGAGAAAACCTTTGAGGAGAGACTGATTTTGAAGGCATTCCTACTGAAGTTTGTGAATTCTTATGCACCAATTTTTTACGTTGCTTTTTTTAAAGGAAGGTAAGATAAATGTCCTTTACATATACTCATTTATGTATTATTTGTATATATAGATGTTTATGTGCATATATATATATGTGTCCATATTAGTTGATCTGTGTTTAAAAATGGACACGAAGGGCTACCTAACTATCACCAGCAGTGAAAAATATATCACAAACAGGATTGTCCAAAGCTTGCTTTTGAATGACTGGTCATGATGTTTAGTACTGCCCTAGTTAAAAAAAGGGTGTTGCATTTATGAGTGAGTGATAGTGCTTAGTTGTCTTCACTTCCCACATTTTAGCTATTTTTTCTTGAAACATCATTTAGCATTGAAAGATTTTCCTGTTTCATCTAAAATTATGGAGCCACTTGCTCTATTACTTCCTCAATATTTTTCTCTATTCACCCGTATTAAGTTAAATTAAGAAATAGTCAACTGGAAGTTGCATGTTTTGGCAAATGAACTGGTTGACCAAAAAGCTAATTCAGCTGTCTTGCTAAATAAGTGTGACTTCCTATGGGTTCAGGATCATTGTCTTTTGGGACCCAGTTATCCACAGTATAACACATGCTTTTGAACGGGAAGCTTAAAATGATTGTTTGCTCAAACTTTGGCAAAATTTTTTAAACTTCCTCTGGATTATGTTTCATACCATTGTTCTGTTCCTTTTGGGGCTGTAAAGTTTGTTAATCTATACTCTTCTCTAATCCTATTCAGCATCATTGACTTTAGAATTAATGATACATTTTACCAGCAGTTGTAAATATTGTAAGACATTAATGAAAAATTACCATTTTCTTTTTTAACCTTTTTTGTGCCTGTGTGTATGTTGTATGGTTATAATGAAGACAATCTCACTGTTTCTCTTCATGTAGACAGAAGAGCCTTGACTGCTTATAGACATGTAAATAACTCTCTTCAGGGCATTACTCAGATGCAAGAGAATGTGAGCTAGGATATGTGTTCCCACGTTTTTTGTGTAACCAAGAGAGAGAAGTTGTTATTATTATTTAGCACACACACAAAAATATTTTATTGAAATTATTTCATTAAACTATAGTAGAAAAACCTTTGTAGAGGCCTATTGTTTTGAAATAATTGTAAATAATCAAAGTTGAATAGGTGTCTAGTCTTCTAAAATTCAGATTGAAGTAACTAGTTCTGAAATACTTTAGCTAATATGAATGAACAGTTATGTTGATGAAATTAACTTTTTTCCTATTTTTATATTATTTCATATATTGTTATTGCTTTCAGATTTGTTGGCCGTCCTGGTCATTATGTATATGTGTTTGATGGTTATCGAATGGAAGAAGTAAGTACATATGAAATTAAAACAAAAAAATCCTTAACAGAAAGAGCTATGTGTACATTGTATTTCATTGGAGACTAGATAATAAGGGAAGAACAGAAAACATGTTAAAACAAGATGTTAAATCTTCAACATAAATAGACAAAACCCAAATTTTCCATCTGAGACACCTGTATGTTCTTTCTGCACTTCTGAGTACTTGATGGTCTTTCTTAGGTGAAACTTCACCATTTTTATGCTTTATGACTGGGCCCTAAGGCATAAACATTATATGATTTGACTGAGTCCCTTTGGAAACCTATGGCAGAGATAGAACTGGAAGCTGGCTTCTCATCCTGTAGCTCACTAAAAGTCTAGGAATTTAAATAGCCTAAAAAGCTCTAGCCATTTTGTGTTAAGCATGCATTTTTTTTTTTTTTTTCCAAAATTCCTTTTAACTGCTGCGAGTATTCCCTTGAAAATCGATAGACATACTCAGGGTTCTACAATAAAGCTTATGCATAAGCCTTTGCAAGATTGAAGACTTTCTTCTCCCTTGGGAGACATCAGGTTGGAAGACTATGGTGATACTGCATTATGTTTATTACATTGATTATATAGTAAATATTTTAAAAGGAAATATAGTAGCCCCAGGGCACAGAAAATTATTTCAGAGCCCAGTATATTTTTCATAATGTAGTTTTATGAGTGGAGATGAAGTACCTTGTTAAGCACAGAACTGCAATGATCAACGAGCTCCGTGTTCCTGTGCAAATTGGTGGCAGGGCAATGGGCACATACAGATATCAGTATCTCTCCCAGGTAGATACTTTAAAATTAATTCTCTTACTCCCTTCACACTCTATGGTTTTGTTTAATTACAGTGTGCTCCAGGAGGCTGTTTGATGGAACTCTGTATTCAGCTCAGCATCATTATGCTTGGAAAGCAACTGATTCAAAACAATCTGTTTGAAATTGCAATCCCGTACGTATCCCAACTTTCTCCATTACCATGTGTTATTCTTGTGACACGGTAAAATAAAGGCTTGATCTTTATTCAAATGATACTGCCTTCAGTAGATTCTAATTGAATATGATGATAAATCACATTTTTGGTTGTGATGAAATGATCTGGCTGTATTTTATGTTGAATAATTGGCTATATCTGCAGTAAATGGCTTAAAGAAAGTGATTGAATATATTAAATAATTGATCTATATTAATTTTAGAAACCTGGGAAAACAGGCAAGGTATGATAGATCTCTTGGGAAGTTTTAGAGAAGCTTTCAGGGTAGCACTATTGAATACAAATTAGTATAAAGTGGAGGAGAGATGGCATGGAGAAAACCAATAGCTCATAAAAGATTTTAAAAGGTATTACTTGATCTATGACTATTTCTATGGGTTTACAGATGAAACCCACACAATTTTAAGGTGCCTGTATGTCAGTATAACACAGGAACTAGAGTACAGGAGAGATGCTGACACACTGCTCGGTGGTGCTCTGCCACAGGATGCTTACTCCAAAGTGTCCTCTGCTCCAAACACAGCAAAACGTCTCTCTTGATCTATCTCTAGTGTCAAGGAGATCTTCAGTCACTGAGAACCCACTGAGAATGTCCTTCTCCTGCCTCTTAGGAGGTTTGCTCCTGTTCCTGCTAACTGAATCATCCTGTTGGTGACAGTGCTCTGTGAAATGTTGTATGAGGTGAAGAGTCTGGCTTAGATGCAAGCTTCAACTCCAGTGAAGTTAGTCAGAATCTTTCAACTCTGGTGTTAGCAGCTTTTGGATCACATCCCTAAGGAGGGCCTTGAAAATGCTAGCTAGAAACCAAGATGAATTGTGCTTAAAAGATTTTGAAATATTTTTAAAATGAACCTTTTTCCTCCCTTTTTATAGCAAGATTTTATTTTTTTTATTATTATTTTTTTTAAAGTAATTCAGAGAGAAAAAAATCCCAAACAAATCAAATGTGGGTTATGGATGGTTTCATTATTCTTGTGTCAAAGTTCAATAGGGAGGCCTGTTTTCTGTCTCCATCTCGTTGAGTTTACAGTTTATTTTGAGAAAAGGGTGGTAAATCATTCCCAAAATATCTGACATGTTGAAGGCTTAAAGCTTTCCCAATGTAAACCTGGTGTGATTTTTTTCCTGTCTTCCAAAAACTTGCTGCTACTGGACCTTTTTAATGGGTATTTTATGATGTTAGAATACTTTATTTATTATTTTTGACTCATGAAGGCAGAAACTGATCCAGTCTAAACAGCGAATTCCTGCAAATTATTTCTCAATTTCCCCACTACAACTCTTGGTGCAAGAATGTGACAATTTCATCCCATTTTTCTCTCTCATTTCTGCTCCCCCACCCTTCTGCCAACAATCAATGGTGGCCTCAATTTTTAGAATTGAACAACTGTTTAAAAACATGCCTTCATCCTCTCCTTCCCAGAGAAATACCTCATTTCAGACACAATGCTATCTTGTCATCCTGAAATAAGCACATCTGGTTTTCCTTTGCTTGTCTACATTCTCAAGAAAATCACATGTCTATCTGTAGGGCTCAGCCGTTCTCACCAGACCTGTTTGCACTGAGAGAGACACAGTGCTTTACTCTACACTTAAATAAATCAGAGTTAGCCTTCTATTTCTGAATGGACCACTCTACTGGTTTGGACAACATCACCAACAATACTCTATTCTGCCTTATCTGCCCCATGTGCACAGGCACACAGACACACTTTGCCAATCAAACAGATTTTCAGAAGGCCATGAATAGGTTTGTTGTATACATATAAATTCAGGCCAAAAAGGGACTCTAAACACACATGTTGCCCAAGTAGTAGTTCTGGCGCATGTCAGTGTCTCATGCACAGTCTACTATACCTATACATGCTGTTGTTAGAAGATGTGACAGATGTGTAGATAAACATACCCTTGCTCTCTGCCCTACAGTCTTCTCGTCTGTATCCTATTCACTCTGTTCCGCCACCTGTTTTCCTTGGCAATCTCTTATAGTCAGCTCATCTCCTCTGTGAGATCATCTTTTTTCTACCAATTTTTTTTTGTTTTTAGTTTTCTCCAGTTTCAGCAGCTGATTTTTTTTTTCCTCTTACCTCCCTCTTTGGAGGGAATGAGAGTCAGAGTGTGAATAGTACAGATTCTTCCATTGACTCTGCATCTTCACTGAAGGTAGAGTACAAGGGCTGCAATCAACCTTATCCATATGGAGAGGCAGAAGGGATTTGTCCTTCAGAATCTGGAACTGTTCTTTACTGTAACATAGAAGTATCTCTCTGTAAGTTAAATGCTGAACCACATCAAAAGAGTTTTCTTCCTTATTGAAATTCAGGGATTTCAGGATTATTTTCAGAAAATCTTTATATTTCATTCACTGTAAAATCCAAGGCATTTTAATTGGTTACTTTCATTTGCTGTCTGCCCCTCAAAAATTAAGTAGATGATAGACTGAGTTTATAAACAACAGCCATCCATTATATCTCTATGTTGCTGCAATTGGGAACCATAATTCAGTGTCTTCATTCTAGCTTCTCCATGGTCAGTGCTTGCTGAAAGAATATGGGGCTAAACTTTGGATGGCAGTCCTGTATTGTTTTGGGTCACTGGGGCACATTCTTGCTTTTTTCTTCAGCATTTCCAGAGAAACTGTTGCACAGCTATGACCAATTTGACTTGCTGGTCTTCTAAATCTTTCCTGTGATTTCTTTTTCAATTTCTGCACCAAAGAATATCAAAATAGCTAGATAAATGCAACAACAGTTGAATTATGGAAAATTAAGCATTCTTGAACTGCAGTGTGTGTTCCACACGGTTGGAATTCACAAGTTTAAATATGTCACAATTCACTCAGTTGTGTTACATACCATAATTCTTTTACTGTTGTCACAGGAATTGACCCTAAAAGGCTGCAGGGCTTGAGAGCCTTAACCTAGAGCTTCTATAACACTAATTTTCTTCAGTTCTGTTTTTCTGAACTTCCTGAAAAAAAATCCATGTGGTTATTTTGTTACTTTCTGTCTTTGATCTTGGTGATAAACCCTCAGAGTAAAATCCTGGCCCTGTTTAAGTCAATGGCAAAACTTCCATTGACTTTCGTGGGGCCATGATTTTGGCCTTTTTATTCAATACGTTTCCATCACTTACTATTATTGAAATCAATTTAAAGATACCCTTTCATAGCTATGATCTTTTATGTTTCTTTTCACCTTTAATAAATAATTATTAATGGGACTTTTTTTTCCTTTTTTTTTTGTTTTCTTCTGTTTGAGAAACCAATAACACCCAAAACCAACTGAAATTGCTGTAGAATCCAGGAGGCCTGATTGTGCCAAAGAAGTGTGACTACACCATGAATCTGTGGAATGGAATGAGATATTAAAGTCCTTTCATTCTCCCTCTGCCTCCTTCTTGTACCCCCTACCTGTGAATATGAGGTCTCCTTATGTGAACAGATTGCAGTAATATGACTGAAGAAAAGTCTGGACCTTCACTGCTCCTTTCCCAAATAAGCAGACAAAATTACAGGCAGGGATACAAGAGTCTGAGTCACTGCGCTTCCTTTCTCTAGACACAAGTGCCCCAGCTATTCTACCAAGTAGTTTTGTCTGTCTAGCTTTCTCCTTGTACCCTTTTATATCATGCTACAAAGGAAAAAGCACCAACTGGAAAGAACACCTTACAAACCACCTGATATAAATAAAAATTCATCCCTGGCAGCTGAATTCTAGGAGGTTTTCCATCATTTCATGTAGTCTCTCCATTTGCATCTCTGTTCTAGCAAGTATTGCCTTGCAGTACTTCAAATCCAGTTCTTGGTGGCTGTCACAGGTGATCTGCCTTTGCAGTACCCAAGGACATTTGTTAACTGAGAGCCTTGAGAAACTGGTAAATGGATCTTCAATTCCAATCCTTCCAGCAAGCTCTGGTGAAGATACATTATGAGGACTGCACAGCCGGTAAAGGCGAATATACTTGTGCCAACAAAATCACTTCCCTGCATCTGCCCTATTGCAGCCTGCCTCCCAGCTGCCCTGCTTCTCCAATCTCTTTACATTCCATTCTGTCTCACTCCATAAATTTCTCACTTTTCCTAAGTCATCTTCATATCTTCTCCTAGATCCACCAAATCCTGCTACTCCTTTCTACTGTGTAAATAGAGCAACTGTTGCATCATCTGTCTGTTTTGTGAAAAGGAGGCTTTTTGTAAGTATGCCATGTCTTTGCAGCCCAGCCAGGATCACTTGATTTTGATTTCTCTCTTCTTTTCCTCTTTTTTTTTTTTCTTTTTTTCTTTCTCAAAAATCTAGTGGGTCCTGCAGGGCTGGGGAATTTTCCTGTAGTTATTTTGCACTCTCTTCAGATGCTGATTACCTTGCATAATGGGATGCTTACTAGTTATATTAGGAATTACAAACAGCATAATTAAACCATATTTCCACTTTTTATCTAACACAACAATTTGGTGTCAATCCCTTGTGAGAAACTGCAGCATTATTTTTATTTGCTCTACACATAGCTTTCTGACAAAAACCTGTGCTTCCTTTTTTTTTGTTTTCTCTCCGATCCTACATTCATTCTTCCATGAAAATCAGTCTTCTCAAGAATAGACCTTGCTTTTTGATAGTCACTTTCAAAAGAACCAGAAATGGTGGCTATTCTACAGTTCTACACTTTTCTCTGTCCAGATTCATATGGCTACTAGTGGAGTCACAAAACTTTGCTGCATTTGCATCTTCAGCACAAAGCTTCTCAGAGACTCATCCTGAGTGGGTAAAACTACCTTTTTCTCACTGGTGGGGCTGCCTGTCATGCAGAAATCAGAAGCTAGAATAGCTCTTGATTATTGTTGTCTGCAAATTGTCTTTAAAAATGCTGATCTGAGTAATTAAAAAAACAGATTTCACACAAGTGCATTTAAAAAGCTTACAGTTTTAATAACACAATCATATGTGCAGCTATATTCCTGCAAAACTAATTTTAAAAGCCCTGCTGCTATATAGCTGGAGGTAACACTGTCCAAATCCCTATCCTCTGTTCCTTTAACTTTCTAACACATTTCAGTTTGGTCTGAAGCTTCACATACTTGGATATGACACAAACATACTTTTTTTTTTTTTTTTGAGAAAAATGTGAAATAATCAGTGAGTTGATTCTTTAAAAAAATCACATAAAAATAAAAATAAGAACATGCATCAAAGCTTAACTCAAAATGGGTAAAGGTGTCACTCCTTGTGCCTGGCTTATAGATAACCAGGTCAAAAATTAAAAATTATTCTAAGTAACTGAGCCCTGGAATTAGTGTTTTCCCAAATAAACATAAAAAACAACAACTATTGTTTTAGTTACTGGTTTCTCAGGGAGTTATGTGTATTCATTAAACTCCATAACCTGACTCCATGGTGCTATAAGCAGAGGATTAGATCACACATGTACAGACTTCACATCTAGACACACTCAAATTTTATCTCAGCTGCTGCACAGTGACAGAAAGATGCTCTTCAATCCCACCTGCCCATGGAAATGTGAGGGACATTGTAACTCATGTCATTTTATTGGAACAGAAATCAGTATTGTCTTGAACTTATTGTTCACTGTCTTCTGAGAGTCCCTCACATTAGGAAATTAATTAGGATATGCTGGAAGAGCATCCTGGGAATTCTTAGATTGGTTTGAATCTTGCCCCCAGTCTCTTACCCTCTGAATGTTACATCACCTCTGTCACAGACAAGTTCCCTTGATCGCCATAAAAGCAGAGGGGGGGAAAGGAAATTTTAGTGTCTTGAAATGGCTGAGTTTGCATGATGTAGGAGGTGAATGTCTTTGTAAGGATACATCTAATTCTTTCTTGTGAAGCATTTTAAATATCCCCACCCTTTTATTAACACTGTGTAAACTAAATGTTCTGTAACCAAAAGTATTTGGTTAGCCCCAATATATCTGACTATTGCTAAAATACTGATGATGTTACCATCAGACTAATGAGCTACATCTTAGCTGTACCTGGAATAAAAGTTGGAGTTGATCTGTTGATTTTTGAAGCTTTGTGATCCTGGCACTGACAGGGCATGATGCAATCTAGATCTGTTTTAACAGTGTCTGCCAATCCCTTTTCCTCCATACTGGCGATGAAAGTGAATGGGTCCTGTAAACATTGGTTAGTGTAGAAATTCTGTAGCCACTAAGGTCATTTCCAGGCTACTATGAAGCCTTGTTCTATGTGGTAACACAGTGTTCCTGTGTGGTTCACTGTATATTCAAGAACAAAGCAATAAACCTACCCAGCAAAGCCTTTAGTGTGTTTGCCAGCTAGTCTTGCCCTGCTGCCACGTTAGGGTCTGAGAAAATGGTTCTGCTTCACTGGAGGTACAAACGAAAACCCCTACCATTTCCCCACACAATCCTGTCTCCAGGCCACACACCTCTAGTTCAAAGGATTGATCGCAAACTGTGGAGGAAAAGTTCATGGGAGAGCCTTGCATACACTACTGGCAGAACATCACTGGAATTAGTCTGGATTTTCACTCACATGGAACATATGTGAGGAACTATAAAATAATTTCGTACACATTTGTGAAAGATAAATTTCATCTGCAAAAGGAAGACATAAAATATGTATAAGTCTTGACATTTTATGCTAATTAAACTCTATTTTGCTTCCTTGATTTTAAAGAAATACCTCATTCTATTGCATTTTTCCATCAGAATTTCTCTATGTGTAAAATAACATGAAATTCGTGATACATGTGCCTTTAAAGAGTCATCTGTAGGGAGCATTGGAAGTACTTTATTCTTCGTTTAGAGGCAGATTCATTTTACTACGAGATCATACTGCTTACGAAATTCATGTATTTGTCAGTGTCATTAAATTTGTATTCCCATCGCAGTGGGACATTGATTGATACTTCTATTCCTACTGAGGTCCAAAGAAATAGTTGCACAAATAATTGTTCACCAGTATGAGTAATTTGTAGTCTGGCCAGAATGGGCAATGTTTTTCTAAAACATGGTCAAAATAAGAACCTCTGATAGAACCTCCTCTGATCTACAGTAGCTGGGAGACATAATTGATCTGTGTTTACTTAATAAATGGTAGGAAATGGTTTTGCTTTTCTATTTCACAGGCAGTGAAAACTCACCAGTATAGCTGGTCTTGAAAGATGTGTACTTTTCTGGTGGCAGAAGTATTTCCTGACTGAAATCGGGAATTTCCAAGTCTCATCATAATAGTGGTTGTGTGCTAGCCCAGTGTTCCATCTTAATACACCCTATGGCATATCTGAAGGAAAATTCAGAACCTCTAAAACTCTTATGAGAAATCTCTGAAGGAAGATTTTACAGGTGTGGAAGCAGACAAAGCATCTAACTCCTGGTGAAGAAGTTTCTTCAGTGTCTACATAAATCTGCACATATTGCCTTGTGCATGATCAGTAGACTCTCAGGAAAAAAAATACCTCAGAAATGTATCTTTTTCACATAAGCATTCACTAAATGTTTCAATTTTGATGTTAGGATAATAGTTATCGAATTCTGTAGTTTCCAGTGGCTTAGGAATAAACTTGCAGAGAAGCTCCAGTGAGTTCCAGTTCGTTCCCAGTGAGTTCCAGTATCAGCTGCATTGTAGATTACTGAAGAGGCTGTTACTGCATATACCTAAAGTAACACTTTTCTAGCAATAATTTGTTACTGATTCTGAAGTGACCAAGGTAGGATTTCCATTGTGTGGGACAGGAATTACATACTTCTCTGTGAGACGAAATTCTACTGACCTTACTGAAACTGTCTCTCAAATCTCTCCAGTAGTTTGAACCCTGTTTGCATAGTAGATAGGAACAAGGGAATTATGTTTCTCTGGGATGAAAGGCCCTTAGCAAAATTAAGACACTGCTTATACTTAACATTTCATGGGTAGATATATTACTGTATTTATTAGTTGTAGCATCATTTTGGTTAAAGGAAAGAGAGCTCTTCCCCTTTAAGGTTTCACAAGCAGCATCTTTTTTTGTCTGTTTTAAAAGAACTCAGGTATATGTGCTTGTGACAAAAGAACACTGGAGCCTGAAGAGCTGCAGGTGTTTTCTAGTGGTCACGGGGCTGGCTTTAAGTCAATAATATTCATATTTAGAGTCCTAAATGGCTTTGGACCTGTCAGAATCATGGAGACCTTTCTTTTCTTGGTGCTGCAGATTTATAGGCAGAGGTGCTTATTTCCTTTTGCTTTGAACAACAAGCTATAATTTTCATAAGTTCACAATGTTTAGGAATCAGTACATTCCTCTGTCTGTGTCACCCCCTGGCTTTGTTTGGCAATGTCTGGTCATTTTCACATTAAAAGTATACTATATTGGAAGTTTCCAGTTTTCATGGTGAGATAAAAATGCACCTGTCCTAGATATGTGGTATGAAGGTATCTCATCACCTTTCGGTATTTTGTTTGTTTGTTTTTTAAGGGATAGGTGGTCAGCATCTTGGTTTTGGGAGTATTACTTAGTATTAATATTGTTTAGGTCCAGGGTGCTTGTGCTTCAGGAAGATGCCCATTCAACATGTATTTAGAGAGAAACAATTGTTAAAAAGCACTGGGTTCAACTCCATTTTAACAACACTATGCTGTTGTAACTTTCCTCTTCACACAGGAACACAGCAACTGCTGGTCCCAGCAGCCTGTCACCTGGCAATAAGCAGCATGAGATCTTCAGAGGATGGTATAAGCAAAGCCAGTGGGCCACCAAAATAATGTGATATTTCGTGTTGCTGTGCAAAGACTTACACCAAGTCTTGTAGTAAAAATAAATAAATAAATAAATAATAATAATAATAATAATAAATATATATATATATATTTGGTTCAATCTGAACTTTTTTTCCTCAGGAAGTTAAAGAAGTTCTTCAGGAAGCTGAAGGATGAAAGAACCGAACCAAAGGAAATGGACATCAGTCAGTCAAAGGACCCTCAACAGTGGGATCTTGACTACATCTTGGAACCTTTCACTGGGCTGACTCCAGAATACATGGAAATGAGTAGGTTTTCTGAATTCCCTTTCCTTCTCTGCAATAACCATAGCTTTACACAGGACTAATCATTGTATATCATATGATGATATGTCATAAATTGTCATGATAAAGAGGGGAAAAAAATCCAAAACAATTGCAGTTTGCAGAAATTACATGCAAGACAACTGAGCTATGAGACTACCATGTTACCAGCATAGTAACAATGGTGAGTCCTAGTATCTGTTAACACTTATACTGTGGGAGTCCAGTGTTCCCAGATGAGATAAGTGCATAGAAACCATAGAATCAGAGGTAGCTAAGGCTAGAAGGGACCTCTAGTCCAGTCCCCTGCTCAAAGCAGGGTCAGCTAAAGCAGATTGCTCAGGGGCTTGTCCAGTTGATTTTGTAGGGATGGAGACTCAATAAGCTCTCTGTGCAACCAGTTCCAGTCTTTGATCACCCTTTTAGTAAAAAAGCTTTTTCTTATGTTTAAATTGCATTTCCTATATTTCAATTTGTGCCCATTGCCTCTTGTCCATTCACTGGTCATGATTGAGTCTAGCTTTGTCTTCTTTAATCCGCCCAAGAGGTATTTGAATATATTAGTAAGTTCCCCTTGAGTGTTCTCTTCTTGTGATATAGGAATCCTAAATCTCTCAGCTTCTTCTTGTATGCCAGGTCCTTCAGCCTCTTAATCATCTTAAAGGCTCTTCTTTGGGTACGCTGCAGTATGTCCATGTCTTTCTTGTACTGGGGAGCATAGAACTGGAAAGACCAGTCCAGATGTGCTCACAGTAGTGCTGCATAGAGGGGAAGGATCCCCTTTTTTGACCTACTGGCAATGCTCTGCCTAATGCACCCCAGAAGGTTATTGGCCTTCTTAGTAGCTATGGCACATTGCTCATTCATATTCAGCACATTGTCCACCAGGATAAGAGGCCCTTTTTTTGCGAAGTTTCTTCTCAGCTGGTCAGTTCCTAGTATCTACTGGTGTTTGGGCTTATTCCTCCTCAAGGTGAATGACTTTGTGTTTTCCTTTGCTGAACTTTGTGAGATTCTTCTTGGACTATTTCTCCAGCCTGTTAAGGTTCTTCTCGATGGCAGCACAGCCATCTGGTATAACTCCTCTCAAAATTAATATCAGTCATTAATATTTCAAATATAGTAAAAATGAGTAGATTCCAAAATATAAATGTATACTTTCTTGAAGAAGTAAATTACCCTTTACAACTGAACACTGTAGGATTATTTTTTTCGATGACTTAGTTCATGACTGAACATTACATGTTGAATCACTTACGCAGTTATGCTTAAATTAAAATCCACAAGCATGTACAACAGGAGAGAACTTTCATCCTGTAAGAGCTTCTCAGTCAGCTGAAAGAGACAGTGGAATAGAGAGCTGTTGTTCCCATTTTATTCATGGATCGCTGCACCATAAAGGTATTGAGATGGTCATACTTTCTAAGGAAATCTAGAGTATACTTGGGAATTATTTCTCAGTCTCCCAACAGTTCTTCAACCAGCACATTCTGTAGTTTTTTAAATAGCATGTGCGTACTTCCTCTGCATGCATCACCCTGCTGGAGTGACTGACGTCACTAGCGATGCACACTGCCAGACATTTGGTCACCTTTCAAACCCATGTAAAGTAGGAGCAACTCTATTAAAGTCAATAGTATCCTGATTTTATAAAGCTGGTGCCCACCATGTGTATATCATCTATATATTCGTATGCATTTGCTGGTTTTCACTTAAATTGCTGTTAAACTATGGGAGAGATCCGTAGCTTTTCGAGGTTGCTCCACAGTTTGTTTTTCCACATTAGAGAACATAAGTATTTTGGTGGAAAACCAGGTGGAGCTGGGAGAAATTATTTCTTGAAGTGGCAAGATGGCACCAGTTTTATATTTGGTGACCACACTGCCAAGCCAGGAAGACAGCAGTTCTTGATTTCCACTAGGTGGGATCCAGGACCTGGATCTGCTGCTACACAGAAATGCACCTCTCAAGATGCAATGTTTATCAGAGAGGAACTATATGCACTTTCTATTATCTGCAGGTGTGGATTGCTGACATCTTAGTGACTTGATCCATCCTTTGCCTATTGTTAAACGACTCTCTGATTTAGGATCTGAGGTCAGTGTGCCCACCATATGTTATCAGAGATGTAGCATTAAAATGCTTTCTGCTATCTGGAAGTCAGGAAAGATTCTTTAAAACACTGAGCTTGTTCAAATGAAGTATCATTAATAATTTATTTTCATTTTAACATGTTTGGCACTGTGCCATCATCCTCAATAGTTGTAATTTGGAAGTCTGATGCTTTTGACATCTTGATTGCACTTTGCTCAAGAGAAAATATAACTCCGTTGTCCCAAGTTGCTCTGATACTTATGAAATTATGCTTGAAATTCTGAGTACAGTATCTGTCCTCTATAGACAGATACAGAGACCAAGCCCAACAACTAGGCGTTTTTGGTATAATTCTGCTTTTTAAGAAATCCTCTGTTTCCTCTTTTCAGCTTTCACTGAGATTGTTTGATCACATTCATCTCCATACATCCACTAACACTCATCCACTGCTACAGCAGGAGCAGGTCAAACACGGATAAAGGAGTGTGCTATAGATGAACTAGCTGAGAACAAATATGAAGCATCTGATAAAGAATTCCAAAGTGAAATATATACGTGCCTTCTTCTCATTCTAAAGTGTGTTTGTTATAAATTCCAAATAGTATCTCTATGACTCAACAGAACCCAGGAGGACAGAGGTGCAAATAATCGCCAAATAACTCAGTCTTGCAGCCCTGGGACACAGTCCAACTTCAGTTGTCCTCAGGGAAATGAACCTGAGAGGAAGCAGCACACAGGGATGCTAGGGAGTAAGTAAAAGGCCAGGCTTTTCACACCAGATGAAAATGAATAATTGCAGTCTACCGCTCAACCCTGTAGCTGCCTCATGAGTAGACCCTGGAGAGGCAGGGAAGGAGAAAGGGGGATTGGTATGGGTGTGGGAAAGGAGAGAAATAATCTAGAAAAACCCAAGCTTTAGGTCATAAAAGTATTTAGGAGAGAACCACAGCTTGTCAAAGGGCATATTATCTAAAACCAGACATCTGTTAAACTTTGCATGTGACAACTTCTGTTTTAACTAGTCACTATTCTCAAAACTTCTGAAAGAGAATGTATTTTATGACAAAAAAAAAAGTTAATACCATGTATGGTTTATCCTTATATATAGAAATAGCTATACTGATTTATATATATAATTTATAATATGTTTATAAATGCATACAGGGGATTTTATAAAATTATGGATTTATGTAAATACAAAAATATGCATGTGTATATGAATTATTTTCTATAATGGCAGATTTTGGGATCTCTTTTATGGATATGTTTATGGATCTGAACCTTGCCCTCTGTAGTGCCATAACCTGATATAAGAAAGCCTTTACCTGCCATGATCCTCTTCTAAATTGTTTCAACTCACCTTAGGATGTGACTGTGTGTTGCAGCCTCTACTACTTTATCCTCTCTGCACATGATGATACTATCTTGAAAAAGGGTCCTTTAGGTTTTATTTTTTTCTAGGCATTTTCACCATTAAACAATGGTGAAAAAAATACAGACATTTCCTCTTGCATTTTCATGTGTTTTTATGCTGAAACATTACTCAGAAGTGTCTGTACTTTAACATCCAAAATTTCCTGGTTAGCTAGCTGTCTCTGAGGACAAGGATCTGTAGTTGTTGGTAATAAACAGACAGAATAAAACCAACTATTTATAAATATTTAATTCCTTGTCCTTGCACATCTGTGGTAATTGATTTTATTCATTCTGGGAGCTAGAACATGTAATCAGTTTCAGCATGAATGGGTAATTACAGTGAAAACCACGGACAGGGTAAGGAAAAGCCAGAGTTCTTCCCAGTTATGAAGGGCCAGAGACTGCTGAGTACTCTGTGTGATAACGAGAAAGTGTGGCTGGTTGATACAGAGGCAGAATGGAGCCTTGAGTGTTATGAACTAGAATATCCCACTTTCCAAACATTATATATGGTACTTTCTCGTAATTGTATCTGGAACTAATGAAAAGGTGTGGGAGGAAACTTTTTTCTGCTCTCTGCTACCTGTGACAAACTTCAATTGCATCTGAGATGATGTTTTCACCCTGATTCGAGACATCTGTGTAAGAGATCACCCTTGATCCACTGATAAGGACAACACTTAGATGCAAAGGTCTTCCTTGTTGGAATAACTTATGGCAACAAGGTCTAAGCTACTGATGTTATAAATCACTGGACACTAAGCCTGTATTTTAGATTAGTCCCTTGTGCCTAGATCATAAAATATGTTTAGTGCCTCATCCTGCAGACATTCAGGGATAATTAGATAGATGCCTAGCAAATGAATGGTGAATTACTAATCTAAACATCTGTCTACAAGAGGAGAATTAGCTTTTCAAGTGAAGGGAATAGCTCACTGAGCCTTGTGGTGTGCCACAGGGAGCTATGTCCTCCCTGTGGTATTCAAGTCAGCAAGTGAAACCCAAGCTGCATCTCCCCAGCCTGCTCATTGCCCTGGGTCCATATCACTGCACTCAGCTGTCAGATTCACTGTGGAGTTACTCAGACCACCCAGACCGACAGGAAGCACTTTGTGCAGCTCAGCACTGAACCTGTAAACTGGGATGGTTGTTGAAGGGCATCAAGCTGAAATTGTGAGACAAGACGCAATTACACAGCTTATTTACCTGTTTTTGTAAATTTACTTTGAGAGGGGGAGGGAAGGGAAACAATGCAGCAAATGCAGAGGAAGCTTTTTCTTTTTTTTCCTGAATTGCTTTAAAAAGCAGAATTACTATGATGTAAAAAGAGGTATGATATTAAGGAGAAGAAAGAAATCTGACTGCTGTTTCAGAACTTATTTTTAATTTTCACACTGATTTACTCAGGGAAGGTCCCGCTGGTATCAGTGGCTATCTGCTCAAACAGGAATGAAGCCGTTGAACAAGAAACTGTAGACTTGGCTTCCTGTAGCATTTGAGTTCTCTGATTCAGATCATGATGGGGTTTCATGCAGAAACAAGCATGAATAGATTACGTATCTCTGCGTGAATATTCACTATATTCAGATTTGTCTTGCCAGAATGCTTCTGTTTGTAAGGATGGGTGACATCTTTAATACTACACAGAAAGTCCCTGGACAAGGTGAGACTCTTGACTACAGGTCTGACATTCACTAGACTGTACCCTAATAACAGGTAGTCCTTGCCTTTTGTACCTGTATGGAGTTTCTTCTACTAATTTGTTTCAAAAGGATTGACATGTGGCCATTCTGAAGGAAACCTGGAGTCTGGCCCACTCCCCAAGCATCAAATCATACATTATCTTTACATTCCCTTATCAAGCAGATTATCCTCGGTGAGGCACCACTTATCTGAAGGACAGTGTTTGAAGCAGTGTCAGGGTGTCTTTTATAGTACGATATGCCACACATAAAGGCATTTTTGATTATAACTATCTCACTTTAGTTTTGGAATGTCCATTTCAAAGCTGCTGGGATTTCCTTTTGTTCTGATTTCTTATACTAAGAAGCCTGAAGCCTTGGAGAGGCTTCGTCCCTTGGCCACCATCCCTCACCTTTTTTAAGTCTAGGTAAGTTAGTAGAAATAATGAGATTAGGAGGGTTGCTCTGAGAAGCTGACATATCCAACAGCCCAGCTCAAGTGCCTCTACACCAATGCACACAATATAAGCAACAAACAGGAGAAGCTGGAAGACGCTGTGCTGCTAGAAAGCTACAACCTAGTTACTGTTACTGAAACTTGGTGGGGCAAATCCCATGACTGGAGTGCAACTATCGATGGCTACAGGCGATTCAGAAGGGAAAGGTGAGGGAGGAGTGGCAGAGGCCTTGCCTTGTACATTAAAAAATAGAGCATGAATAGCTGTCTCTGAAGTATAGCCATGGGCAGGTTTGAGGCTTTTGGGTAAGAATTGGAAATCAAGACAACAAAGAGAACCTTGCTGTTGGTGTCTACTACAGGTCACTCAAGCAAGGGGAGCCTATTGAAGAAACCTTCTTACTCCAGCTAAAGGAGGCTTCTTACTTGCAGGCTCTTGTCCTGCTGAGGGACTTCAACCACCCCAACATCTGCTGAAAATTAACACAGTGAGCTGTAGGAAATCCAAGAGACACCTGGAAAAAATTGAGGATAACATACTAAGCCAGGTAATAGACAGTCCTACTGGGGGGATGCAATACTGGACCCGATGGTCACCAGTGCAAGTGAGATAACTGGTGATGTCAAGATTGGAGGCAGCCTGGGCTGCAGTGGTCATGCATTGATGAAGTTTGCAGTCTGAGGGATGAGAGTCAGGCAAAGGGTAAAGTCAGGACCCTGAATTTAGGAAAACCAGCTTCCAGCTTCTCAAGGACTTAGTCAACAGGAGCCCCTGAGAAATGGCCCTCAGGGACAAGGGACCAGAACAGAGCTGGCAGATCTTTAAGGATGCTTCCCATAGAGTGTAAGAGCTCTCGATCCCCAGGTGTAAGAAATCAGGAAAGGGAAGCAAGAGGCTGGCATGGCTGAGCTGAGACCTTCTGGTCAAACAAAAAGGCAAGAGGGAAACCCACATGCAGAGATGGGGTCAGGAAGGCCAAGGCACAGCTGGAGCTGAACTTGACTAGGGATGCAAAGAATAACAAGAAGGGCTTCTACAGGTATGTCAGCCAGAAAGGGAAGGTGAAAGGAAGTGTACCCCTTCTGATGAGCAAGACTGGCAAACTGGTAACAATGGACAAAGAGAAGGCTGAGGTACTGAACAACATTTTTGCCTCAGTCTTTACTGGCAAGCTCTTTTCCCACACCTTTTGACTGGATGGACCACAGGATGGGGTCTGTGGGAGCAAAGTCCCTCCCACTCTAAGAGAAGATCAGGTTCATGACCACCTGAGGAACCTAAACCTACATAAGTCTATAGAACCTGATGAGATGCATCCCAGAGCCCTGAGGAAAGTGGCTGATGTAGTTACCAAGGTGCTCCATTATATCTGAAAAGTCATGGCAGTCAGGTGAAGTCCCTAGTGACTGGAAAAAGGGAAACATCACACCCATTTCTTAAAAAGGGTAGAAAGGAGGACCCTAGGAACTACTGACCTGTTAGCCTCACCTCTGTGTCTGGGAGGATCATGGAACAGATCCTCCTAGAAGTTCTGCTAAGTTACATGGAGGACAGGGAGGTGATTCAAGACAGCTTATTGCAAGGGGTGGTTGGACTAGACGACCTTTAGAAGTCCCAATTCAAACTACTCTCTGATTCTATTAGTTTAAAGTTAAAAGTCATATATAAATCTTTGGGGAAGAAAAAAAAAAAAAAAAAAAAAGAAAGAAAAAGTCTACAAGTCAGGCAGACTTCCATTGACTTCAGTGGCATTTTACAGATACCAGCAGTGTGGGAGGAAGAGGCCAACACTTTACCACGGCAAATAAACTGTAAGTTTTCCTTTGGGGAAAGCTTTTGTGGGTCATTTCTTCAGCAAGCTGAACTCTGAATCTGATTTCTGTCAGCAGACTGTGCTGAACTTCCTTTTTGAATAGGCCTTGTCAGTCAATAGCATGTATGCACATAGTTTTGATTTGCACCAGTGAAATATCTGATGGCTGTTTGTTTTGATATCATTAACCGATATATATCTGTATTTTTTAGAAGACACTCTTCAGCAGACACACTCTTAATGTTCCTTAGTGATCAGAAAATTCTGCTCAAGGAATCCTGAAACATAAATTGTCATTTTTAATATGTGTCAAATTTGTCATTAGTTCTTCCTGTTTCCAAAACTGCGCAATGACTTTTGACCCAGCTCAATATATGAGACCACATGCGTTCCCAAAGTAGGCAGCATGTATAAAAATTTCCTCATATAGCTGGTTGCAAGTTTGCAACATGTGTAACTAGCCTGCAGTGATAGGAGTTGGCAAGAAGTTGATGTTTAGAGTAACAATAAATATTGCTAATGAAACAAACTTTATGAAATTGGCTCCAAAGCCAGCTAAATGATGCATGAGAATGTATGAAATTTGCACCACTACTATTTTCTTAAGAAGAAACTGACATCAGCAATTACTTTCAGATTCTTATTTCATTTGTCTTCCCTTCTCCAATCTAGCCCCTTTAAGAGTCCAAGGTTCATGTGGCAACTAATTGAAAACATTTTTTCTAAAAGAGAAATAATAATAAAGGGTTTCATCATTCAACTTCTGTTAAAAATAAATGGCAAAACTCCCTTTTGAATTTTAAGATGGAAAATGATCAGATCCAATGTCCATAGCTACCGACTACTGTAAGGATTAATCTTAGATTTTTGGAAGAACTTTGCCTAAAGCAGGAAAAACATCAAAAAGGAGTTTTGTGAGGCAGTAAAAGAGAAAAAAAAAATAGAGGAATCATTGAAGAGAAACCTACATTTCTCTATAATCTCTATAATGAAGATGGATTTGAAAATGCTGACATAGCCTGTTGTGTGTAGACTTGTTGCATAGATTTATTACCAAAAAATAGTAAACTTTTCCTTAGTTTCTCAGACAGGCTTGGCTATATTTTAAAAAGTTTCATTTTAGGACTTGGAAACCTTCTTAGCACAGGAGTGATGCTTCCATTGTTTACCTCCAGTAACACATCATCCTATGGCAGATATTGTTGATACAGAAGAAGGAAAATAAGCAACAGAACCATAAAAAATTACCTTCTCTTAGGTTAGGCTTTGGCGTAAAAGATAGTAGGGTTACTCACACTACACAGTGTGCAAATCTGGTAGAACCTGAGTTGGGTTCTGTTCAGGCCCTGGGTACACAGGAACATTTTCTGTGAAAAGTGGATTTCTGAGAAGCATTGTGGACTGAGAGACTTCATGCTATATGTCTATTATAGTTTTTGTCTCAGGGCTCAGACAGCCTAAGCCTGAATGAGATGCAGATGTGGCATCAGGTGTTGAGAATTTCATGGACGGCCTCCAAGTCCTTTGCTTCTTTCCTGTTTAAGTCAGACAGCAAAGGTGACTTGTCCTGGGCACCAACATTATGAGGTTTGGGTTTTTCTCTCATCAGAAATAGAGTATTTTGTCACTGACCTTGTGGCACAAGCATGAATGTAAAAAGGGTATTCCAGAGTTGCCATCAAGTCCTCCCGCCAAATATAAGATGTCTCAGCATCAGCTGTCCTTGATGGATGAGTCTCTGTGAATGCCCTGGAAGTGCTGTAAATGTCTCCACTGTGACTTGAGAGGCATCTGCAGAACTCCAGGTTGCTGTGACTAGATTGATTCTGGGACCCAAACTGTACATACATCGGGGATTCTTCTCTTTTTAATCCATAGAGCTTTTTAAACATATTTTTTTCTACAAATACTGGCCGAACGAAACAAGTACCTTGAAATTGCCCAGGCTGTTCACAGACCACTTGTTTTGAATGACTGTTTGTGAATTTATTGCACAAGACCATCTAAATTATGATGTCTTTGATTTTATTTTCCCTTTTTTTTTTTTTTACCTGTTTTTTGCATCATTCACACTTTCATAAAAAGGAGACTAGAAGATTGAAGAGATTTCAAGATGGCCACACAAACACTTCTGGCACTTCATATAAAGACATATTTACACAATTGCCCAAAAGCCATTTGAATACCTGGAAAATTCTTTCATGAACATGAAAAAAGCATTAAACTGCATTTTCCTCAGCAATGAATAAAAGGAGCTGCAAACAACATCAAAGCAAATGTGTGTGGTTTATACTTAAAACATTACAAATATATATATATATATATATATTTTTTTTTTTTTCTTTTTCCAGCTCTATTCCTACTAAATTCACTTAAAACCAAATAAGGCATATTTTGGCTTTATGTGTATTTCTAAGAATTTCACAGTTTTTTGGGACATTATTCTAACATCTGTTTTTATTTCCTTGTTAATTCCTTTTCCTGACTCTGAACATTAAATATTCAGGAAAGTATGATTTCAAGGATAGGATGTTTGTATGCCTTGAAAAAGCTCCATCTTAGTGTATGTTTGGATATCCTCTTTGAAAGCAAAACAATGAGAAGGAAAATCAAAAGGCCGTGTATATAATAAAGAAGTAATGCTTACTGTGCAAATATATTGTCACTGAGAAGAGAAAAGCAGGTATGTCAGTCAGAAAAGTTGCAATCTGCACACAAGAAAAGATGTATGCAAGAGAAAATCCTGGAGAAAGCTGTTTTATCAGTTAGTCGTAGGCTGTGAAAACAGTGCCTAAGGAAAAGATTTTAAAGTAAAGAGTTGGGCTGTGTAAAACCCTCATTTTCACAAAAAGTACAATAGATTTCTCCCATAGTGGAGAGAGAACTTATACAGGGATTTGCTGAAAAAGAATCCGTAATAAATAATGCCTCATACACACCAATCTTTTTTTCTATAATACTATTTATTTAATTCTGAAGTGCAAATCACAGTTAGATTTATTAGTTTAATCCTGTTGGGATTACTGCCTTTGCATTTGGGCAACATGCTTGTCAGTTTTTCTTTTTCTTCTACTCATTAGTTTTCTGGAGTAATAAACCCCTCTCACTTCCCTGAAGTATCACTTTTAAATAATGTAGCATTTTTACGAGGAAATTATCTAGTCTCATGAGTAACATTCACCACTGATGCCTCCTACTTTCCATGGAAGATACAGCCTTTTAGGCAATTTGATTCCTCAGCACTATACCCAAATGAGATTCACCCAGATGAGGCAGTTCGTGTGTGCCCTAAAATGCCACTGAAAGAAGGGGAACTTAGGGATACTCTGTACTCAGCCCACTGAAAAACTGAAGAAGCTGATTTGGAGGGGCATGGTTTTCTACTACATTATTCAAAGCCTCTGTAGAGCACTGAGAGTTGTCAGAAAAAAACACAAATGTTCCAGCATTGTGCTTTGCAGGGTGACATTGGTTCCTTAGCTGCTTAGAAGATACTTTGTTTGAATGGAGACATGTCATCCTATACCCTGGAAAACAGGCATAATTCACTCAGGAAATGATGTGTTCTTTTTGTTTATATCATCATACTATGGGTGTAGTAGTCTAGTACTGCACACAGGATGATATAAAATGTGCCACACACTGCAAAGTGAGAGGGTTTTTTTTGGTTAGTTGGTCAGTTTTTACCCCTGTGGAAGAAATATGGAGAACTCAGGAGGTCTGCTCTGCTTTGCAATACTGCTTGTTCTTTAGGACCAGTGGACCAGTTACTTTCTTCTCCCAAACTACTTTACCCAAATTGCAAACCCAGTGGAAAGAAAAAAAAAAAAAGAAAAAAAAAAAAGAAAAAAAAAAAAAGAAAAAAAAAGTGACAGCAGAATTCTCCTTTGCTAGGGCTTAAGAGGAAGATTTTTTACTTTGGAGGATATTAGTGATGTAAGGAGGGATGAAAATGACAGACCATAAGAGTTGCTCATGGATCCACAAAGATACTTATTCTGTTCGTGCTCTTGACAGATTGCCACAAAGTTTTTCAAAAGAAGCTGGGAAGAAACAGTGACGACTTGTAGCATTTCTCCTCCTGCTTACTTGTGTATCATTTTCCTTAGAGGTAAAAGGGCAGAAAAGAAGAGCACAGTCTTAATCTGCTAATTATGTACAAAAGCAGAAGAATACACTCCAAAACTCTTGTCCTTTATTGAATTTATTGTTTACTATGGCTTGTGCTGTTGTGCTGGAGACTGGAAGCGTTATTAGAAACATTCATTAAACATAGTGCCAAACCTTTCTCTCTTTCATAACCTTACTTTGTGATATTTATCATTTGGACTAAATTGTGGAGTTTTATGGGTTTTGTAACCAACAAAGCTCATCAACTATTTGCTGTCAGCTTCATTTACTGGTTACTTTCAGAAGATACCACAAAACATTGCGTATTTCTCTTCCAGTTATCCAGTTTGGTTTTGTCACACTCTTTGTTGCCTCCTTCCCTCTGGCACCTCTCTTTGCCCTTCTGAACAACATCATAGAAGTCCGGCTTGATGCCAAAAAGTTTGTTACTGAACTAAGGAGGCCAGACACAGTAAGAGAAAAAGATATAGGTAAGTAATGAAAAAACATTACAGTAAAGATAACACTAACAGTTCAATATGGAAGAAGAACAATCATAGTATATCCATAAATAATTTTTTTTTTTAACTTACAGGAATTTGGTATAACATTTTGAGTGGTATTGGAAAGCTTTCCGTTATCATTAATGTAAGTATTTGGCTACACCAGTTTCTAACCATGATCTTGGGAGATTATATTGTCCCTCTACCATAATTTAAAAGTGATGTCTGATTTTTCCATTTGTTATGAAATATAATAAAATAAAATCTAAATTATCTAGTTCATTCTTGTGGAAGTGTAAAACATGGTTTAATTACAACAGAGATGACCATTCACTCATCTCATTCTCCCTTATCCTTGCGTTATGTAGGACAGGAAGACTAATTCATATAAGAACAACTAATGAAGGGAATGTAAGCAGGCAACACTCCAGATAATTGATTCATTGATTAATTCTCATTCATACTCATGCTTTTTTCTGTTACTTTGCTAGTATAACTGTTGATATGAATAAAAAGGATGTAACATAACATCCTAGATTCTAGGAGCAGAAAGTCCTTAGCTAAATGAAAAAACAGTAACATTTGTTTTAGCATATACACATATCATTATATCCCTAAACATCTTCCCCCCCACCCAGAGTGAGTCTTTCTGTAAGAGTAGGGTTTTTTTTGAGTTGGCTTACATACTCCACAAGCTACAAAATCTTAATGGAAAAATATATTATTTAATAGAAAAAGAATGATGACATTAACATAATGTGTGTCTGGTATACAAATATGTTTATTGTTCTACATGTATTTCTAAAGTAAAATTTTATTGTACATACTTTAAGATAAAAAAGACTCATGCCCTAGGAGTTTAATCATAATATTATCTAGTGGGGTTTTGACTCACAGATATCAAAGCTCTTTAGAAAGGCAGTTGATTGTCAGTACTGAAGGGGAAACTTGTGGAGAAGTGTTGTGTAATTTATCTAGTACAATAGCTTCCAGCACAACAGCACTCTGTAGCAGTGTGTAAGCTATCATTACAACTGGGAGAACTATAATGCCTCCGAAGAAGCAGTTTTGTTTGACTTGGGTGGAGCATTGTTCACTTTTGGCTCAGCAGTTTCCAGGATTTAAGGCAGGAAATCTGTGCAGCCTTGCACATACTCATAATTTTGTTGTCAGGTATAGATTTCAGGCTTTCTGAACACTGATCTGTGGTAGATGAGCAAAACTCTGCAGCCTTTCAGTTTTGTCTGAATACAGTTTGCAGGCTTATGGTCTGTTATTATTTTCTACATCAAACAAATGCTGAACATTTTTATTTCTTGTGGATTCCATCAAAAATCAGTAAGCTAGTTTTTATTGACAGAAATGTAAATATGTGCATACTCAATTTTTTTAAAAAACTAAATGCCCAGTTCTGCTTCACCATCTGAATAACATTGATGCAGAAGAACTATTTAGCAAAATGTAGTTCTAAATTAGTCTAATGAATTCCTACCAGTATTACATAGATAATTCTGTGTCTGATTCATTTAGCAATTCCAGGAGTTTTATTCCAGCATGAGATCCACCAATGTCAGATGAGTAAATCCTAATGCAAAGGGGGAAATAGAGGACAACTACTTTATGCTCAACTGGTTTATCTCAGATAATACTATGTAACTACACCAATTTATGCTTCCAATTATACCAGCTAGCTATTACGTCTTTTTGTAGTTCTTTTAAAACTAGTGATAAATGTCCTAGTGGCTCCAGGGATGAAAAGAGTTGGGGAAAGGTATGGTACATTACTTTCTTTTCTACTCTTTGCTTTAAGAAATATTCCACTTCCCTAATGACAACCTTCCCCTGGAGAGACAGAGCAGGTTACTGTGCATTTATATAAGTGTACATTTTGTACCAGCAACAGCCATTTAACTCTCACTTCATCACCACTCTAAACTTACTTGAAAGTGAAAATTATCACCTGAATTAACTTAATCTGAAACACATACATTCATGACTCTGGTTGTTGTTGTTTCTTTGGTTTGGTTTGGTTTAATTTTGGTTTGGTTTTGGGTTGTTTTTTGATTGTATGATCGTTTCATTTGTCTCTCAGGCATTTGTAATTGCTGTCACATCTGATTTCATTCCACGCCTTATGTATCAATATGCATACAGTCAAAATGGAACCATGCATGGCTTCATCAATCACACGCTCTCATATTTCAATGTCAGTCATCTCAAGGCTGGAACACAGCCAGAAAACTCCCTGTTCGCACAAGACATTTTATTCTGCAGGTAAAGTACTTCTAATGACAGTTTGCATAGTCAAAGTAATTTTTGGGGGTCTCCTGTGAGACAAATTTTTTCCAAGTGGGAGCTGATAATATTTGTGTCTTTAGGAAGGTGGTTTTAAGAGTAGAGCATTTAACAGTATTCTCACTATGTTAGAAGACTCTTAGAAGTGTTTTTCTGATGCATTAAGAGGCAAAATAAACAATTTAGGCAGATTTACTAAAATAAAAAAAAAATTCCTTCTGTATTAAAGGCATAACTTTCATTAAAAACAATATGTTTTTAAAATGAACCTCACTACATAGAATCAGGCTTTATTTGTCTTTATTAAGTTCTATGTTTACTTAATGAGATTTTAGTTTTCAGTATATTCTGCCCATCTTCAAAACCTATGTTGTTCCCCATCTGTATGTGAATTTCAGCTTAATCTTTTCAGACTGGGGAAACGAGGCTCAGCTTCCTTTAAAATATGTCAGAAATGTCTAGTCCACTTCTCCGACAGTGCAGATACTGATAGGTTAGTTCCAGTCTGCATGAGAAATCACTAACATGGCTCCAGGGCTCTCAAATTAACCTCTACCTTTTATAAAAACATGCAGAAATTCAAGGAGCTGTTTTAAGGCAGTACAACCCAAGGCTGTTCAAAACTGAGTCCCTCTGATCAATGTTATATTTGACAGCCTGTCTCACCTTCCTTTTGGACTCACTTGAAATCACACTGTACTTAGCCTCTACAATGGCAAGAAATCATCACAAATCTTGTTCATCCATTTTCTTTGGAAGGAGATTCTTCATTTATATTTTACTATACACAGGTCTCTAATTGGCCTCCCTTGTTTTGTTGCATGATATATTTGTGTACGTCTGCTGTCTTTTTCTGATGGGTGCTAAAGGTTTTGAAGCTGATACTTTGAATAACTGCTATCTGAACCTGCCCTGGTTTCACCTTTGTCTTTCCCAGTCTCCTGTCTCTAACTCACATCTTTGGTCTCCTGCTTTCTTTGTGCAGTTTTACTCCAAGATAAAATTTTGGCTAAGGTGCCAAAAATGGGTTTATTGAAATCTATAGCCAAATTCTATCAGTATCAGTGTCAAAGCAAAGGCAGAAAATCAGTTACCAAGCAGAACAGAGTAAGGCAAATCTTATAGGTGATTTTCACATATCATCAGATTGGCCTCTTTTATTTAATACTGAAATACTGGCAGAAAACACTGCTAGTTATGGTAGCTATCAAATAGTGTTTTCCAATTAGTGCTTCAGAATTCTTTTTTATTTCCTCCCATTCAGTTGAATTAATTGTCCTTGACAAATAGGTATTCAATACACAAATAAATTTCTTCATTATTAGTTCCAGCAATCCCTATGTTTTTACATGTCTGACATTCAGAGTTTCTTAAAGAAATTATACTGACAGAGAAAATAGAGATAGCTAGAGCAGCTGAAAATTCTTAAAGGGTTACTGTAAGTTATGACTGTTGGAGTCTTCTATAAACTTGTAAAAGCAGCTCACAGTGTGACATGGAAACATTATAACTAAGATAGTTAGGACATGATTTTTTGTCCTACCAAAACCTTTCTCTTCATGTTAGGGAGGGAAAATATTGCAAATAAATAAACAATTTGATTTTTAAAAAAATCAAAACCACAAAATTCAATTAATTCCCTTCTAAAATTAAATGTATCTAGAAACACGCAGCTACTTAAAAGGAAATTCACTTTGTAATTATGTTTCTAACTTAGGTGCTCCAAATTGGCTTTCAGAACAGTTCCCTTCTTTTCACTGATTATTTAAGGGATCATATTCTGGCTGTGGTCCTGAAGTAGCCAAAAACTTCCCCTAGCTTCTAAAAGACTGCACATTTTAAAATGTAGGCTATGGACCAATCTCCCAAAATCATGTTTGTTTTTTTGTTTCGTGTTTTGTTTTTGTTTTGTTTTGTTTTTTCTTTCTGATTTTATTAGGGAATAAGAAGTTGAAATAGCTTGAGAAGGTGTAAATGGAAGATCTTTAATGAGACCTACAAATCCATACCCCTTTTAAGAAAAACATTAAATATCATAATGTAATCATTTCCAAGAAAGAAGTCTTAAAATTGGCATTATTCAGTGTAGTCTGTGTGTGTTTATCTCCTGCTCCTGTGCAAGCAACGTTTAATCATACTTAGGCTCACACTAATTTTAAACAAGATATTTATCTCACTCAACTATAAGCCATAAAAATTGCATGTCTTGGTTCCATCACTGGAAGCAGATTAAATGCAGAGGTAAATCTGTCCCTCTATCTCAGGCACTGCTCTTGGGATTGCCCTTGGGACATACCACCCTTACTTCCTTGACAATAGGGGAGGAGGTTATATGAGTGCATAGGTGAGGCTCCCAGATTTTAAACAGGTGAAGAGTGAGCATTTAATTCAGTCAGCACAGCCACCTCCCAATGCCAGGAACTTTGTCAAGGACATCTGTGCTGCCTCTGAGGAGGCGGTCAGGTGGGACCTGAGGGCAGACAGAAAGGAAAAAAAATAGCTTTCCAGTGCTAAAAGCTGCATGCTGTGCTGTACCTGCTGCTTTGCTTCTGGCAGACAGGGTAAAGAACTTTAAACCTGGGGCCTGTCGCTTTTCTCCAAATGTTGTTCCACGTGAGCTCTGCTATTCCCTATTTGCTGCTAGGAGATATTTTTCAGTATAATGTTACATGTGAGAGTATGCAGCACCTCTATACTTTCTGATAGACTTGTAAGTCTGTAAAATGCTTTTCTACTCTCAGTTTCCAGCACTTTTTAATTTGTATCCTTCAATTAGCCTGTGTTTTCATTCAACGAGCATCTTGATCCATATGGATCTCCTACTTCACTGTGACTTTGCTGCTTTCATTTTTCTACTATTTACCTGGCGTCAGTCACTGGCCTCTATTTATGGTGTAAGTCTGCCTGGGTATTTGGAAACGTGTACATTAACAACAGTGATGAAATGCAGTCCTCAGATTAACATGGACTGAAAAGCCGCAAAATAAAAGGATAAGGGAATAATCCACACTAGGTATAAAAGTGGTCCCTGCCTCATAATATCTATGCCACTGAGAATAAAAAAAATTGATTGCAAACAAGAAGGATATACTAAATGTTTGATCACGTACTAGTCTGAATGAAAAGCAACTATGAGAGCATTTCTATTTCATTAGCAGGAAACAATTAGGAAAATATGCCATCATCCCTATTCACTGTTTCTCATTATCACTCGTCTCATTTGAATCTTATCAAAATCTCAGTTTTGGACAGAACTACCACTGTGATAAAATGTGGGGTATCTAGCTTATGTCCCAAGGGACAAACAACAAACATTGTCCCTTATGCTGGAAATAAAATCTGCTTTTCTGTTTCTGGAAAATATGTTGGGAACAAGCTGACCTCCCTTATTCTTAGATTTCTGTGACCTCTGGAGATAAATGTGGTTACAATAAGCCTGCATTTTGCTCCTTATGGGCATTGCCAGAGATTAAGGTATCTTAAAAATAACCATAACAAGCCAGAAACAACTCTCCCACTGAACCTCCAGAATACATTCTTTGAATATTTTGAGCAGCTTTTTGTACAATTCTGTGAACTGTTCAACATTATTTTCAAATAAACATTGTTGTAACACCAGTCTGATGCAGAGCATTAGTTGTAATGATTTTTTTTTTTCAGAGCAAAATATTTTTGTAGCTGAAGGCAAAATAAGAGCAAATTTTACTATGTTAAGTGACATTTTTATTGGTTTAGCCCTTTTAATCTTTATAATCTGGCATGATAATGGAGTACATGAAAGCATGCAGATCACATGGAAAAGAAGAAAGAAGAAAGTCATTAAAAGGACTTTTCTCTTAACATGAATCTGGTCCAATATTCAGCAAATTTATAAAGTGTCTTTGAATTAATTAATTTTCTTAATGTCCTGGGATTCATCTCATCTACCCCCAATGGTAACTGGTGAATTCTAATGTGTTTCCCTGAACAGTTCCTATATACTCCTGCATTGTTGAAGCAATACTTCCTTGTGATTCAGTCATGTTTCCTTCAATTTCTTTTCAAAGACCAGCTGAAAATGAAAATTAAACAGATCTGTTTATTTAGATTGATTCATAGTTCCATTTACAGTTACATTTTTATTTTTTCTGCCAGTATTTCTTTTTCTGCATGCAATATACTCAAGAAATATATTAGCATATTTCTTTTAAATCGGCCTTCAGTTCAGTTTTGTCTAAGTCTTGCCTAGTCCTCTCCATCCATCCTCATTTCCCCAACATTTCTCTACTTCCAGCGTACATTTTTCTTTTTTCCTTCAGAACTTTCATGTACACTATTCTTAAACCATATTGGCTACTTCATCATAGTCTTGTCCTTTTTCAGTGGAATTAGAGTTATTTAATGCTTTTGAAACGCAATAGTCTTTGCACTACAAGTCGCTTGCTGTTCCTAGCATATCTGCTTAATAAAGTATTTTAAGAATGAAGAATTGAAGATGCCAGGGAAAACATGGTCTTTTTAAAAAAGAAACTACCTGTAAAATATAGTTGTTAGAAAATGACCGGGTTATTGCACTTTGATGTCCCATATGCCATAGAATAATTAGAAAGGGAGGTGGGGAGGAAACCCAGCTACCTTGTCTGTAACTCAGACAATACCTCCCTTCACCATAAATCATTTGCTAGTGCTCTGTTGAATGTAGATTCAGACATCATAAGCAGTGTGATTTCCAGCTGAGCCAGGTAAAATTTCCATGGGGTCTGATCTCCTGCAACACTGACAACTTGTGAAGCTCAGAGTACAATAAATAGAAACCCTACCACATCTGGTAACCCTTGCAGGTGAACATGGGCTCCATATCAAGACTGAAACTGATTTGTAGTGCCAGGCAAAATCCACAACTAATACAGTGGTTTTCCTTTGCTTTGATGTTCAAGCAGATTAAATTCAAGGGAACTGACTCTGGGCCTTATTGAAGCCCGTGTACACAGACTTGAGCAACGTGTGAGAGTCCACATTGTACAGAAGGTACCAGAGAGGGAAACTCACAGTGCAAGCACAGTATAGGATCAAAGAGGAGTCCCATGTAAGACAGGACAAAGAGCTCTGTTACTCTGCACACACCGCTGCACAAAACAAATAATCCAGGGTCTAACACAGCCCAGCTTCCATAAATTAATATAGACCCCAATTTAAAGTTGTTTCCCCCTCCTCTCTCTCCTCCCTCTCCCCATCCTGAGTTGTACCTTGTGTCCTTTGACTTCAGTAGGTTGCAGCACAAAATTACATCTAGCATTTCAGACTGAGCTTTGGGGAGGGGAGGAAGAGGGGAAGGGGTGGGATGTAGGGTTGTGTGGGATTGTAAATGTGTAATTTAACATGCAAAACCATGTGGATAGAACCTGAAGATAATTTTGGTAAACGCACCTGCAAACTGAAGCTGACAGATTTTATGAACCTTTGCCATTATCTCCAATGGAGGCTTTTCCACAGTTTAATGAATCTTGCTGTCAGGAAGGGTTTTGTGGTATTCAAAACAGATTTTCCCTTTCTTAATTCCATCCCATTACTCCTAGTCAAACACTGTGAACAGCACTAAATTATCCCTTTCAGTCCTAAGGGCACAATTTGTGCATGGTTATCATGTCCAACTGTGGCTGTTACTTACCAAAGTGGAGCAATACATGTGCTCTTCTTTAATCCCTTCTGGTGAGTCAGTCTCCTCAGCGCCTGCATTATTTTGCTAAAACTGCCTTCAATTTGTTGTTATCCTTTCTTTGTTATGGTGGTTTTTCTGTTTTGTTTTGGTTTTTCCCCTCCTCTGAAATCCCTACAACTGAATGGCTGAATGCAGCAGCATTACAGGTGTGGCTTTACCTGAGCTGTTCAGAGAAAGACTAATACCCCCCAGCACCATCATGCCTTTTGTTTATACATCCACAAGTCATAGTGTCTGCTGCCATATTTCAAACTTGTGCTGACTTGCTGGCCACTGTAAAATCTGGGCTATTTTCATTGCACTTTCTTTCAAACTCTACGCTTTTAAAGGTCCTTCAATTGTTTTATTTTTAATTGCTTTTCATTTCCCCAGATAATTCTTATTGTGTTTCCTGTCCATATTTCTTATTGCTTTCTGTGTTTCCTGCTATTTCCACAACTTTCTAATTTAGGAGCATCTGTGACTTTTATTAGCCTGTTGTTTACTTCCAAATGATTTATGATAATACTAAAAACATCAGACTTCAAGCCAAACCACTGTAGCTCTGTTTTGTCCTGTCTAAGGCTACACAGTTAATTTAGGGAGTGCCTTTCCCATGGCTCCCCCTGTCGTTAATGGAAAGACAGGAACAATCAAAGCATCAGATTTTATATGGCCTGAAGTATTACCTAAATTAATCAAGATTTAAGTGAGATGAATGAAGACTTGTGTCGTTATTTCCTTATATCAATTTATAATTTAAAAAGAAGACAAAAAAATAGGACAATTGCAAATCCAGGAAAAACTGGAAATTTCCAGCATTAGAACAATGTTCTGATTTTGGTTACAACTGTGAAAATCCTTCTAAGCTTGCTAAAGTCAGTGGACATAGTTCAATTCTAATTCTGGAGTTGTATTTCATAACAAGGGTTGAAGTAGGAACATCTGGAGGACTTGATTCTTTAGGTTTTATGACTCGAAAATCACGTTAACTAAAGTAATTTGTGCAGGAGGGGACTGATGGAACTGTGTAACAATTGAGCTGTCTCTATCGACAGGTTCAAAGACTACAGAGAACCGCCTTGGTCCCCAAATCAGTACGAGTTTTCTAAACAGTACTGGTCAGTCTTATCTGCTCGCTTGGCTTTTGTTATTCTATTTCAGGTAAGTCTGTTGAGTTACTGCAGTTTCAGTCACAGAAATAACATGATAAATGGATGGAAATGCATGTGCCAAAGAAATTCATGTCAAATAGAGGTTTTCTGTTTGCAAATACCCAGCCTGATATACTTGCACCCAACCTGTGAGATGCCAATGGGCTGCAGCACATTCTCCTTTTGGAGCACTTCCTCAGCAGACCTTTCCCTTCATGGAAAGGAAGCCTCACAGCCTGCATTAGCCCCTGACAGTAGCAGTGATCTCCCAAATACCCCAGGATCTTGAACGTTTCAGTTAAGTTGACTTTGTCAGCTTTTATACTCTGAGAGACACCACTTGTAAAAAGCATATAAATATTATTTAGGCTTGTTAAATCCTGTTCTTTACCCAAAACAAGAAATAAACAGAAGTAATAAATCCTTCAAGGTCTTCTGCTACTTTCTACAAGTTAATGGAGTAAATTCTCCCCCATGTCAAGATTTTGTTGGCAAGTGATTTGCTATTACGGCTTGCCTTCTGAATGGCAGAGGCCTTCTGCCTTCCTCCATAATCTGGAATCCCTCCACAGTCAAATCAGGCCCAATCATTGTATTGAAACCTACCTGTCTTTTCTCCTCACCTGCCAAATATTCCTAAGTATGACTGTGAGTCTTGTGTGGTTTATATTGCCCTCTTCTGCTTCTTCACTCTGTCTTCAGTAATTTTCCACCACTGTCTGCAAAACATTTGAAATCAACTAGTTATGCTGAGCTTCAACTAGCCTGCACATTGTTCTGCCAGAGTACATTCCCTGGATAATTAGCTCCATTGTGTCAGATGGAACAGAGGCTTCATGCTAGTGGTCTTCTCAGTAAATGTGCTCACACATTTGGAGGCATTGCACAACACAACACTTTTCAGAGCATTATCATGATAATATAAACTCCAAAGCATAAATTATCTATTAATTTCACAAACAAGTAAAACTTTTTGCCCAATCTGCTTCCTGCCTCTGTGTTATGAGTATCACCTGTAATGACCTTGACACCTGAGGTTCAGGGCTGTGGCTTGCATGCTGCAGTAGTGTAAAAAATCCTGCTTGTCAGCAGACTGAAGGATTTCAGGACAGGCTGACCATGAAAGTTGTCTGCTGTCTACTCAGGCCACATTGGAAACACATGAGTATGACTGTGTTGGAGGATGTTTTCACTGACATTGCACTTATAGTAACAAATTCTGGATTCAATCTTAATGAATTTTATGTTGAAAACTGAGAACCTTTAGACGCCTGTAAAGAATAAGGTTGTTTTAGCTACTTAGACTGTGAATCATTTGATGAATCCAAGTCCTTTCCCATTTCAAACCTAATTGAAGCATGTTTAATTCAGCTGCTCCACTGAGGCTGAGCTGTGTACAAGTGTGAGCTCGCTCTTGAACTAAGACCTTACTCAGCTGCTTAATACTACATGCTGTCAGCAGAATGTGTTTGATACCTGCCTCATAGCTATAACAAAAGTTTAGTTTTGCTCTAGTGTAAGTGTTTTGGATTTTTTGTACTTGTTTCCTGTCTGTTGCTGTGTTTGCAGAACTTGGTGATGTTCCTCAGTGTTCTGGTTGACTGGATGATTCCTGACATCCCCAAGGACATCAGTGAACAGATCAAAAAGGAGAAGAGTGTACTTGTTGACTTCTTCCTAAAGGAAGAGCATGAAAAACTGAAGCTGATTGAAAGCTTTATCGCACGTGACAAGGGGAAACACAAAAGTGGGACTAAAGGCGAAAGGATCCGGGCTGCCAGCTTCTGTCAGTTTAACCGAAGTCAGAAAGGCAGCTTTACCTCCTCTAGGTCACAGCACACAGAAGTGTGAGTCCTTAGAGAGAGGTAAAATATTTGCTTATCTCCATAATACCTGTTTACTGTGTGATGTGATTCTGAACCTGGACCGAGAGGGAGAGACAGTCAAAGAAGAGACAGGGAGCAAAAAGGAGGGTTCTTTTGCATCCTTAAAAACTCTATATGCAAGGATCTCTGTTACATTTTACATGCTATCTGGACTGCAGCATTTTCAGACTTTCTCAAGGCAAGATAAAGGGCTACATTATAGCTGTAGCTGGTCTTTGTGGTGATGCATGTGAGTTGGATAGGCATACAGCAATATTCCTCACTTGTTCAGGCTCAGTGGTAGGATCGCAGCCATCCCTTGTCTTGAAGACACCCTGTGGGGCATGGGAGATAGAATGGACACTCGTGCTCTAGTATCTATCTTTTGGCAGATCTGACTGACCATGACAAAGTGCACACAACACATTGTCTCACAGCTTGTAGCTGCCAGAGGATGGTTTATAAACAATTAGAGTCTCAAGAGTCATTGTGCCTTCCTGATGTACATTGTCACTTGGTGCTGTCTCTGTAGAGCATGTAGAGCTGTTGTTAAGGGCACAGAGCTGTGGGAACAAAAGAAATGAAATTTGCTGAGCACTTTCATCTACAGATTTACAGTGTTTTGCTTAGCAGGAGCTTGAATGCATTTGGTAATGGACAGAGAGCCCACCAACATATGCATCAGAATGAAATAAAGCTGCTAGAACGAGGGGAGCTCATGGTTATTCATTGTCCCAAACAACCACAAAAAAAACCCTGCATGTTTGATTCTCCTTTCACTTAAGCTGGGAATTCAGCCAGTATCAAGAGGAATCACATGACTAAACCAACACCAGTGTGAAGCTGAGGAGTGAGAGTGGAAGCAAGTCTTGTAAATCATGTGGCATTTTCATGTACATTGTGTGTAAAGTAACAAAAGTTGTTGCTGTTGTGCATTTACTGTAAACTAAAATATTTTGCAGAACTACATGTCATGGGAAGATAAATATATACACTAAGCAAGCTTTCATCTATAAGCACTTAATGAATAACATTTTTCTGCTACAAATGAAAATAAATATTTGTTAAAAAATCTGTTTCTTTTACTGTAGATTCTGCCTCTGACTTGACTTGAAATTCAGAGTCTGGAAATAAGATTTTCTTCTTATTTTGTCGTCTCAAAAATGCTTTCAAAGCCATCAAAAACACAAACAAAAAGAAGTGCTTCAGTTTCAAGCATTGTGTACTGTATGATTGCTCTTTAACATTATAATGGTGTTTTATATATTTCTGAAGCCCAATAACTTCATTCTTCTCTTTGGTGGAAAGATTTTTTTCAATAAGAACTTTTGGTGTTTTAATGAGAGTTGTAAAAATAATTTTGGATTTTTACTTTTTGTTTGTTTATTTGTTTTAGTTGGTTGGTTTATTTTTTTTCTTTTTTCTTTTTTCTTTTTTTTTTCTTTTTCTTTTTTTTTCTTTTTGGGGGGGGGGGGTTGTGGGGGGAGGTGTTTGTTTTTGTTTTAGTTTTTTTTTTCATTGCCTAAACTAAAGAAAATGAAAATGAGAGAACTGTTTCAGGGCAGGCTAGAATTAAAAGTCTCATTTTGGAGTTTCATTTTTAAAATTTCATTTAGGGTTATTTATCCCCTCTATATAATAGATCGAATTTGAAATTACAATGTCAACTTGAATAAAATTGCAAATGTTTATCTTTGTTGAAAAAAAGTCTGACCTCACCAAATGTTTCCTTCTTTTTGCCCTGTCAAAACTCATTTGCAGAATTTTAAATGAATTCAGAGAGAGTTCATCCCTCTTCTGAAACTGTGTTTTTTTTAATTGCTAGGGATATTGCCCAAATTTCAGTTTGACTATATACTCTCAAGATTACAAATACAACTTGTAAATATGCAAAAATATAGAATCATAGAATCATTTTGGTTGGAAGAGACTCTCAGGATCACCAAGTCAAATAATCACCTAACTTTAGCATTAACCATGTCCCTAAGAACCTCATCTAAACATCTTTTAAACGCCTCCAGAGATGGTGACTCTACCACTTCCCTGGGCAGCCTGTTCCAATGCCTGACAACCCTTTCTGTGAATAATTTTTTCCTAATATCCAATCTAAACCTTTCCTAGTGCAACTTGAGGCCATTCATTTCCTCTTGTCCTATCACCTGCTACTTAGGAGAAGAGACCAGCACCCTCCATTCTACAACCTCCTTTCAGGTAGTTGTAGGCAGCAATAAGATCTCCCCTCAGTCTCCTTTTCTCCAGGCTAATGAGCCCCAGTGTAGTATTACAATGTTTCTTCCATTTAGATATACATTATCTGATACAAGCTATTTGAAGAGCTACTGCTATAATGTACTGTGTATAAACTATTGACTGTATATATGTGGTGTTTGTAATTGATTGAGATAGATAGGAAACTGATGGGAAAATAGTCCTCTCCTTAAATGCAGTTTAAGGTTTTTCTTAGTATAAATACCTCACAGACACTTGTGATCACGTGAACTACATTCTTGCCAGTCCTGAATGTTATGCTATTGCATCTTGGGGAGGCTCAACTATGATGAGATTTGTATGAACGAAATAAGCTGTTAAAATTTAGGTAGTTTCCCTCTGCAGTCACCAGAGAGAGAAAGGCACCAACAGACAGCTTACTCATCCCATTTGGAGACTGATGTCTGCGATGGGCAGATGAATGCACTCAGAGGATGCCTGTTTCCTTTCCTGCACTGTAGTGGGAGCCCTGCTGTCTGCATTTCAGATTATGCTTTTGGGCTTTAGGTTGCAGAAGATCAGAATCTAACTTTCCCAGTCAGAGAGCTTAAGATATTTAGATCTCTGAAAGAGATCTCTGAAAGAACTAGTGACTGCAAGATTCCTATTTGATCATGCTTGTTTTATTTTGTTTTAATTTTGCTAGGTGCCTGAACGAGTATAATTTTTAAGAATTTGGCTCCCTGATGGAAATCTGTGACAGGGCACAGACATATAGGTTGGTTTACCCCCTTTAAGGTTAATATTTAAATTAGGGTACTGTATATCCTCAAAAACAAATTGTCTCATTTCAATTTCAAAAGACCAACAAGCCCTGTTGGGTATTGCGTGGTCTAATATATTAAGTAAGTCAATATTAATGACATCTGTTCCCTCGTTTACACTGGAGGGTATTCTGGTGGTGGATTTGCGAGTTTGGAACTGCTTATGTTCATTGTTTAGAACTCTAGTTGATTGAAACACAATCAGTTTTGTTCACTTCAAAATGCCTCTGATGAGGAAAAACATTATGTTTCCAAACAGTAGAAATATCAACCTTGCCAGACCTTTAGATTATCATAATTCTTCCTTCCTTTTCCCAGATATGTGGGAGTGCATACAGAAACAGGTTTAGAAAGAGGCTTACAAGTTGCATAGCACTTGTAAGCTTTTTGATGTGACTTGTTTGATGAAGGATATTCAGAGTTAAGGTCCTTCTTAAACCATTTTTTGCACCCTCCCTCTCCCAGGAAATACCCTCTTGTCTTTTTAAAAACTGTAGGTCACTCAAAAAGAGTCAGAAAAATGCTATCCCAAAGTTGAATAAATTAGGCTGTTGTTACACAGAATTTCCATAACAAGCAACCGAAATGCTTGCTATGGTCCAAAAATGATAATGTGTTTCTAGATTTCCTAGCAAAAGGAACTAGAGAAGGCAGCAGACGTACACCGATGCTCTGAAGGTTCTCCTGAGGTTTATACATTTCACCCAAACAAGGCTGGGAAAGCGGCATAACAACAATCACGGCTGACGTCCAGATGGGATCTACCATGATATCACAAACAGGACAGACAGCTCAATTATCTTTATCTGTGATATGGCTTCTATTTTTCTCTTAAACTTGAAAGTTTCATTCACTGAGAATTCCTGCATGTTTGGTACTTGACTCAGGTGCAGTCCCCGAGGATTGCATCCTTTGTTACATTTCTATGGCAACCTCTGGATTCTCCTGACAGTGCTTCTCATCAGCTCCTGTAATTGTAGATCACTGATTGGGCATTCATTCATTCCCAGTTTCTAACTTATCTCTTTTGGACAAAGCAAGACTTTATCTGATCCCTTTTTAACAGCATGATACTTGTAAGTCTACCCACAAAGCACCTCCTTACCATAACTTGTGTCTCAGAAGTAGAGAATGACTGTTTCAAGAGACGTACGTGGAAAGATCTCTCTAGGGAAGAGGAGTACAGGGCTTCAAGTAGAAACACAAAGGTAATAAAACCTGTGAGCTATAGTCATTCTTTGCTTTAGTAATGAAAATGAGCTAAAATCTCTGCAACGAAAGGAAAAGAAATAAGAGAAGAAGTTGCATAGATGTTCTGCACATTTAGTTCACAATTTCATAGCTCTTTAAACTTTTTCAACTATAAATTAAGAGAAAGCCCCAATTAAAGGAAATGAGCAAACAAGTGAAACCCCACATGCCCTTGTGTGTGAGTAGTTAATACACCCAGTCATAAACCATCAAATCCACACTTCAGGCTTCACGTGGAGTCGCATTAATAGGAATGTATATAATTGCACATCTAATCAGAACAGTGTGAATATGAAGTAACAAAAGGGAGGAATGAGGCTTGTGTAAAGAGTTAAAACAGATATAATCAGATGTGACCTTGTAATTACCAGGCAATGGAAAAGTGTGTCCAGCTCTGTGTGGCCAGTAGAAGCTCATGGCAGCTGAAAGAGTTTGCTTCTTCACTTACCACAGCTTCTCCTTTGGACTGTTGGTGCAAGATAGTTTCAAGCAGCTTTCAGGAGTTATTCAGTAGAAGAAATTGGCCCAGATTGAAGGGGGTCCCTGTTCCTAAGTCATGCTATGCTTAAATGCCATGAATTACAGAATCCAACCGATCCACACAGCCCGATGAACCTTCTCACTGTGCTTATCTCTAGTTTTAAAGAAGTCTTTTAGGAGCTGAGTGAAACTGCTTGTCATGTCTTCTTCACATATACTTGCCCTTTTTTTTAAATCATCAGTACTAGATGCCTTTTTTGTGATGAGTATTATTGGTTTTTCAGTCCTCAGGTTCTCAGTGTGTAGAAAATACTGCTATAGAGACCACTTCTGCAACTTGACCTTTCATGACATTCAAAACTAATGAAAAGTAGTCCAGGAAGAAAAGGGTAGCCTATGTGGAAGTATGTCTGTTAAATTATTGCTTGGAAATATACAACTCAACATGCACAATATTTACCACTGTTAGCAATAAACTCTTCTGACTACAATAATATAACATCTGTTGCTGTTATGCAGTCTCACCCTTTAATTAGGCACAGATGGTCTTCCTCTTTCCCATCTGGTCTAATTCTTTTGCTTTTGAGAAGAAAATATAAACCAGTTTTGTTTGTGACTTATCCTTGTAGGTAAATTCCTCTATACCATATACTGGCTAAGACATCTCATGTCCAGTAACATAAGATTTTCAGATAAACGAATAGAAAGTGCCTTTATTGCACTTAAAGGTATGGAGATAGGAGGAGGATGTACACCTGAACTCCCAGTTCTTACCTTGTAAAGGACATCAGCATATGGTTCATCTGAAAGGCCCACAGACAATGGAACTTGAAGAATATTTTTAGCAATAAAATGAGTATAGATTCTGTATGCCCTATATGTAAATTTTTCGAGGAAGATTCTGCTTTAGTTATTTTCTAAATGTGTTTCAACCCTTCCTAATTCCCTCAGTACTACCCAAACTCTGAATATTCCCCACAGTTCTTGTCCTTTACCCATCATCTGCAAATGTACTCAATTATTAATTGGCTATTAAATTATTAATCACTGCATTAATTAACAAGCTGCCTTACTGCCTCTTTTGCACCACCGACAGAATTGTTAAAATTAGTCAGATTCCATAACAACTCCTGAGACAGCCTGATAATACACTTCATTCATACATAATGATGTAATGAAATATTTTCATTTATGTGTATTTTCACTCGGCTTGTCAATACAATCCTGCAGCTTTACTTTTCCTGATTCTTAAGAAAGTCATTAAAAACAACTCTTCTGCTCACATGTACAGAGTTTTCTAAGCTGTTCCCACTGATGCCCTAGTTCTACAGATAAAATCTTAATAAGTAAAATTTTTACTATTGCAAGAATATATTATGTCTGTCTCTAATGTGGCCACCTGAGACAAGAACCCGAAATTCAAACTTCACTGGAGTCAGTGGAAGTCTTTATTTTGGTTTCAGTATCCCGTTGATCAGAGAGTGTTTCTTTTAGGCAACGTTGCATACAGCTTTCAAACAGTTAGACAGAGAAATGTGACAGCAGTGAAAAAATGTTTGTGCACAGCAAACTCTTCCATTGCTATGGTCTTCAATGAGTCTGACTATGTCAATGCTATGGAAAATGTGGGCAGTCAGCAGTTTGGGATTTGACCCTACATTTTCCTGAGATGGGAAAAAACTGACTAGCAATTTTTTCTACATTCATACTGATGTCTTTTTAGGGCTGGTTTTAGTAAACTCGATTTTCCAAAGAGTTATTACTCTGTGCTTTCATGTGGCATGGATTTAAGCCAGACACAACTATGATTCACTTTTGAAAATTTTGATCCTTGAATTTAAATACATGAGGAACTAAATGAAGAATTATTTTATCTATGGAATTCTGACAAAAGAGGAGGTAGTACATGATGCTCTTATAAATAGCATAAGTAGGAATCTAAAAATAATGATTGATAATCTAGTTGAATCTATGTAGTTTATACAAGATATACAACTTGTGGTGACAGGGTACCTGTTATTCCATTCTACAGTGTTTGATATTAATAAGTTCAGGAAGAGAATAAACAGGGAAACAATGTGATCCATCAACTTGGAAAGGCTATTTCAGTCCTCTAGCTGAACCCCACATTTTTGGGAAAGACTGTTCTGAGAATTAAAGTCATGCCATTAAAACCAGAAATAAGCTGGTTAGGGAGGTAGAACAAGGGGAATAGGAGAACAGCCCCATGAAGCTGTGAGAATAACTCTGTTCTTGTTCAATTAAAGGTCTCTGCACATTGTTTGTTGGTAGACATACGCATCTGAGAACTCACCAATATCATGTTTCAGTCCATAGCCACATCCTTTGCTGGAGCTCCAACTATGATAACAGTACCAGAGGAAAAGACTCACTAGTGTCAGTAATTCTAAATTTTACTGCATAAAACATCCTGGTCCACTCAGCATAATTTGTCATTCTTTCATTGACTATTAATGATAATGTTAGATGGACCTTGACAAAAATGCTGGTATTTCACAAGTTTGAATATTTTCACTTGAAATTCATAGATGGGAGCACAGACTTACCTGAATCTGACCCACAAGATAAAGTCTGCTTCTTGAGTGATTCCTGAGTCTACGTTGAATATTATGCACAAAAGACAGAAGAAATTCAGACAAAAAACTGTGGAGATTTTAACTGCACAAATACAGATAGAACTTCTAACATTTTCTACCCAGCACTTAAGCAGAAAGTTAGCCCTTTCCTAACAAGCCAGCTCTTAAGAGGATTATTTTCTGTGAACTTCTCCAGTAGCCACTTCTTTTAAAAAGGGATAAACAAAGCTGACAATAAAGTTAACTTGAATCTTACAGGTGTGGTGTAAAATTTCCTCTGTCATCTAGAGTTTCAGCGTCTTTTCCATCTGTTCTGAAGCTTTAAAAAAATCATTATTTTTTTAAAAGTCAGTTATGTATGAATGGTACAATTTAAACAGCTAATTACACAATACATCCTTCTGTTGATGCTGGGAGAGGGTTTTTACTTGTTTTATTACATGTAATCCTTTGAGAATCAACAACGTACTTTCATACAAGTTTGGAAACACTGAAAGTCAGTAAGAATGTGAACTTATGAGGACATTACATCTAGAAGAGTCTTACTGTCAGGACTCTGATTAAGAGCCTGGAAAAGGGGGAGATTTAGTTTACAAAGTGTGCACTTCCTTATAAAACTAAAATGAAGCAACTGTAAAGACAACACTGGATTAAGAGTTTGTTTGTTTGTTTGCTTCTGTGGGGTTTTTGTTGTTTGGTTTTGGTTTTTTTTTTAGTTTGTTTGGTTGGTTTTTAGCAAGTAAATGTACAGATGTTTTGTCCATTCAAGTGCCATTTAGAACTGGTTCCAGCAGGTGGAGCAAGAAAGCAGAAGGAAAAATATGCCACATACCTAGGGTACTCAAACGAGGTGGACATGTTCATGAGGCAGGATGTGAGATGCATATGTTCATAAAACATGCCTCAAACCATCAGAGGAAAAAGCATTTTGAAAGCTACTCCATGGATCCAAGTTCAGTCAGAAACTCTCAACATAAATGACACTGACAGAAGTTTTTCCTTGGAAAAATAGCCACTTGGGATTTTCTCCAACCTAAAATATATATATAAAATATAACTAGCTTGTTATTCTCTTGGCTTTAGTGGAGATTAGGACAGCTTAATCCTTCAACAAAAGCTAATGCTGTGAAGAAGTATTACATGAGACAAGCTTTACATATCCCATACGATCTTCAGCCTCTTATTTTCCACTTTCTCTCTCTTCTGAGTCCACATGTACTGTATATTACCTTGTTTACAAATGGGTCATGCATCACGGTGAGCATCATGTGGTGCAGGAAATGTGGCCAGAGGCCCCGCACAGGCACAAGGAGTGGAGCTGCAGCTCCTGGGAGGCACTGCGGCACCTTGGGAGCCAAAATAACAGCAAGCTCTTCATTTGGGATGAAATTACTGTTTTATTTTGTTTTGCTTTCCTAAAGTTAACACCTTCTAGAAAACAAACAAACAAAAAACTCCCAACAACAACGACAAAAAAAAGCCAACCATTTGTTTTGGTGAAATTGAATGCAAAGAGCTCTCACTTGAATCAGTGATTTTTTTTCTTTTTAACAAGACCTATTTATCACAGAAGCCTCCGGCAGCCCGCCAGCAACATCCGTGAGGCCTGTGTCCTGTCACCAGCCCAGGAAGTGTGTGACACCCAGCTTAAGGGAAAAGGGAACATCTGTGAGCACAGCTTCTTTGCCTGCCGACAGTGAGGAGGAGGGTCTCCTTCCTCTTCTAGGCTCAGGGGAAGTCAGCCCCTCTTCTTCTTGAGTCTTCCCTAACTTCTAAAACTGAGAATCAACCCTGCGTGGTCATCTTCAAGCCCTATGTGATCATCCCTGCTGGCAGGTATTTTCCATGCAATTTCCACAGATGTCTTTTGACAGAAGTGGTCAGCTTGACCTCACTTTCCAGATCGAGCTCTCTGCAGCTTCCTGATTGTTTTTGCCAAAATTGAGCTGAAAAAGCTATTCTGAAAACTATATAAGAATTGTGGTTAAGTTCCTTAAAAAAATCAACTAGAGAAAAAAAAAAACACAAAACAAACACAACAAACACAACAAGAAAAATATTGCAAAGATGCTAAACTCCTTTGAAACTGCCTCCTTTTTAAAAGGCATTTTTGATGGACACTTTTTGTCTGCCTGTGCTTGTCAGATGGGAGAACCTGAATGAGAAGACATGCTGGTACTGGTGTTTGATATAAGGCTGCCTTGAAACCATGGCTGGCTGGGCTGAGACCAGTAATTCAGGTGGAGCATGTGAACAGTAGAAATGTGGTTCCTGTGCTGGGGCTTCCATCCCAGGGCCAGCAGCAAACCCACAAGGGTGTCAGGAGTGCTGTGGGGGACCTTTTGTCATCTCCTTTTCAGCTACATGTTTCTGGGGCTGCCTCAGCTTCAGGTTCTCTGTTGTGATTTGTGACCGCATGGACACATTGATATACGTATTGTGAAGTTAGGCTTGCATCAGCTCCAGCACAGGAGGGTCTGTGCCTGTAGTGCGTTCCAGACAGCAGTGGTTCTTTCTGCTGCAGGTAACCCCATCAGGTTTGTATGGCTTCCTATTTTATCTTCTTTTTGATAAAAAAAAGTCAGCTTTTCTATCAATTTCTTCCCCTCATGACGTTCAAAACCCTTGGAGAAGTCAATGACTCCCTTGTCTCCTACAAAACAACCCTTCACTCAGGTGTATCCTCAAGGTCTGATGTGGTCCTCCAGCATGTATCTGCCACAAGCACAGTGAGAGCTGAGAGATGAGTTCTCCCCTCCAGCTGCATCTGGAGCTGAGTGTCCAAGAAAGTCAACGGAAAGGTATAGGGATGTTCCCACATACCAACCCACACTCCTCTAGGTGTGTATGCAGATATGGACTCATGCACATTCATATATAGGACAACATGAGGAGTGTGGACACAGCTCTCTCACTTTCTTCCCCTCTGCCTTTGCCTTTGATAAAAGTAGAAGACATCTGAGTGATGAAATCCAGTGTATCAGGGAAGTAAGAGAGCCAGTGGTGACAGGAGAATGTGCTCACAAAGCATTTCACAGACGGTGGTTGCCACTGCAAGGACAAACAACAGCATGGAGACCTTCCCAGGCTGTACAGGACCATATCTTCTGTCTGAAGTGGAAAAGCATAAAAGTGAGCAAGAGATCTGAGTGAAGAACAGAGAGATCCCTGATACTATTAATTAGTCTATATTTGTAGAAGAGTCTATGTCTAGACATAAACATTTCCCATTCCAAATTGTCGCGTAGTCACCCATGTCAGTTATTTGGGTGTCACTGTTTTGCAGAGGACATGCTAGCAGAGCAGTGATGACACATCTCAAAGAAGCACAAGGAGAGAGCTACTGAACAAGAATTCTAGTCTGAACATCTGTAAATAATTTTTAATTAATACCAACTTGGAAAAAAAAGTGTTTTGCTTGTGATGCTTTGTGATTGGAAAGAGAGGGATTTGTTAAATAAATAATTCCTTCTGAATTAGTCACCAGGTCTAATTAAGAGATACCAAAGGGACAAGGCATCAGAAGAACAAGTTTAAAGGAATATCTAGCTAAAACACAAGATAAAAGTAGTATTTGAGAATATCAAAATAAACAGTCTGTGTGAATGTTTTCCTTGGGATGAGCCAAGGGAAATATTTTCCTGGGGTTTGGCCCATACAACATGTAGCAGATGAAACCAATCTGGTTGCTCTTTTAAATGAATTACACAATTAGTGGATAAAAGGAGATATGGTTGATGCCAGTGCAAAGCCTGAATGTCATTTGAGCAGTAATACCTTGCAAATCCTGATGTTTGGGGCCTGACTTATCTTACAATTACCTTTCTTTGTTGCTGGTGTAACTCCTTTGGCTCCAAGGGGCTCACACCTGATTTCACCTGTTTGAAAGAGGAAAAGACTTTTTGATTCCAGGCAAAATTTTTAGATGTTTCAGCTCCACTGTCAAGACTGCATTTGCTGGAGGATTTTTCTCTTCATTTTAAAGAGAGATGCAATTAACATCTATAATCTGATCCTGAGGAAATCTATTTGTCATAATCTTGCTCTTCAAGCAATCCAGGCAGCTCAGAGTATCCTCTGCCCTTACGATGCTGCTAACAAGGTTTGCCTGAAGCCTAATGGGTTTCATTCCAATAGCTACTAAATGGCTTAAAACATGCATATGCTGAAGGCAGTGCATGGTTTCTCAGTACAGCATCATGACTATGAAGACCAGACACCCCGTTTTAGTGACTGCCTGTTCTCGTTTCCCAGATGCTGGCATAAATCAGCTGCATAAACAAAGCAGAGGTGAGAGGAGACTCACACTCAAAAATCCGATAAGAAAATCCAGATCCCATGATCCCTGTCACTGCTAGGACACACTCCTGATCTGTACCTGCTGCCTTTCTGTATAAACCCAGGGTAACTTCAGTTACCCAACTGAACAACTCCAGCTCTATAAATGAGATAAAACAAAACACAAACTGAAGATGAGATATAAGTGTGCAAAATGGCCGTGTGTCACTCGGTGAACAACTAAATGCATAACAGGCTACAACACAACATTGTGCATGGACACAAGATTTTATTAAAATACAAAACTTCTACTTCAGTACAGTTTGCTGCTATCTGTAAATCTGTACTCTTACTGAATTTTCTAACACTACTATTCAGGAATGATTTTTTTTTTTAGCATATACTTGTGCATATCCATGATTTGTATGATTCCCAGACACAAAGCGACATGATGCTGGGGTGAAGTTTGGGAGCCTATACCAGCAACACATGAACAAAAGGTGTTATAAAAACACTGTAATGAACAAGAAAGCCATGCATTTCAAGTTCAGGAAATTAAAAAAAAAAATACTGTTAAATATAAAAGAAATCCAAGAAAGCTAATAAAAAACCCCAACCAAACAAAAAAAAAATCCACAAAAAAACCCAGTTAAAACATCTTAAAAATCTTAGCTCTATTAGAGAAAAAATTTCTCTTAATGTGAACATTGAAATATATTAATGATAAACATATGACTATTGCATAAAGCTATAACCGCACTAACTCGCACATTGTCAAAAAAGTTATTCTGTACTTAAAATAAGAGTGAGAACAGATCTCCTGCTGTGACTCAAGCATCCAGCTATGAGAGTGATGGACTGTATTTTAACACTCTGTGTATAGAGACAGAGGAATGAATTGTGTCTCAAAACTGAAGGTGAAGCCTAAATTATAAAATAAGAATAGAAATAATAATAATGCTTGATAGCTTTGTTTCTGCCTCTGCCTGGAAAGAGGAGGCTCAGAAGGATATTTTGTGTCCAGCCCTTCTCAGCTGAGGCAGAAACAGAGCTATCCCACATTACTAAGATGAAGAAAGCACAGAAAGGCACAGATTTTTTTTTTTCTTTCACCTTTGCACATCTGCTGTGTGTTATCCCCAGAATGTCGAGGTTGGTGCATTTGAGGAGTTGAAGGATATTATCTGCACCAGCAGAACTGCACATTTGCAGATGGGCTGCCAGAGGTGTCATACATGGCACTTTGGGGACAGGACTGCTTGTTGACTGGGCTTTTGCCTGAAGATGACTGACCTCTACAAACAAGCAAATCCAATATCTGATTTTCAACATTGCCTTTGTTGCAAGCATGACAGTATTGTCCTATTGTAGGCTCTACACATAGAAGTTTGAGTGCAAATGGAAATGTTATTTTTCCCTCCTCTCTCCTCTTGACATGCCCTTAAAGGACTTAGGTCGATATCGCAAGCTACCATTTCTATACATGTATACTTAGTATACATTAATACTTTGATATTCTTGATAGAAAGTGTAGCATAACTCATATCTTTAAGCTGAGGCAAGTCAAAGAAGTCTACCATGTAAATGTGAGTAAGAAGGCTTAAAATAAATTACTTTTTTGTCTTTATCTCAGATCCTTGAGTTTGACTGTTTCTGTTTTTTTGGTTGGTTGGTTTTTCTTTTGTTTGTTGTTTGTTTGTTTTTCCCTCCATTTCTCCCATCTCCAAAAGTGAATACAAATTATCAGAGATAAATATAAAAGAGGGATTGTTTCCTTCTCTGCCTTAGAAGTTTGTCTGTAAAATGTTACCTATCTCACAAAAATCATTCTGAAATCGTGTTGAGCATTATAGCAAGGGAGGAAAATATTCCAGCCAGCCCTTAAGCTGGCTTGGGCTCTCCTTTCAATATTAGCATAACTTGCTGTAAAAATTGGAACCAAATCTCCCTTTGACATGTATGGTATTACTCAAATGAAGCTACACTCATCTCAATGAGTCAAAGAAATAGGCTTTATAATCACAGCTAAATGCATGGTAAATGTATTATGTTGTGTTAACTAGTTGTGGATAAATGTCCAACTGTGGTACATGTAAAAGGATGGTAGGTTATTTATTTACTCATTACATACCATAGTTATGATATGCATTTTAACCTTTTTATGTTCCTTTTACATTTCCCATTCTTGTCCTCTTTTGAATCTTTCTCCCAGGATTTTATGCAAATAGATAATAGGAACAGATTAAGACTTTGCACTGGTAGTATAAAGTCTTCTATATCTCCTAATTGATCTGGGAACATTATTTATAGCCATAAGTGACACTATTGAAATCAAAACCAAGGAGATTGTGTGTCTGGCTATTGGAATACAACAGGTAGATTTCATTTAAAAAATAGTCTCTACTTTACCCACATGTCCATCCTGGAGAATTATGGTAGAACTAAATTCCCAGAGGTAAGTGGAGGTAAGTGGAGATCATATGTTACTACTGACATTCGGCACTGGTTATCCAGGCTTTCATCTCTTCATCTTTAAAACACTGCCATCTGTTGTTTCCAGACTGTTCAGTCTTCTGTTTATCCAAAACTTTGTTCCAAGCCATATGGAAAAAATATCTATTTTCAATTTACCATCATATTTTCTTAAAATATACCAGAGTGATGAGAAAAAATAGGCATCACTTACACATAGATGTTCTTGAAGGGGATGATAATTTATTATGCCCTGTAGTTTCAAGATTTTGACCATGTGGTCATTCAGTACACACAGATACCACAAAGGCTGGCCAATTTGGTAATAATATGAACATGCTTAAAGCATTTAAATGCTGTTATCGTATCTGGATTTCATTGGTACTAGCATATTGATCTAGTAATTTCCACTGGTAACTTTTCTAGCCAGACCATTTTCAGTATCTTTCTTCTGTGGTCAGAAATTTCTCTTGTCTTGCTACAGGCTATGCGTGACTTCTTGCAAATTGAATCCAATTCCACAAACTAATGATTAAGCCATGCAAAACCCTTAGATATTATATTGAGCTTGTGATGTTAGGAATATGTTAAAAAGTTGTAAGTATTGGGGGTCCCACTGTCTATGCATACAAGAGCAAGCAGTACAGACAATGGAAGCAGGATAGCAGAGAGAAGCAGTGGGAGCTGTAGCCCAGCTGTCCACCTTTACATACATTTGAGAAGGAGGCTTCTTCAGACAACTTCCAGCCTAGTACTCCAAACTGAAGTCTATTCATGGCTGGAGCCCTTTGGGTACAGTTCAGGATGTCTCTTCCAGGTTAGTTCCCTCCAAAAGTCATCCTGTTTGTGTGCTGTGAGACCATATTGCAGTGTGAACCAAAGAGCAGTAAGCAGAGACAATGAGGACATTACCTTCAACACAGAGCTGAAATGAAGGAGGTAAAATAAGTTAGTAGAGGTATTCATCTGGGAATGCATTTCAATGAGATCAATTCCATCTTTTCTTTCCTGAATCTGAATTTCTGATATAAATAATTTTCAGTGCCAAAAGTGAAGGAGATACCATGCTTGGGCAGAAATAGATTTCTTCAGAACTAAAAAAGAAAATAGAAAAGGATGCTATTCTTAGGAACAGGCTATGCGTGTCATTCCACAGTTCAAAGGAATATTTAAAATGAGAAGTTGAGTTTCCATTCAAAGCCACCCTCTTTGATGCAGAATAAAGGCCTGCCCTTCCATCCTTCAAACAACTGCAAGATTTTCTCCTCCTGAGTTAGAGTCTTGTCCTCCCAGTCACCCACAGGCAACAGCCTCCCTCAGATACATGCAGATTATGCTGTGTAAAGTGATCCAAGTTGAAACTAAGGAAGAAAACAGGTGCCAGGTGGCTAGAATTTGTGACAGTCACTGGTAAAATCAGAACAGAGCTATAGTGATAAAGATACGTACAAAAATGGGGAACAGATGCATGAGGACTCAGGCAAAATACCCAGAGAGCACATTTTTGATTGTCCATTTTTATAAAAGAATATGGGCTTTTGCTCCTGGCTTAGTAAGCAGTAGAAAGGAAAGCCACCTCTGTGGATTTTGAGACAAAATATTGTAAGGGCTGCAGGCAGGATGGTAAAGAATTACCTGGATCTTTTGAGCTTTTCTTCACCTTTAAATTTACCAGTTATCAGTGCAGGCAGCCAGTGGGGAGTAAAAGAAAATAAAAGACAATGGTACAGATGTGGGAAACCCTGTAGCCAAGATCAAAATCTAACTGCATGCTAAATGTACAGATAATATTAATGTATGTCATGTTTAATTAATCAGAAAATTAGCAAGCTGTAGTTGAACACTTTTCAGTAGCTAATTATGTGCTGCTTCTCAGCTTGAAACAGTGCCAGATGTATTTTTTTTTCCCATCACTTGTGGTACTCCATCCCATTTTCATCCACTTGGGAGTGCTTAACTCTATATTCACTGAGGTTCTAGAAAGCAAAATTTTGTGAGCACTGTGCAAAATGTGTTACCTTAGATGTAAGGAAAAAGGAATTTAGTATCTTTCTCTGTCCACTCTTTTTAAATGTTGAAGAGAATCACCAAGTTCACAACTAGAATTATCTCAGGTTTTTTATTTTCCAGAACCTTTTACCTCTCTACACTCTTCTATAAAGCTCATCTCTGTAGATGGCTGTGGCAGTACATCTGGGCAAAGCAAATAAAATGTTGAGATTTGGGGAAATTTGAGAATCTGATAATGTGGACTGGGGGCTTCTGAAGCTGGGGCTGGACCTGGTCTGCTGCCCATCTTGTGGCATGTTTCAAAGTCTCTGATTAATTGCTTGAGGTATCTAAGTGTCTATCCCAATCTGCTATTGGCAACATAGAAATAATTCATGGACATGCCTTAGACGTCATTGCTCTTATGTGCTGGAAACACTTAGGAGACTAGTAGTCAGTAAAGTCCCTCTGTATGAAGTACTTTATGTCCTGCACTATTTTAATACTCCTTTTTTGCCTGCACAAGTATGCATGACAAGTGAAATTAATTGCTGCAGGATGTTGCTGAGGCAAATATAATGTTAGAGGAAGAGAAAGAAACATCATATTAAACTGAACTACATTTGCTCTGCCTGGTGTATCCTGGATAGAAATTTTAACTTAGCTACAGGACAAAATATAACCATTCTTCCTGGCAGTTTGAATAATGCAATATAAAAAATTGGAAAAAAAGACAGTTTGAGGAGAAAAACTTGCAAGAATGTCAGTCTTTTTGTTTGTTTGTTTGTTTGTTTGTTTTCAAGATAAAACACATTCAAATTTTTCAGATTCTGAAATTGGAATCATTTTATGTTTCATAATGTAAAATGTAATTAGGAAAAATACAAGGGTTTTATGGTATTATCTACCTCCTCTGTTTGCTGCCAATTTAACATTCTTGTTATAGTGTGTTTTAGCTGAAAAATATGCATTTATGCTGAGAGTGATAGGCTGTCTGGAAATAAACCACACAAGCACAGCTGGCAGTTAGGCAGAACATCAGTATGTTGTATGTATGTATCTGTGTATGTGTGAGAGACAGATTGGTTATGACTTAGAGATAGGCAATGATCTCAGAATATGGGAACACTGTTCAGCAAAATGAACTTTTCCTCTGAAACCTTCTTCTGTGTCCTGTGACAAAAGAGTGCATTTTGGTATGCTCACTTCACAATTATACCCCCAAAGAGGCAGAACCTCTCCTGCACTAGGATCAGCCTAAGGTTGGCAGGGGACACGGACAGCCTTGTTGACCATGTCTCTGCTGAATAACCTTGTGGCCTTAGCCTCATCACCCAAGCACAAAGCTTGTGCTTTATCCCTCAGTCCCTTTGTTCTGTCTGTAATTAGTGTGTCAGACTGTCAGGGCACTAACCACATCCTCTTATCTCTGTAGAGGCTTTTGTGACCTTAACGTAGATGAATGGAAGAAAAAGAACTCTGTCATATCATTGCTTTGAATGATTTTGGTGATTGCTTCTTTCTGATATAGAGTACATTTAATTGTGTAATACGCAGACTTCCATCTGGTTTTCATATGCTGAATAAGCTGATGAAATGGGAGGGTTTTGTACTCAGGTTTTGTAAGCTTTGATAGACTCATTAAAGGGGATATAGCCGCTCTCCTTACCTTCATTATGGTGAAATCCAGTGGAATTTGCCTTGTATGAAACCAATAAGCTTCAACACCAACTCCTTTCTACTAAAGAAAAACAGAACACAGCACAGAGGTGTAGGAGGTGAAAGTTTTATTCCTGGCCTGGTCACTGATCTCCTGTGTGACCCCAAGAAAGTTGCTTCACTCAAGTAGCTCTTATCCTATACTTTTTGTGTCCTTGCTATTGAGATTTGAAATGCCTTTAGGGGCAAGGACTGTTGCTACATGCTTATGAAGCGGCTCACCAGTCTGAAACAAATATCTCAAAAGAAAGAAGGTCTCAGTGCCCAATAAATGTCTGAGGTCATTTTGTTAGAGGCTGGAAAGTTACTCCTACACTGTATATCTCTAAAAAGAGCTTTCAATGTTTTAATCTTGCAACCGATTACATAAGTAAAAATTAGTAGGGATCTGCACTTAGAATCATAGAATCAGTTTAGTTGGAAGAGACCCTTGAGACCATCGAGTTCCACTGTTAACCTAACACTGTCACTAAACCATGTCCCTAAGAACCTCATCTATGAGTCTTTTAAACACCTCCAGGAATGGTGACTCAACCACTTCCTGTTCCAACCGCAGCCTGTTCCAGTGCCTGACAACACTTTCTGTGAAGAATTTTTTCCTAATATCCAATCTGAACCTTCCCTGGCACAACTTAAAACTGTTTCCTCTCGTCTCATCACTTGCTACTTGGGAGAACAGAACAACACCCTGCATGTTACAACCTCCTTTGAGATAGCTGTAGAGAATTATAAGGTCTCTCCTCAGACTCCTTTTCTCCAGGCTAAACAGCTCCAGTTCACTCAGCTGCTCCTCACAAGACTTGTCCTCCAAATATGCTAAGATCTCATTAGCCAGCTAAATACATTCAGAATTTTTCACTCTCTACAAAGTATATAGGTACAGTCATGAAATAACATCCTCAACAATGTACTCCAAGTTTCAAATACAGTACAGAACACAAATTTAGGACAATAAAGTATAGTAGCTTTTATTTTGAAATTAACTAATATTTTTACCAAAGTTAGGATTTAAACCACATTACGACACTGAAATGTTTTCTCTTAGCTCTCTAAGCTATTTGTAATGTTTCTTTCTCTCCGCTCAATCACTTAATGCCATGCTTACATGGGATCCCATACCTTTCCTCATTATGTGCACTGCAGAGTGTGCAAATTCATAGCATAAGCCACAGTGTAATCAACTGTAACATCACAGCATGCACCAGAACACAAAAATGCTAGGTGCATTGCAAAGGATCTGTGCTTCTACTGAACAACAGGATTTTTTTTTCCTCAAGGCTACATGTCAACAATTAGAGAGACTCAGATTCTGCAAAATGTTAATACTGCATGGATATAAAAATGTAACAAAATAAAGAAAATGCTAGAACAGAAATCAAACCCTATTGGTATTAAACCACATTTGTCATCTTAGAAACAAAACAACAAAGAACACACGAAAAAAAACCCCAAACACAAAAAAAACCCAAACAAACAAAAAAAACCAACCAAACCCCACCATATTGTGTGTCATATATACATAAAACCAAGATCCAAATCCATCTCCTTTTCTTTGAGAAGAGGTATATCCAAAACTTATATTTAACTTCCTCATCCCTAACATTTTAGCAGCTTCTTAGCAACCATGACGGTGAATAGCTCCTGGGTACATCCCAGAACCAGTGATACCTCTCAGTTATCACAACACTACACCAGCAGCAGTGGAGGGGTGGGTGGCAGCACCTGGTTTTAGTTGCTGGATGCAGGGTGGACCTGGGGTCAAACTACAAGAAGTACAAAAGCAAAAGTGTCAACTCAGTCAACTGTTTACAGTGCTTCAACTACCCGTGGTGATCACAAACTCATCACTGGACTTCAGCAATAAGGAGACCAGATAGTCTCATCTTTTGTGCCTTTCCAACCCTGGGACTTCAGGCAAGGTTGCAGAATGACTCTGCCAGCAGTAGCAATGGCTATTGCGACATCTTGTGTATTAGGATTGAGCAGGCAAGTGATGCAGCAGATTTCAACCTAGCCAGTGAGACCCAGATATTTTTCCTTTGGCTTTTGGGTTAGCACACTGTTGGCAGCTGTGGGTGCAAGTACTTTAGAGTTTTTGAGCCTTTTCTGAGTTGCATGGCCACACCTGGCCTGGCTGAAGTGCTTCTGGGTGCAAGAGGGGGTACCAAAGGCAATTGAACAAGTGTTGGACAAGACTCTTGGAGACGCTGGCAAGAATCCTGGGACCGGGAGCTTGACAACCAATGAAGGACAGAGGCAAGTAGGATCTTGCCCTGCGTCCAATTTCCAATTCTGTCTGCACAGGTAGGAATCGTAGAATCATAAAATGTCCTGAGTTGGAAGTGACCCACAAGGGTCATTGAGTCTGACTCCTGTCCCTGCATGTGACAGGTCCACAGTTCACACCATGTGTCTGAGGGCATTATCTAGTCTCTTCTTGAACACTGTCAGGCTTGAGGCCATGACACCTCCCTGGGGAGCCTATTCCAGTGCTCCGCCACCCTCTGGGGGAAGAATCTTTTCCTAATGTCCAACCTAAACCTCCCCTGGCACATCTTCCTGCCATTCCCTTGGGTTCTGTCATTGGTCACTAAAGAGAAGAGTTTAGTGCCTGTCCCTCCTCCTCTCCTTGTGAGGAAGCTGTAGGCCATGATGAGGTCTCCTCCAGGCTGAACAAACCAAGTGACTTTAGCCACTTCTCATACAGCTTTCCCTCCAAATCCTTCACCAACTTTGTAGCCCTCTTCTGGACACTCTTTAGTAGCTTAATATCTTTTTTATAGTGTGACACCCAGAACTGCACACAGGGCTCCAAGTGAGGCCACACCAGTGCAGAGTAGAGCAGGACAATCACCTGCCTTGCCCAGCTGGCAATGCTGTGCTGGATGCACCCCAGGACACAGTTGGTCTTCTTGGCTGCCAAGGCACACTATTGGTTTATGTTCAACTTGCCATTGACCAGAATCCCCAGATCCCTCTCCCTCTGCACCATAGAGGCAGCACGAGTCAGTGTGCTAGAAACCTGGGAGAGTTACCCTTTATTGGATGATAGTACCCCCATCTTATCAGCCTTTAACTAAAAAAAAGCCACAAATCAAGAAAAAAGCATTCCAGGAGGGGAAAAAACAAAACCAAAACCAAAACAAAACAAACACAAAACAAACAAACAAACACAGGGAGACTGCTGTCATCAACAAGTACCACAAATCCTTGTGAGATGCCAGAACAGGAGAAACACCTGAACTAGATTCGAGGACCTTCCCCCACTCATGTCACACCCCAATCCCCCATCTAGAACCAACAATCCAGCTAGAACCCACTCTGGAACTGGCAAATGATCTAGAAACAACAAGCAAGATAGAACCCCACCGCCTACACCCCTCGCAACCACCAACTCCAGAATTCATACCTGCTCTAAATATGGCTGCACCAACACCACCCTAGCTCTAGTAACAATCTACCCCTCCAAATGCAACCTCTGCAATGGACCCAGACTCTAGGGACAACTCAGGCACTAGAGCCCCACATCTAATACCAACAGCAAGCACAGTACTTTTCCCTTTTCAACTACAGATCAGAAGAGGGATCTTATTTGGGATCTGCAGCAGTTGCAGGACTGGGGCCTTAGGGAAGTGTTAGTAGCCAAACATCCTTAAATAGACTTGTAGATACAACTGCCTAACAGCCACGCAGCCAGAAAACATCTGCATTTTCACCTGAGCATCTATAGCTAGTTGCCTGCCTTTCAAGAAACAGGCCCTAATCCTATTTATGACCCTATGACTGACAGGCATCTGCATTCCAGACAAAGTACAGAAGAGTTCTCAGTTACAGGAAATATGTAGAAAGTTGCAGCAGATTATTTGCTCATTAGACTTCCCCCTCAGTGACTGTGGGAGTGCACGGTATGTTGGTAAACCCTCCTGCTGCCGATCATTTGTCTGTCAAAATGTGATCAGCCATTTATTCATAATGAAAAGCTAATGCCTCAAGAGAATCCAAAGGTTGGAGTTCAGCTTGGCTTCTTATGAAGATAAAAGGGGCAGAGCTAATTCTGAACGGATGTCATTTGTGTTTCCATGTGGCTGTGTCTGCTTTTATCTTTTTTTAAAACTTGTTCAAAGCTGCACCCTTCTTATTGTACAAGGGTTTCTTAGTGTCACTGAATTGCCTGATAAAGGGTAGAAGGAGTTTCTCCTCTCTCCTGGTATCTTCTTTTTGGGGGAACTGGCATCCAAAGAACCAGGTGATGGAGTCCTCCAGTACCTCCAGGTACTGTTCTCTGTAGTCACATAGAAATGCTCAATTCTAACACAGTGTTAGTTGTACATCATCCTATTCCCACTTCACAGATGGGGAAATGAAATATGGAGTCAAGGCCATCCATCTTGTCCCTGCTGTATTAGAAATTCAGCTACCTCATTTCCCAGCTTGGTGTTCACTGCTGCTTGTTTTCACCCCTTGGAGCCATGAGCTGAAAGTGGTAATTTGATGTGTTTCCACCACGATTTCTGTAAAGAAGGAATGAAATTTTGTCTCCTGTGGTGGCTTGTTTCCTTAGTGATTACAAAGAGCCATATGGCTCCTGTGTGCGGATCTTGTGGACATGGACAGTATATAGAAGATGAGAGAATGAGATAAGACCTCTGCATGACTGAAGAGATCTTCTTCAGAAAGAAAAGGCAAGGTCTGTGCAAATTAATTTTCTTCCCTTGGATGACAGGGTGAGCGAGAATGAGACATTAAAGGAATGGACTGGAGAACTGGTTTTATATAAACAGGGATGAATACTATGCTTTATAAGACACTGAGGCAGAACTCTCACCATTCCCAGAAGAGAACAAATTCATTAGAAATGTGGTGTTCAAGGCACTTTTCTTCCTGGCCATGACTCCACTGAGATTTCTCCTGCCAGCGGTACTGACTCAAGCAATTCCTCTCCTTTCAGGTGCTCGTTGTGCAGCTGCATGGCTAACTGGACTGCAACACTGAGCAGGACTGTTCAAAAATTTATTTTAACTTAACAGAGCTCCTTTGCCCACCTCACTTGGCAGACCCATAAACATTGGTTGTTGGCACAAGAAGGAGCTTGGGGCACTCCCAGCGGGGAAATGCTCACAGAACCAGGCAAGCACCCTTTCTGGAGAGTCTGCCCTCAGTGACTGAGGTAGGCATCTCCCCATTGCCTCAATGAACTGCTTGAACAGGTTTTCAAGAGGATTCATTATTTTGTCTTCCAGGTGAACAGAGCTTTGTATTCAGCCTTTTTTACAAGGAACCATAGTTTTACTGCCTTTACTTTTTTTACACCAGCTCATGCAAGGGACAGTACTGTGACTCTGCTATTACCACTGATGTGACTGTTTTATTTAAAATGTGCTGATCCAGAGTTTCAATGTGGAGGAATGTGCCAGCAATAATAGACAAGAGTCAGCTCTGACTGCTTGATACTGCATCATAGGTGGAAGTTGATACTTATACAGAATTAAGAAGAACACCCTTTTCCCTTCACTGCCTTCTTCATTACTCTGTAGCCTAATGGGTATGACTCTTTCAGTGAGATGCTTTTAGGGTGGGAAAAGGATTAATGAATCCTTGTTTTCACATCCTGGTTGAAAGCTGTAAGTACTGCATGAGATACTGGATGAAAACCAAAACAGGTGCATATCTTCCCACGGTGGTTTTGTGGCTGTAGTTATTCCCTGTCTTCCCTTTTTTTCCCCAGATACCTCACATGAAATATTTCCTGTTGAGTCAAAGAGAACAAGTCACATATTGACTGAAAAGTACTTTTCTGAGTATTTTCACAGGAGAGGACAAGGTTAGTTCCAACTCTTTGTATTGAAACCATCAAATACTAGGATAATTCAGTAAGGTAACCAAATGCAGAACAATTAGTGATCCATAAAATATTCCCAAAGCCCTGGATACACTCACAGGCTTTCAGATTTTTAAAAGTGAGGTTTTGGAGGTTAAGGTTCTGTAGCCGAGTCTGCTGCTAAGCTTCCTGGTGTCTTCAAATAAGTCACTGCACTTACCACTGCCTGCTGACTGGTCTAAATCCCCCAAAACCCCTGTCTAGACCAGTAGCCCATGCTGAGTAATGGCTCAGTGGATAATTTGGGTGTTGAAAAAGAAAGACAAACATTTTTCCTGCTTCTGGAGGCATTATGACCCAGAACAGACATCAAAGTCATTGTGCTAAATATCTGCCAATAGGTCCAGCCTCCATGGATAGTTTTCTAATACAAATAAATCTATGCATTTTGCCTCAGTGATATCCTACAGTAATGAGTTTTATAATTCAGTATAATGGTGTGGAAAAGTTTTGTGCCTTTCTTGCAGGCTTTTGTGTTTGTGGAATGTCTTCTACCCTGGGTATTATTTCAGATTCTGTTTGGTGTGATTAAAGAAAAAAGAACAATCATTCAAATACCTTTGAGTAACCGCCCAGTAGTCATGGCAATGGAATACAGAAAATTTCATGTAGTTTCATGCAAGTGATTATTCCATTGAAATCTGCTTTGGAAGTAACATTCTTAATTAGAAACATGAAATCTTACATCCTTACACAGATCAAGGTATACCTCCTCTTGCAAGAAGTATCAATGCTCTCACTGTCACTGTACATACGAACACAGCCCAAGGAGCAACTGGGACCATGGTGTACTCTAAGATGAACACTGTGGCCATGCAGATGCCCTACATACTTACAGCCTGTTTGGGTGTTCCTGTGATGTACCTCCTTACCTGAGAATCAACACCCCATGAAGCTGTATCAGGCTCATTTGGGATGTGGAATTACATGTATTTCGAAGGTGGTCTCTGTGCCTGCCTGGGGCTACACTTTTAGGTTTTCTGATTACTGATAGGTGATCTGATCTTTGTAAGTTAGATGTGCTCTTAACAGTACTAGGGACACACACATTAAAACTGCTCATGGAGTACAACTGCTTCTCAATGGTGAGTTAAAGCAGTTAAATGTGACATTAAATCTTAATCAGATTAAACAACTTTTTGTCTCTTGACCTGAACATAGCAATACTTCAGATAACTATATATAGGCAGTGGAAAAGATTTGTTGCTTCTAACTAACATTATTTACAAAATACTTTAAATAGGGCTGTTTTCCATTGCCAAATATAGACTTTTCAACTGAGTAGGAAAGCCAAAAGCCCTGCAGAGCTACCGTTACCACGTCTGAAGCTTGGCCATCAGAACAAAGTAACTGTTATGGCGATACTTTGTACTCTTTCTTGGCTTGCATCTTAACCAAACCTTACCATAGCCAAGGAGAGTCTTTCCATTGACTTCAATGTTACCTGGAATTGGCCCAGAGATCAAGGATGTGCATACTTGGTTGCTTCTTTTCAGGCCTAAATATTTGTTTTGACTTCCAAGAGACAGAACATACAGAATGTTAAGAAGAACTCTGATTGAAAACCTTTAAAGAGTATCTTCAGCTTAGAAGATAAGTATATATAGGTGCTTATGACCTCCCTTATTTTTGTAATGGTTTTGGCAGTTCTCTGAAGGGTAAGAAAGAGCTGAACACTCTCTCTTTGTGCTAAATAAATAAATGTAACCACAATGATGTTACAGGAGAGTCATTCCAATTACACTGTAATAGCTATCAAAACAGTGTCATGTCTTGGAAACAGATGTATCCAAAAACAGTGGTTATGTATGATTATTGTCATGATTGGTTTATAAGCGCCCTGGGTAAAGAAGAAAAGGAATAAAAATTAAGTGGTGAAAGTTAAAAGACACAAAGTGTGAACACATCTGTTCTGATAACTGAGCACATGCTGAGAAGACAGAAATGTGGTCTTCTGAGGTGTAGTGAGGGGGACAGTCCTTACATCCTGAAATAGCTTCCTGCCCTGTGTGACCAGGATACCAGTGTGTCTTTCCCATGAAATGCATGATGTCCCTAAATTTAAATAAATAAATAAATAAATAAATCCCACATGAATTCCTACCCCCCTTAGAAAACATAACAAAGGTTCCATGGATTTCCATCTTTTAAGAGAGCATAAATAATTGTGTCTCATATTTGAAAAAAATTCTTATCATAGAAATGGACAATGCTAAGACAAAAGAGGGGGATAAAGCAGATGCAAATTATTAGCTTAAAAAAAAAGATAATTAATTTCACACCTCTATTTCAGAGAAAGTTATAATACACATGGGAGTAAGGAAATTATTATTAATGCCCATCTATTATGAAAATACTTCTAGTCATTGGGGTACTTTTGGAGTCCTCATAATTTTAAAAATGTATCTCATTTTTATGCATCAACATATGAAGACTTAGAGAAGTTCCATTTCAAGTAGCAAATGAGGGATCTAATCCTACAAAATATCCAGACATTACTTTAAACATGTGAACAGTGTTGCCACATACTGTTCTTTCACTGTGTGAAGCTAAGCACATGTGTAAGTCTTCATGTAAGTGGAACCTGAGGATCTTCATTCAGATGACTCTTCTTCTTTGATTTATGTTCTTGAAATTATACTTTAGTGATGACTTAAATAGAATACATGGCCCTGACCCCAAATCCACTTAAGTAATAATAAAGATATTCTAACATTTTTTTTTTTATTCTTTATTTCAGGTGCCTTTCATGATTTATTTAAAACATATGAGATAAAATGTATGACTCACTCTAAAACTGTGACTTTTTGTCAGATAAGACCTGACAACAGGGAGACTAGTGCCAAGCTGGTGACCAGTACCCAGGCTTCAACTGGACTTGAATTTTCCTAATCACCTGTATGGCTAGAAGCTGAAAAACAAGGACATAACCAGCAGTGTATAAGCTGCATGCTAGTCATTAATTTCCTCTCATGAGCCAGTGTGTCCCCTGAGACTTTCCTCTTCTACCAAATTATTGTCCTGTAAGGAATGGATTTAACATTTGACTACATGGGAACTTTGATGCATGCCCTTGAAGAAAAGTTCTTTCTTGTGGAATGCTAGAGACTAGTGCCTCTTCCCTCCTCTCATCAAACATCAGATACAGAAAACAAGTGGATAAACACCCTACAAGTAGCCTCTGTTTCTTCACTTGGTGCTTTCTCCCAGGAATGCAGACTGGACAAAAATGTGCAGCAGTAAACCTGTGCTCTGATTTCATAGATGTGGGGGTCTGACATCAGCCCTGAAGTTCTAAGAGCAGAATTTTCCCTTTGGTCTCTGCATCTTGGCTGAGCTCTTGCTAAACCACTTGGCCTGTATATAAGAACCTAATCCATGACGTCCTGCCGTGCAGCAGGCAGCCTGAAGTTTCTTCTCCACAGAGCTTTGAATTACTAAGCTGGTTAGAACAAGTGGCTAAGTCTGAATGGACACTGCCTTATCTAACTGATTGCATTTGGAATGGCTTCATGCTTCACAGTGCATTACAGATGCTTTTTTAGAGAGTTTAAGCAAAATACAGCTACCAGAGGATAAGCTGTTTCTGAAGACATTTGGCTCTTGCAGCTAATTCATTTGCCAAAGAAAACTCTGTGTTCCAATTCTGTGAGAACGAATGCAAACATTTCTCCTGCTGTTGTCTGCTTCACACTGCTTTCTCAAGCAAGTGCCTATTGTCTTCACTAGACAGGAAATCTCTTCCATAGTCTGTCTTTTTTTCTCCATCAGGACTGCTTCTTTTGTTTCCTCATTTTTCCTTTTGCAAACATAACAGGTTTCTGCCTTATCATGTTGCCCTTCAGCCAATGGTCTTTACAGAAGCCTTTTTTACTTTTGGAAATAAAAACAGTGAAGAGGCAATTTCACATTAACTAAAATAATCACCAGACAAGTGTATGTCAAATAGTACTTCCATTTTGTGTAGAGCCTTACTTGACACATCCCTGGCTGCAGGAAGCTGCACTCCAAGGATCAGTATATATGTGTGGTATAAGCATCTAATATGGGATATGATAGGATTTGATATAGGAAAAGATGAATTTTTATGCTCCAATACAGTAAAAGAAGTATATGTTTACTTAACAAAATTCTTACATCTACATATATTCAAGGGAGCACAAATCCTGCTTTTAAACAAATAAACCAAGCTTTATAGCAAGTTATAAAGTGAGTCACTGTATCAAAGCATAGTTGTATCATGGAATAATTTTATTCTGCCTTCTTGTCTAGGGACACACACACACTCCGAATTGGTTCATGTTAAAGCAATGAAGAAAAATATTTTAAAACTTTTTCCCTCTCCAGCTAATAAATCTTTTGGTACCTAATTTTTTAGGAGTATGTCTCTGGAAAGCGCAGTCTGGCTCAGAAAGCAAAAGCTTTCAAACTCTCCTTAGCCCTGTTTATCTGGTACCTCACCCAGAGACATTTAAAATCATCATTGGAACATTTCCTGTCTGATTTTTTACCCCTGTATGGTAAATTCTTCTCACCTGTATTAATGCCTTACAAGGAAGCTTTGTTTTAATGGCCGTGTATAAAGAAGTCCCCTTAAGAGATTGCCTTTGAATATCGATTATTAAAAAGTCTTAAGATTACAAACTTAACCCTATCGATTGGTTACAGAATACACAAAGCCTTACCCTATTAGCAACGTTTGCATTGTGTTTCATTAAAAGCAAAATTCAGGTTCCAATTGCCACGTGTTCAGTGTCTGTCAGCCCACCCCGATATCTTCTCAGTTGTTCTTTGGTGTAGGATTCAGCCTATGGATTCCTTTTAATCTTATTCCAATGCACATTGCCTTCAGAATTACTGCTCCAGAACAAACGAAGTACAAGAAAAAGCAGATTCAGGCCCAGATATTTATTAAGAATGCAATTTTAAGTTACATCTGGCAAGTTTTCATGACATGTTAGTAACATGTAATCAGTTGTGCTAATGATACACTGTAAAACATCTACAACCCACACAGCTACACAGTATGTGAAGTGGGAACTACTGGGACTAAGCACATGGAACTGGAGTTTGATATTACCCTTATTGATATGACTGTGAAATAATATATGTTAGTAGTGTAAGTAAGTGCAGAATGAGTCTCACAATATTTCAGGACATTTCAATTAGTGGGGGAAAAACTCACCACGTTTCCTGAAACATACTGTAGCAAATGAAACTTGCAAAGCAATTCCTCTGGTGCTAAGATGTTTGAGAAGGTCATAGCCTCTTATGTCTGGAGGCAATCAAAGATGAGTGGTTTATGGGTTCTGTGCAAGTCAGAGTTATTGCATACACAAGGTTTTATTTGGTGATACAAATTTAATGAAGTTTTACAAAGTAAAATACCTCCAATAGACTTTAATGTTGATTTCATATTTGTGGAAACCTGAGCAGAGTATAGAGTAAATTCAGCGATAGGAGGAAAGAACTGCTCAGATTAGGTTCTAAACATAGGGAAAAACATGAAAAATAAGTTTCAATTCTGTTAACATTTAACTACTTATATTGTTTTATATAAGCAAATAAATCCCATCAGCAAACCACTAGCTGCATCCCTATGAACATGTAGAACAGTTGCTTCAGAGCAAGCCTGAGTCAAAATTTGTTGCCTATTCATACCACATAACTGCAGAAATACCTTACTGACTGTCCTGAAGTCATAATGCCACCTGGCATGCCTGAAAGGAAACCTCAGACATGCACAAAGGGCTGGACACACTGTACAGGCTCCAACTGTCCTATGCAGCCATGCTGGGATAATCTTGGGCATCAATTGTAAGGAAGAGCCCTCCTTTGAAACTCTCTGAAATTGCTTTGCTGTCTTCTGCTTTTAAAGTCTCTTTCCCATCTAGGTCATTGTAAGAGTAAGTGCTGACACCTGAAATGCTTATCAGTCATGAAGGTTACTGAATGCTGCAACTGGGGAAGATGTTGTTATTCATTTATTAAAGAGCAGAAAATTGAAGTAGACCCTGGCTATACATAAAATCACTCTGCCAGTGGTAAGCCTACAAATATACCTGTGGCCTATCATTTGGGATATTTCTGCTCCCACATCAAAAATATTGACATTTTGTTGACTGCATCTCTGTCATTCAATTATAGAGGAGAGGGGAGTTGAAAATCAGTACTTGAGGTTACTTTCACTTACTTTGACCAGTCCAAAGTCCTTTTGAATTGTTTCAATTAAATAGGGCTTTATTATGGGTATTGCACTGAATAAATTAGAAATATTAGACTGAATACATGAGCAGTATTTGTTGCAACAATTTGACTTTTTTTAGGGTGCATTTTAATATTTTTTTTTTCTTTCTGAACTTCTAGAAAGTATCTTAGAACTATTCAATAATCAGAGTAACTCACCAGAGGGGGAAGTAACTGTGACTGAACCCCACTCCTTTTGTGATAAAGCTGTAACAAGCACAATGCTAGGGCATTGCCTTCCTGGGTAGTTTTTTGTATGTCAGTAAACACAGTCCTGCAGACTTTTATACACATGCTTAATTGTTTGTACAGAAATACACAGACTTAAGTCAATAGGAGTACTCATATGCTTAGAGTTAAGGACATGCTTAAATATTTCCGGGACTGGGGCCTGCCTTCTCCCAGTGGAGAATTATGCTCTTACACAGGCTTTTCCCCCAGTGAGCTTGTATAAATCTGTCCCTTTAAGTTTTACAGAGCCGAACTGCTCCAGTCTTACTGTAGCCATTTTGCAACTGCTGACTGCTGGGTGTCTTTTCTGCCTCCTAACTGGTTAGTACCTGTTATGCTTTTCCACCATCCTCTCCTTCTTATGCCTGCATCTCACACATGTGATTGAAAAAGGTTCATCCAGCGGTAAGTCTGACTTTTCTTTTGTGTTTGATCATGGTGAAAATGCTGTAGCACATCATTTGCTAGTATTAAAAGAATGTCCATAGCCTTGAAAAATTGTCTCTATTCTTTAGCCAGTACTGAAGAGCAGGCTTTGTTCCAGTATGCAGCTCTTTGCCAGATTACTCTGATTAAGCAGTCTTCTGTAGGCTCTTTCCTTTGCGATTTTAAGTAATATTTTTGTTTTTCTCTCCAGTTTAGTCAGCTCAGTGTTCACTGTCATTGATAATTCTTAAAACAGGTGCGAGACAGGTGCCCTGTTTCTTGCATAAGTAAATTTCATTTTGCAATATTCTTGGCTTTGAAAATAAAGGTAGAGGTAGCAGCTGATGGTGATAAGAGGCAGGATAATTAAAAGATATGCTACATCTCAAACAGATGTCAATGGATGCTGTTGTCAGATCTCTATCACGCATTGCTTCACCAAATAGTATCACTAAACGTTTCCACCTTTGATATATATGATATTTTATCAGGTAAAATTCTAAATGCCACTGAATGCTTTGAGATTAGTTCCTGAAGAGTAATATGGAACAACACTGGGATGATAAGGATACTGAAACAGTAAGGATATTGAAATAATAGTCTTGTATTAATAAAAAATATACTTTTCAGAGATGAGGAACTAAATTTGGAAGCCTGATTTCCATCATAAATCAGAACTTTTAATACAAAGAACTGACAGGCTTGTCTATAAATTTATGCTGGATGAAGCAGCAAGTGACCTACACAACCTTCTTGTACAAATGTGGATAATCTGCAAGAAATTCATAAGTAAGCTCAGCAAGCTATCCTTCTCTTCTAGCATGCCAGCACCTTGTTCGGAGGGAGTATGTGAGTAGTAGCTACTACGTCATAAAGCAGTCAGTCATTATGCTGCATGATAATGGTCTTTTTCTGTTTCATGACTCTTCCAAGCTTTTCAGAGGATTTTGGAAGAGCTGATAAGACTAAGACAAAACAAACAAACAAACAAACAAACACACCAAAACAAAAACAAAAAAAAAAAACAGAGGCAGTTACTGTTTTACATTTATTGTGTACTGTAGCTTAGAAGAAAAAATTAAGAGCTGTGATAGTGAGGAACACCAAGCTGGCAGAAAAGAGAGTGTGGAGAGGCAGACTGTGTTCTATGCTGTTACAAAATGTGATGGTAGGGAAGAGTGTTTTCAGTTCTGGAGCTTAAAAGACTCGGCATCTTGTGACCAGTGGTGGTTCTATGGTGCTGTGAGTGTCACCAGCACACACTCTCAAGCAGAAGTGCCACTGACAGATAAGTATAACTCTTTGCAAGAGCCGTACCAACATCTTCAGTGCATTGCATTAGTTGTACTTCTGAATTAAAGTGCACACAAGTGACATGCAATTAGTCTAAATCATTAGGTCAGCCACTACAGTCATAGCAGTCCTAAACTGTAGGGCCAGATGTTGTCCCCATAACAATGAAAGTAGTCAGGCTGAACACTAGGACAAAACCAGAGTGATCATTGCCACAAGGTTCAGAATGGCAGTGGGTTTTCTTAATTACTTCAAACACCATTCCCAATGGATGCTTCTTTCTCAGCATCCTGACTTTGGTGCAGGTGCCATAGAAAGATTTTTCCATGGACTCAGAGTCCAAATGTTGTCTTTACAGGCAGTAGAAAGCATTATCTCGTACAGAACAGACGCCTGTTTCCAAGTGCATGCAAATGTGTTTTGATGTGCTGCCTTCCTACTCCTTGGCTTGTGTTATGGGAACAACATCAATATAGTGGGAAATCCTTTTAAAACGTCTAGTATTTCATTGTTACTTTGAAGACTGCTGCACTGGCCTGTGGGACAGAGCTGTGTTGCCATCTCAGAGGAATGCAACCCTGCATTTCTTCACAAAAAGCCATCCTGGCTGCAGGCCTGGCAGGGCCTATTTCTGATAAAGCAGACGGTGTCTTTCCATTCAACCACCTTTTATTCAACCACCAAAGAAAACTTTGTTCTGCCTTGCTGTACAGCTGTTATTTTACAGCTCTGTGTTCCCAGATTAAAGAATGGGTTATATTTTTAACTTGCAAAATGTCTTTCCCATTAGTGCTTTCCCATTTGATCTGCGTGGGTGGCCTTCAGCTTCTTGGCCTCAATTATTTCTTAACCTTAGTCAATCTTCTTGTTAGTTTACCTTGTCTTCTGCCCAGCTCAGAAATGGTTGATTGTCTTTTACCCGATTTGTCATCTCTGTTGTAAACTACACGTCTTTTTTTGAGGACTGGCATTTTGTCCCCACTGCTAAATGTCCAAAGAAATTGTCTCTTCTTCCCTTGCTCTCTCCTGCCCTCCTTCTCTCTCTCCCTCTCTTTTTTTCACTCTTTGAAGCTGTTTACCTTGGGATTTTGACCTATGTGTGGTGTCACATGACTCCTTTAATATTTGGTCAGTGTTGAAAGCTTTAACTAAATTTTCAGAATTCACACTTGTGTTGAAAACACCTGGGACCTCCTCTTCACAGAATATTTTAAGTCAAAATGCTGGTCTTGTGCTTCTCAGTCCATGCCCCATCCCACCCAGCTGGGATTTGTAGGTAACCGTACTAGGGATAAGTCTTCAAGTCCATGGGAGGCTTCTGGAATTTCAGACCACAGTAGGTCTGTGAAAGAAAAAATAAATAAAAATCACAGCCATGTCATAGCCAGTCTAGCACCAAGGGTAAAAGGGAATCAATAGATATATAAATTTATATTTACATGACATGAACTTTTAAATCTTTCATTATTTTAAGGGAAAAATAATTTCTTTATGGGTTAGATTAATGTTTTCTGAGCACTTGACTCTGACAGTGCCAAAAATCTCTCAATAAGCCCAATCCCCTTTCTTCTCATACATAGTTCCTACTTTTACTCTCTTGATGTACATTGGTTTGGAAGGCCAACAGTGTGGTCTACAAATGAGTTTGTGATCCTAACAGAAAAGGAATATATCCTCATTTTGTCCTTCTTTTTAAGCCTGTGATGGAATCCATCACTCCCTAAGACAGGGATGTCCAGCCTGCAGCATACAAGCTGTTTCCAGCTGGTCATATAATTCGTCTCATGGTCTGGTTTTGGCCACCTTTCCTTAGAGTTCCTCACATGTGGATGACAGACTAATAAATTAATCTGGAGAACTAATTAGGAAGGAAAGGAACAGCAATCTGGTTTACTCTGAGTAGCACCCTATAGCTGAATTTTCATTTAGAATTGGTTGACTTTTTTTAGAGAATTAGTTGTTGTGTCTGAAATGGTAACTTTTTCTTTAACTACATGGCATATAACCTCATAGACTTCCCTGTATTAGTTGTGATCGTTGGCCAGCCACTCCAAGGCAACCAGGGAACACAGACACTTCTATCCAGAACCAGAAATTAACTGTGAAGGGAAGAGAGAGTTGTGAAATCAAGTGTTAACGCTATCTTAGCAGCTGTTCATCAGCTTCGGTGGCAGTTATTTGTCCTTTTCTTTTAACATCACTGGATCTCCACAGTGAAGGGTATTCACCTATCCTGAGAGCAAGAACGGCTTTAACCAGCATTTAAGTTAAAAGTGCAGGAAGGAGCCACACAGAAAGGACAAGCCCAAGTACTTTCATTATCCCACATGAAGTTCAAGCATCTAGAGTACTACTGAGATGACATGAGACAGAAGAGAGTGTTTGTTCATCCATTTCCCTAAGTATCTAGTCTCCAGTGCTGATAAGGACCATGAATATACCAGGATCGCTTGTCGTTGTCCTAACCAAATCTTGTGTTGTGTCTGAAAAGTCTCCTTGCATGTTTCCTCCATCTGTTGACAATGAAGTAGTGTTTGTGCTAGAGTATTTAGCACTGGGTGGGGACTGGATCTCCAAAGTGCCCCATTAATAAGTACTTGCTTTTCTGCTCCTAAAGAGCAGGTCATGTATTCCTCTTCCAGAAGCCATCAAGAACTGTATCTGGACAAGAACTGGGCACAGAAGTCTGCACTCATCATCTGCATGGCACTCACAGCAAGCAAAGAGGAGGCTGGCATCAGCTATGTTTAATGCAAATAGTGGCACACCACTGCTTGTTTCTAGGATGTGTTTGCCAGTGTTCCCTTGTTGGTGATTGGTGTCAATCAAGATTTAAGGACATCTACATTTACTTTATCGCTTTCACAATACTTCCCCCATATATGTAAAACTAGAATAGGAAGTGGGGGTGATCATGTTGCACAACTGATATTTTATTTTGTCAGGCCACTTTAGGTCTGACTCCTTCCTTCTAGAAGGGATGCAAGTGCCTTGGCCCCACAGCACCTACTCAGGCACCTTCATGTAAAGTGTTCATGAATATGAACGGGGACGGCCAAACTGCAGAAGTGTATCCCACTCTCTGCCACACAAGTTGTAGCAATAATCACTTTTCACAGTGGGAGCAATAATTTTTTTTGATGCTGAGTTTAAGGCAATACTGAGCCCAGCTACCAACAGAAATCAAAAGGCAAAAAATAGGACTTGTTTTGCATATGAAACACTATGTTTATAAGTGGATGATACTTAGTTTCTTCCCTTTTGGATGCAATGTACATTGAGCGAACCAGTATGAGAGAAAAACAGTGCTCATCCTTGCTTGGTGACTCTGTTCTCAGGCTTCTTACTATGTAGGAAATGTGACTTCTATACCAAGGACTCTTTTTGTCCTAATTCTAAATAAGCAGTCTTATGCTAGAGTAACCACTGAGTTCTCCATGTGCTTTAAATCTTCCATAAATTGCTGGAGCCATCTATCAGGGAGTCGGAAGGGCTGAAGACCTCGTAGTAACTTGCTTAAGTCTTTGCTATGGTATATTAATGGTAGGAGGAATAAATCCAGAGAAACTACAAGGACGTTTCTTTGGACATGTGACTAGAATATACATCTGAAGCCGTAACAGGCTTCTAAACAGCTAAAGGAATAAGAATTACTACACAAAGAGGAAGTAATTTCAAATTATTACCCAGAATATTTTCTTTTCTCTTTCTTCAGCACCATTTAGAAAGTGTTGCTGCCAAACCACTCATTCAAAGGGAAATGTCTAATTTGCAAACATGCGAAGTGGGCACCTAAGTCACTGAGGTGGTCTTAAGTACTTCACCCCAGGTCTAAAGCTGTTTCCACAGTCACCCATTGAATGACTTCTCCTAGTTCAGCACATTTCCGGTTTTCTTTGCATGTAGTTCATATTCCTTTACCAGCTCCCCATCCAGGTGACTGCCATCATATCCAAGTCTATTTGAATTACTTTTTCAAATAAGAATTTGTGAACTGCTGCCAAATCCTTTACTACACCCTAGATATTACTTTATCTGCTAATTTTGTTGATTAAAAAAAAAAAAAAAAAAGAAAAAAGAAAAGAGTTTTATTTGGTGTGTTCTTTATCCTGTAAATCCATGGCATTTTATAGATCATGGTTCAATTATTATGTATATAATCCAAGACCCACTGGAAATTTATTGAGCTTTTTAGAAACTTCCATGGACCTTGGATCAGGTCTTAAATATTTAGAGATTACCTGCTGTGATTTTTTTCTTCCTAGGAATTTTAAACAAAATTTATGGGATGGGAACTACAGGTTTGCTCATATTCTTGTTCTGGTTTGGTGTGGTTTTTTGTTTGTTTGTTTTTAGCAAATTACTATTATTTCCATAGTAATAAAATCACTAAGGAACCTTATTATTACCCTGGTCCATAAAAACATTTGACTGTGCTTAGCTTTAAATATAGGGTTGATCTTACCAACTTCAAGACAGTTATTCTCTCTGAAGTTGAGCATATGTTTAAGGGCTATTTTGGATAAAGAGGATGCAAGCAGGCTGAGTGCACTATGTCCACTTAAATGCAGCCCAGGCCATGGAACTGGCTCTCAATAAATCCTGACTGTATACTTTTTTTTGAGAATGAAATGATAAACCAATCCCACAGCCAGATGGACAGAGTGGGATTACAGGTCTAACTGAGGAATTTGTTAGGAGTGGTTCCCTGATTATCAGTAGAGACCCACTAAATGTTTTAAGTGCAAAAATCTCCCTGAGAGCAGAATTTCAGCTCAAGCTATTGTATTTTACTTTCATGTAAAGGAATTAATTTTACAAGACAGGAATCAGAAAGAAAAAAAAAAAAAAAAGAAAAAATAAGGTATTATTGCTATTATCAAAGGCCAGCTGAATTTTTTTTCTTAAGATTACAAAATTTTGGATTTTTTTTTCTCAGCTTCTGCTTCTCTTTTCTATTGTTTTCCTTGTCAAGCTCCAGTTTTGGCTTTCTAAGGAGTTTCACGGTATCAGCTTTTGTGTGGGTTGCTGCAGTTCTTGACTTATGGAGACTACACTGTTCCTGCTGAGCATGTCATTGCTTGGGGCAATGAAATATTTAGTAAACACTTTGTGAAATAATGAATGACCTTAGGGCTCACAGAAGCAGACACTTCAGATTATATTTAGGGATTGTAAAATCTTTGGCATTTATGAAGACTTTATGGAAAAGTAGTTGAAGAGAAAAATCTCAGTGAAGTTTTCCAAGCCCACAAAGTTATACCCCAGTTCACAAATTGAGTCATCACTGAAGGCTGGTGAAGGTTACAAAACCAAGGATGTAATACTTACCCAGAATTAATCATTTCCGTTTATTTCAGATTGTAGTTTTGGCATGTTTCTAATGCAGTAAAATTGATCATATTACTTATACTCAAAATTTGCTTACTGAAAAATGCTTGGGAAAGCCAAAATGTGAAGTTTGTGGTGAATTAAAAAGAAACTCTCGTGGACACCTTTGTTTAGCAGGACTGGGTTCTTTTTCTTAGCTGAGAATAGATTGCTGTTGTCCAAAACAGTTTTGTTTCTGGATAAGAGCATCTTCACTGATCTTGTAGTGTGTACATGCTATCTTAACCACAGAATCACAGAATCACAGAATGTTAGGGATTGGAAGGGACCTCAAAAGACCACCTGGTTCATTTTCCTGGCTGGAGCAGGAACACCTAGACGAGGCTACACAGGAAGGTGTTAAGGAGGGTTTTGAATGTCTCCAGAGAAGGAGACTCCACAACCTTCCTGGGCAGTCTGTTCCAGTGTTCTGTCACCCTCACTGTGAAGAATTTTCTTCTCATATTTAAGTGGAACATCTTGTGTTCCAGTTTGCACCCATTACCCCTTGTCTTACCATTGGTTGTCACCAAGAAGAGCCTGGCTCCATCCTCATGACACTCACCCTTTATATATTTATAAACATTAATAAGGTCACCCCTCAGTCTCCTCCAAGCTCAAGAGACCCAGCTCCCTCAGCCTTTCCTCCTTAATTTTCCAGTGTTTCTTGTGTTGTGAATAATTATAATTTCAGAATTTAATTCTGAATACCAGTACCTGCAAATTTAGCTTTCAGTTGTTTCTCATCATTTCTTCAAACAAAACAAGGCCCAATGAAGTTACATCTGATGCAAGAGGTAAAGTTAATTTTGAATTCTATGCATGATGGTTCTTAGGGGAGACTATGTAGCTGATGCCTTGGAAAGCCCCTGGGTTTACTCAGTGAATTGCATTGAAACAACCTGAGATCTGACAAAAATATCCCTCCACGCAAGGCAGATGTAGTATAAAGCTGTTACAGCACAGAAGTGTAGGCTCCCTGTAATCTGTCACCTTAAATAATTTGATTGGTATTCATCATGTAACTATGCAAGGAGCAGCTATGTGATATAGGGAAACTGAGAGTCTGATCAAGCATAGAGACCACCACCTGCTTTAAAATGTCACAGGCATAATTCCAAGCTCTATTGCATGAGTAAAAACTGGGACTAATCCTACTGAAGTCAGACATTAAACTTGTGTGAGATCAGAAAAGAGCTAAGTATTTATTAGTTGTATATGTGGTTGTTTCCTCTAAAACTATATGGATGACTCAAAAACTTTCCACTCTTCAGATTGTCTTGTTCTGTACATTCTGGATGCAAGTGAAACTGTTCAAGAGTAAATATTGCTAAAAAACCCCACCTACTTTTGCCTTCCTCTTTAGTCTTTCACTTTATGTGACCCGGGTCCAAAACTTCGCAGGATTGCCTTTATATTTCTGAAACTTGACTTACAAAATGTCAGTGTGGATCCTTCTCTGCAAAGATTCCACAGGAGGAGGAGAAGGACCTGTCCCAGAGATCAGCCTGTGAGATGATGGAGTTGTCCTCATGCTCTCTTTGCCTGGCTGTTGTGAACAGGGAAATGTGTTGTGCATCTATATTGTTACTGTTCTCCATTTCTATGCCACTGATGCACCCCAGTCTCAATGGCATTTAGGAAAAGAGAAAGAACCACAGAGACTCCTGAACCCCCTTCCTCAATTCAGTCATGGTACTGTGATGCTCTTCTTTTCCACTCACATATAAATGTTCACTGCAGCAGGAGCTACAGCAGAAGATTTCACCATATATTTCTGTAGTGAACTACCAACACAGTAAGAAGAAACCTGAAGGGAAAATAGATCACTGAATGACTCTACTTAACAAGAATTTTCCTCTTTCTGTGTAACTTCTGTTCTCCAGCATCCCTGTATCCCTCTAAGAGAACTACATGCAGTAGACCTTTCTCAGGAACACATATCTTCTATTTCTGTGTAAAAACAAAAACAAAAACAAAACAAACCCCCCCCCCCAAACAAACTACAAAAGAAGCCCAAATAAACAAAAACAAGAAAAAAACATGGGAGTTTGAGAAAAAACTGTTCCCATGAGAGATCATTTTTGCATAATTGCTGCTATCTGATTATGGTGGGAGAAGGTTATTTTGTTTCACCTTTACCCCTGCCTAGGACAAGTACGATGCCCTGACGCCGAGTCTCAGGAATCCGAGACAGCCAAGATTATTGACTTAGGGAATATGTGCCTCTGAGTCAGATCCTGAGATCAGGAGGATCATGATGGTTGTACATTCTATTTTATGTGTCTGAGGTGTCTGAGGGGTTTAATTTTCAAGGAACCTACGTATTGATTTTTGCGCCACCCATCCCACTTCTTCACCCTTCAGCTCTCCATTCAGACAGTTCCTACCTTCTTGAGACTTCAAACATAGCTACTTGTAATATCATGGAATAGACACTGTGACTGTGGCAGCTGAGCTCTCACTCTCTGCAGAATGGAAATATTTCCTTCCTGGAATTTTTTTTCCTCAACATAAATTCCATGATCATGCTCTGACCTGTGTTTTGTCTCGTATATTAGGGTTATGGTGTATGCTCTGTCAGCGGTGTAGAAATGAGCAAATTTCTATCTTCTGAACTTAATGAGAATCACATTTAGTAGCTTTGTGCAATAACAAAGATTAAAAAAATATTGTACTCCATATGAGCAGTGGGCTGTGTTGCATATGAATGTGACTCAGAGTATTTGTAATTACTTGACAAAAGCTGCCATTCAATATGTTAAAACATATTTAGTCTCTGAGCCTGAGAAGTAGATTCTGTCACTGTCAAACGTTTGGTTTAACAATCTACTGTACAAATGTGAGACTTAAAATTTTACATTGCCCAGCAACTTTAGAGTTGTAATTCTGCTCCATTATCCACAAAGAATGCATGCTGCAAACATCTATGAGCGGAAAGTTGAGGTGCTTATTATGCAAAATACCATGTGTAAAACAGAACCAAGAATTTGCATTAACATTCCTTTCTCAGACAATGAAAACATAAATGGGAATCAACAGAAGTTGTTTACAGTGCTCGACACAGTATTTTGCTGCATACTTCCATTTACAGGGTGGGTTTTTTTTTTGTCTTTTGTAAATTGCTGTTAAATATATGTGCACTGGTCACATCAGAAAGTTCAAAACATATTTTAAAACTTGAATCCCTGGAACTAAACAAAGCAATGAACAATTTTTATGACACCAATATTAAAACCTTGGCTTGTTTTGTTTGGTGGATAGTGCTTTCAACTTTGGTTCCCCCTTAAGCATTCAGTTTGGATTTAATACCTTCCAAGTCAAATTCTGCCCTCACTTAACAGCTCTGTAATCCTAAGTGCTGACAACAGGGGCTGCATAGGTCTAACTGAGAGCAAGACTTCATCATCTATGCTCAGTGAACACAGCTAATTCTTAATCAACGCAGTGCGATTGACCCCAATTAATAGAGATTAATTTTCCTTTTGAATTCATGTTTCAGATGATCTAATAGTATTTCTTTAACCCTTTTCATAGCAGAAAAGAGTCTTTCATCTGAAGTTATAGTTGAGCAATCTCTCTCCCTTGTTATATTTAATCTCTGTAAGATATTTGCCACCCAACAGCTATGAGTCCCTGCTTTTATCAGTACTTTCTTTTACTCCGACCCTCCGTGGAAATATTTTTGCTTTGACAAAAAAATCATCCTACCTTCTTCCTTAGAAACCTCCCCTGGACATGTTAGTGTTTTCTGTCAAATGGTCTCAATGTAATTTACAAATAAGGGAGCTGGTCTGTCAGTGATGCTCTTTCCCCCATGTGACACAGGTAAATAGTAAGGACACACTGTGTTTTAAAGAGGAGATAACTGACGTACTGCAACCACAGCACCCTTTTACAGCAGTTGCATTCAGATTCACATAAGGTACAGTTCCGGGAAGGCAAAAAATGTGAACTGAGAAACTGTCCTTCTGTTAAAGGTCTACTTGACTTCTCAACCCATGGACACGCAGGAAGCAACCCTTGATTGCAGAGCCCTTAATCATGCAACTTGCAGCTCAAGACTGAAAGCAGACCAGGAGATTTGGGAATGTGGATGTAAAGATGGGGTAGGGCTACTTGCTCTCTTTATGCTCCTTGGTCATCGTGCACACAACCGCTTCTCAAGCATGATTTAGAGCAGCCTGGTCATGATCTCACCTAATTGTGCGGCTTACAGCTCCAAAATAGGCCCTTGTGATCAGCATGTCCGGAAACATGAGGTCATGACATCAAAAGGCCAGTTCCGTAGTGAAAGTATGGCTTTCAGGTGCCACTGGCTTCAAAGCTCAGCAGTAAAACAAAGGAAGAATCTATATTTGGGGACTTTCATGGAAAGCATTACCATTTGCTGTTCATCATAGGTATCAAAGCAGCTAGCAATTACAAAAAAACCCAAATTTTTAAAAATTAATAATCTCATGAGTGTAATAAGTTTCAAAAAATAACACATTTTTGCCACAGAAGTTAGTTAAATAATTTAACTGGGAATGTCACTGCTGAGCTCTGCAATAACCTGCACAAAACTGCATGGACCTACAGTGGTAGTGAATGGTCGACTCTCCCAGGAAAGGTTTTGTTATTCTTATATTGCTTGACTTTTTTACACCACATCTGTGCTTGCTTCGTCATTCCGCCATCTGCTGTAACAAAATACAGGCAAAGCATTTCAGAAAACAACCCCTCTACACTTTAAAATGCTCCAACCCGGAGCACAGCTCTTAACTTCTCACAAGCTGTAGTGCTTATTATCCTCTTCTCCTCCTCCCTCGCCCGCCTCCCCCCCCCCCATGCATGATGAATTACATACGCTTACCAAACGTGGAGAACATAGAATCCCATTGATTTTGCCACAATGTTTCTATTAAATAAAAGGAATGGTTATGCACTTTACTCCACTGCACAAATGTGTTCGCTGAAAGGTCAGAAATAGCAGGTCATTATCATTAAATTTTTAATTTTGGAACTCCCAATCAGACTTGTTTCCTGTTTGGTATTGTCTGCAGATACACAATGTGTAGCCGAACGAAAGACCCTGATTGCTAAAGCATCGACAAAACAGAGTATGAGCAGAGTGATTTCGAGCACACACTCTGTATAGTCCAGTCAAAGTTTCTTCCTGGTGCAGCCACACAAATCTCTTGGTAGCAGTAAACTCGCTGCACAGACTTCATTCCTGAACACATGTTCAAAGGTGATAAAATAAATGCAGATGGTTTCCCAAAACCTCAGTGGAGCATTTTTTACTGTTACTAAATGGACTGTAAAAAACTAGGGAAAAAATGGGGAAAATACAGTTTGACACAGGCAATTTCAGAAGAGCATTTGGTTGTTTGGGAGAAAAGCTAAATAAAATGTGTGTTTATAATGATCTATTGGTAGAAACAATATTGATAGAGCATCTGATCTGCCTACTGGGAGTGAGTTTTAGAATACTCAAATTAAACTAACATTGTAAGCTGAATATTTTGCTTAATTACTTAACATATATACAAAAAAGTTGGATAGGAGTTTTGAATTAATTGTGCCATGACCAAAGTTAACAATAAATCCATCCCCAGCTACAGTGAAAAAAGGATTAGGCCTTAACAAATTTATTACAGGCTTTGTTTACAAACTTGTTACAAAATTATACAGCATCTTATGCGTACACAGGATTTACAAGAACGCGTAACTGATGTGTGCGATTGCTCCACTCCCTGGTTGAGATGTGCAGGTTTTTCTTCACTTGAGGCCTGATTCAGCTTCCACTGGAGAAGGTGAGAATTTTTCCTTTGGCTTTAGTGGAAACTGGATCAGATCCAGAGGGTAACACTTCCGCTCATTGTTATACTGAGGTGGGAAAGAGGCAGCCAATCTAATAACCTTATGTACCATGTTTCTTTCTCATTTAATGCATTTCAGATGACGGATGTTGTATTTACTCCGATACATTTTTGCTGGCCGCTTGTAAAATACTTGGTGCATTGGCAAGGTTAAGAGTCAAAAACCAGTTACTGTTACTAGATTTACAGTGGAAAATGCAAATTGTTTTCTTTGAAACTATAAAGAATGAACCTTGATTCTGAGGGAGCAGAAATAAAGGCATCAGGATCGACCCTGATGTTGCTTACTTTGCTTTAAACCAATGTTTTCTCACCTGATTTCAATAGATTTTCTCTTGATTTAGAGTGCTGTAAAGAAGCATGGCATCCACACTGTAGGAACAATGTAGTTTTCAGTTAATGGGATATAAGGTTTGTAAGCAACAGTGACTAACCAGCTCTGTTAGTTTTCTTACTTCTCATATGGAGATAGACCTATCTGACATACTGAAGCATGGACACCTCTAAAGTTAATGATGTATGTCAATATCTGCTCTCAATTACTCACAGCACTTTGGGAAATCAGGGTGTAAAAATAGGTTTTGAACTTCCAAAAATTTTCAGTAGGATAGGACTCTGAAAAACATGCTTGTCCCTCCAAGATGAAAAATTAATAGGTAGGGGTTATTTTTTTTGTGTTGAAACTTTCCTACTAATAAAACTAGAAAAATTTCTATTGAAGATTTTTATTTTTAATGTTTGCCAAGGAAAGAGAATTTGGGGAAAATTATAGTCAGATCTATCAGATACTGAGTTCCTTATTATATTACATACACTCTTTCCTTTTAACAATGGCTTCACTATCGAACTTCTGAAGTTCTTGCTTGAAACAAAGACTGAAGTTATTGCTTGAAACAGAGTCAGGGTTTAGTCCTCTGAGGTGACAGTATTTCCTGTGAGGTAAATACCCTGGCTTCATATTGAAAATTGAGATGAATCTCAAAACCTTTGTTTAAGGCCTCCCCTACAGAATTGTCCCTACATGCTCCCACCTGGCTTTCAGAGTCACTGCTACTCCAGTGCCTGGCCTCATGAGCAACCTGTCTGGTTCTCCAGTGGTTTTATGATGTGCAACACTCTCTGTAAGGGAGTAGAGGACACCACACAATTTGCTGTCTTTGATGACCTGTTGCAGATTTGAAGTTGGTTTTCCAGTAGTGAAAACTCTATGAACAAAGACATCCTGCAACCTGATCTCATTCTCATTTGTGATGCTGAAGTTGCTACAACAGTGAAAGCTGTACTGTAAAAAACCAAGACCACTGCAGCTGTAATGTTTTTTAAATGGCTGGCATTTTTCAGCCCTGACTGTGTTTTAAGATCTAGCTAGATACAGACAAAATATGCTGTCCAAACTTAATTCTGTTGCTATCCATGACAAGACTCTCATTTACTTTTATGGGAGTGGGATCCCATCCAGGGCATTATACAGCTAATGTATAATAGATTGTCTCTTCAAGTAGTGTAATTATCATTGTCCCCAGTGAAGCTACATGGCAATACAAAGAAGAGTTTGAGGTATATATATGCTAGTACATTTGTCTGTCCTAAGTAATAATTCAGCTGTATAATCAAATAACTTAATTGTAACTATAGACTACCTGGATTTTAGTCACCGTGCTGCTCAAAAAGATATATTGTTTCATGTTCCTATGAAAGCTACCAGGTTTATTGAGCAGTTCTGCACATTTTTCCCTCTGTGAAAATGAAGAATGAATTCCTGAGGAGAAGAACAACTTCATATGGTTATGTGGCTTTCATATCCACACCAGGATATCATATCTTTCCTTACTAAAATTTGCAAGCCAAGGGTTCTTTAAACCTTAAGACACAACCAGCTTGGTTTCTACTTTAAAAACTCAAACAGAGTGGAGTGATGCAACAATGCAAACCGAAGATAATTGATTCATGTGAAGAGGGAGAGACTGATCACAATAAATAGTCAATTTTGAAGAAATCATATTTTATGCATTATATTAATGATCTGTGTAGGTTGTTTCTTGGCTTCAGTAAGTTTCTGCTACAAATATTTTAGATTTTTTTTCATATTTTTTCTACAACGAACTGGCAGCATTATAAACAGTTGCAAAACAAATGTGCTTCAAAAACATAAACAAAAATTGCTGGATTATTATCATTCTGAAATGCTAACAGAAGAGAAAATGGTCATTTCACTAGCAAAACTGGCATAATACACAGAAATCATATTTTATGGCTTCTTGATGGTTGTAACATTGACATCATCTGCAGGCTACAACATGTATTTTGGTCCATTTTTGTTTTGCCAGTAAGGAGTCAACACTGCATCCAATTAAATGTGAATGTATGGAGTGGGGAATATAAATATGTACACAACTCTTGACATTGATCTGATTTTTAGCAAGTTTACTAAATGACAGTCACTGGCTTGACAATACTGAATGAAAAATACTGATTTTACACAGATTTTACAGCAAGGTTACAGTATGCTGCCGACGAGCAGTGTCACAAACATAGTCTAAAAAAAACCCGGAGTTGCCCACAGCAGAGGTACACACCCTTTGCTCTTGTTTATTGAGAGAGAAAGCTTATATACTGTAGATTTGCTGAAGTTTAATAAATAAGGTCAACTTATAATATATAAAACAATATAAACATTTATATGCTACATGCATATCATATAATTTAAAGTAATAATTTATATAGCGAAGAGATGCAGATTTATGTTCTTCCTATTTTCCTTGACAATGCGCACACGCAGGAGGTGTCTATTCTTATCCATCTCCATCCTACCAGTTTATTGTTTTCTGAAGTCAGTGCTCTAACGTAAGTTTGGGATGTCTTGCATTGGGAGTTCCAGTGCTTGTCATCAATGCCGCGGCATCCATTTTTTACAGGCTTGGCCTCTTTACATCTTGTTTCATAAAAGTATTGCTTAACTGGAGAATTACCTGTTTTAATTTCTCCCAGCACAGTTACCTGGTGTCCTCTAATGTCGATCGCAGACGATTTGTCTGTGACCCATAAACTTTCACTGTCACAAACTGAATATTCCCCTCGGTGACTCCTGTGCTCCGCGTACCTTTTCCGGCGTGAGGTTCTGTTCACCACCACCGAATTTCCAATATAATCCTCCATGAGGTACAGTGGCGGTGGTTCCAGCGGTGTGTTGTCACTCAAGAGAACTCGGGGAGAGTTGTAGCGTCTCTGCTGCCTTAAGAGGTCTGTATCCATTGAGATAACTGGCTGGAAGTCTGATTTCACATTTTCATCTCCATCCATGTCTTGCTGAGTGTCTTCTTTCTGCACCGTGTTTTGATAGTTTTCCTTAATATCGACCATCTGCTTAGAAAGCTTGTTTTTCAAAATGTCTGCCTGAATGAGTTTAATAATAAGAGAATTTATTGAATCTTCTGGCAAACTCCTTTGATCCATGTTGGTAGACTGGATGCCACGGAGATAAGTGAGAAATATCACATAAAAGAAGATGGACATCACCTTGTTCACCTGTAAGATCTGCAAAGAAACAGAAAGTCAACATAAAACCAATTAAATAGGGAAGTTTACTAGATGCTGTAGACATTAAAATTCTTATTTGTTTTAGCTGTCATACATCTTCTGCATGTTATAAATATAGCTAGGCCATGTGTTTCTTTTAAGATAATTTGTCATTGCATTTTATAATTAATGTAACTGTCTTCTGATTTTTTTTTTCCAGTGTTTAATCTGTATTTCATGCACTTTTCAAGATGACCTTCTTTTTCCTCTTTCCATGTATAGTGACAAATACATCTTTTAGGCCCTTTCTCTACAGAGGTGTGATAGTATGTCCAGGTCTTGTAAGCAGAGAGCGGCTAAGTTACTTTCACAAAGTCTATTCTACAACATAGTTTAGTTTCAAAACTGCAAGATTATGCAGAGTAACATATTATGCAATGGTGGAAAATGAAGAATTTCTGATTTTGCTAAGTGTTGTCAGTTTTTGCGTGTTGATGTCTCCTGGATTCCTCAAATTCCTCTAGGCAACCTGTTCCACTGTTTGACCAACCTCACGTTAACAAACAAACAAACAAAACAACACTCCTGTTTAAATATCATTTCCTGTATCTCAATCTGTACCCGTTGCCTCTTGTCCTTTCTTGGGACACCTCTGAGAAGAGTCTGGCTCCATCTTTTTTATTCCCTCCCATCAGGTATTTCTACACTTCTATAAGGTCTGCCTGAGCCTTCTCTTCTCCAGGCTGAAGAGCCCCAGCTCTCTTAGCCTCCCCTCGTATGACAGATGCTGCAGTCCCTTAATCATCTTTGTGCACTCACTCATGTAGGTCAATGTCTCTCCTGCACTGTGAAGCCCAGAACTAGACATAACACATCAGTTGTGGCCTCACCCGTTCTGTGATGAGGGGAGAGATCCCCTCCCTTAATCTGCTGGTGACTCTTCGAGTACCCTGTGTTTTTCCCAGAAGAAATTGTGGAGAAATTAGACATCTTAAACAGAACATTTTCCACTTCTTCAAATCACCATTTTTCTTGTTAAGAAAGCAAACCATTTTCTATTTAAGAAAGCAAAAGGAAAAAAAAGAAAAGTGTTTTATCGGAGAATCCTCTATTCGCTCTAAGCAAAACTCCTTTAGCAACAGTGAGTCCCCACTTCATAGTTTGGAACTGTAGCAAAATCAGAGCTACCCTCTGTGGATGTGTGATCTGTCCTTTTATGGACAAGAAATGTGTTTTCTCCATTCTCAGTTTGTCACAGTATGAGTTCACCTAAATCTAGACTGTTGCTTGCAGCAATGTTATGCTTTGGAAAAAAAAAAAAAAATCTAAGATTTTTCAGTTACCATACAATTACTGTCATACCTAAACAAATATTAACTTAATGTAGATGGATCTCAGAGCCCAGACCATGCTGTGTAAAAAGACGTCTTCCTGTGCAATTTAGTCTTCCCTCAGTAAATTATGTGCTTTTAAAAACACTAAAAATATTCTAAAACAGATGTCATTCAGCAGATTTCTTACAGCACTCAGAAGGGCTAACCCACACACAGTATGACACATAAGTCCATAGGATGGTGAGCAAAGCTCTAACAACGCTCAGCTCAAAAGCTGAAAGCATTATTCATGCCAACATGCAGCTGCATGTAATCACTGGTCTGCTTAGTTTCAAGACTAAGTGGCACTAGCAAAATACACAAGTTGGAGCAGGTGATGAGGTGGGAAAAGTAAGACTGGAGTTCCTGCAGACTCTTTAATGTCATGCTGCACACAAAAAGAAAAGGCTAGGGACTTCAGAATCAGGGCAGTTCAAATAAACTACTTTTTTCATCCATTCAGGAACCCCGTTGAGATGGAAACAATGTTTAGAAGTATTTTTCTGAACCTAAAGTAAAATATCTTGTGGATTTGATAAGAGGGGTATTTAACTAATCTGAAATTTTGCTTGCAGTTTGATTTGTACTTGGCAAATTATTTGCTGCAAAAGTAAAAATGTTTCAGAACGAATGTTTACATTTTTTTCTGGTATGTTTGAGGGTGCAAAATTTGGAAAGAAAATCAAATGCTTGGTGAAATGACAAATTTTTTACGGCGTTTCTCGAAGACAGTTCACCCAGGAGGTTCATAAGTGGATTGTTCAGAAATTCCAGTCCATGACTTGAAATTGTCAAGCTTACCGTACAGTCCAGCACCATCCAGGATATGTGTAAAGTGCTATTCTAGCTAGGAGAAATGGACATCACTGGGAAACTGCAGCTGCGTTATGGTTTTGGCTCTATTTTGAGTATAAGACACCTTAAAAGTGTACTGGTTTGCAGGGCTGGGCAATATTGCTTTTGAGAAATGGCTCTTTGCCTAAAATGGAACTATGTGCTTGTCTAAATTGAGGATAATTTTCAGTTATTACTTTTTTTTTTTTTTTTTTTTTTGTTAAACCAATACAAATGAGAGGAAAATGTAAAATATCAAAATGTTCAGATGTTTATGTTTCCATATTTTCAAAGCAAATCATTCTGATGTTTCTGGACATGCTTCAAAAGTTACACAATGTAATTTACAAAACAGAAAAAACCCTTACTCAGTATAGTGAGTGAGTGTATAGTGAACAAGTTATCTACAGAAGAGACTTGCATTCAGAGGAAAGATTTCAACAGAGTTACCCTGTGTAAGAGAAGACTGACCTAACTTCCAGGCTCCTGGGGCACAGGCTTGTATGAACTTAAACAGAAGCCACTCCAGCACAAGTAGCAACAGCTCCTTCTTCAGCCTTTTGGAGAATGATGTAAAAATCCCCCAATAATTTAGTCCTTCACATGATTTTTTTCTGTTCTCTCATTAAAAATTATGAAACTTTCAAAAAAATCATTTCAGGAAGAAAGATGAATTTTGTTCAAGTCAAACTTTTTCTAATTAACTGATGACCATGAGAAGTTTTTGTCATTCTTCAGGGTTGTTCTTGACATTTTCCACATGTAAATCTCTGAAAAGTTTCATTTTAGCTGTCTTTGTAGACTATTTGCAGTCAAGTAAATGTGATGAATGGTCCCAGAAATTGACACAATACTATTTACAATCCTACAGGCAGTACAGGCTAGAACACTACATTTATGGCATGGGTCTGAGTGCCAATTAGGCATAGGCAAGCATTTCCATGGTGACCTCAGAATAAGAGCAGAGCCCAGCATCATGCTCCCTAGTCTGGTATCAGCTGAAGTAATGCTGTTGGATACAAACGAGACTGTAACAAGTGACTGCTTCAGTTCCTTTCTGTCTGATATCTGATTGTGCGAGAGTATTAACAGTGGTACCTGAGCTCAGTTTCTTTTTCCATGGGCTTTCAGATCAGCTGGGACACACAGACTAGTCAACATTAAGGTGTGTGATGGCACATCATTTAAATGGACCTTCAGTATATATTGGATAAATGACACATCCATTTGAACCAGTATAATCATCTTACTGTGCAGCACCTGCTACATACCAATATATAAAGCTATGTGGTTGTCGAACAGTTTAGGTAGTGCGAATCTAGACTAATTGATCCAGCACTTTCTCTGGATTCACCTTAAAGGCTAACCCTTGTTGACCTGCCTGTTTATGTTGAACTCATCATTTCCCTGGGGACTGAGTGGTTGGATGTAATAGTGAATTACTCATCTCATTTTGTGCCTGTACCACAAACAGAGTAGGCAGCTAGCTAGGGTAGGCTTTAGCAGCTTGACACAGTCTTGCTGCTGGGGTATCCACCACATTTTCTGTTTCTGTGCTTCCGTATCACCCAATTCCTTTTCTGTTCTGTATATTAGGAGTTCAGCAAGGGCTGCTGACATATTCCAGAAAGCTGTTTTTCCTGAGCAGCTGAGAAGCTTTGGCCCAGCTCTGCTTTTGTACTGTGTTATTCTGTGTGCCCTTCTAGATATTGGGGTGTATCTTTGATGCTTATAGCTCTTGCTAAAGATAATCAAAAAGGGGCTGGGGGGCACATGTATCTCAAATTAGCCTTTAAATGTTCCTGGAAAACACTCTGTTTTATGCAAATTGGAAAAAGCACTGGACATAGAGGTAGGAAGACCCGTCTCTTCAAGTTGGTCCCTTTGCATAGTGGCAGTGCTCTCTTATTCAGAGATACTACCCTAGCTTTCAAAAGTGATTGCAAACATGGTATGAGGAGTAAAACTAAGTGACAATAAGGCATTATGAATGGTCCAGAGGGTCTGTGGGAGCACACATCACAGCACGGCAGGAAAACCAGAATATCCTGGTAATACAGAGCCAGCTGTTAATTTTTCACAAGCAAATTTGACTTAGAGATTGCTGACATTTGTGGCACAGTGGGTAAAAATGAACACCATACGAAAGAAAAGCTCATGCATTGCAAAGGTCTTTGATCTTTCATCTGTAGCTTATTTTTGCTCTATTTTAGCGTTTTTTATTCCTGCCTATCACTGTGGTGTTAGCAGGGTATTAATACTGTCTAATCTAGGTGTCCCAGGGAAGGCCTAAAATTCAGAGAAATACATAAGCTTACCTATTGCTTCATCAATAAATAAAATCCCCAATAGATTCTGGCAAAGAACTCTCTGTTCTTTTCAGATGCAACACTTTATGTAGTGTTGGAAACTTTTATTTTGTTCTGTTTGTGGTGATTAAAAAAAAAAAATCTGTATTGCTTCATTTTGATCAGTCTCTGAACAGTCTACACAGCTGAAGAGCCAAGTGTCATTTAATATGTTCTGTGAAAATAATGAAATTCTAGTACTGTGAGATACTGCCTATTTACTTTTAAGTCATTGCTAAGGGAAACTGGAATAGAAAGAAAAGTGACTGATGAATTTTACGTTCAGCATTGTATAATACCCAACATGATTTATGTAAGTCAACTTGAAGTATTTGGCACTTTCTGAAAATTTAAGAGCCGCTTTTGTTCTTCAGACTGAGCAACTGATGATCATTTGTGGTGGCTGACAGCTTAGTCAGGCTTTTGCCAAAGATGACAGTGTAATTATTCTCATTGCTTGCTAAGCACTGTTTTCACAAACTCACAGAAAGCAGCAAGTAGCAGAATGCCTTGTTAAGTCCCTCATCCTAATAACTGTGTTGAGAAGAAATGTAGCCCTTCTCCTGTGTACTTATGGGGACAGTGAAAAGGTACAGAACAAGAAAAATATCATGCATTCTGATTATTCAGAAAGGTAGGAGTATGAAATTATTGCACATGAAAATTTGCACTGTATTTCAAAATAGTAATCAACTATTTGTACAATATGTACCTCTAGAAGGATTTATTAATGTAGATTGCTGTGGAGTGCTGAATGCTCCGAGAGATGCTATGACCCTCCTGAATATTTCCACTTTTCAAGATGCAGAAATTTCAACACATACAAATTGAAGCTAAAGCTTTCAGAAGAGCCAGACCCACTAAGAAGCCTAAGAATTCAGAGACAAAATCAAGTGGAATGGGGTTACGGCAGATTTAAGTGTTAACTCTCCCATCCTCGAGGCCAACCAAACTGTAAGTTAGAGTGAAGGAATTTGAAACTAATTAATTCCTTTTACAGATGGGCTGGGGAGTGCAGCTATACACCATGTCTGAGGATGAGGCCACCAAAGTATCTTAAGTCTCTGCAGCAGGTCAGTTGCTTTTGGTGATGCATTACTCAAGGCCATTTTCTGAAGAGAAGACACATCTGACCACTGAGCCCAAATAGCCTCCAGTGAATAATATATACCTAAGTTCTTATGGAAATGGGGTTCATCCTACTGAGACATTAATATTTCCTTTTCCTCTCTAAATGACTGGCTGAGCAAAGCACGGCAAGACAGCTGTACACCCAAGTATCAAAAACTCATCTGCACTTTGAACCAATCTACAATACTGTTTATGATTGTTATTGTGACTGTGATCCTACTAGTTGTTGAAGAAAGTTTTCCTGACTCATAATGTTTTTCTGAGGGATAGTTTTGTGATAATACATCTGCTGCATGGAACAATCTGTTTTCTGAACAGTTAAATGCGCTATGTAGAACTGTGGCAATATCGGTTCATTTCAGACACAGCTGATTGCAACAGCATGTGTGTCTACATTTGATCTTTCCACAAATGTATCTGAGATCAAAATGTGATCACCTTACACATACCTGCCCATTTCCAAGAGAAAGTTCAGTAACAGTTCCTTGGTGCTTACCTCACTACTTGGAACAGCAGCTGCTTCTCACACCTTGTGCAAAGTTAATACTGTTAGGTTTTGGCCCCACACCTTTCTCCCCCACCACCAACACTGTCTGGAGTTCAGGGCACTCAAGACCCCCCTGGAGGCATTTAAACACTCCCCAGCATCCTCCAGCAATCCCAACAAGGGACTTGTCTATTAATAATGTCCAGTACAATATCAACCACACAAGCTACATCCCCAAGTCTATAATAAACCACAGAAGTAGGCAGGATTCCTTAGTCACAACTAGGTCTGTTTTAATTCCTTTCCCGACTGATATTTTTGTGACATGGTATTTATACCTGTCTGTCTCTGACCTGACTGCCATGGTATAATTTTGTATTAACCTGCTGACTAATTAATCTGTGTATTGAGAAGGTCAGGGAAAGAGTTTGGGAGGCTGGGATCCTGGTTTCTCTAATTTGTTGGATGAGTTATGTCAAAATCTCCATTCATTACTTTCTGTATCTGCGAAATAAGTAACTCTGTTGAATGGTATTGGGGTTTTATCACCCTAGATAAATACCCTGAAAAGCTTTGCTTTCTCCCTCAAAGAGATCACTGTTGTCGTGCTAAGAGAGCAAAAGTAAAGATTTCCTTTCTCCACACAAGGCACAATAGCATTGCAGTATGATGTCCTACATGGGGTGTGGGAGGTGCCTGCCTGTTTTGAGAGTAATGAGACATCTTAACAAATATATTTCCATAAATGTTTTCAGTCTAAATTATCCTCTGTTTTCATTCATCATTCTCATATCACTGAAATTTGAGCTGTCCATAAGAATTTATCTGGGTTAATATCGACAAAGTAATATGTCTGCCATTGTTCACATTTTAAAGAGGAACTGGAATGTACAGAAATAAGATGATGTTTGCAAGGTCATACAGGAGTTCTGCTGCAAGTTGGGGAACAGCCCCTGGGTTTTCCTGTAGCACTCCCTGGATCAGGAAAACTCCTCTGGAATGCTCTACGGAAGCTTGATTGATCATTGAGAAGCATGAAATGCAAGGAAATAAAAACAATGCCATCTGAGATGAGCAGCCAGCTTAATCTTAGTCATGACAAAGAATTAAAGGCGTAGTTGGATAAACAATTTCCACAAAAGCGAAAGTATTTCTACATACTATTCACAATGTAGCTCTGAAAACTGTCCAAAGTAACAGGAAAACAAAATGTCATGTGCTTAGCTAAATCAATAAATTCCAATGACTTGACTAGACCTGTGCTAATTTTACAAAAACAGATTTTCCCAGAGCTTTGCACTTTCCAGAACCAGGTGGTGCATAATTTGAGCTGATAAACAGTTTGTGTGTCAGTTAATCTTTTCATTACTGTTTGTTAATAGTGTCAGGGCCAAGCAGTAAACAAATCAAATTTGCAGATGAATTTGGAGGTGATGCAAACAGCAGTGAGTAAAGAGAAATACAATCTCTGATGGAGAAATGGAGACATAAAATATTGGCAGAAAATTACAAAACAAAAGTCAAAGTAGAAATTACAAGCGAGCATGCTGGGCAAATAATGGTATTGAGCAATGATATCCAGAGAAGTAAAGAAACCTAGAAAGGAGCAATACCTGATCAGTCCCAGGAATGTTGTAAAATTTTGGAAAGGCAGAGTATTAATAAATGTAAATACTAAGGCATTGTATTGCAGAGCTAGGAAGGAATTAGTGCTTTTTGTAGCACAGCAGAAAAATTGGGAGGTTGAAAAAGTTGGAAAGTATTGTCATGTGAAAAAAAATTAGGAACAATCACCAAAAAAAGTCTAGAAAAGTAGTATGACTGACCTTTGAGGAAATTCTCTCGAACACGCAATCCTTTGCTACAAGCTGACAGAAAAGGCATGACAGAAAACCCACCGCAAAGATCTGGAAAGTGTAAACTCCGGTGAAAGAGAGCATTCACTTTAGGGTGGTGCAAAGGAGTACAATCAGGAAAAATGGGATTAAACTAAGGAAAAGGAAGTTAGGCTGATCATCAAAAGCAGTTTTCAAGCTCTGCAAGATGTTTGTAACAAGCCCAAAGCCACACCAAAGAGGCCTGGTTTCGTGTTTCGTTGCAGCCATGAAACTCCATCTAAGTCTTTTTTTGAAACAGTTTGAAGATCCATTAACCTTTCAAGTCTGCCTGGACCTACTTTGGCACAACCAGGGTTGATTAATTGTTTTATATTAAAGTCAGGCAATCGTTGCAGTTCCTCTTATTTTCGTCAGAGAGATGCTTTGAGGGATTATTCTTTCCATAATTAAAGTTGAGAGCAGTCTTCCAGATGAAATTCAGGTCTTTTACTTTCCCATAATTCTGGGGGCTTCAAGCCCGGCCCCTGGATATATCAGGGGCATGACTATATTTTTTGTATGTTTCCAAAAAGAGAGAGGGAAGCCATGCAAAGGCTCAAGGTGAAGTAGTCCACATTTATAACAGGTTGCTCTTGTTATTCTATTTTCAAATACCAGAGGTGAGTTTTATCTAACTTGGCAGAAGGAGGAGAAAGGGAAGCTGCTCTCAGATAATCAGAATTTTGCCCGTCTCCTGTTAGGGTATGAAAAAGCAGCCTTCTAGAGACCCTGTGGTGTAGAACGGTCTGGCACTTTTTGACATTTACATTACTACTGGAGAACTCATTTTGAAGGAAAAAAAAAAATCATAGAAACAATTTGAGAGATTTTTAAAACGCTGGTTTTTAGTTTTTCTGATGTTAAGAAACTCAAGAGGAAAACTGCTTCAAACTGTGAATTTCAATATAATTATTTCACTGGATTTTATATTGAAAACAAAAGGGTTTGTGTTTTGGTTTGGTTTAGAAACTGAAAAATTCCTTTTCCATCTTTTTTTCATACCTTACAATCTATTTTTTTTCTTTTATGAAATAAGGAAAACAGTGAAATCAAGCAAGCAAGCAGAAGAAAACAAGTGTTGCAGCTTCAAAAATGTCTCAGTATGAAAAACTCTTACATCCCTAAACCTGGTTTATGGGTACAGACAAACCTCACATCCAGAAGGAAACAGAAATGTACCAACAGGGAATGCTAGTTAGAAATGAAATGAGCTTTTGTTTGGTTTGAATTAAAAAAAAAAAAAAATCCTTAAGAGAATCTGAGATATCCCTGTTGATAAGAGAGCATTTCTTTGGTTTTGCTGCCACCCTTGAATACAGATGTTTACCTTTAGAGTAGTGATGCTCTTAGGGCAACACTATCTCTTGTGAGGCCCAGTCAAATTTTTAAGTTACTGTTTTCTTAGAAGAAACAGCACTGCTGCTTGAGAGTTTCTCCCAAGCACCAGAGATGAACCTCACTGCACCTCCACACACAATGCACCACCACCCCATGTGTGCCCTGTGGGACTGGGATTGTGGAGAGCCATGGCGCAAGAGACTTGGTGGGGAAGCCCTGTTTAATTTCAGTCAAAACTGCACTTGTGTTTGCTTTGCAAAAGCCCATGATTCTGAGTTTATTTAAAGCTGTACAGAAATACATCCATGGTCACTTTGTGAATCAAAGTTTGCTTTCTGAATTGCCTCTGCCTGCTCCTCAAAGGTGTAAAGTATCTGATGCAGAGTTCTCAAGAACAAGACTCCAGGCCTGGTACAAATACTTTAAAAGCAACCTCGTTGAACTCAGCATGAATTGGGCAAAGTTTTTGCACAGTAAGGGGCGTAAGGAAATCACAATATGACTAGAGGCAGTTCATGTTTGATCCTTATTTTGTCGTACATGTAACTTGCACCTGAATTGTTTGCATTAAGAGCATTAGCATTGCAGAAATTAGCATTGCAGTATATAATTAATACTTTTTCCATGGCCTTTGCATAGGTGCAGCAGCTTGCTCACAGACAGCTTAATACTATATATATAAAGTCATTCTCAGAAAAAAAGCAGTCTTGTATTTCTGATAAAATACAGGCAAAGGTTTTGGAGAGAAATGTAAGGTTAGAAGTTTGTTTCTTTGCATAAAATACAGGCCTTCAGATTAAAAAGAGTTTATACGCCTAAAATCTTGTCTATTCTGACGAGCTAAATATCTGGTCTAATGTGAGAGATCACTTCTCCCACTGTGAAAAGGCAGCTCTCTTAGAACTTCTAACAGCTGCACAGTGAGACTCCTGAATCCTTCTTATGGAGAAGAGCTCACAAATATAATGTGTGCCCGTGAAAGACTGTTGTGCTTTTTCCCATTGCATTTGAATCCTTAAAAATGTCATTGCCCATTTAGAGAAAAAAAAATAATTTTACTAATTTGCACTACTTTATGGCAAATTGCTTACGTGAAGGCCTGTCCTGGGGGTAAAGACTGTTCCGGTAAATCTAGCTGGTCTGCATTTTTTTCCTTGTAAAAATTTGCCTGAAGTGGAACTTTGTTTGTGAGTCCCCTAGTTCATCAATGTTCATGTGGATAAAATTTCCAGTATGCAGTTCTCCTCAAGACACAGAAGTTTTCCAATTTTAACTCTCAGTTAACACTTTACTGTGAGTTTTGCTATACTTGGGGGCTAAAGCTCAAGGATAGTGAGAGAATTCTGATCCCATCTAACAGAGTGCATGTTTTTTAAGCTTGTGAGTTGTCTCAATGAAATGTAGATTGCCCACCCGTTGAATGCTCTGCTAAACTGCACCCAGAGCGTCTGCTAATTTGCAGAATTCAGCCTTCCCTTACAAAGTCAAAGCGTGGTCTCTGTGTTCTCCTAACGCAATAATGCAGGCTCTGCACCTCTACAAATACAAAACTCATCTGAAAACTGCCTTGGGTTTTGGAAACCACTGTGGGTTTTTTTATCTTGTGATCCAGATTCCACTTTGCTGTTCACGTCTAATGCCTCCCATCTACTCCTTGCCAAAAATCTATGAAATAAGAATTTTAGAACTGAAAGTACTTTAACATATGCTGTCTCATGTCAGGCATATGATCTATAGATATTTGATAGAAAAGCAAGGTTTTACACTGGGCATGGGAGACACACAATTGAGATGTACAGTAGCTGGCTTAAACATTGGCCTTGCCTCTCCTTATACAGTAAATAGCTATCCAGTCAACAGCTAGGATGTCTTTCTAGATGTCTTCTTACTGAAGAAATGCTGGTTATGAAGAATATTTTCTATAAAAGGTCAGTAATAAGTAATATGCAGGGTATGGGAACTAGGAATAGAAAAAGTAATTTTTTAATAGACCTTTTTCCATCTCTTGTTGCATGCATACTATACATTTCATGAAAGAATCCTGCTAGTATCTGATCACCACAAGGGTTGGTTATATATTTGGATAATTGACTCATAGGTAAGCTACAACCTATGGAGACGCTGCTGCAGGACTTGACTACTTTTATGAGAGATCAGGTGTCCTGCGATGTTACAGGCTTGGACACACGACCCCCACTGCAAGAGCAGGTCCTGTGAATGCATGAGAGCTGACAGAGAGTAAGTGAAGGCTACAGACATCTGTTTGCAGACATGGTAATGCTGCAGCATACAGATTTTTCATAATTAAGAGTCAAATTTGTGATTAAGTGGTTTTGCTATTGTTTTATGGTTTGGAAATTAAAGCCCAGACAAGTTGTATGAGTTTTCCAAGGTTCTGGAAGACCAAGGTCATGTGAGAAGAGAAGGAGAGGGTGAGTATTCAGACCTTCCTCTCATGAGGTCTAGGCTGTGGTTGGTTCTACCCACTGGACTAGTCTCTTTCTGCTTCTTCCCAGCACTCTGCTGGCCCTAAGCAATGTCCATTGAGTCAACTGACCAAAATCAAAAGTATTTCCATGCCATATTTCTTCCTATTGAAATCATAGCAAAAGGAAACAGTCCTTACTCTAGTGAAGTCAGAAGTAACTGAGAAACAAGCAGAGGGAGGGAAAGGATGTGTAAAACATTGCCAAAGGTGTCCATAGCTGGCTTATGTTGAAGATCTCAGGTGCCTTGAGGAATTAAGTATTACTTGGAATCAATGTTAAAAAAGGAACAGGCCAATGTAAATTGACCATAACAGTTCAGTAGTTTTTCCCCATGAACCAACAAAAAAATCAAGGGAGAGATTTTTAATTCTGCACATAGGAAAAACTTGGTCCTAGCTTCAATTTGCACAGTAGAGATCCCTGATTAAAAAGGAGCCAAATGCTGTTGTGCTTCAGGAAGTGGGAGAATTAGGGATGCTTACTTTGGATGACAGTGTAACCTTACAGTGTAGCCTGTACAAGGGGAGATGCACAGCTGCATCTCCCCAGGAGCAGAGTACAAAATATATTGTAAGAGTCACAGTTCCTCCCTATCTTCCCTCCACCACCACACGTACTCCCTTTGCTCTGCTACAAGTCAATTACTTCATACTTACTTTTTTTTTTTTTCATGATGTAGTTTACTCTCCCATGCTCCCAGCCAGCTACTTTGGCTAGCAAGGAAGGGGAATGGGGTGCAGCTTGGGCCCTCTGCACTTCTGTCATCTTAACACCCCCTCTCCACCTACTTCCTCTCAGCAGGGAGTATTGGGTGAGCAGCCTCCTTACATCGAGCAACCTGAACTTGTACACTCATGGCAACAAAGACAGAGGGAAGAGAGAGGGTTAGTCCTCCCTCTTATATTTCTGTCTGACAAGGTGCTGGCCCTGGCAATGCATGGTGAGTTTAACCTAGTAAATGTATGCCGTACAGATTCCAATTTAAAGGCCCACGTTAAGATGATATATGATATTACCAGTGCTAGCAAAGAGGTGAACGTGTTCACTGAAACCTGTTGGAAGACCAGCATCTTTCTAGCCTGATCTCAGTCTGTTACTAGAAAATATGGAAGTGAGCCCATTGTGAAAACAACACAAAACAATCACATCCTTAGGAACTTTTGCAAGGCAAACATATGGGGAAATTCTTTACTAAAGGTGAGAGGTCAGTCAACATCTTGGGATCACTGGATGTAAAATGGATAATAAGTTCTCAGGCCTTTTTGACAATGGGAATACAAAGAGTGTGCTGAGCTACAAGCAGGAATAAAGGACTTTTCCAATGGAAAACTTTTCCTATGGCTGGCACTGATGGGAAGCCTACATATACTCAGGAAATATCTCACGTGCCCTCCCAGGAAACAGCAAAAGCACAGACATAACTCTTTTCTGTCCCATGCTCTCATCATCTCACCTTAAACCTACATCTCTGGGCTGAAAGCACACCAAGCCTCAGATAAGTCTTCCTTGACCACGTCATGAAAACCTCTTTCTTGTTAGCATACATATGGGGGTACAGTTTGTGATTTCAGACTTTCAGTATAGCTTCAATTAAGACACAGGTGAGCGCAAAGGAGGAGAGAATCCAGGAGGTCAAGGCTGGGGGAGTCAGGTGTCTGTGCAGATGTTGGATTTACAAGCAAAATACTGTGCTAGAGTTAATTGGAAAAGATAAGACACATATTTTGAGACTGCTAGAAATTAAGGAAAATTGCGAAGAACATTTATTCTCATTTTAAATTATTAAATGATATTATACTTGGAGCCAATTTTGTATATGTAACTCGAAATTAAAGCTCAAGGCCAAATTCTGCTTTTGGTCACACAGAAAGATACTGAGTTGCATATGGCTGAGGTCATAATCTGGCATAGTGTCTGAGCTGGCTCAGTTTTCTATTGAGCTAATGTCAGTACTGGTAAGCAGTTATGAGGAAATCCAATAGGGAACTGGTCAGGTGTTAATACTCACAATCAACAGAATTCCAAATAAATTGGAGGAATTTAAGAAACAATACTGTATCTTATGATTAGGTTGCTTGTTTAGACTTAAAATAACTCTATTGACTTGAGTGGTGCTCCTTCAGATTTACTTTGGTACAAGTTAGAAGAAAATGTGATTCAGTGTTCAGAAGATCTTTCCACATCAGATCTGTAACAAAAGTGAAGGAAGGAGGCATACAGATACTTCTGAAAAACAAGACAGTAAAACCAAACTACATTCTTGTCCTCTTTTCTGTGTTCTATGAACAAGCTGAAACTGAAATTTCTTCGAATTATTTCCTTTCCCTTAAATTTGGGGAAGACATGAGTCTATGTTGTGAAACTTGGAGTCATCTGTTTTGTTGGCTCAGGTGGTCTACAGCTATGTGAAATGAAGAAAATTGCATTAATGTAAGAAAGGGGTCTAGTTTCTCTACACTCTAATGAAAGAAATACCTTAAAAAGTATGTATCATTCCACAAAAATATATCGTTATTTCCCTGTCCTTTTCCTAACCTACAAATTTTTGGCAGTGGAAAAGGTAGTTTTATTCACAGCATAAAGACAATGGTGTCTCAATTTTATATTATTTGTTTCTAACTGAAGAGAAATTTTTATACTACAGTAAAGTCTTAGGTTCAAGGTTTGAAATTAAGTTTATGGATTAATTTTCAATATTTTCCATTAATTTCAGTTCCAAACACCCACAGTTGCATTAAAGGATTTAACCTCCTTGCATCACTGAGGGTTAATTTTAAATCCTTTCCAGTGTTCACCTGGAAGGCAAATATTCATCCTGCCTACACGTGCTGGGTTGTCTAAATGATACGCTTTGTCTTAGGTGAGGTAAATCTGCACCACAGTGAATTAGCCATTCTGAGACTGTAATTGAAATCTTGTTTATCCTACAGGCTGAAAGGTTCAGATGAGAGATTGTAATTTTAGTCTGGTTTGGGCTTTTCTCTTTTTCTACTTGCATCTGTCTTAAAACGTTATGTTACAGGTTGGCACTCTGTACAGTAATCTAAAGAGCACTGCAACTTTTTACTCCAATGTGTAATGCAGAAGACAGTATCAGGGATACCTGGCAGGGAGGCTGGGTAAGAACTTGTTCAAGGAACTCAAATACAGCAGAATAGGACCAGCAGTGCTATCACAGACTGTCCACTTGTTTGTGCTGGTGATTGCTTGCCAGTGTCTAATTCTAGCCAAAGCCATGAGAACATTTTCAGGACATTAAGTTTTTCCAGATAAGTAAAAGGACTTAAAGTACTCATTTTGTACTAAAAAATCTTCACACTCATAAAACCCCCAGTGAAAGTAAAAGAGAATACAAAGAATGAATATTTTAAACCATTATGTCTTGAAAGAAAATGCATAGCCATTACTATTTTACTATCTCTTGTCCTTTGTGTTCTGGGAAGGCAAAAATGCAGCCATTCTAATGAAAAAAAAAAGAAACTAAATCCCACAAATACCATTGTTAGGAAGGGGGAAAGGAGAAGAAATAATGCTTATCATAATTTCCCTTCAGAATGAAGACAGTGGTTGACTACCCTAAATAAATCCATAAATAAATAGGAATTGTATTCCTTTTGAGGCTTCCATGTTTGGAAATTTCCTTGTGCAGTTCTCTGTCATTTTCGTTCTTGAAAACTTCCATGCTCCTTGCTTTAGTTACTCTTTAGGGTAACATGTTCCATATGTCACATAGCCTTTTTATGAAAGCTTAGAATAAATTCTCCTTTCATCCCTGTGACCTAATTTTAAGGTCTTAGTGTTGTGGAGGATGAATCTGGATCAGTTTGATCAGACCCTCCTATTCTATAAATGTCATTTAACTCACCACAACATTTTTTCCTCTTTCCATAAAAATAATCCCAGGTCTTTCTTTTTAAGTGTTGCTATTATGAATTCCCTGAAATGCTACATCTAATTGAGCAGTACTCTCTGACTCAGATCATTATTATACTACTTGCTTTCATTTAAGTGAATTTTTAAATTAATGCAACACAGAATCTTATTATCTTCTTTTTTCTTGGTTGTTATTCTCTGGAGTAGATGCCAAAGAGGGTTTTATTTTTTTTTTATTTATTTTTTATTTTTTTTAACAGTGGCTTCCCAAGTATTTTTTATGCTCTGCATACAACATGAATTTCTTTCTGGGCAAATGCTCGCTTTGATACATTTTTCTTGGAATAACATCTTCACAGGCATTATTTTCTTTATGCATTCCCATCACTCTTCTGTGTAAGAAATGTATGCACTTAAAAATCATCCAGGCCGTTCCATTCACTAGCTAAATCAAAAATTCTCACTGTGGATTCTTGATGTTCCCTGTGCCTCACCTCTCTCTCTAGCACCAGCTTACACTGGAGAAAACTTCACTGCAGCTGATGCAATTAAACTTATTCAAACCAATCACAAGTGACAGAAGAGGGGCCCCCTCGCTTTCTGATTCTGTTCTCCTAATGTTGGTATTCTTCACACATGTAAATCTGTAATCCTGATGCAATCTCTTTTCAGTGGGTTAATCTGCTTGTTATCAGTTTAGCTTGTGCTTGTTCTACAGGTGGAAAAAAGATCAAACAGTTTTAAAGTACATCACATAGAAAAGTTGCAACAGTTCAACTATGAAATTTTGACTGAGCCTATCTCAAAGATGCACTGTTTTATAGAAGGATCAGTCAGGGACTGCACTAATTCTTCTTGCCATCAACACAGCTATATGGGGAGAAGACTCTATCAATTTCTTCTGGCAAAAATAGATTTTTACTCCTTTAGCCTGCTTTGCTTGTGGAAGGTAGCTATAGCCATACAAAACATGATCATGCCTCTGGTGGTTGTTGCCTACAAGGAATACAGGCCTGATGGAGTCAGTCTGGCAAACACTCAACTGTAGTCCCGAGACAGATGAAAACTAAGAGTTTTTCCTGCATAGTTCTTTTGTTTTTACAAGAAAAAAAGCTCTGTCAAACAAGCTCTAGCTCTACAGTACTTACATAGATATGCTGCTACAAAGTCCTTGCATTATGTGGCTTATACTTGGGAAAAGGCACAGCTCTGTCTGCAGCAAAATCCTTTTTTCTTGTCATGTCCTCTCCTCTCTTCTCATTAGAGGGCTTTGTTGGTAGACACACCTGGCATAATAGCGGCTCTAGACAACCCCATTCTGTTCTCCTCAACTTTATAAAACTTGTGATCTGGTATCTTTGTAGTATTTATTTTCATGATATTCCCATGGAGCTGAACTGTGCTCCAAATATTCTTGTTTTACAGGTGAAAAACTGTCTGGCAAAGAGGCAAGTTGACCTGCCCAAGGCCCAGAGGAGGTCTGTGGTGTGACAGAGAGTTAGACTGAAATGAGACAATGTAAGCAGTAGCCAGAGCAGCTTCTGGGTTTGGACTTGCTCAGATATTGCACATTGAGCTCCCTGTGACTAAAATCAGTCTGCAGTAGTACACTTCCTTGAGTAGTACCAATAATGAAGTTTGTTTTAATGTAACTTAGTGTCTTGTGGTTGGATTATTTAATCTTCTAAAAAAGTCAAACTGCAACTGAAATTTTTCTTAAATTTTTGTGCTGTGTGGATTGTCTGGTACTAAAGTCTAGAAGTTTCTCTTTCTTGGCTGGACTTCCCTCAGTGGTAGCATTAACATTGTACTCCCATGTTCTCTCTCTGGCTATCTGTTTCCATGACTTTTGTAAAAGCCAAACACCTTAAGATCCTCTCTCAACAATGGCCATGCTCTGAACTTATTGAGAGGGACTTATGAACAGACTCACAGACTGTATCACTACATAAGCCTCATGTAGTACAGAGATTGCCAGAAACTGGGTGAGATGGGCAAATTTTTTGCTGAGACATGGAGGCAAACTTATGGTTTTTACCCTATTATCTTTGTTGTATCCACTGTGTCTCTGTAGGGCAAAATGGTTATTTCATTCTCTCTGCCATGGCCCCTGTTTTTCCTGATGTCTACTCCACCAATAGTCCTTTTTTGCCATCTCCGCAGAACGACTTCCAGAAGGAGGGATAGGAGCTGCAAGATATAGGCCCCTCTTCCTGTGTTGCTAAGAAGGTACTGTCTGACTCCAGAGAAGTTTCTGAAACCTTAGCCCCGGTGGACAAAGGAGATCAGGCTTTGGATGCAGATAATTAAGCAAATTAGCAGGGAGCAATTGAGGTTTATACATCTACTGGAGTTCTTGAGTTGACATATATGCATTTAGAGCATTGCAAAACTGCAATGGTGCTGTATAAGGTGTGCACAAGAAATTGGTGTTAAGATCTTAGTTACTTGTATTAGAATTTTTCTGGCAGTGAGAGGGTGGCACCCCTCAAACATGATTTCAGATGTACCACTTCTGTAGTGTTCAGGAATATTGCTCATCTTGCATTAAAGGGCAAATTGGCTCTCTGGTGTAAATAAAGATCAAGAAGTCAAAGTTTGTGTCAAAATCTCAGTTTTGAAATCAGCATGCCATGGAGAACCTGTGCTTTGATTTAACACTTTCATTCCAGCTTGAACGATGTAATAATCAGACCCTGGACAAACTTTTTTTCTGTATTTCTGTTCTATATAATTATCTTGATTAGTTTATATAACACATTTGATGCAAAGCCCTTCATGAAGGGCTGAGAAATCCTCTCTTCACACTCAATAGAAGTATCTATTCTAATGTTAACATTTCTGTGTATACTTCAGGACCCTGTCAGCCCAGAAAAAGGCTTACTTCACAGACCAGTATTGTTTAGCATAAAAAGGGCAGAATATGCATTTGAAATACAAGAAAATTTCAAAAAATCCCACCAAGACAAAGTGCAGTCACATACTCTGCTGATGAGGAGAGTGCAGAAACCTATATTGAGTAGAATTGTAATAGAGAAGGAAACAAAAGTAAACACATAGGACAAATAAGCAAAGCAAGTGGTAACTTCTTCATAAAGCGAAGTTCTGGGATTGCAAAAGGTCAAAAATGCTTTAAATCACTGGAGTGTGTTTCAATTAGAAAGATAAAATGAAATGGGCTTTGAAGTACTATTTAAAATTGAGGAGAAGAATCCTGAAATCTCCGGGAGTCTCAAAGAGTTAAAAGTAATGAATTCAGTAAGAAAAAGCATGATTCAATGTCAAAAAGTTTACAAGTTGACCATCTGAAAATACTTTGAGTTCAACAGATCAAAACAGATTGCTTGACTTGAACTTTCAAAGAAATAAACAACAAAAAATATGTTTAGAAACACAAATTGTTTAATTGTTTGAAGTGAACAGGCTTTACTTCCACACAGTTTGAATTTAATTGATTGGACTTTTCTGATTCAAAATGTTTTCAGGAATTTGGGAAGACAGAGATGTATGGTGTGGTTGTTACAAAGTGAGAATCTCATCTGATTGCTAGATGCCAGCAAGTCAATGACCAGAGGGATACTATCATTACAGTGGAATCATAAGAATGAACAGTATTGTCCGAAAGACACAAGGGAAAAGTATTTAAAAGCCTTGGAAGAACTTCATGTCTAACAATACTGGCATCTGAATTTTGCATAGATGGCCAGATCTTCTGTAGCATAGCATCACTGTTTAGTGTCTTTAATCTGGCTTGCATCATTGTGAGGATCTGGCCCTTAACTGAAAATGTTCCAATGCTTTGTAGAACAATATAATCCAGCGAAAAAAATCAACAAACCTTGATTGTCAGCATGTGTCATGCAGGAGCTGTTTTATGGTTTAATGCCAGTGCACTTTTTCAGCATTTCTGATATTAACAAATTTATTTCTTCATAAGAAATTTTTAAAAAGCTCCCCTCTCCTCCCTCCTACACATCTTTGCTCTTCTCTCAGCTGTCATCACTGTTTACAGTTTGAGTAAGCAAAAATATATATTTACAAGTACAGCTTAGTGCTGTGTTTGCTGGTATAGACTGCCTGGGGGCATGTCTGTGAATTGAGCACCCGGCTACACACATGAATATACCTTCTTCTCTCATCAGTCCTTCCCCTTCCCTGCCTTGTTTTCTTAAGTTGTATATTAAATCTTTTCTGTCAGATTTTGAGCTTTTTGAGATGGAGACTGATGTCTTCAGGTCTGTACATGAGCTCTGTCAGATCCTGAGCAGTAAGCATGAGGCTCCTATCACTCCCGAGCAGGGAAGACCAAAACTTCTGTCTTTATTGAACACCCCTGTGGCCTATATCCTGCTCTGTGAACCTACACGCTAGATTAGCTGAGGTCACAGAGCAGAAGAAACGTCATGTGCCTGCGTTGCAGCTGAGTATTTCACCTTATGGGGTTGCGTGTGAAAGCAGCCTTAGGAGAAGATTTTATTTTCAGCTGCAGTCTAGTGCTATGGCCCTTCTCCTGACTGGACATGTGCCCATCGGACAATCCCAGAGCATCTTGGTTGCCTGCCAGTCCCAGATGCCAGAAGCATGTCCCCACTTCCTCTCCCCTTACATGATGAAGTCTGCGGGGTCTCATTCACTATAACTCAGAGAAGTTGCATCTTACACACTCTTGGGGCAGTGAGGCCAGATCCTGATGAAGGCCTCCAGATGTTATTGTAATAGCAATAACAATTAAAAATCTACCATGACAAAATGAAAAAGGTACGATAAAGTTAAAATCTGGCTTTTCACATAGTTTTAGAAAAAATGTTGCAAAGCAGCAGCTACACTCTTATAAGAACTGGCCTTCAGCATCATGCAGACAGTGTTTGTGGCTTTCCAAATCCTCATGACTTCAGGTACTGCTGATGCCAACTGAAAGCTAGCAGTTCCCAGAAATTTTGCAGAATTTCTTCTCAGTGTTCAACTAGTCAGTAATCAGTGTCCAGTTAAGGTCACTAACCGGTGTTCAGTTCGTAAGTCCCCTGGGAATTGCCTTTATAAGTTTGGGAAAGACATTAAGGACTTGCTCACACTGCTAAAATTAACTTCATTTTTTTTTACTGTAGTATTACTGATGGATATGTAGCTGCCACAATGTTATACCAGCAAACACAAAACATGTTAGTTTTAGGCTGAGATGTATTTGCTGAAGTTGACTCCTACAAGAATAGCTGACTTTTTTTGATTGTTTGTTTGACCTTCATTGTAGTTTTGACCTTGGGTAGCTAAAGTGCTTTTAGTGGTTCTGAAGTAAAAGAAGAATGTAGCTTTCTAAAGCAACTTTTCTACCTGTGAAATGGGACTGATAGTACTGATTAGCTTTATCTCAATGATACTGTTGAGTACACTGTAAAAACTGACAGACTGTATTTGTCATGGGAGTTGCTGTGGCAGATGAAGACAGCTCTTGTACCCAAGGCTCCCTACATTTGTTCATGTGTAGGCAAAAATATATTTAGACATTTGTCTCAACTGCGCTTATCTGTGTCACAAAAACTAAAAATAAAACCTAGGGAAAGCTAGGTTGTTGCTTGCCACTATTTTCCTAGCTGCAGAAAATCTGTAATAAAGATTTACGTGAATAAGCTATAAAACATCTTGCTAGACGCAGACCTGGTAGACTCCTGATTTTTGTAGATAGTGATCAAATGGTCTGTGAGTAGCCTGAACAGTGCTTGGGAAAGGTGTGAACCCACTAACCCCTCACCTCCAGAGGGATACTAAGCGTTTTTTGCTCATGGTATGATAGATGATGTATTTGGGCTTGTTTATGTAAACCATGATCCTGATTTTGCTAATAAGAGTTATCCAGACACTACTTTCTGATCACAGATCCTTATTTGATTTGACGTAAGGCCATATAGAATCAATTTTGACTAAATGAAAATGTGATTGTCTTAATTCTCAAAAAATACTTAACTGACCACGTGCAAGCACTAGAAACAATGTGTATTGACTCTTTTTTGTTATTGATGAGAAAATATTTGTGATGATTACAATAATATCACTGAAGATTTTTGTGGATTTGCATCCCCTACACAAAGTGAAACCTCACAGTGATGACATAGTCAAAATGTGAGTTCAAGAAAGAATATAAAGCTGTTCAATTCCTTTCAGTGAGTCATAACATCTGGAAACAAAGAGGAAAAACCAGCATCATGAGTAGGATTTTCAAACTTGTCTAAAGGTGCTCACTCCTTCAGCTGCCAAAAGTCTTTTGGTGCCTTTGCAGATCACAGAATTGATTATCAAAGAGCTCTGTAACACTCTGGGAAGTAAGAATAAATTCAGAGCCCCTGTCCTTTGATAGCCTTTGAAAAATGGCTTCATATTTTTAAACAGTATTCAGGGAGTATTAGTGAGAAGAGTACTCTCCCTTTATGCTCTGCATGTACCATCTGGACAAGTCCTGCTACTGTGTTATCTGACAAAGACGCAGTTTTCCTGGAATGTAGAATTGATAAAAACTGGAATACAGTATGATATTCTCTGCACAGATAAACCACAGGACTATGAGGTTTAATACATGAAGTTCATGTAGAACTACCTTCTGCTAACAATTTTGTTCTGTTTCTTGGTTAGTGTGTAGATTCAATGCAATGTGTTTCAGAGTTCTTTCATCTGATTTTCACACTAAATTCACAAGAGAAACTATGAAACTGTCTTCTAGTTGCTAGAATTACAGTATATTAGTGAAGAAAAATGGCATCATCCTAATAAGTGGACATACAGAAGTGAATTACAAATATGAATACTGTAAAGTTGTCATAGTTTCACTGGTCCCAAAGGCAGACTGTCCTTGTTCTACTTTAACACTGGATACATAACATAATCGGGGGCTGTGATCCTGTGCTTTGTTAATCTTTTATGCCTTTCATATTGGTTATTTTTGGAGGGGTTTTGATAGATAAAGATCTGTTGCTGAATTAGTCAGGCTCAAAGGAATCTCAAGGCCACTTTGAGAAGCTGAGAACAGAATCTGCTGTGAGAAAGAGGGGTGTTCCTCAATCAGCGGGATCCTGGCATGGCGTGAATCATTGGACATATCATCAGTGAGACTCCAGTGCATGGACAGCCCATGATACTCATTTAGCGAATCCATGCTTGGAGCGTGGACGCGTGATTAGAATATAGTTGCATATATAAGGAGGCTTGTTTCTGTAATAAATGGCTTTAGCGTGATTCACATTAAATCGAATTGTTTGCTGAGTCCTTTATCACTCCAACAGTTATTGGCCTACAATCTGACAGCCAGAAACTTGAACCACAAAATGCATGCAATTTATCCAAAAGGAATTCCAGTTAATGAGCATCCATGTACTTTGTTAACATGCTTTTAGCTCTTTTCAGGCTTCTAGCTGAATAGTGGTATATACTGTATGCAGCGTATTTCAGGGCCAAACCAGCTCCAAAAGAAGTCAGTGGGAGTCTGTCTGTCTCATTTCGGTGAGATGGAATTGGACTGATAAAACTGTGAGAAACACTGGGGAAGCCTTTGGGAATACTTACTCAAAATTACTTAATGAGTCAGGATGAAAATACACGATCCCTCTGGTATTCCCTAATCCTTCATGTTTTCAATAATACAGTATGCCAAGATATGGGAGACCAGCATTTATCCTCTAAAGCCACTATACCCACAGCTATACCAAACAGTGGGGGCTGTCATCTCTTTATATCGTTCATCTAAGTATTGTGTCAAAGAGATGTTAGTTTGGTCTTAATACTCCCAGACATGTCTACATCCAAGATGGCATGGATCTGTGAAAAAGGTAACTATCCAGTGTGAATGGTCTTCTGCATATCATATTCATCCAAGTCCTTAGGCTCTACTCTTAACTTCTAGCACTTTCAAATAGACTCATAATACTAGCTCACGCTACCTCACATCATTCCTACTTTGAAAGCTTGGGAAGCCTGGGAATGTAAAACCTTGACATTTTATAGATATATGAACACACTCTTGAAGTCTTTGTCTTTCTTCTTTAAAGCATCACTCTTTTTTCTTTTTCTCCAGAGTTAACATACTCAGACTGTGGCTTCTTTTACCAGTGTTCTCCCATTAAAATGGCAATTTTATGACTGTCCTGTCACTCCTATTGGAGCTTGACCATCTGTTGCAATGTGTAACTGGTGGCTGACCCACTTTTCACCCTTAAATCATGCAGGAAGGACTTTTGAAATAAAAAATCAGAATCTCATTTGCTTCACAGCCGTTAGTTGTGACTAAACCATCACAACAGTGCAAGAGACAGTGTGGTATAGCAACAAAAATGCTGTTTTATATTTGAACCATATGGAAACCAAGGACTTCAACAGACAAGAATTAAGGTTTTCTTTAACAAGAAACACAGGAGCCACTCCAAACCATTATCTTTCAAAATAGTGCCCTGAGTAAAAAAGGATAGTCACTATGCCTTGCAAAGCTCAAAGAAAATAAGAAGAGCTAAGTAAAATGAAGTTAATTGAAAATGAGTACTGAAGAAACACAGTACAAACAAAACAAAAAGGGATGTAATTTTGCCATAAACAGATCACGTTAATTATCTATGTATAATATTTTGGACTTAACAGAGGACATTCATCCAAATTCAAGCAGTCATAACAACTAGTAACATTTTCATTAAAAACAGACTAGGGCTTGTATTCATGTGAAGTCCATTATGCTGCAAAATTGTAATTAAATGAATTTCAGCAACTCTATACCTCTTCATTTGTTTGGACCAGGGTTATTTAATAAGCCAGCATCATTGCAACTGTTTTGTGTTTTTAAAAAACACAAAACCAAACTACTAAAGGAGAAAATCTTTCTTAGAAACAATCCTTCAGTATGATTTTTTACTTACAAATTCAGTTTTCCAGGATTTACTCTGTGTAACGCTTTTTGCTGCAGTTGTTACACAGTGTATGGAATAAGAGACTATTCTCTTAACAGAGAGAGTCTGAGTGCTTCCAAATTTCACATGCAGCTTCATATTTATGTTATACTCAGAAACAAGTGAAATTAAACCAATTTAATAGCCTTAACACCTGTGCTTTCAAAGGGAATACAAATGTTCCTTGTGTTTTCTAAAGATTTGTATTATCAACCATGATTGCAAATCTTCTGTTTTACTTCTCACAAGAAGTGATTGTAAGATGGTGGGTCACCTATCCCAGTGATCCTGTTCTCACATACCAGCTCTGGAATCAAAGAGTTTCCACCTTCTAAAGTGATTCCATCTTGCAGCTGAAAGCTGCATTGTCTGAGAAGACCATAACCCGAGGGACTGTAGAAGTTTCTCTCAATGTTAGCAAATCTTCAGATTTCTCTCTCTCTCTTTTTTTTTTTTTTTTTTTTTTTTTTTAATGACATTGCCTTCATTTGACTCCAGTTGGCACACTAAGAGATTACAGGCATCAAGTTCCACCTCAGAAATTGTAGTAGCCATAAGGCCTGTATTTAATGAAGTGGGTCCCACCTCAACAGAATGAGACTGCTTTTACTACATTATTATGATAATCAACAATTAAGTCGGCATTTGCCAGCCATAACCACAGATGTCTCCTTCGAAGTGTGGAAGAAACAGTGCTAATGTCAAATACCACAGTGTGGGAACACTTGGCATACACCACTAGCATAAGAAAATCAAGCATTTGGCCACACTCCTGGAAGATAGTGTGATTGTAGTGACAGAAATATATAATTAGGAAGAATCCGTACATCAACAAGAGCTGCACCCACTTTATTGTAAAAGTGATGGGGAAATCACAGCATTTTTCATTGTTCTTCACCTCTTTTGCAGTTAAGGTATCCAAAACAAACACATATCTGATGTTGATTTTAAGAAGGCTTCTGAGAGGCCCTCCTTTAGCTTTGAGCTCCACATGTACAATAAGCAGAACCTTCACAGCAATGCCTTTGAGCAATGAACCACCTTTAAATCACAGTCTAGTAGAAGTGTTCATATTTGACTAGTATATGTCTTGCTCATTTCCAGTACAGTAAGTTCAATAGGCTTGGAGCTGAACTGCAGTACAGCCATTAATCAAAAACCCTATAAAATTGAGTTCCAGGAATTTATAAATACATAATACAAATATAAGCCGCGGGATTTTTTCTGTAAACACTCCATCTCAGCAATGCTGCGTGTCTCTCCTAGCACCATAACTTCACCAGCTAGCATAGCTTGTTCTACCTCCTGATTTCTGTCTGCCTAAACAGCGTTGTCTTGTTTTCTATGCCTGCTTTTCAGTTCACAGTCATTGTAAAGGGGAGAGAGAAAGGAAACTGTCACCACCACAAAAAACAACCTATCTTTTTTCATGAGACAAGCACAGCATGACCCCGTAGGTCTGTAATCAACTACTTGCCTTATTTCTGGAATAAGGTGGACAGGACTGGATCCCTCCTACCCATACGCCAGCAGCCTGTCCATGAAACATCAGGAGTTCAGTGTAACTCCAAAGTTCAACAAAGTCCTTAGGAATCTGTGCATTAACTTCATTTGGATTGGTCTATGGGGTCCTAATGTTTTCACTTTACGAGTGGGCAGAAAAAATTGATTACTTCTTTGCTTTGCTTTCTCTGAGGGAATGTTCGCTCTGTTTATGGTTTCCTTTTAAATGAAAACTCCCTTTTCATCTCCTTCATTGCTGTTCTGCATTTAAACCACGATGTTTAGCTGTCATAGAGAAATCTGACACTGGAAAGTGTTTCTATTGGTTCCATCTCCTACTGAGACCACTTGACCCAACCTTCAGAAATGCTGCTAAGTGATTATTTTGGAGAGGATTGAAAATGGAGATCACTTTCTTTGCCTTCCAGGAGTGACTTGCAAAGGACTTCCCCAATGAATTAATTTGCTTTCATGTACTCTGCAAAGCTTTGTTTTGTCTTGTCCTGGACCAGACTACACTATGATGGCATAAACACATCTTGGTCCCTAACCTGAAAAGTCTTGTAGAGTGGGGAGACTTGAGTTTTCTTGTGGGTGTTTAGGCTTTTTCTTTTTTGCTTTCAGTTTGGCATGAAAGCACATCTCAGTAATTCATAAAGCACTGAAGATATTAATTGTAGCCTAAGTAAATGGAAGTAATGTTTAATTTTTCATTTTTCAGTGATGATGTAGAACGGAATACTGCGTATGCAGTTTACAAGGCTCCTACCACTAGAATTTGGACCCCATTTCAAACTTATAAATCATATGCTAAGTATAGTGCTTGTTTGCGTCTGTTAAATATTTCCTTCTTTTTTGTTCTTATCAACATCCAGTAATGATATATACATATGTCATGCAAGACAGTAAATATGCAGAAGTTCCAAGGAAATGTTCAGTGCCATATCTCTGCTGATTAATGCATAAATATTTGAAACCAGTATAAAAGCTAGAACAGTGATAACCTTTAGCATAGTCCAGAGGAATGAACACAGCTGATAAACGTGATCCTATGGAAAACACCACAGCAAAACGTATATGCCACCCAGCCTCCGCTTCAAGGACTCCAGACAATTGTGTTCTCTAGTCCTGTTCATTCCCAGGTGTATTTCACTCAGTCTGGGAGGCAGGAAATTGCATTTTCATCTTTATTCTACCACCAACTGTAAGCTAAATCCATACTTGAAGGCTGTACCAACAAATCCATTAAGTACAGGAATCCACTGCCACTGTGCTCATTAGTCATTTTAACTCTGTGTCTCCATTTCCCACAGTTGTACTATATGGATGAAAAGCCTTTCCTACACGATGCAAATGTGAGAATTAACAGGTGAGGCTTTGCACAGTGCTATCGATACTAACACTACCAAAGCATTAAGAAATGGAGAAGAACCTCAAGCGCGTACCTGAGGAAGAAGCTGAATGTTGCAATTGAGAACAAGAGATTATAAGATACAGAAAGAGATATAAATGACCTCTCCAGCAAACTTGTGTTATTTTTCCAGTCAAATCCTGTTACCAATGTAACCTGATTACAGAGTAAGACCTGTACTTATACCTGTGTTTCTAAGAGGCTGTTTCATAAGGAAAAAATAATATATGAACCAAGAAAACATGATAATCATTGTAGATATTTACAGAAGCCTCTCAGCACAAGAGGCAGTTTAGTAAAGACCATATGCCTTGTAACTGTCACAGGCAGCTAAGGCACTTACTCAGGTGCTCAGCCCCTGGTATCTATTTCCATTTGACATGCCCAAAGGAATTTTGTGTAGCCTCCAATACAGCACACTGCTCTAGAAGGTCTTGGGTCTAGGACAAGATTTGCATGGATTTTTTTTAGGCATCTCAATTTTAGGCATCTCTTAGGACATTAAGAAAAGTGAATTTGTCCCTATTTGTTTATGAAAATGAAGGCCTGTGAGATTACAATGGGCAGCCTGTATCTAGTCTTCTTTCTGAATAGTTTAATGGCATATGTATATGTAATTGACAAGGTATTTTATATAAGAGAAGTCATAGCTCATGTTTTCCAGAACTTGCCATGTAGGTTTCCTCCACTGATGATGAACACAAATTTCCAGAACAGATTTTTGGCCCTATTACATGACAGTGAAGCAAGGTCAGTACTCCTTAGCTTGAAGGATCAGACATGCACAGGATGCCCTTCTAACAGCTATGGATGTTACAGCACTGCAACAGATTGCTTAAAAAACATGGACAGTTTTCATCACTGAAGGCCACTGAGAACAAGATAAATAAACAGATACTTATTTACAGGGAGGAGTCTATGAGGAAGACAAAGGTGATCTCTTCACGTCCATTTATGAGTCTGTGCAATTTTCTTGACTGGATCTTTTTATTTTTGAGAACTCTAAGGCTATTGCAAGAGGAGAGAGAAGTGTGTCTCATGTATGAGAATGTGTTTTCAAATTTATGGTTAATAGATGAAACAACTTGCACAGAGATGTTGTGATATGTTATTTCAAGTTATGCATAGATGTCTATTTCTGAATTCACTGCCTTTGTAAACTCACTGGGAAGCAAAAGATAACAGATCCTAAAAAAACCCCAAAACCTAACAACCAAAACAACCATTTTAAGTTTGCTAGATTTCCTAAACTATGGCAAATGAAAACAGCATCTCAGGCTGCATTAGGCTACAAGGTATGCACTGATCTGTTAATGATATAATACATGCCTGTGTGCACCTATTTATCAAGATGAGGCTACTGAGGCTGTGAAGGAATGCCCTTGTGTAGTCCTCACAGATCTCAGCCTGAGGGTAAAAGTAAGTATGAGACAGGGAAGAATATATCCATGGTGTATAGCACTAAGGGGACACTGTTTTTGAGTGTGCTCTGGCAAGGCTAAGGGGAAATAGTTCAGCATTTACATATTTATGCATCATTGTGTAAGAATAGCCCAAGATGTCGTACTGATTCTGTACCCATGTTGTGTACAGGCAGAAATCTGGGTCTGCCAGCCTGATAGAGCATAGATTTAGCCCTGGATCTGTCTGTTTTACTAAAATAGTTGTTGAGATCTGGTAAATAAAATATATAATGATGGTTTCAGAGCTTCCATGAATAATTGTATGTTCAACCGTGTATAATTGCAATTATCAAAAATGTCCTCTGTTTGCATAACACCTCAGTGGATCTGCTGAATTCTCTGCAGCTAATATACATACAGAGCCACGAAATTCAAATGCCTTGCTAAACAACCACTAACAAACACTATGAAACACTGGATGTGGAGACAGATATTGGCCAAGGAAATAATATCCTGGTTTTATAAGGAAAAGTGTAGAATCTTTTATGTCTGCATGAGATGGTTACTCGGTTATGTCATAAGAACAACAAAAGTCAAATAAGAATCCCAAACATATTTCAAAATACATAGCAAACTGAAGCCATCTGTGAAGAAAGGTAAAACTGGGATGAGCATTAACAATTTTTTAACAATAGTCATGGGTAATAATACTAACTGTAAGTATCCCATCATTGCAGAAAACTAGCTAGCCTTCTCATAGAAGTCTAGCACATAGCAGGTGTTGAAAATGGAAATGCAATTTCCCAGCTAGGCAGACATCCAATATTTATGAGCCAAGTCTGTGGAAATAACAAACTGCCAATAGGGACAGAATAATTTAGTGGAAAATTGACTAAGTTTTCCACTTCAAGAGAAACTGTCATTCACCTTGTGTCCAATCATACTCATACTGACGTCTGAATGTATTGTCGGGTGCTGAAGCAATCATACCAGACACTAACACAAAGACAGGAGTATCCTCATGGCTAGAGTTGATTACATCTACTTTATTATCTGGCATAGCCAAGTGATGCATGGATGACAAAGAGACAAAAAAACCCCACAGATACCTGAGAGGGAAAACAGTCTACTGCCTTGCAGCAGCACCACTAATACTTCCTGGCCAGTGTTTTAGATATGGATTAAATGTAGTCTAGTGTTGAAATTATGTTCTGGTTTGACTCTGTCACAATCTTGTCAGATGTGCTTTGAAATTTCTACCAATTTGAGTGGAAATCTTTCACAAGCAATAGGTGTTTCTCTAAGATTTCTGGAGCATGGGAATATGACCCTTTTGGACTTTTTGCACTTTTGGACTGAAGTCAGAACCAGAACTGAAGAGCTAGAATGGCTCTGAACAACCAAGTCTGGAACACGCCTCTTGCCAAGCCAAAATCTGAAGGCTCTTGGATTCGCTCTGCAGCTATAAGGGGAAGAATTGATAGTTGCCAGACAGAGGGATCTGTTCCTGTCAACACTCCTAACTCAAAAGTCAGCTCCCAAATTTGCTTGAGAATTTCCTGTCTCCTGATAAGGCTCCTGTCTCATTTTGGCAGACTACCTATATTGAACTGCCAAACTATGCACAACAAGCCATGTTTCATGGGTATTTGCACAAATATAGATACTGCTGGCACCACCAGACATGGCCAAGAAATCATTGAACCAATGCAGAGCATTAAGGTGTGGAGAACTGAATGAATATGTCCAAAAAAGGAATATATTCAATGAATTTCCCTTCTTCCATCTGAAACTCACTCTGTTAGAAGGCTAGTGAGGAGTCTGGGCTCAGGCTAAGCTTTGGGAATAAAAGACCATAAGCGCAACCGATGTGATGGAAGTGCCCATCACTGACTCTCCGTAAGGTGTGAGTTTCAGCCTTTGAGAACTCATTTTATGTGGATTAGAACACCCCTGTTCCCACCCCAGTGTATTTGTTATTCAGGCAGGCATGCCAAATAACGTCCACTAAACGAGTGTTTTTGTTTGTGTTTTTTTTTTTGAACTAAAACTCATTCCTGAACAGTTTGTTGTAAACACTTGGTCAGAGTCACAGCAAGACACTTGGGAGCCTAGTTTGGCAACCCATCACCCTTCCTTCCTTGGTTTCCTTCCAGTTGCTGCTAACAAAGACTTCTGTGTTCCCAGAGATCTCCAGATGCTCCTTTTGGAGAAGGGCAACTGCTCTAGCATATGTCCTTTTCAGTGCCTCCCTGAAGTGACAGCCCTGCTTGCCCTACCTTTTGCTTAACTGTCAGACTATGCTGCTAGATTCATCACTCACGTATGGAATGCGTTTGCCCCATCCTCTCCAACAGACACTCCACTTTCAAGAAGTCCCCATGAAGATACTAATTTTTACAAATTTGCAAACTCTGGACTCAAAGTCCAAAATTCCTTTAAAACTGAACAAACTTGAAGAAATGATTGTGGAAAGGCAAACAAAAATGTTTACTGAACACTGGCAAAATGATTTTGATAGGCATTTTTTTTTTCTATTCAATAAAAAATGTTTCTGTTCTCTCACTGTGCTTGTTATTTATTTATTTATTTAGAAATAGACACACCACTTTTAATCTGAAACTATACAAGTCAGTATAAATGGCATTTTTCTATTTAAAAAGCAAGAAAGATCATATCAAGGAGTGTACAAAAATTATATTCATATTTAGAGATGGAAGCTAAAGAGAGTCTTGCAATTGATACATGAAAGATGAAGTCTGTTCCAACTGAAATAACTCAAACTTTTTCTGTTCATCTGAGTGAATCAGCTTATACCCTCAAAACTGAGTATATAACAAATTAATGGAGAAGTATGAAGAAAATAAATCAACCTACCCCAAAGAATAAAAGAAACAAGAATGACAGACTGACTGACTAACTGAATGACAGAAGGCTGTGCTAGGTTTTAGTAATGTGTTATGAATAAGAGGCAATGGACGAGTATTAAAACATGCAATACCTAGGTTCTAGCAAGGCATTCCTAAATACAGGTCCTGAAATCTTCCTTAAAGAGTTAATGCAAAATGGTTTGGATATGAATGCATTTGTGGGGATATGACATTGGCAGACCACAGCCTGACAAATTCCCACCCCAAAATGTTTGTAATGCAAGAGTTCATTATGAAAATCCATATCCCAGTGAGTTGATACTAATAGAACTTAGGGATCTAAAAACACATTAACAAGTTGATCCAGTTCTTTTTAAAGAATCCAAGGATTCTTCTGTAGTGAACACTATCTGTCAACTGTATCTTCAATCCATGACTTGAAGGCTCTCACCCAGTTATATGGGATATTTAGCTGGCGTTTGTCTGGCAGATGAAGTCCTATGACAAGATCTCACACTATAATATGATGCAATGTGCTGCCTCTCAGGTAGTACCTTTTTATTTTAGATGCATACCCATGTCCAGTGAGAAGACTTGCATTTTTCACATGCACGGACATCTGCAATCATGTGATAAAAGGAATACACTAACTGTGATAAAAGGAATACATTAAGGAGTACACTAAAAGGAATACACTAAGCTGTGTGCTAGTGCAAGTTGCTACTTGTTGTAGGGGAAAGGGCCTGAAAGCTTTGTTCCCAGTTTTCTCCAATAGCATGACTATGAATTCTCAGGGACTGCTGATTCCTCTGAAACAGTTACATTGATCAGGAAGTCAGACAAGTATATTTATTTACCAATACCAGGACACAGGGCAATATTCAGCATCACTAGAAGCCTTTGAATTCATTGGTTACAGAGGCACTAAATAAGACAACAGTATGAACTGGGCTGTCAGCACTGAAGCTCTTGGTCTAGGTTGTGAACAAATGCTTCCAGTACTGTGATGTACAATAAATAAAATGAAACAGGAAAATAGACTGACCTTGTTTGTGAACTAGAGGGTAAAGCCATCTTTGAATTATTTTGGGGCAGGTAACAGTCAGAAAACAGAAAAGGAATTAAGAAGTGACTGCTGTTCCAGAATTTCCCAACACAGAGACAGTCTGGACTAAGCCCCAGTTGCTCCTAAATAATTGTTAAAAATTATGTTTTATCACAAAATAAACATAAAAATATTTAGTGGAAGAGAAATATTCTCTATCAGTATAGGTATTGCTTTACCCTGCAAGCCACTCTGTGCACTTCCACTGTGCCTTTTTAGCCTGTTTTATTAAGGAAAAAAATTTGCATGATCACTTTGCCTGCTAATCCTTCCCAGTGATATATATAACAAATTATTTGTTTTGACTCAGTCTTTGTTACTTGGAAAATAATTTACGTTAAACTCAAAATCAGACACTCATATACCAGAATCAGATTATGAGCACGTAAACATGTTGCTAAATTCATAGCTTGCTTTAAAGTCATACTTTAGGCTTTAATAAAACATTTGAAAAAAAAAATTGTTCGGTTTTGTTTCTGGTTTTTTTTGCATTAACAAGAGCTTTGACTTTACGGGAATTAAATATTGCCAAGAAGAAGTTTGAAGAAAAATGGACACAATTTTGATTGTGGATAAATTATTCTAATCCTGAAGTGAAGACATAAGCATTATACTAAATTTGTATGAACGATGACATCTAGGAGGGAATAGAGTAAGGGCCAGAGTTGTTAAAAGCCTCTCATGAAATTAGAAGATAAGTAAACAAAATGGTTAAATCATCATCTCATGAAGTTCTACATGTCTTCTGTTTGGAAAGCTATTGAATAACATCAAGGTTATGTATTCAGAACACATTTAAATATAATTCAATTCAGGACAGCTGTAAGTATCAAGCCTTTGCTACTGAGACGTGTCTCTCCCTATAATTGACTAGAATAATTTTACAAAGGGTGTTTCTTTGTTTTTATCAGTGAGACATATAGTCTAAATTTTGCAGTTCGCTTTCCTATTGCAAATTCTGTTTCTCTAGCATATGTTGCAGTGGGACACTGAATTTGAAACCAAGCAAGTCTTTTTACCTTCTAGATGAAGAGGTGTCTGCACGTATAAAGTCTTCCACCTGTTTGCATTCTTAGATGAAATATGAAATTAGAGACATAAATGAAATGTAGAAATGTCTGAGAAGCAAACAAAGGTGGGAGTATCAGTAAGAACTGTGTCTGCCTAAAAAATGTGATTGCAATCACCTTTATAAATGCAGGAGTTACTCTCTTGAAAATTTGGTTCTGTCAAGAAATAAAGAAAATTATAAATAAATTAAAGAAATTATGGTAATTGGAAAAACTCATTCAGTTGGAGAGGAACTGTGAAAGATGCATTTTTTACATTTGTTCTTAGAACCGTACTTTTGATATAAATCATGATACTGCATCAGTGTGCTGTTGATATGAACCATTAATCTCACAACAAAGTTCACAGCCTTTCCCTCAAAAAAAGGAATGATCCAAACCAAACCAACCAAACAAACAAAATCAAACCAAACCAAAACACCAAACCAAATAAAAAGCCCTTCATGTTAACTGTTTAATTGTTTTGATTTTAACTGACAGCAACTTTAAAGGGTTGAAATTGGCAGGCATTTGCTCTGGCTTTGTTTTTTCACTTTATACTGTAATGGCATCAATTATTTCAGACACAGTTAAATGTCTCAGAAAGAAGATGATTTTCTTGAAAGCATAAAAAAGCCCTAATGTAGCAGAGAGAGGAAGTAATTCTAGCAGTGCCAACAATGAGGGAAACACTAATTTAGACCAGTCATTGCTGTTTTCACCACCAGATTGTCTCCACGTGTTCTAAATATGGTAAGATAACACAGCTAATGCCAGTATCATCTACAGCACTCTTCAATGCAAAAACAGTGAGAGGGGGGAATTTTCCATCTATTTCCTGCCCCCCATCATCAAAGAAAATAACACAGGTGACATTCATAGGAGGTGAATTTATGAGTCTGACTTTGAGAAGCTCATTGACTCTCCTCCACAACTACAGCAAAGATACTATTTGGAGCAATACAACCACACTGCGTGTCAATGATGTGGTGTGGTTCTGCCTCTTTCTCTGAAATGAAATTGTGGATTAATACAGACTGAAAACTATGTACTAAAGGTTAAGGTTTGGCAGCCAGGTGCAGTCAGCAATACTAGAAATGGAAGCATCTGAAAAATTCTCATTCTCCTTATGTAAAACATACTTTGTGTACAATTTATGTTCTCCATCAGATACTCTCCATCAGATATTCCATCAGATATTTGGCAAGATTTTTCTCATTTTCACCATTAAACCTTAAATGCTAACAATAAACATTTCGGTCCATGTGATTTGCATCAAATGAGATATTTCTGTCTTAGTATCTTCTTAACAAAGTCAACACATTTTGTTTCCATAAACTCAATAACAAATTATGCAGCAGTTCTCCGTGTACGCCTCTTGCTATTGTAGCAATTTTATTCACAGACTTGGTTCTTCTTTCTAGGCAGAATTCCCTGAAGGATACCGCCTCCAAGAACTGGTTTAGTAACATCTCTCAGATCAAACTGTTTGATGAATCACAACTGTAGGGTTATATGGTGCACTACTGGAGATGTAGTTTGGAAATCTCAAGCAGCCACCTTTTTTTTCTATGTCTCTAAACGTTTTCAAAAATACTGATTTTAATCATTAGATACTAGTTTCAGTTTCTATCTGTCTGAGAGAGGGATGCAGAGGTGCCTTTTCCTTTAATTCCTTTTCTTGTCTGAGTTCTGTCTAACCAACATCAAGGCACAGAATATTGTGCCAGGAGGAAAAAATAGAGTAAAAAAAAAAAAAAAAAGGATATATGTAGAATACCAAGAGCAGAAAGAAGATGATGAGTGAGAAAATGGAAACGTCAAAGGTCTCCAAATCTCCAAATAGCCTAACCTTTGCTGAAGTCAAGCAGAAGAGATTCAAGCAAGAATTTGTCTCCTCACAAAAATAAGGACCACTAGTGAAAAAGAACATGAGTAACAAGATGTCTAGAGGCCCGAGATTTGCTTAATACTGTGGCATTAAGAGAGAAAGATCAAGACAGTTACCAGACTGTGATAAAAAATGAAGAATATATTGAAAGGTTTCAGAATCATATAAAGAAAAAGAACAATGGGAACAAAACTTTTTTACACAACATATTTGAAACTTTTTCAATCAAAGAAGCAATTTCAGGGGAGATTGTGAACCCTGTCTGCTCAGATGGTGATGGGACATAAAGGTGTCAAACTGAGAAGTTAAAAAGTTAGAAACTCCTGTTTAGGAAGAAAAAAACAAAAACACCCCCCCCCCAAACGACAACAACAACAACAACAACAACAACACAACAAAAAAACAACCAACAAACACAAAAAATAAAGCCCCACACATCATAAACAAAACAAATTGCATATTTTGGAGGGAAGGCAGGAGACCACAGCTGACTGGGTTACCAAACCACAAACTTATAGGAACATGCAGACACAGGATAGAATTGAGGGCTACAAGCAAAAATTGACAAAAGGCAATTAGAGCCAGCTTGTAAAAGTAGCATGAAGGATTGCATTATGCATGGAAAAAAGTACCAACTTATGCAGCTCCAGCTTTTGGAAAGAATTGTTCTGCAAAAGATGGCAAAATAGAACTGAAGGTATTTACCAAGAAACTAAGTGTGTATACATGCATTCTGCATGGCTGTGGAGAAGAAGTGTTGGTTGAAACTGCTGAATAGCTTTTACATATTATCTGGATCATTACCTTGAATCCAAATGAAAACTTTCTGACATAAACATTTTGGTTTTGTGCCCAAGTTAAAGTGAAACCTGAAATGTTGGGAAAACATCAAAGACTATTATGGTGTTATGTGAAGGTGTTTTATTCCAAGCTTGTCCCTAAGTTTAGGTTAAGAGATACTGTATTTATATTTTTTTTTAAGAGAAGTAAGCACACAGGAGTGGAAAAAGTGAGACACGGGTGTGATATGTTTACCTCAAAGGAGTGTAAGAAGACCAAAACACAAACAAAAAAAAGCTTTAGAAAAATGGAATTCACACTACCAATGATGGTGATTTTCCACAAATTAAATCCATGGTCCAAGATTGCCACAGGTAGTTTATTTGTGTGTTCTTGGGAAAAACATTTAGGGGGATCTGTATTACCAATCTTATTAGTATGGAGAAGGTGTACCATTTGCTTAAATGTCCTTCAGTGGAAAGTTTGAAGCAAGAATACCTACTTATTCAACCATAAGATTAAAAAAAAAAGGCATAGTGAATTCTCATAATTGTAATGTAAAGAAAAATAAAATCTACTGAGGTAAGGAACAGGACATCTTGAGTCTTGTTCTGTGTACAATCAGTGCACACATATATATGCACATGCATACATATGTATACATGTACACATATATATGTATAATACATACATATATATATGCATTACATATAAACAGGTAATTTCCAATATCTAAAGCAGAAATTTCAGTGGGTCAGACACCATCAAGAGGCTGAACAGAGCTATTGTGGATATTAGGCTTCTGCTTTCTCACTTTCTCACAAGTTTTATAGGTGTTATATTTCCATTACAAATTGTTGTAAGAACAAGATCCAAATTACCCATAAATAAATTATAATTAGCATAATATTAAAATATTATGACACAACTAATGGACTTTAACTGGAATCCAGACTGCAGTATTAAATGTAGTATAGGAAACAGCAAGGCTGCGAATTTCCTGTGATAAAAATTCAAAAGAATTTCTTTTGTGTTTCCATGCATAACTCTGTAGTTTTCAAAATATTTGAACACTTAGATGACCAAAAAGATACTGAAAAAATGGCTTTCCAAAATCATTTATGTTTAGTGTAATTTAGTCCTTGTTGAGACTAGGTTTTGATGTTGATTAGCGAAGATAGGCTGGTGCTGAACAAACTTGACACCTGGCCCTTTTCATACTAATCTTTCAGTCTTTCCAGATGGCAGAATTTACTTCTGTTCCCATCGGTTCCTTTTCAGTAAGAAAAAGGAAGGAAAAAAATTAAATAACTAAAACATTTAATGGCTTTTAGAGGGATCTTTGAGATTTTTTTTCAAGACCTTTATTTTGGACCATGTTCCTGTGAAAGGCTGGTGATGGCACCTACGATTATTTGCCTCAGATCAAAGGTAAAATGCCGGGTTTCATTTTTCAAGTTTTGCCTAAGATAATTCATCTGGATGAAATTCATGGACAGAAAAATTGAAAGACCTGGAGTCATTACATCAGCACATAACTCCAAAAGAGTAAACAAAACAAACAAGCAAGTAAACAAACAAGAGTGGTATCAGACTTGTGATTAGATAACATTTGAAGCCACCTAGCAGTGGACAGGTCAGAGCAGAACTACTGATGAAATTTTACCAGTTCAGATTTGGAAAACTGTTTCTACATTAAGAAAACTTGTTATGCAGAACAGCCACTCTTATTTCCCTCATTATTTGCATTAGTTTCTCTGTTTCACTCTCAGGTCTTGACTCTGGTCTAAATTTGCCTCAAGATGAACTTATTCCCTGGGGGTCCATTAGGCTTCTTCCATGTAAGTGGGGTCAAAATTAGGCCTCTGCTAAGCTAGTTATCTCCAGAGCTAGAAATTGACTATTCAAGAAAATTCAGGAGGAGAATGAGAGAAGCTGATGGATGGGAAAAGACAGAAAAAAACAAAGTTAAATCCATCAATGGAAACCTGCCAGGTAAGCAGAAAATATTTTTTCATACTACTTTCTAGTCTATAAGTTTGCATGTGTTACTAGAAAATATCAGTTAACCAGGAGAAAATTCAGAATGCATTTATAATAAACAAGTTGCTAGGGATATTTATGAATAAAAATTAAAATAATCAAATTTATGGACTTGTCTGAAGGAGGGCTGTGGTACCCGTGTGTGCACACATTTGAATATCTGAAATAGCAAGAAGCTGTCTCTATCTTTCTCTTGTCAATGATTTGGCACAGTTCCCTTTGAGGACCAAGGAAATTTCTGAGTCCAGTCATCCTAAAAGAGCAGGTTGTCCTAAGGGAACTGGAAAAAGGCAGTAGCTTAGTTCACATGTCCCATCAAACAGTCTGATTGCCTGAGAGAAGCCTCAGTATGTTTGCAGGGACATGGCAGAGCAAGTGGCTTTCTTCTATGTGGTACAGCCTGTGTTCATGCTGCAGGCACTGCAAGCTGCTGGCACATAATATTCTGTCTCTTATACTCCACCTGAGCCTCTTTACACATCAGGATGTCTAAACACCACTCTACAGAGTGTCTTCAGGCAGTTTGTGTCTGGAGAGATTTACAATGCCATCCAAGCAGAAATAAGGCTGCTTATCCTGGTGCAGATTTGCTAATGGATTGGAGGATCAGGAGACTCTCCTTGTGCAAGTGTTGTATTGAATAGGCATGCCAATTTGTATAAAGTTACTCTCTAGATCTCTGTCCAGGTTGCTGACTGGCAATAGACAAACCTCAATGATCTTTATGAGGATCTGCTAAACTTTTCTTTTGAAAAAAAAAAAAAAAAAAAGAGCTGTTCTCTAACACTATTTATTAAAATATAGCTGTTATTTTCAACAATTATACTCTTTATTTTCACTTCTTTCTCAAAGAATAACATCATAAAAATGACCACTTGAAGTTAACTAATGAGAAAATAAAATTGAAACCAAAATTCTACTCTAAAATAGTCTCTTGCCAGCTGTCCTACTGCCACCCAGGATGGTGTCATAACAACTTTTACATGGAAAAGCACTCAATACTGTAGTAATGAGTGGCACTTAAGTTGAATGGGGGATGGTATGAAGATTTTAAGTGGAGTGATGGATGCCCAGTCACTTGATCATTTTAAAATTAGACATGACAGAGCTTTGAAGAATATGCTGTCTGGCTGACATGGTTCTTAGGATCACAGACCATATTAGGAGATATTGGACTGTAGTAGGAGGTGGATTTTGTTGGTTTTAAATCTCCAGTTCTGAGGAATTTTACTTGATCTCCCAAGCCCTGCAGCTTTCAGAGTTCCTTGTGAGGGGGCAGAATCATACCCTGGGTTGATCTAGGTCAACAGGCTTCACTGGCTTTGTCCCTGTAGCTGCAAGTACTAGTGTCCTGGTCTGTGGATGGCTGGTGTCTGTAGTAGCCAACAGAAGAGTCAACAAGGAGACAGGGTTTTGAAAAAGGGAGAAACCTGCCAGGTTTTTAAACTTTGGCGTCCAGGGGGACTTAATTGAGATTTAGTAGAACAAGGGAATGGTTTGTTTCTGAGAAACCGGCAAATTCCAGCAAAGAAATGGATTTGCAACAGTTTTTCTAATTAGGTATACCAGTCATCTAATAAGAGCATGTTCTTTTCCCCTCTCTGATTTCTATGATTCAACATACTAAAATGCTTTGGATGTGCATCCATGGTTAAAAAACGAACAAACAAACCACCACCACTAACAAAAAAATATCCCAAAACTAAAGATTAAGTCTCAAATTTAATGTTTGGTTACAGTCTTACTAATTTTAGTAGAATTGCCTGGATGCAAGAGAGGTCAAAATTTGGCCCACAATCAGGTGGATTTCCACATTTGCTCAGCTGGGGACTCCTGCTTTTATGAAAATCAGAATTAAATGCATTGATTTCAGTGGTTGTACTAGTGTCTACATGCAGAGAAATTGTCTGAGCAGACAGGGACCAGGTTAGGAAAGAGAAAGCCCTGATAAAATTAATTATGGCCAGGGACATCAAGGGCAACAAGAAAAGCTTCTATAGGTACACCAATAATAAAAGGAAGACTAGGGAAAAATTAGGTCCTCTCTGTAACAAAATGGGAGAGCCTGGAGAAGGCTGAGGTACTCAAGGACTTCTTTGCCTCAGTCTTTGCTGCCAAGAGCTCTAGCCACACCATCCAAATTGCAGAAGGCAAAGGCAAGGACTGGGAGAATGAAGAATCGACCACTGTAGGAGAAGATCAGGCTCGAGACCGTCTAAGGAACCTGAAGGTGCACAAGTCCACAGGGTCTGATGAAATGCATCTGTGGGTCCTGAGGGAACTGGCAGATGAAGTTGCTAAGCCACAGTCCATCATATCTGAGAAGTCTTGGCAGTCCAGTGAAGTTCCTACTGACTGGAAAAGGGGAAACATAACCCTCATTTTTAAAAAGCGAAAAAAGGAAGAACCAGGGAACTACAGGCTAGTCAGTCTCACCTCTGTGCCCAGCAAGATCATTGAGAAGATCCTATTGGAGGCTATGCTGAGGCACATGGAAAATAAGGAGGTGATTGGTGACAGACAGCTTGGCTTCATTAAGGGCAAATCATGCTTGACAAATCTGGTGGTATTTTATGAAAGGGTTACAGAGCTGTTGGATACAGAGATGTTGATGTTGACACCATCTGCCTGGACTAGTGCAAAGCATTTGACACTATCTCATACAACATCCTTCTCTCTAAATTAAAGAGACAAGGTTTTGACAGATGGATCACTTGGTGGATAGGGAATTGGATGGATTGTCAAACTTGAAGACTTGCAGCCAATGACTCAATGTCCTAGTAGAGACCAGGGACAAGTGGGGTTCCTCATGGGTAAGTATTGGGATTGATGTTATTAACATCTTTTTTGACAACATGGACAGTGGAATTGAATGCAATTCAATTAGCAAGTCTGCTAACAACACCAAGCTGTGTGGTGTGGTCAACACACTGGAGGGAAGGGATGGCATCCAGATGGACCTTGACAGACTTGATAAGTAGGCCCATGTGAACATTATGACCAAGCGCAAGGTCCTGACCATAGGTCAGATCAATCCCAAGCAAAAATATGGGCTGGGTGGACAATGGATTGAGAGCAGCCCTAAGGAGAAGGACTTGGGGGTGTTGGTTGATGAGAAGCTCAATATGATCCAGCATTGTGCACTTGGGCCCAGAAAGCTAACCAAATCCTGGGTTGCATCAAAGGAACTGTGACCAGCAAGTCAAGGGAAGTGATTCTGCACCTCTACACCACTCTCATGAGACCCCACTTGGAGTACTGCATTCAGCTCTGAGACCACAACATAAGAAAGACATGGAACTGTTGAAGCAAGTCCACAAAGATGATGAGAGGGATGAAGTACCTCTCCTATGAAGACAGGCTGAGAGAGCTGGGATTGTTCAGACTGGAGAAGAGAAGGCTGTAGGGAAACCTTAGAGCAGCCTTCCAGTACCTAAAGGGGACCTACAAGAAAGCTGGAGTTGGACTTTTTGCAAGGGCATGTAGTGATAGGACAAGGGGAAATGGCTTTAAACTGAAAGAGGGTAGAAATTGTTCATTATGAGAGTAGTGAGGCACTGGAACACGCTGCCCAGAAAAGCTGTGGATGTCACATCTCTGGAAGTGCTCAAGGCCAGGTTGGATGGGGCTTTGAGCAACCTAGTCTAGTGTTAGTTGTCCCTGCCTATGGCAAGGGAGGTGGAACCAGATGACCTTTAAGGTCCCTTGCAACCCGAACCATACTATGATTCTATGATTCTGATTCTATGATTGTATGATTCTATGACTCTATATGATTCTATGTCAAACTTATCATCAGTGGCTGAGTCTATAAAAGCACAATCTGAACCAGAGACATAGAAAAAGATTCTATTCTACTATGATAAACAAATGAACTAACCAAAGAACAACTAAAACAATCAGATTTGCTAAATGGTTGTTCAAAGGACAGCAAACACTGAAAATTCACCACCTTTTATTTGAGAGGAATGAAGCAAATGAAAAAAAAAACTATGAGAAAAAAGGCAAAATGAAGAGGAAGATTTCCTAGTAGAGGAAAGATGGAAAAAATTAGAAAAATCAAAATATATCAACGGACTTCAAAAACTTATCTGTTTCCCCAAAATGTAAACTCTTCCAAAGGAGACCACATTTTTTTTTCAGATCATCTCGTAGTAGTATTTAGATAGTTTTGCTTTTCTCAGAGCTTATAATTGTTACTCTTTCAACAGAAAAGCTAAACATTGTTCTGAGTGTTTTAGACTTATAAAAGCAGTTTGAATACAGGAAATACAACCTCTCAGCAGAAAAATAAAATCTCTTTCCAGATTGCTTCATGAGTAGGTTTTGTGTTAATAAATTGATTCAAAGTTTTTTTGAAGTACACATAGAGCCCATCCAGGAGGAAAGATATATTAAGACATTACTTCCTCAAGGTGTTCTGATATGGTGAGATGTTTGCCATCTCTCTCAGAAAGAATTTTACTCTGTAAGACTGTCTGTTGCAAATCATGCCTATTAACAGAAGCAGCCAGACTATACCAGCCACTCTATACCACCAATATACAGTCTCTCCAGGACTGATTTCAGGTGGCACCTATACCAATAAATAAAGCAGGGCCAGGATATAGTGTCAAGCACTGGCATACAAAGCCTGCTTCATGTAGGCTGCTTTATGTGCAAGTGCCACACAGAACTGAGGGATGTGTTTGGAAGATGGTGGTACTCACCACACATGCCCAAGTAGAAAGGGTGACTCTTCTTTAACACACAGATGTGTAAAGTACAAGTATTCATATTCTTATTTATAAGGGTGATAACATTTAAAAGAGTTCCAGTTGTAGGACTTTCAGATCCTCATAGTACTGGATTAGTTGTACTTCTATTGATGCTAAAACTTCCATTCACTTCTGAAAAATAAGTGTCAACTCCATTTTTGAAAATCCTGTTTTCTGGGCCTTAGAGCCATCAGGTTAAAAAATCTAATAGCCCTCATTGGTGCCAATGCCGAGGAGTTTTAAACTAGAATTGCTTTCAACTTTGTATATGTCTGAAGAAGTTGCTAGGTAGTCCCTGTGAACAGGAGATATTTTAAAAACATGCATTTCTTATCAGATGAAAACTTCATTTCCATCTTTTTTTTTTTAAATAAGTTTATTTTGTCTGAAGTCTGGAGGTATCTCACTCCTTATGGTCTAAGTCTGCTGGTTTTCCTGTGTTCCAAAATAAACTGGTGCTTAAGAGACAACTGGAAGTAGACAGCGAGTGGGTGGGGTCCATGGTGGTCAGGAAGGATGGGGTAGGAGCACCATGAGGGATCCCGGCCCGTGAACAGATACCACTTGTGTGCGTGGCAGAGCTGAGGTGAAGAAGGAGTTACTCAGCATGCCAATATGATGACAAGATGCCTGACTCCCTGACAGGAAAGGGGGCACCAGTTTGTAGAAAAATTCCAAGAGGGGTAATGAGTTGCTCAGTGCAACAAAGGATGATTATTTGTCAGTCTTACATGGCCTAAAGGGAGGTCAAGGACAGTGCTAGGAAGTCCAGAAAGAGGAGGACAAAGAAATAAGATGCAGTGTTCTCACAACACAGTCACATATTGACTGTTCTTCTGCCATTTAAACACACACATACAAACATCATCCACATACGTACATACATTCAGCTTATACGTGTCTCCCATCTACTCTAAAAAAAACAAATCAAGCCTCAAAACTGGATGTGATCCATAAACCAGCATGCTGGCAAATGATGACTATCAAGGCTGGGGTACTGTCAGGTGATGTACCACTCTTTTCAGTTGTGTCTTTGAGCAGTCTGAAAGCATTAAGTGGTAAAGCTGTGGACAAACAGAACAGTAGAGAAGGAGTGGGCTGCAAATGGGTAGAAAGGACGGAAAGGCTAGAAAAAAATTGTTTTACAGGACAGAGAGTGCTTAGAAAAATTGGCAGAAAATAAGAGACTTAGAGGGGAAAAGCCTAAGATAATGCATCTAGGGAAAATAAATTCAAAGCACCTATATTGAATGTCATGGAGTAAGCTGGAAAGGCATAATATTGAAAATTAGCTAGCCATGACTTAAAAAATAAATCAGTTGTGGATTATTACAGAGAAGTTCTTTTATAGTAGAAGAGATAAAGAGAAGATAGAACAAGAGAGTGCAAAAAGTCAGTATAATTATAGAAGGCAGATAAAGAGATTAAAGAAGTCTCCTGCTTTTGGAATGTCAGCTTTATTCCTGGACGTTCTAGTGACACAAAGATATGGATGAAACTGAAAGAAGTCTGAAAAAAAGTAATTAAAAAAAAATAGAGGAAAAATCCTAAAGAAAAAAAAAATAATATGCACTCTGTAAAACAAAGATGGGACTAAACAAGAGGCAGCTCATGTCAAGTATTTGAGGAATATATTTAGTAAATAGTAACAATCAAACAAAGTTGCTCAAGATGTTGGAGTATCTAAGTTCCCACTGCAAATATCAATAAACAGCAAAGAAAACCTATCCTTTCAGGAAGATTTTTTTTTTTTTTTATGTTATGGAGTTATCTGCATCATCCATTTGGAAAGTTCATCAAGCAAAATAAGAGTGTGCAAGTACCTTGAGAAAAAGGTGGAGAAAATAGTTTTGTACTTTTATCATAGGAGCTAAAAACAGTGAACTTAATAAATATTTTCTAACTTTTGAATGTACAAATACAGAAAAGACTTCCAACACATCAAATGACTTGCCCCTTTTAATTATCATGGTTTTGTTACCTAATCCAAAGCAGGGTCATTTCTCTAAGTTGGTGTCAGTGGACTTTATTTTTGCTGCTACCTTGGAATTTGCTTTTGTGCATAGTACTTATGTGCTAAGAGTGGTTAGGAAAGTGTGGGGAATGGTAGAGAGAGGACACACAGACATGTTTCCACATTCTTCCAAAGCCTTTCTTAAATAATTTTGCTGTAGCCTTTGCGTCTAAGGAACATTTTTTTTTTAATTTAACTGACTATACATTACTTTATTCCCCTAAAGCATCAGTTTTATCATTATTATTTAGTATTTCTGAAACCAAGCTCATCACAGATCTCAGCATCCAGTCATGCTACAAGTTAACCTCAAATACATCCTACTGGGAAAACTGGTTAAATGTCTTCATCTGATTTATGAGGTCTGTACTTGATAGCTAGAAGTCATAACATCTGATCTTGGTTTGTAGCAGAAACTAAATACTGTTCAAATCCCATGTCTCAAGAGGACAAAAGCTGCTTTCATCTTGCAAGTGTGATTGTCCACCTCCTGCTTAAGGCAGAGGCCACAAGAGAGGATGCTATCTTAGAAGTTGTCTAACCACAAAGCTATTCAGAAGCAGCTGCTGGATTTAAATTTCACGCTCACAACCTGAATTCACTTCTGAATGCAGATGAGACTTTAAACATTCATGTAGAGTACAATGTACTTCTTCCTTCTGTAACTCTTCAGTTAACTGCCAGTTACCTCTAATGATATTGATTTAGACTTCCGGAAAATGTGGGTGAATTTTTATAGGGCATAGCCTAGAAATATTTTTTTCTGAATTAACAAGATTAACACTTTCTCTCATGCTAACTCAGCTAATGTAAGATAAAACATGTAAAATCTATTGCAGGGAGAAACCCAAAATAAAGGAATTTATTGCTGGAAGGTATGAAAGAGCAACTGAGAAGCAGCACATTTACTGCTGTGGTTCTATTATGGGCAACACAGGCAGCTGAAGCATAGAAAATGTTGGAGGAGTGCTGCAAATCTTATCCTGCAGGATACAGTCCTCCAATAATGTTTTCATCACTTCTGGTACAGGTTTGTAATAGATAACACAAATGGAGGTTGTTCTGTGGAATCTGTATATTTACATGGCTAGGCAGGTGGTGACTCCCTCTGAAGTACAGGCAGAGTGGCAATGAGTCATGCACACCAGTTTCCCAGCACTGCCCGATGGAAGTGTGGTATTACCTGCTATCCTTTCCATGTGCATTGAAATGCAACCAACACATTCATTTTCTGAGCTCTGGATGATGACCAATGAACTTTGTTTCAACACATACAGACACACAGCCTTCCCCAACACACCAGTGTCCTAATTCATACACATCTCTATTGCACATTTCCACAGAGGAAAATTTCAAACCCAAACTTAGAAGCCAAATTGGAAAAGACCCTTTTGCTGTGTGTGAAGAGGTGGAGAAGAGAAACAAGTAGGGAAAGATAAGAGAGGGAGAAGTATATCGTTTTGTTCTTATCTTTCCAAATGTCTGCTGCCCCAAAGTAAAGGGCCACCTTGCTTAACTTGCTCATTCAGCAAGATGCTTGTACCATGTGAAGGAGAGAGGAGAATCTTAACTGAACTGGATGCTTGAGTGTGTTTTTCTTTTAATTCCTTGGGAAATATGATCTTCCTTGAGGTTTTCTGCAGATGAGTTCCCTTCCCCTATGGACTTAAGGCTCATGGTACAATCAGGAACATGTCTCTGTATATTCCCTCTAGTACCCATTTCACAATCTTGAAACTCCTCCATATGCACCCTTACTACTTCTCTCTTCACACGCACATCACATCTGTGCCCTCAGAAAACATCTTATTCCCTGACAAATGTATAAACAGCAATGGCTGTCTCCCACACAGAAACAGCTGCCATCTACCTCTGTCATCCCTACTCACAGGCTGCTTCTTTCTGTTGTCTGCTCCTAGTCACCATGAGAAGACACACATGGTCTCAAACTAGTAAGCATCTGCAGGGACACTCAGATGTTCCACCACTTGCAAACATGTTTCTCCGACTGTGTCATGGCTACAACAGAGTCCAGGTGGGTATAAATACCTCATGTTCTTCCACACAGCTCAATTGTTCATGTTATGAACCCCTGCCTGCAACAATACAGCTCTATTTGTACCCATCAACACATTTCTCTTTTCCCAGCCAGCTGACAGGTTGATGCTACTGTTTGATTTTTATTTCTCAGTGGTTAGCTGGGGAGGAAGTGGAGTGGCCAGAGGCCAGGACATTACACTGGGCCATGCTGGTGGCAGTGGACTAAGCAGGCTCCAGTCTGTGGTTTCAGACCAGCTGAATCCCAATGGCCAGGACCACTGGTTGCAGTCACGTGTCTCCCTCTCATGGACAATCACTTCACTGTCCCTACCTCCCGTAATCTGCCATGGTGGGACATTCACCACCACTAGAGAAGAAAGGGGCTTTCTGTTGACTGCAACCAGCTCCAAGCACCACCATGAAAAATTATCCTGCTGAAGAGTTTGAACTAGACTCTGCAGTGGGAAACCAGTGCATAAAGTAGGACAACGGGTTTCCAACAGAGCCCATAGCTGCACAAACACTAACTGCTTATTAGCTAAGTATTTTACAGGCTACTTATTTTTTTGGTAGGACTCGATCCCCAGAATAAACCAAAAGGCATCCACTAACTTTCACGTGACTGATGCTATATAAGGTCTGGGCCCAGAGGCTTCAGCCTTCACAGCTAGCAGTTCAGTGTGATCGAACTGTCTACTCCCACTGAAAGTCTCACAGGATTACTCACAATTTTCTAACCAGCTATGGATGGAATTGAGCACTTTCCTACCCAGTGTAGGACAGTGCTTAAGAAGACACAAAAACCCTAAGCAAGCTGGACAATCTGAAGACGTATAGAGAACAGATTTGAAGAACAGATGTTGTCAGTATATGTGATTGTTTTGAAGGGAAAGATATTCTTTATGTTTCTCTCTCACACCTAAGATGTACCCTATGTTTTCAGCCTTCAGTCAGCTGCACCTTACTCCAGTACAACTTCAAGCCATGGAGAAAGCTAGTACTTTCTCATTTCCTTTGACTGACACCTGTGCTCCCTATGTGTACTTCAACCCAATGATTGTTCATCCAACAGTCCTCTTACTACTTAGTAGCGATGTTAACTACCTAGTAGCCCTGTTAACTGATCCTAGAGGAATCTCTCGGTCATTTTGTGTCAGCAGTAGCATACTCAATTTTTAAGGTATGAAAATAAGGTGCATTGATATGCCTCCAAATGAAGCCAGTGTAACTATTTTAGTTAGACATCCTGGGATTTTCTCAGGATTATTCAATATTTCTTTAGAAAAAGCCAGAAAAATCTCTAAAAGAGAGTCTACATTGCTGTGCATGTCATGCAGAAGGCAAGCACATCTAGCACATGTTCGGTCCTATCGCTACCCACACACCAAATCATTTTCTCAGTTAGTCATTTCTCCCTACCCTCCTGCTCAACACAAACATTGCTTCTTAGCACTCTCGAAACTCACCTCTGTTGTGTGTCTTACATAACTTATTTCAACACAGAAGGTTGTGCCACAATCACAGTGGACACGTGATTTTCCAGTTGGCCTCCAATAGCTATCTTACATATCAGCATGGTTTCCTGGGTGCATGATTGTAATTTCCACACAGACAGTTACAACAATCCAGGACTCTTCCATGCCCCTCGAGGACTTCAGCTTCTTCCTGCAGACCAGCTGAATTGTTTTTATCATGTGTCCCTCTACAACTTTGCCAGTCATGTAGGCAAAATACTCACTGAACACACCTGTCCCTTACCCACACACAAACCCAATATCTCGTATATCTGTGCACCTATCCTCACTGACTATATGTGTTTACCTGTGCCTCCCACTTGCTTTTCCTTTACATTTAACTCCCAACCTGCTTTCATGCTATGCATACATGTATGGCCCCTTGAACAGTTAGACAGCCTCCTTTAAACTAAGAGGCAAATAACTACAGATGGCTTAAGCCATCATAAACTTTTTCCCACTCCTCATCACTTGTTCCTCCCCATAAGCTGTTTTTCTTCTCCCAGGCCCCATGCCCAGATCTGCAATCCTTACCTGTACTTCCCTCATTTACTTTGAGCATGCTATGTGCACAACTCTCTCTTATCAGACACAACTTTTCACTCCTTTCACCTTTCCTTCCACAGCCCTTGCAAGCAGGCATAATCTGGCAGGTATTTTTCTCACTTACACACCATTGTGTGTCAACCTATGCTAAGCTTCTAACCCCTTGTAAAGTGAACTGTCATTCTCGTTCACTTCTACTTCATGCCCTATAGTTCCCAACTGCACCCATGTCCCCACACACTTTACACTATACTTTGACCTAAGTAGAGCCATGTGGCTTATATGGCTCTCCAGGTAGTTATTTCTCCCATTCCTTCTCCTCCTATCTCTTTATATCTTTAGTCATTTGTCCTGTAGCACATTTGTTCCATTCCCTTCTGCTGCTTCACTTAGCCAGTACCTGCCACAGAGATATAAGCACATTTATGTCTCTCTTAACAGAAAATCACTTATTTTTCTCTGTGTTCTCTGTTCTCCTCTTCCCACACCCCCCATTATTCCTTACTTTCCATTGTTTTCCTGAACTTCTTCCCTGTAACTTAGTGCCTGTTCTTTCCCTGTGTTATCCCAGTTACTCAGTAAGAAGGCATCCTCTGTTTCCACTCACCAAGCCACTCCTGCACCTCTGCACTACTTTTTGTGTTTGCCTACAAAATAATACAAAACTAAATTTCCTCTCACTCTGTGTCCTCTTGCCCTAAGCCTCCTCAAACCACCTTTTTCCTAGGCATCCTCACGCCTTCTGTATTCCTTATTTTTCCCCATTCTCATACTTCTCGAGACCAGCCACATCTTTATATTCCTGTCACAGTTCACACTCCCCCCACGATTTTTACTATTTTGCATTTCCTCACACCACCTTCAAATGGCTTTTTCCCCAGTTCTATCCCTCCCTTGCAACCAGACAGCATGTTGCAGCAGGCTTCCAGTCTCCTCTAACATTTCTTTAAGCAACTACCCCCTCACATACCTTTATGAGTCCCTATACCCTTTTCCCATCACCACACCCTATCTCCATCCAGCTCATTTTTTCCTCTGCATTCCTCTTCTCGACATGTGTTTCCATCACCATGCAAGCCTTTCCTTTCATACTCTAACACCTTCCTCACAAATACTTCCTCGTATCTATTTCTTGACAGAATCAAAGGTGTCTCTTTTAGACATCCCCCACAAGCATCATGTAGCTGATTATTTTCCATACCTTTCTCCAAATAGACAACAGTTCACATTTTTTTTCCTCCTCCAAACATCCTTTGTGCCCTGTGCTTTCACCTTGCTCGCTTCACTCCTACTCCATACTCTGCCTCCTCCTTGCACACCCCAGCATCCTTGTATGTCCCTTTCATATCCTCACCCAGCTTCTAGTCTGCACCTTTTCCAATCTCCCTTCTTTTTCCACCCACAGAGATCCTCTTGTTCCAGTTGACCTGTAGCAGTCCCCATTTTAAGCTGACCACCTTTGCATGGCTCACCTACCCTTATTACCTCAATACACAACACTTAATATAATGCATAGGAGTTTATTATTGGTACATAACACTTTCCCTCCAAACTCCTTATATTTTTCTTTCTATGTGCCATTTAGTTCTTCTTTCCCTGGGAACAACAACAACAAAAAATCTTTAATCTACATGTATTGCATACCTCAACACATAACACAATTCTACATAAGACACTCCTCTCCTGGCTCTGCTGGTATATCTTCTTCTCCCTATATTTTGGGTCCACCACCTGCAATCGTGTCTAGTTCCCCTCCCCCTGCCATGCTCACATTCAGAGCTCCTGGTACTGACACGTGTATCTAAGACCAGACTTTTTACTACTAGCAGCTGGAACCATGCCGAACTGTCTTCCATTCTCTACTGTTTTGTCTGCCTTCCCATAAAGTGAGTTTTTCTTTTTTTAACTATTATTAGATTTTCCTCATTCTTACATCTTATTTATAGGTGTTTCTTGCACCACTCCCCCACTTACAGGCTTGCACAGATCAGGTATTTCTGTGCCTGAGAATGTCTCTCCTATTTGCCTGGGTATTTTCCTGAAGACACAATGTAAAGGCAAACTTTACATACCATTTGCACTCCTCATGCAACAAATCACATGAGCCTAAGAGCAAAGAGTGCTTTCTGAAAGGTTGTAGCTCATAACACTTGACTGGACCATACAGCACACATCTCTGTCTATTTAAAAAGGGGGGGGAGGGGGAAGCAACCACCCTCACACACACAGAGTCATCTCTAAATAACTAGTTTTGCAATATAGGAACCAGAGAATGTGTGCATAGCTGCCCTGTTCAATCCAAAATACCCATCTCTCTGGACACTGCATATTTATAGTTCAAGATATAGGACCAACACAGAGCTTTCCTGTTTATTTTAATGAAGGATTAAGAACTGATCAGAAAACTATCTAAACCATTCAAGGACTTTTTCCCCTCTTGGCTAATAGCAGTTTGGTGTCTCCATAAGGACTCGCCAGTAACTGACGCTTTAAGCTGCATTTCAGCTGTTTAGATGAGAAACAGCTTTCTATTTTGCTCTCTATATCTGCGCCTGTGTTGATTAGTGGTGTGCTGCATTCCTAGAAGGCACTTACCAAACACTGGAAATTGCAGCGTAAGAATAGTTTTCCTGCCATCCTAGCACAGAGTGAGTGTATCTTTTTCACCTAGACACAGATGTGCAGGGAATCCTTTGATCTCCAGTTCCTCCAAGAAAATTTAGTGTTTGGGTTTGAGAAGAACAGGGATTGATTTGAAGGTCATGAATAGGGTTTCCAGTGTCTGGTACACAAAATAAAAGAAAGCTCCAGTGAAGTTTATTACCTGAAACAGTCAAGGTCTAGTAATTGGGAATTTTGACTTTGCTTGTCATGGGCTCTAACTTTCCCTAAGGGCAAGCATGCTATGTATGCCGAGGCTGGTTCTTCCAATCCACCCTTAAGATTTGCAACCGCTTTTGTTGTATCTGAAGTTGCTGGTTTCCCTCTTAAAATAAAACCAAAAGTCTCCTTTGCTTTTGCCTCTCAAATCAGATTCCTGTAGCACCTCATATTTTTCCTCTGATGTTTTCTTGCCAGGGACCTAAACAATATTGTGCAGAGGAAGAGGAGAGAGGAACCTCAGGACTAAAGCAAGCTATAGGGCAAGTACGGGTGAGGAAAGGAAGAGGCACAATGGAAAAGGCAACATTTGGGACAGATTTACCGCTTACAAGACCCCCCTCTCCTCCCCATTATACTTCTTTAAGGGACTCCTCTTCCCCCCCCTCCCCTCCCCGCCCTCTTAGGACCCTATTAGAAAACGTCAAATTTCCCTTACCGTGGTAGGAGTAACCATGGCATCCGTGTGAATGTTTCCAGAAAAGTCGACATGAAGAGAAAGGTGGATGTAAATATGTTCATTCAAAGTCCCAAAGTTGGTCTGCTTGGTTTGTGCAGAGTTGCTCTATGGGAGAGGAGCCTTAAACTCTGAGTCCCGTGAACATAATCTGCTCGATTATAACAAACCAGCTCAGCCAGATGGCTCTGTGCTCTGTAGATTAACCCCTTTATTGCCACACTCTGCTTTTCCTACCTACCATTTATAATAACCTTGCCTGGTTAGGGAATTTCAGAGAATGAGGCATATTATTGAAAATGACAAAGTTATCATAAAGGTCATTTTTTCCCGTGTGCTCTAAAAAACCCATAATGTGCCTATTATCTTGTTTGAATCCAATTGGCGATTTTATTCCCCATCCTGGCAAAATCTTTTCGTATTATTAAGAACAGTATTAGCACCAGGGAACATTTTAGAGAATTCTTTTGTTAAATCATAACCATCTCTTCCGGACTGTGATTCTCAGAAGACAAGTATTTTATTGCAGGAATGTCTCTGTGTTTGCACTCTAATGGTCCATCCACTCCCCCCCTCCTCCCCTCCCACGCCCATACTCTCTCTGTCTCCCACATGCACACTCACACACATGCACACACACACCCTTTGGTCAAACTGCCAGCATGTGTTGCTATTCTTACCCATATTCAGAAGTCATTATAGGACATGTAAAACAGGTGAAATAGAGACACAGAACTAGAATGTCATAAGCCTCTGCTTTCTCCCTCTGACTACTCTTTTTTACTTTTTTTTTTAATTGTTTCAAAATCTTAGATAAATTTATTTTTTTGGTTAGCATTTCCATCAAGCAAGTTACCCCCCACAATACAAAAATAATTTTCAGAAGTATCCATTGTTAAGAATAGACCTTAGGATGGATTTGTGTCCAGATATTCCTTCTGTTTTGATTTGCAGATTAGTCCATTAAGCAAAGGATGGTGAGTGCCAAAAACATGGAAAGTTCATCAGCAACCAGCAGTGACTGGTTTCCAAACTTTTTATTTAGAATGATCGCTCACAGAGATGGCTGATAAATTTAGCTGCATGCCTCTAAGTCTCCCTCTAAATTTACATGCTTAAGTCATCTTTCTTTTCTATTTGATTCAAGCATAATTGAGCAAGCCATAACCATAAGAACATGGTCATATAAGATACAATACAACACTCGAGTCTTAAGAGTCTCCAGATAGTTTCCTTAAAGAATATTTCCTTTGCTAACTCATGAAGTTTTTTCTTTTGTTATTTAACCTAGGGATTTTTCCTCTTTCCACTCCCTGTGTAGTGACGATTAGCCTTCTCATACTGTCAAAGCATTGTGCTATCTTCTACCTAGATAGTTGTCACTGTTTTATTGAAGTATTTTCCACTGTGGATTAAACACAGTTGGTGCTGTTTGTTGTGGTTTTCCTTTATCTGACCTTTTTCAACCATAAAATGATCCTATTTAGGGACTTCTAAACTCTGCAAATTGTATCTGTCTCATAAATTCTACTCGAGTCCCTTATTCCCTTTTACTGTCCAGAGGCAGAAAGAAAGAGTCATCTTCCACCATTGCCTCTTATGAATTTTCTACTAAAACTTGCTGCTTTGTCAATCAAAAAACCATTCAAAGCTTGAATAACTCTAGAGTGGTTTTATCTTCCTCATTTGACTGAATGCATTTTCCATCCTTTTCAGAGCTTTTTCAGCTAAGAGTAGGGAATCAGAATTAAATCCTGTCCCTCCCAGCACCATAGTCAGATCTAAGAAATGCCTAAAATATGACTCAGCTTTTAATCTCCTGAAGTAGAGAAACAGTGCTAGGAATAGAAAATCTTCCTGTGGCTGGTGAATGCTTCTGGAGAGGTAGGCAAAGGGTTAAGCATCTGAAGGCAGCCTCAGCCCGGGAACTTTGCATTTGCAGCTAGTAGAAGAAAAGAATAAAACAAAACAAAACAAAACAAAACCAAAACATAAGCTACAAGTAAATGTTCTAGGCAGAGGGGCTGCCTACCTCTGATGGGAGACAAACTTATTGGAGCCAGGCATTTTGCACAAGTTGAGGGGTTTTGCCCTGTACTTGTGTCTGGGTCTGTGGGCAATCAGACGCCTTGTAATTTGAGATTGGACACCTTAATCTTGCCAAATATGTGTGCACTGTAAAAAGCATTGTAGACAGGGTGTTTTCACAGATATAGAAAATGGAGACATGTTTGGTCCTTGCAGTTTTCCAACCTTTCCTCTGAAGATGTTTCTGTTGTTCTGAAGCTGGTTTCTTTTCTAGATAATTTAACATCTTCTCTAGATAATTTAACATCTTCATCTGTTATTTTGGTTGTGGATTTTTGTTATTTTGTTTGGTTTGGTTGTTGTTTGTTTGTTTGTTTGTTTGTTTTTTAGTACTAACTCTTAGCACAAGTGGATTTTTTTTACACTTTAAGCTTGTTTCTGAGTTTTTTATGAGAAACAATAAATGTCCTAAGCAATCACGTTATTTTGCATGTAGCCCCTGGATCTGAGGTTCTGACATGGAAAGAAAAAAAAAAAAAAAAGTTACTTTTAACAAGTTTCTGTTCTATCTTGAAGAATTTGAAATATTGCTCAAAGCGTGCTGTAGGAAGTAATCTTTAAATTCTGTGGATTTTAATTAGAATAATTACTAGACATTGATCTCATTAATTAGGCACTTGATCAGACTTCAAAATATGTAACATTTTATATACTTTGAAGACCTGTATTTTTCTCTACATATTAACAGATACCACAGTTATTGCTTTTGATGTTAAAAAAATTAATATTTATAGAGAAGATATGCATGTGAGTATGCAAATGAATGACAATTTAATTGGGTTTAATGCATGCCTTGGGTCATTATGAAAACAGGGAACTGGTTTTCCGTATTAACCGTTAGCTTCAGCAACAGCACCACTTCGTGGTTGAAATCTCGAATAGAGACCGAAAGGAGGAATGCCCGCAGGGATACCACATGTGCTTCACCAAGTTTGCGCTGTTCTCATGCTGGTTTTGTTACATATTGACAAACACACTTACCTGAAATGTAAATATGTTCCAGAGATACGGTCCTGCATTTATGAGATGGTAGTTTTTAAGTAACGACAAATAAGAAGAAATAGAAGCAGAAGATTATCTCTGAACATTTTGTCTAACTAAGAACTTCAATTCAAGAGGCTGTTTGCCTTTCAAACATCAAAATCACTTTTATCCAAGTTTCTAGAATTTAATAAAGGATGTGACAATATTTCTAGAAAAGATTTTTCCATGGCATGTGTTGTAAATATTTTCTTAAAAGTAAAAATTAATGCAAATATGGTTCTCTTTAATCGATAAAAATGGTGGTGGAATAGGTTATTTTAGAAATTATTTATTTAAACATTGTTTAAATATTATTTTAAGAATAACAATGGTACCATTTCAGAGCTGAAAGAATTGTTGAAACCTAATTGACTTGGCTTTTCCATACACTTGCATTAATGCTGAACTTAAGCAATCATGTGTGCTCAGATTTGAGTTCTCCTTACATTCTTGCACCCAGGCTAGAGAAATGAGAAGTATTAAAGAGAAATTCCAAGCAAGATTCACAAACAAGGTCAAATTTTGTTCTGATACAGTTTTATTAGATTGTTGTATTCTGCAGTTTTTCCTTTTTCATGAAAAAGTAATTTGATAAATGCTTAAAATAATTACAATATGTCATAACAATTAACATGACAGATTGAAGATGACATATTGAAAAACGTGTACCCAGATCTGTAGACATGCCAACAGGCAGGTCAGAAAAAATGCAGGGCAATAACCATGAATTAGGGTCACACCCTGAGAGTCATTGTTCTTCAGAGCTATTCCTAAAAGCAATATAGTTTACAGAGTTAGCTTTCATGTAGTTCACCTGTAAACCTGTTTTCTTATCTGAGAATTGCCAAAGAGAGATTAAATGGGATTATAAATATAGTATTAATTGAAATAATATCTTATGGTCTATTTTATACTTACTAAGTGCAACTACTGACATTTTCTTATAAGAAATATTTTACACAAACACAACATAACCACAGATTCAAGTATTTTACAAATACTTCTCATTTCTAACTTTCCCTGTTTAATTAAATCTAGGGATCTATACCCATATCTCAAAATAAAGCTGCATATTAAGTAATACACAATAGGGGACTCCCACTTGCCAGTAAATAGCTATGTTTCAGCAATAGGGCTATGGATCATTGCAAATCTTCTCTACTATACTGATGTGTTACATCACTTCTCAGTTTAGCACAAATTTTGAACTTGTGTAATATTTGTCTTTTTCTGATGGTATCTGATTTTCCTGGAGACAGTCTTTATTGCAGGAATAATTAATTTTTTTTGCAGCTGAAAAAGGTTCGTTGATGATAGGCACCATTTCTGGAAAGAAAAAAGAAAAATCTTAGTCTAAATAATAGGCATACTTTCAGCCTCTAGTCATTTGTTATGATTTCCAAATTAGTTGAACAGAACTTGCACAACTATCTAAAAAAAAATAAAAAATAAAAGTAATTTCATACTTAGATAAATGTAAAGAAAAATAGTCAAATTAGAGCTACATGAAGAAGTTTAGTTCCAGTACTTATGCTGGAATCAGGAAGAGGCATCTTCAGTTTTTAATGATACTATATGAGGAAGAAAATATCTGGAACCATAGCACCATTCTTTTGCAAGGAAGATAAATTCCACACTGAAACATATGAAGAAGTACCTTAGCCTGCAAGACACATAAAGTCCTCTATTAAAATATCAGCTAGGATGTAGGATCCAGTTCTGACCAAGTTCAACTAGAGAAGATCTGGAAAATGAGAGAAACAATGATCATATGTGTAATATAGTTAAAAACATAGCATATGATTAAAAACAAAAAATTGGAATTGCTTACCAAAGAAAAGAGGTGTTCCAATTGAATACTTCAAGCTCATAAAAAGCTTCTGCATAGAAGAGACCAGTTCACATCCTGAATGATTGGGACAAGAAATGGTAAGTTGCAGCAAAACAGGTTCAAGCTAGATGTGAGTAAAAACTTGACAGCCCAAGCTCCAGAATTAGTTGCTTGGTGCTGCTGTGTTACCTGCCCCATTGAAGGTCCACACAAACATGGTAAAGAAATCTGTCAGGACCCAAAAGGCTGTAATTGATCCTGCACTAGAGCAAGGGTAGGTCTAGGTAGTCAGCTCATCTTTTCCACGACTCTATGACTTACATCATCTTTAAAAACAAATATTCTCTGGAACATCATGTACTTAGTGCTCTGACCTAGTTCTTGAAGAAAACTCCCCTGTGAAATCCTTCTGGAAGTTTCTTTTAGTTATCTATGTGCTTTGGTTTGAGACACTAATGGACTTTATTACTGGGAGAACTGAATGCTACACACAGCAGAACTGCTTATTCAAACACTAGTAGTATACACTGAAATTTCCCCAGCAGGGAGGCAAACATCTGTATTATTTTTCTCTCCTGGACTTGGTGCTTCTGTATCTTTGAGGTCCAGTGGAACTATACTATTTGAAGCAAGTTGAAAGAGAATGAAGTTAAAGGAGAAGACAAATATATTTTTTCCAAATTGAAAGGTAAAAATAAAAATAACAATATCAATCACTAAGTCAAGCAGTTCCAAAGTGAAAGACTTCAGAGCATTGCTGGTTTGCCAACACGGCATCAGTTGTGTCTATTAAGCTCAAGCAGGTAACTCATCACTGAAAGGCACAGTTCCAAGCAATATATCTGATAATACTCCAGCCACTGAGAAATGTGTCCTGACTTTTGTGCTTACATTCCCCATCTTGGTGTCAAATATAGATGTTCTTCCCATTTGTCAGTTTCTCCTACTGGAAGAAATATAAAATAAGGCAAAGCAAAGAAAGGAAGGTAAAACAGTAAAACACTCCATGAAAAGAAATGCTCCTCAGCCTTGCTCATTCGCCTGCAAGCAGCAACAAAAATTAGTGTAATACAATTGGGCAATGACATTTTTCATAAACTAATATATGTTAGGTTCGTTCTTTTTTTTTTTTTTTTTTTTTTTCTTTTTTTCTGAGAAAAAGTCTGGATCCAAAGTGCAGTTGACCAGGTGTGTTTAATATCTGTATTTGGCTTTTGAAGTGAGTGGGACATTTATGAGCACTAGCTCGTATACTCTCTAGTTAGTATTTGTGTTTTCTGACCTTACAAGGCACTTTTATTTGAATTAAAGCAATTTTTATTCAAACTTTTTATCTGATAGATGCTGATGTCCATTTGGCTGAGCTTCTATATTTTAATTCTCTAAAAGCTTAGTGTGAAATCACATCTGCTGCAAGAGGGGCAGGGCAACAAACACAGCATGGATCAATTTTCAGGCAGCCTAAAACTGAAAGTCCCGTTTGAACTAATGCAGATGTACAGGTGGGGTGTTTTTAAACAATTTTGGGCCAAACTACGCTCTCTCTCAATTCTGGCCTTTTTTTTTTTTTTTTTTTTTTAATTAAATAAGATATTTTCCAAAGTTAGGCTGCACACTCATCTAGCTGCCTAAGTATTGTTTCAGGATCTATAGATAACACATTTAATGCATCTGTCTGTAGTATTTATTTCAATCTCACTGCGACTGTCTGTGTACTAGTCAACTGTTTGGAAGTTGCCAGCTTGAACTGCGACTGTTTCAAACGATGGTCTCCCCAGCAGCTACCAGGTATGTCTGGCAGCTGGGCCATTCTAGGACCACTCCCAGCATGCCATCAGCCTGCCCCTACCCTCTTGTAAGCAAGTTGTTAGCATGGCCGTGGGCTGCTCCATGGCCGTTGGCCTCAGTGCTCAGGTACATTTAGTTTATTGGTATTAGATGTAAGCAGTAATTTCAATAGGGTCTTCCATACACTGTAGGAGCAGGACCCCAATGTGAATTAATTCGGGTGTAATATAGGAAGAGTCCCGACTGAGCAAGTGGTATGGGCTTCAATGGAATCACACAAGTTCAGAGCCTGCTCTCAAGCTTAGATTTGCTATCTGTATAGAAAGAAAGCTCACAAAGGCAGCTTCTAGCATAGACACAGATTGCCCTCTGGGACATGTGTGGCTCCAAGTACCAGAGCCTGGAGGCACCACACCGTGTTGAGCTCAATCAAGGTATGTGCTGGTGATCTGCATGCAATGTGAGAGACACCCATGAAGACAGCTGATCAAGGTTGCACTAGACTTGCAGTGAAAGGTACTTCTTAGGAACTGTGTGAACAGGTATTTTTTTGTAGGCTCAGAGCCTCTTTTGATCTCAATTCAAAGAAAGAGAATACCTTATTTCATTGTCATATGTCTCTTTTTTAACCAAGTCAACAGAAAAATGTTTTTTTTCCCCCCAGAATCCATCCTTCCCCATTTTAGTTTAGAAGGAGATGAGGGAAAAATTCAGCCTATAAGAAATCAGGGGGAATAAGGAAAGAAGCAAAGGCATAGATGATTTTAAAATTATAATTACTTCTCAGTCTGAAGACTTCATGGCATGGCATCACTAGGTTTTTAACCCCAGCTCTAATCATAGGAGGAGGGGCTAAAAAAAGAGGCTGGGTGGAAAAATCCAGCATGTTCTTTTGATTGAATAATACTACTGACAGTTGAGGCTGATTGTGCTTCTGGCTTTCCATGCCTGAAGTTAAGTTCTTAGTTCATAACTAACTAACTCTGAATAGTACTTCTCTCTGCCCTCTAAGGCAGCATATTCCAAATAATGTTCTGTTACATGGTTGTGGCAAATCTCTCTCCCCAAATATCATCGTTGTTTGACCCATGTCTGTGACTGTATAAAAGGTTCCTGCTCACATGTTTTATTCTGTCATGTGTCTCATTCCAGTTCCGCAGATGAGCCATTTCTTTATCAAGCACCACAAGGACCAAAATAGCAACAGAGATTAATGGCCTGCAAGGAAAGAAAATGAAGAAACCACGTGTTAAGCAGAGGAAAACAAAGAGTGTTTATTACAGCAAGATGGGCATGGTCACACTATTGTTCACGTCTGGCAAAGCCTAATTCATGAGTCATGCAAGCTTGGTCACAAAAGTAATAATAGGAAACTTTATGGGGCTTTACAATTGCTATAAAATTATTGCATGTATGTTCTCTCTAATACACATGCTGTGTTTGATTTTCATCTTTGCTTTAGTGTTTAATTCAATGCCTCTTCTCCTTGCTGAGGAATTCCTTCTGAAGGTAATTCTCCAACATGGATGGCTTCTCTAAGCAGCCAGTGGTATTTGCTAAAGACAGGCTCTATCCCTTCAGGCTTTACTTTTACTATAAAGCATGACATAATTCTGTTGTACAATGCCTTGAAATTTAAGTAGTTGTAATCTAAAGGTATTAAGGTCAGCTTTTATTACAGTACATATAGTCTAAGTATGCATCTTGGCTTTCCCTTAATTATCATGCTCTCTGCCTAAACATCAAGAAATGAATAAGATGAAATTTTTATCCTGAGAACAAATGAAACTTTTTTGCATGTCTAGTTCTTCTGACATTAGATATTATTCTTGCAGCAACTCACCAGTCAGTGTTGCACTCAGAATGCAGCTGATAATGACAAATATTTTGGGTCCTATCAACTCCAAATAAAGCAAAACTCCAGGAATCCCTGATTTCTTTATGGAAACAGGACTATACTGGTCTAGGCCCACAATGTTATAAAAGTAATCACACATTTAAATTTGTCATACCAAACTCCACATACTCGGTGGCTAGCTCACTTTCTTCATCTTAACTTGATACCTTCCCTGTATCTTCCTTAATTTTTTGCAACCTCCCACCTTCTTCCATACAGAGACTTCTATTTTTTGAAATATCTCAGGAAAGGAATGGGTGTTGTACGGTATCTAAAAAGACAGCAGATCTGGCTTCTGACTGAGCAAGTGATTAAATTTCAGAAAATCCTGCTAAAAATGCCCAGCTAGAACCAAAAGATTTCCTAGCATGCAATGCAACTCTAAGTCCTACCCCCACACACAGGCTTTTGTCCTGTGATGTGATACCTGCAGCAAGTTGTAATTGTTTCACTTGGAAAAAAATAACCATGCAACATGCCTTACTCCACAGTGAGAGAAATGCCACATGTCATTTCTGTTGCAGTCCCATCTGAAGTTCTTTAAGGAAATTTCCATGCTTCACTGTGTTTTTCCCAGGGATGGTATTCTGAATCAGCTTAATAGAATGAAGAACATTCAAAACTTCTACAGAATTATCCTTGGGTTACTTATTAAAAGACAGTTAGGCATGTCCCTGCTCACACATAAATGGCTTGTGCTGTTAAAACACCCCTGACTAATGTGGAGCTTGTTTAGCAATTAATGTCGGTGCCACAGTCTCTTGTGTGGGATGCATAGATTGATTGGGGGGACAGGAAAAGAAGGAATAGTCATGCTGTCCCTTTGAAAGAAAAAAGATCCAAAGTCTGGGGTTTCCATTTAAGTATGAATTGATTAAGAAGTTGCACTACTATGTGTCAACAGTGAGGTCTTCTCTGCCCAGATACTTGATGGGGTTGTTTGTGTGTCTTTAGGGTGCCTACGGTGCACACCACGCTTATGAATTTCAGCTTGCACATAATTGATGGCTTGGGCTAAAATCTCCTGGCTGTTTTTCAGTTCATTGCTCTTTTTCATCTCCCAACAGAAATGAGCTGAATACGCCAATACTGTGTGATCTACAGCAACATATTTCTAAAGTGCTGGTCTATCATTGCAACTGCTGCTCAATGTGCAGGCTACTATCACTGACCCCTGTTTATAGGCAATTTCACCTCCTTGCTCTCTGTACATGTGGGATTTTGTGTGTAACACATATTATGTGGTCCCAAACAAGTACTTAACACATCACTTACCTTTTCATAAGACTGATTCTGGGTTTTGTGTGAAAAAAAAGTGAAGTACAGTGATAGTGTGTAGGAAGTGGGAGGCAAACAAGAAGACAAGTGAACAAAAAAGCTAGCTGGAGAAGTAAACAGTCCTGAAAAGCACAAGAATAACTGCAGCTAGAGTGGTTGAGAGAAACGAAGTTAACTCTTTGTGCACATTTGGTCTACAAAATCATGACAACAGGCAGAGGAGGTGATGAGACAGGACTTTGCTTCTACAATGGCCTGAGGCACAATCACTTTTGCAATTATTTCACACTATCACCTACTCAGGTCAGTTGTTAAAAGCTACAATTGAATAGTCATCCTCTGTACTCTAAAATGCACCCATATTCTAGCTCTGACATGAAAACATAGTCCTTTGCTACTAGTCTCAGATTATTATGAACAATTGGTGCTGGTACTGAATCTTTCCAGTGTCTCAAGAGGTGTCCATTTTGTCACCGTATTTTAACAAAAACATACAACAATCTTGTTTCTGTGATGAAAAAACAAACAAATGAACAAACAAAAAGTATCTGAGGAAAAAATATGGGTTTAGGTCGTATTAAAAAAACCAAACCAAATCAAATCAAAAATCCCACCACCACTACCAACAACAAAAAAAAAAAAAAAAAAAAAAAACAAAAAAACAACAACACTGAAATTTCTACTTTAAAAATTATTTTGGTTTTGAAACATTTGTACTTGAAAGGATTCAGTTCTCAAAGTCCATTTAAAAACCAAGGTATCAGTAAAATCAATCTGGAACAGATATTAAAAAAATGTTCAGTGAGTATTTTAAGCTAAAGAATCAGAAAACTTAAATAAGAATGACATGTTACTGCAACACTTACCTTATATAATATTTCTGTGTTTATTGTAAAAAAAATGCATGAAAACATTAAGACTCTCTGACAATCCTCTTCTGGCATACTGCAGTACAAATGACATAGGAAATCTGATCCTGAATATTTTGTTAGTAACTTCTACCAAAGTAGAGTTGGGGTTTGCTGGCTTATACAGTGATTGTTCTGAACTCGCTTCCTTGTAAGTGAACAGAATGGTAATGACAAGTCTCTTCCTGGGCACTCCATATCTACTATTCAAACAAAATGTCAACAACTTTGCGAACACAGACTTAAGTACTGGACCTGCTGTATTGTGGATGGATATGACTGAGACAACACAGCCAGAAAAATATTCAGTGATCACAAGACAGCATCTGAAAGTATGCACAAATGGTCTGTGTTTGTTTTTTCACCGTGAAGAGCCAATTCTTTTTTTTAACTCCCCTGAGCCTGCTAATGTCATACACAAGCCAGGCGAGACTAACATTTGGTATTAGGGGTTAACATAACAAGAGCGGAAAAGCACACTTCAGCCCCCAGGGAGGTGGATAAACATTGCAATCCTTTGCTGGCGGGTGGCTGTCCTGCTGAAAAATGTCCTTGCTTTTGGTCTGGGTTGTTGGCTGAAAGACATGAAGCAAAAAAGCCTTTTTCTTCCACTAGATATGATTAAGAAAGTCTTCCAGCTTTGTGAGAATTGAGTATGTGTACTGATCCTTTAACTGCTTTGTGACAAGCAGAGAGGTTAAATGATTTCTTTATCAGGTTTTAGGCAGTACAGAAACTCTCTTTATCCTCCAAAGTTAGTGTCAAAGTGTTTAAAACCCACTGAGAATAAAATTGCTTTACCTACAGCTGAAAACAAAATTAATAAAACTGGTGAATCTGGGGTAATTTCTTGCTCAAGTCATATCTCCTCTTCATTAGAAGAGTGATATAGAACTGGTCGCAGAGTAAATCAGACTGCTGCCTTGGACTAGTAGTCTGAGTTTCCATGAAAACCACAGTATTCCTTTTTAGGAAGGAAGTTAGAGTTTTCCCCAAACTTTTTGCTTGTTCATGGAAGGTGGGTTGGGGGGGGAAGTAAGAAACTCCTTTTGGGTTGATATTAGTTACTCTAAAATATTTTTCAAGCAGAATTGTTTCTGTTGGGGTAGTTTCCCAATAATAAGGCTCTGTCTTCCTTCTACAATATTCCTGGGAGCTGCAGTTCAGGTTCTCTCATACCTGTTTCCCATGCAGGCCAAACTCATTGTGTGATGGATTGCATTTAGCCCAAGGCCTAAAAAGTGTTGTTCACATATATTCGAGGAGCAAAGTGTATCTCAGAAAACAGTGTTCAACTCAAGACTGTAAAAGAATGTTGGAAGGAAGACTCTAAATTACAATTCTTATGAAACCTAAGACGATCTTGAGTGAAGAGAGATTGTGTTGAACAAAGTTGAAAAGAAATATTAATATGTTCCCAAATAATTTGATCAGGACTATTTCTATTTGGCCAGAAAGCTGAATGACAAATAAATATGAAAAAAGTGATATTTTGGTTTTGCATGTCAATGTAGGACAAATATTTTTGCAATATTAGCACACAAATTTCAGTTTTGAATGAGATCTAAGGCACAAAAAATGCCATTTATGTGCCTCTAGTTTCTATTTAGGTACATGAGAGATGGTGAGTTCTGTTTTGTCTCTGCAAAAAGTCTAAAGCAAATCTTATAAATATGACCTTTATAAAATCATATACCCTCTTAAAATGTTACAAATACTAGTAATTCTTATGCATTCCTCCATATATATTTGTTTTTATCCCTTTTTAGGATCGGTTCCAAAATTTACAGAGTTTTACACCTAAAGTGTTTTGCAATTTCTGAATAATTTTAATATATCCACAAGTTAAATTTCAGTATTGGACTCTTTGTCTTTGTCTAAAACTTGGATTCTTCCTCTTAGTCCACAGATCTTTACATTCTCCTCCTTTAAGCCTTTCCCTTTATCTTTCTACAGGTTTTTTTTCTCCTATGTACTTAAAACAAAATTAGAAAACTTCAATTGAGTGCTTGGAGACATTAGAAAATGTTTTAGAAAGGTGTTAAGCTGTGTTAGATCAACAGCATGTGTAAGCAGCTGTTTCTTTCTTTTCAGTGGAGCTACAAGAATTTATAACATTAAAATTTACACTTTTTTGTTTGTGTTCTCTAAATAAAAAAGTATCTAACTTTTTCCCTCCCTAAATGCATTGGATTTTTTTTACAAAGAAACATTTGATTACTTCACAGGAAGAGCATGGAATTAAAGAACCTCTGTTGATTCAATCAAAGGCATATTGATTTATTGCAGGTGAGAATCTGGCCTTATCATCTTTGCTTTTCCAACATGCTGGCCTCTGAACTCCTTTTCATTGTTACTGTAATGACTTCTGTCTTCTTTTAGCAGTGAGCGGTAAAGCATATAAATTTAGTTGTTTTTTTCAAAGGTTCATTTCCATTTCTATCACATCCTTTGGTGACAAAGAACTAAGTGTTGTATGGTTCTCAACAAGCATTTATGTATTTTAAAACATTTGTTTCTCTAAACAGTACTAATTGGCAGCTTATGTATGTATACATTTATCTCTTGGTATTAAAGCAAATACATATCTATATAGTTATTAAAGATAACTCTGTTTAATTCTATCCAGCTATACTACCTATACTATTTGTATTCCTGACTCTTCCCCCTACAAAAACTGTGTCTCAAGTTCATTAATTAATATAAGTAAGGAAACGCAAGAAGTCCAATTTTAAAACTGAAGACACAATTGAATAAGCTGCAGTACATTATTCAGCGGTAAAATCAAATTAGGAGCTGGGAGGAGTCGGAAAACGTCATGGGGATGGACAAAGGAAGGAGATAACGCCAAGTGGATGGTTTGTGCTGCCAGCGGGGACGGTGCCAAAGCTCTCAAAATATATCCATTGATTTCCTGTGACAGTTCTTGATTGCACCCAATACCAGAGACAAGCATAATCTGGTTACTGAGTGAATTAAAAAAGAGCAAAATGCCTGTGCTGGTTAGAAGCTGGCAGGAGTCCTGCTTATTGACTGCTGCCTCTGTTCATCTCCAGCTTCCACGAGCAGGTTTGATTCTAAAAGCGTGTTGCACTGTTGTTGTTGGCACAGGGGACGGTGCTGAAGCAGGTGAGTGGTTTGTGTAATTACCACTCCAGCTTTCCAGCCCCATATCGGTTTCTCATAACAAACCGCAGGCCCAGTTCTCCATGGAGGTCACTTCATTCAGCTGTTGTTCTGGCCATGCAAAGGTCCCTCGCAGGTGTAAACCAGTAGCAAACTCAATTAAAACAATGGGTCTGTGGTAGTGCAAAAGTAGTATGCATAAAGTCACAACCAAGACCTTGAATTTTAACAGCAGGACTCAGCATCTTATGGGATCAGCTCCCATGGTAGCCAAAGCCAAACAAAGATTAAAGCCCAGGATCCTTCTAAAGCAGTTTCTGCATTTTCACCAGCATAATTGAGAAGAGAGCTCAACCCTCTTTGGAGGAACTACAAGATGTCCATGACAACCTAAGGTTAAAGATAGTGTAGGAACAAAGAAAAAGTGAGGGAAATGGATTCAGAGTTTCTCTACGGATGCTCCAAGCAACTTGCTCCTCTCACTTGTGAAGAAAAGAAAAGAAAAGAAAAGACTATCCCAGATCCTCAACTGCACAGGCCCTAATTCTGAGACTACATTATGTTTGAGGGATGAGTCCCCACCAGTTTTTCCTTAGGAAGAGGAAATAGTAATTAAGGAAGACTTTTTTTCTCTCTAAGCAAAGAGAGTTAGTTGACAATACATAACTTTTCAATTTTATTACTAGACCACAAATTATGCCTGAGGAAAGTTTGACAAAAAGACATGCCAAGGTTATTCATGGTCAGCCTGTTGTGTCTGTGTGGGTTTCCAAATTTTGATCTGTGTTATTCTGGCTAGTTTCTCCCAGTTATAAAGTCAGCGTGAATTCTTTTTTTTTTTTTTTTTTTTTTTTTTAAGTGCTATAAAAATTAACAAATAAGCAACTTTCTGGATATAAAACATTAAATATTAATATTAATAAACTTAAATATTATTAATAATTAAATTAAATATTAACAAATTTAAATGTATTGATAGTGCATTTATATTGTCATTTATTATATTTATTTAAAATAAAGACATTTATCAGATACAGATTACATTTAAATTATGTATACATATATTTATTCTTTCTTAGTTATATATACATATATTCTTTCTCAGCCTAACCCATTACCTTTCTGTGAGGTTAAGCAATTCAGAAATCAAGTTGTGTTAATTTACCCCATATCCAGATAAAGAGTACACGTACACTAAACTCTAGATCATAATTCAGTCTCAAAAGGCTATTTAAATCAGTGGCACTATTCTATCACAGCAGTGATAGAATACCTTCACCATACCTCTTAATTAAAGCAAAAAAAACCCAACCGAGCAAGCAACCAACCAAATGAAACAACCTCCAAATACCTAAGTAGGCAGAAATGTTGATATTAGCATGTTAGTTGTAAAAGAAAAGTGATGTACTGAATAACAAAACAAAAACGAAAAGCGCAATGCAACTTGCCTGGATTTCACAGCTCTTTCAACAGAGGTGGTAAAAATGCTGTGAGTTCTGTGAATGTGTGAACTATATGACAGTGTGTATATGGTATGTGTGTTTTTAAATGAGATTTAGAATGAGATTTACCTAACAGCTGAAACCAGTTCTTCTGGGCCATATGTGCAAAACCCGGTATAGGATTGTGTTTTGTCCCCATATTATAAAAGGTAGATCTAAGGAGAAAAATGACAAAATAGATCTACAAGGACCCCTTTTCCCCAGCACAGCACTTCTAGATGGGACTTAGCTGACCAGGATTCAAGGATTGGAGCTTAGGAACTAAGGACAAACTGTGTCTTCCATCTTGTCTGAAGAAGCTCTGCCTTTATGTGTGCATCGATAATAGTGTTGGAGCTCCAGGGCACTTAATTCGTTCTCTCTACAAACCTTTTTTTTTTTTTTTTTTTTTAAGCAAAAGCAAAAACCCCAAGCTGCTAAAGAAAAAGCCATATCAGTCATAAATCATAATGATCCCTTGAGAATGATGCTAAAATTATGGCCAAGTATAGGGTGAAACATCTCAGTGTTGACCATCGTGGATCTCACCTTTTGGACCTCAGAACATGTACGCTCATGCTGAAAGTAAGCACTCTGTGTCACAGTGTGTATGTGGGCCTCCTGGGGAGTGGGAAATGAGTCATTAAACTGTTACTTTTTGCAAGATTAGGATTATTAGTCCCATTTTCCTAGAAGACTTCTACCTATCTAAAATTTCACACCAACATGAAGTTCTGTGAATTTCCCATTGACATTAGGTTGTGGTATCCTGCATTTCTTTTCAGATCTATGATGTTCTGGCAACAAGGCTGCTGAAACTGCCTAAGGAAACAGGTGTTATTTCTCTATGTATGCTAGAAACCTTGATCCTACAACTGTATACTCTACTTTCAAACAGGAGTTCTTCACAATATCATTGCCAAAGCCCAGAATGGTGAGATATGATGAACATTTCAATGTTCAGAGTTAAAAACACAGTTTACTGGTGACTATCTTTAAGGATAAAACAGAAATGCAATCAAAACAATGAAAACATGTAATATAGCCCATAGTCCATTAGTTAGGGGACCCTCCTTGAGTCTGGGAGATACAGAGAGTTCAGATGGAGGTCTCCTGTGTTTCAAATAAGTATCCTAAAATGAAGTCAGTGAGTAATGCAGTTCACCTTAATCTAAAAATAGCTGAAATTCTCCTCTATGAGAAGAAGGGGTTGGGATTTATTTTTTTTTGTTTAGTTGTATGTTTGTTTGTTTGTTTTTACACTGACGTGTAAGGATGGAAAAGTCATTTCCTGCTCAAATCTGTTTTAAAAAGAAAGATCTAGATTAAAAAATGATTAAGGTTTTCTTCTTTTCTGAAATTACTGACCTCGCAGCATTGTCAAAGAAAAATATTAAAATTTTTGCTCCTGAAATTGTAAACTGAGTTAAAATGTATTTTCTAAAAAACCTATTGTTCTTAGTAATTTTCTTTTAATTATTTAGGCTGTTATTTTTGTTTGTGGTGATGTTGTTGTTGTGTTGGTTTTTTTTTGGGAGACTCTAGAAAAATCAGTTGTGACAGTGAATTAATTTGGTTGCTTTTGCTTCTTTTCTATGTGCATTTACATCCTTCTTCCTCTGGAAGGGCAGTTGCCATTCCCCTTTGTACACAAAAAGTGTAAAAACTCCTTTCTGTGTACTTGCAAGGAGATGTTGCTTTTGTGCTTTCTTTCCTTTTATTCTGACACACACACACATCTTGGTTCTAATATTTTTGAAAAAATGGAAAACAGGTGAGGCCCAGAGAAGTCAGGACACAGACGAATATCCTGCTGTATTAAAACAAAACATACCACAAACAAAAAACCAAAAAAATGAAAACCAAAAACCAAACAAAACAGAGATACAAAGTAGGTAAAATTTCTTGATGTTCAAATCAGGCTTCATCAATTGTTGGCGCTATGACTTCACAAAGATTTCAGTTTCATTTGAAAATATATCTAGGGGCTTGAGTTTCAATCAGTCAGGCCTTAAAATGGGCTGGTTTTTTATTTCCATTAAACTGCAAGTGCATGATGGTTAGCTGGGTTTCTAAATTCCTGATATATCAAAGGAAGAAGTACAAGCCTGGAGATGCTCTTGTGGACAAAGATATCCTGTCTCAGCAAGTCTTACAGAAACGAGTTGTACCCAGACTAAACTTCTGCTGCTTTCCATCAAGGCATCTCAAATCTGAACCTTTGCATAGTTGTGAACACCACTGCAAGGTTAGGTCCTTAGACACCTACAAATTCCAAGCTATACTGATGAGTATACTCTACACACACTTGGCAGCAACCAGGTTATGAAAAAAATGTTGCATTAAAATTCCCCATGCAGGATTCCCTTGTTCTTCTTAAACAACCAGACATGAGAATTTTTCATTTCACATTAATGTGTAAAAAGAGGATGGGGGCTGTTTCCACGGCGTTTGTTTCCACGGGGCTGAGAAATGGGATACAGGAATGAAGGTTAAAGCTGAGACTCCAGGGCTGGAGAGGGAGCTGAGGACCAGCCCAAGGATGACACGCTTAATGTGAGGCATTCTTCTCGGTGGAAAGACTTTGGCACACATTCCAGAAGGGCTTGAGCTGGCATTGTGACTTGGAAATATCACAGTCCCTCACACTTTGAGGGGGTACTTAAATTGACACATTGGCTCCCTTCCAGGAATATTACAGCGTATTAGCAGAAACGCAAGGCTTTCCTTTCTAAGAAGTCATTGTAATTCTTGTAATTCAAGATGTAGCCAAAAATGGGCACAAAGTTGCACTGTATAGCTTCAGTCCTTTATGACTCAGTTTTTCATGTTATATCCAAACAGTGGGAAAGGCTGCTGTCAGAAAATGCTGGACTTTTTATCCAAGTCTCCATATTTCACTTTTCACAACATTGTGGACTCAAGGAGATGCTTGCAAGCTATTACCAGCTGAGCCATTTCTGTTGCTGGCATATTCTCAACTCTGTCTCTCCTCTACCCAGAAGTCACAGAAAGCCCACAAGTATACCTTCGTTATACCTTTACTGCTGCCACAACATTAACTCTCACCATTAATTCCTGCCAACATGTGTGGTGTTGTCAGAGACCCCATAAATTCATTCTTTTGTGATTTTCTCTGTGATAAAATTAGATTTCCATTCATTAAATAAATCAAACACATATGCTGTCTACTGGCTCAGAAGTAGCAAAACAGGCATGTGGAAAACCTGCAGCCATCTCTTATCTGTTTGTACTGCCCAGCCAAGCACAGTCAGGCTGCAGGGTCCCAGCAAAGAGGAGGCAACCAGGGCAACCAGGGACTTACTGTGCAGGGAGGTGCTCTAACATCAGCCTTGCAGACACATCACTGGTGTGATGCTTCCCACATGTAAAACTCTTCCATTGAACTACAGTTGGTTTGGGTACTCACAGTGTAAATACACAGTCATCTCCATCTAGCTGTTGGAATTACACTTCAAAATATGAGTGAATAGGAGGGACATTTATTCTCTGGTACAAAGCCTGCTTGGTAAAGAAATGACAACATGTTGGAGAGAGAAAAGAGCAAGGGGTTCTTGTACATACTCAAAGATCTAAGTGTATATTAATTTATAGACATGTTTAAATAGGTGCAAGAATATTATCAAGAATATATTTTTCATTTCTGAGAGTATCTCTTGAAAGCTAACAATTTACTTATACCCCAGTCATATTTTAATAATATCCCTAGCCATTTGAACAGCGTCCTGTTCAAATTATTCTGTTAATTAGACCTGTTAATTATTCTTTGGACCAAGAAGTATTAATAGTTCAGTTTCTCTAAATTGAAAAATGTCTTAGCGTCATTTTGATGGGACTCCATAGACACCAATGAGACTGCATTCTGTATTTTCACAGCTGTAAATGGAAATGGGTTTTAGAGAACAGAATATTCTTGGTTGAGTAATATGGTCCAAGCAGTGACACCATGACTGTTTCTAATTACGTCAAAACCATCCCTGACAGAAGAATGGCTCACAGGATTAAGAACAACAGAAAGCCCCTGCGAAACCCCTTGGGGCATTGTATGGTCTAGTTAGAAACAAACTAAAAGACAGTTAAATCCACTTCGTAACAAGCTATTAAATCAAGCAGATAAAAGCAATTAAGTAAACACCAGAGAAGGAGAAGAGTGATTAAACTAAATGAAAATATTGGCACAAGAACAAACATGTGTAACCTAGACAGGAATACATCTAGGCTGGAAATTTCACAAGCATTCCTAAGTGTTCAAGGACAGGGGTTCTTGCAACAAACTTTCAGAGGGAGCAAAGGGAAAGTGAGGCAATAATTCAAACTGGTTTTAGGGTGGAGTTCTATGCGTTTGTTGCCAAGATTATATGATGTTCCCTGAAACTACAGTACTTAGGGGTCAGTGACTCTGAAAAATCCCTTTCAATCTTCTTTCCTATGGTTCTAAATAAAGGAAACTAAGAATTTAAAAACCAAAACCAAACAAAACCAAAACTAAGCAAAACCAAGTCAACCAACCAAAAAAAAAAAAAAAGAAACAAACCCACAACCAAAACCAACAAAAGACTACTCCAGAAGTTACCTGTCAACCTTTCATCAATCTTTCACCTCTTCTTTCTTGTAGGATGGGTCATTTGTGCCAGTAAGCAGCGGGGTGCAGCAGGCACAAATGCTACTGAAATAACTGCTTAGTAAAGAGACCCAATACTGACTCTCAATCTACCACTATCACTGTATCTTGGCCCAACATACTGGAAACTGTTCATTTCTAGGAAGCTAAGCCCTCCTGAGTTGCATCCTTCTAATGCTCAGAAGGACCACCCTGTCTATCAAGCATCACCTTTTGCTTTACTTAGCTCTAATGCTGCAAGTTGAGCTATTTTGATTTAATGGCTGCTCTGTGCATTTCAGTTCCCTCCCATATCACTCTCCATAGCTCTTCTTTTCAGCTCCTCCACCTGAGCCGTTTTATCTCTGTTGAAGGTGTCCTCCGAGATACTCTTTTATTAATATTGCTTAGTCTGCTAATTGCCCAGGGGCCTCATCTATCTTCTCCTGTTGGTGTTCAATTAGCCCTAATCTTAAGAACACATTTTTTCCCACATGTTAACCTTCCTCCTTACTCCTTCTGCACTCTCCTCTTCTCCTCCTCTCTACCCCATGTCATCTTTCAGGAGGAAATTTATTGTGTCCTCCATTACATCTCTGGCTTTAAGCCCATTTTGAAACCGAAATCCCCGTTAGAAGTAGAGACACAAATGATTAAACAAATCTTAAAATAGGGACAGGATGCAGGAAAGTAATTAAATACTCTGTAAATGCTGCAAAGCTATAATGAAACAGCCATATCATCAGACTAGTGGCTTATGCAAGGTACTTCCCAGGGAAGAGTTCAGTCCTGACGTTCAGCCACAGGGAGGGATTCCTGCTGGCTTGAACTGCTTGTCTGCAGCTGGAGGAAGTTCTTGGCCAGCGTCACTCCTGTACCCTCTGGGCATGTATCAGGCTTTGATTTTTCCATTAACCTGACCACCTACCACATAACAACCAAAGTTCTTCTGGAGCTGTAAAGATCCACTTAGCCATGGGGAGAGGGAGCTGAGGGGTGAGAGAGGCTGAGAATACTGTATTGGAGATACATTAGGTTACTCCTTATTAATTACATTTTAAAGAAGAGGCTTTATGTACTTCAAAACAATAAAATCACTGCTTGAGAACCTCTATTCTAAGCAAAAGGCAAACACCTTTTTTAATAAACTATTTTGGATTTTTAGACCTAATTTGCATTTTTTCCTTTTAATTTTGTTGTGCATGCTCTTATCTGAGCTATTACTAGACCACATGTTTTTCAAGTAACAGACAGTTCTCAAAAATACTGAACGGTGAATTTAGTCTTATAGACTTACACCTCATAACAGAATCAAATCATGGTTTTCTATGGCAGGTTAAGTCGTTCTGCTGGATGGTATTGCAGCTTCTGCTCATGGTTAGGAGAAAATACAGCACTGGTCTGCATAAACCAAGTCAAATATCAATATCAGACACTCACAGAATGTGATTACTACAGTCTCCTTGTATTTTAGTATTTTCTTACTGCTTGCTGGGCAGTATAGTGTGGGAAGGAAAATGAATCCAGCTGTAAAAACTGTATTGCTTCCTAGATGTTGGACATCATGTGGAATTATGGTACAGGAAAAGCTTTGCTTGTCTTGGGAAGGAAGTGTGTGCACACCCCTCGGTGTGCAGGGTAATCAGTAATGTGCTGAGTCCTTTGCCCATCACAGCTGATGAAGACCTGGGACTAAACAGTCGTAACGTGTTCTTGGTCAGCTTCAGTTGCACAGCTGTGCAACTCTGCTTGTATAACGTCAGGGGTAGAGCAAAAATTAATGCTACAAAAACTGGAAAATCTCATTGAAATCAAAAGTATTATACTGAAAGCAGGACAAAATTGGTTTTGTCATATAATTTCTAGTGTCTTTCTAAAGTTTCTGTTTCACTTTGTGTGTGAGTGTATATGTTTAAATGCATATCTTTACTAATTTGTTTAACCTGAAGAAAAAACAGCTTGACTTTTCTGTTTGATTTGCCTTTTTTTCTCCCCAAATGCAATTTTTTTGATGCAGACTGCACATGGAAAAGTATAAAACAGAGAGGAAAAAAGATAAAATGATCTGGAATTCAGTTGCTAAGACAGATTTTTTGATAGTCACAAAGAAAATAGGAGGCTTCACTTCTTAATTAAATGATACATCATTGCAAGTTTTTTTGCAAAGAGATTTCACCAAAAATTGGGAAACAAGTATTTATTCAAATTGTATGTCTGAAAGACCTTGGATATCACTGGATAACAAAGTCAGAGCAATAGAAAACCTAACTGACTTCTGTTTCTGTGGAATGCTCCCCTCAATTAGAGCATCTTGAATTATACTTCTTTCTCCATTTGGTAAATTCTGTGTTTTCAGGCAGCCCTTCCCTCTGACTTAGCCAAGCTAGCTATCTCTTCACTATGTGTCAGTTTCTCAGCCCTTGATCAATGTTATTTTTTCCCTCTGAACTCCTTCCAGTTTGTCTCCGGTGCATTTTTATACTGAGGTTCCAGCAACCAACAAAGAAGCCTAACTGTAACTTTGTAAATATATCTAAATGCTGTGCAGCTGGAATACATTAAGAAAAACAGACTGAGATGACTAATTTTCCTAAGAATTGCTGTGAGCAATGGTATCTTACCTTATGTGCAGGATGTTTAAAACTTTCCTCTCCCATCCAAACACACAGGGCTTAACTTCACTCCTTAAAGTAATTCCCTCAAACTCCTTAGGATTACTTATATAAGTAAAGATAAATAATTGTGCAAGTTGTCATCAGGCTTTGTAAATTTTGCATGTGTGAAATGAACATATCTGCTAGATTTGACATATTACGTTTCAATGTGTTTTTCACAAAATAAATGAATAAATGGTAATGGAAGTGACATTCCTTGAATAATTCAGAGACTGGGAAATAGTTTATAACACTAATTATATTCAAATAATTTAAAAATTTTAAATTCCTTGTTCTTACAGTATGTTGCTTCTTGGTGTATTTTAATTTTCTTGTGACTTTCAAATACATTTTAAGCAATTTACAAAGGGTCATAGTTTGGCTTGAAATCTTAATCAGTTTTTACGTAAGCTTCTTCTGTGGCTTTGTTTCATATTCCTAATTCATTTGACCAGTTCTTATTCAGCCTGACTTTGGAGGTCATCTAGGGAATTGTTGCCAAACCTTGTCATATAACCTAGAATGTGACATACAAACAAATTCTTCCTATGCTTGTCTTCTCCATCAAAAATCCATTTTCTTTCTCGCATAGCTACAAGATGCTGGTTTTATGCCAACAAAGTACTCCCAGTACAAATATGGGTTTTGTTCAAAATTATTTGTACAATGCCAGGGAGCATCAAATGGCCTGAGCCAGTCTCAGCATCTTTATTTTTATTTTTTAAAAGCTTCTTAATTTTCCTTCCATTTTTGCACATGCAGTTTTGTGCCTGCAGCTGTTTAGAATAGCAGTTTTTCAGGCACATAATGAAACTGCTGAAGATCTTCCTTAGAGCCCAACTTGTCAGGAGACATAGTTTTATTTCTGTTTAGGCAAGCCCAGGCTGTTAGTGTTCCTGGACAGATTTACTATCTTTAATTGTGTGGTGGCCCCAGTTGTGCACAATGATACTGAAAATAATATCATATCATATCATATCATATACTGAAAATCATATCATATGAAAACCAGATCATATACTTCTAGATCAGAAGCTGCAGTACTCTTAAGAGATTCCTTACTGTTAGACCTATCTTGGGTCTTTTAAAAGAAAATTATGCTGAGCATCATTCACATCATTTATCAAAGCACAACCATGCAGAAAAGTGAGTTCCTCTTCAGCCTGTTCAGTCTGGAACACAATTATTTTGAGTGGTGGTTCTGCCCCCCCACACCCCCCACACTACCTCACGCCTCCCCTCCTGCCCCCCGGTGTTTTTTGTTCTTGTTGGTTGTCTGGTTGTTAGGGGTTTTTTTGTGGTTTGGTTTTGTTCGTTTGTTTTCAGATTCTAATACTAGGCAATTTCTGCTGAACTGACTTCAGGTCTTTCAGTTTACAATCTAATTGTTTAGCTATTTTTATTTTTTTATGGTTTAACATGGCAATGACTTTTTTTTTTGCTAACCATCTGAGTGATAGTCTATGAAATGGCAGATTTAATTTCTGATGTATCACTGTTTAATAGTAACTTTATATATTGAGGAAGCAATTTCCTGAATCACAACTTTATCTTGCAGTAAAAATATATTAGTTGTCCTCCTATTGCATAATGATTTAACCTAAAAATCCTATGATGACAGATACGTTATCAGAAAGGAGGATTTACCTAATAAGATATTTTCATACAAGGTTTTATGGAATATTTTAGAGATTAAATTAAATCTATAAAAGGATATATGTTATTCCTGACCAAATAAAATACACTCTCTCTAAAACTAGGTAACTGGTCTTCAAGCATCAGTTAAGCCTAGAAGTTGTACTTTGGCTAATGGACATTAGATGATAGATAATAATGAAACATGAGATATGATGTGCTAGCAGGGACCAAATATTAATCTGGCCTGATATACAGAGAAAGACCTTAAGTACAGGGATGTGCACAGTAATCTGTACTCTGAGATGCTGTATTATCTTACAATCATAAATAAAATCTTCCAGATCTGCAGCTTACATCTGTAAGATAGTGTTTACTATCTATGTAACCTCCAAGAATTTCTCTTGTACCTGTTTAAGTGTGTCTAAATATTTGGTGTACATAATCCTCTCTAATATTGAATTCTGTGATTTGATTTTGTATTAAGTGCAAAAACATTTACTATTTTTCATTTGAATCCTGCCTCTTGTATTCCTGAGTTCTTGTTCTACAAGAAATAATTAATTATCATTCCCCAGTCACCTTATTCACATCATTCATTACTTTATAGATCTCAATCACAGCTTCCTTCTGACATTCATTCTCCAAGATTAAGAGTTGTAGTCTGTTCAGTCTTTACACATGTGGAAGGCATTTCATTTCTCTGGCCACCCTTGTCAGCCTTCTCCAGATCTGTCCTTGTCCTTGTGGAGTTTCTCCTGAGGTGCAGTGACCTGAACTGTGCACAGTATATCAGATGCATATGCAGTAGCACAATAAAGATTTCTCTTTCCTTCTCAGTGCTCTCTAATGTTTTCAAGTTAATGCCCCCAGTGTCACCCTGGTATCCTACTTGGGATCAGGAGGACAGGAAATCAGCCACACTGAGGAAGAGCGTACCTTGATTTATTAATCCTGAATATAATTTTTCACATGAACATGACTTTGCATTTATCAAAATTTCATTTCAACATTTCTCCCAGCCAACCTTCTCACTTCTGGATAATTTGTGAACCTATGCTGAAATTATCTAACTTGTTGGCACAAGGGGAAAACTATGAAAGCCATGCTCACTATTGCATGGTTAAGCATTGCCTAAAAAATCTAGTAGATCAGCCTTATTACTAGTCCTCCACTCTCCTTCTCAAATAGCCTCCCTAGCTCTTCACATTAATATACCAATTTATATATGCTTTACACATAAAAGCTATGTGCTGTGAGTTTTTATTTGTATGAATAGTCCCTTCTAACCTCAGTTAGATCACTTGAATGAGCAAAAAACTGATAAAACATGTTCTGTATCTGTAGTACCAGTGGTATTTTGCAGACTGAGTAATTTTATAGTTCAAAAAATGCCATTGTAAATTCATAAGAAAATAATTTTAATCTGAATGTCCATGAACAACAGGTAATAATGTCATAATAATTATACTACAAAAAGGTTTTAATTCTTTTGCAGAGCCTGAAGTGGCAGATGGAATTCTAAAAGCCATCCAAACAGTCCAAAAAGATAAAAAGACAGCCTCTGTTTTTGTAAATATCTGCATGTATGGGGAAAATATTTGTTTATATGGTATTTAAATAACATTAAATAAATTACTATTTATTAGAATGCAGACTACATACAAAAATACAGCAAAGAAGGTACTTTTTCCTTGAAATATAGTAAATAGTAACATATAAATAATATAATACAAAATAGTTAGTTTCCAGTGAAGAAAATTAAATACATTTTTAAAAAATTAATTTGATGCTAAGATTGTTTTAATATAAAATATTTTGGCTTTTTGAGAGGCATTTTCATTAAAAATTGAATTTGAGATTTTGAAATGGTTAATTATCCAAACTGAAAGCCAAATCACTTACTTCAGGATTAACAGAGCAGTTTAGGTTAACTAAAGTAGTTTCACGTCTTTTAGGGAGGAGGGAGAAAATTTTAAAAATCATTTGAGGTTGTTTTTCATGGAAGAGAAGATATTTGTACACTCTATTTCCCACCAGTTCAGAATATCATTTTGTGAGCTCTTGAAATGCTTAAGAGGTAGTAAGTGTCAATCCATCAAAGTATTCAACCATATGCATAGTGTTAAGCACCTGAACAATCCCAGTGAAGTCAATGGGATCAAGTGCAACACTAAGTTTGCTGATGTGCTTCAGTACTTTGCTGAATAAGAGCCTTGAAGAAGATTTGGAGGGGAGGTAAAATATCTTTTTTTCTTTAGTCAATTCAGGGCCAGTCCTGTCTGTCTGGTTGATGTTAAGGTTGTCTCTCAATGAGAGCTATCTTGTACTCTACCTACTCTACTTCAAATCTGACCTCTATTCACTGCTTGAGGGATAGATAAACCAAGCTTCCTGACCGGTAGGCTTTGGAATTCTGGGGGAAAACAAAAACAAACAAACAAACAAAAGAAACCCCACAAATAAACAAAAAAACCCCCTCACAAACAAACTAACAAAAAAAAAAAAAAAACCCAAAAAACACACAACGAACCAACCAACTAAAACCCCATTTATTGATGGCAGAATAAAATTATCTTTCTATAGCATGAACAGTGTTTTTTGGGGGGCCCAGAGCCAGAAGGAGGAATAAAACTGCTAGAAAACATATTCTGTGCTTATAAAGGTGATATCAGCAGAGATACCTTTGTGTGTTTGTCTAACCTTATCTGGCTGTGATGAAACACAGCTACCCTAAGCTTAGGGTGTAGGTGTCTAGATGCCAACTTGTGTGAATCTCCTGGACAGCCTCAACACATGGCTGGCCTACATGGAGCTGGAGTTGCCTCATCAGAGAACTACTAAGTTGTAGTTAACATGCAGTGTGGATCTCACACCACACATTTCCAAACACTGACAGGAGTGGATGTCCTGTTCTCAAATTTTTATGTCAATCAAAGGCATGGGGTTCACTTTTTACAGACAGGTGAGTAGCACATTGACTCAGGAAGCCAAAGACCTGTTTCAAAGACCTGACTCAACATAAGAGATTCAAACCCACACAAACTCAGCAAAGCACCTTTTTCAGGTTATAAGCAATGGCAGGAATGTTCTTCCTGTTTTCTTGAAGCTCTGTAATTGTACAGAAATTTATAGGTTTCAGTGCAATTAAAAGAGGGAACAAGACTCTGGAGACTTGTGGTCATACATGGGTCTGGCTAATGGATGGTTTTTATCAACATTGAACATGCAGTTGGCAAAAGACAAGGATAATTCTGAAAACAGCACAGAATGAACCTTAGAACCCATGTCTGAGAAGCATTTGTGAAAAATAGGATTCGGAAGGAGACAACTACACTCTCCTGCTTTTCAGAGGTCTACTCATGTCTGTAGAAGATGGCCCCTCATGTGTCTGAATGTTGAACAGAACAAACATGATTCTGCTCATTTGGAAGAAAGCAGCACCAGAAAAAAGCTTCAGTACAGGCTGGTTACAGTACTGATAAACAGGTCTCATTCAAGTGTGTTGACCCTTGGGTAGTGGGTGACATTTCAGACACATGACTGTAGTCATGTGTTGACCTGTTCAAGGGGCTTCCCAATAAGTCTGAGGGTTTTTTCACTGCCCTTCTCAGGATTCTTTCTCACTACAGAGATAAAATAACCAGCTCTGCATACTTCATCCTTTGGAGATAGCCCATATTATTCATAAAGCAACCAATTCTCCATCCTGCCTTTTGAACAAATACAATTGGGTTGAACTTCCTGTTCAAGAATTGCCTAAACCTCCCCCTGCCCAACATTAATTTAATGTTTATTGATTTATTATTTTTGTGGTATTCAACAATACATTCAATGCCCATTTCATTTTCTGGATATTATAACTGAAAGTGCTGAAGGCACTGCCTTCTTAAATGCTAGGGGTGATTATTTAGCCAACATTTTCCAAAAAGTGTTACAATGTGTTTGGGACCTCAGACATTCCCACTTTTATACCACAATGACAGGGAACTGAGTGTTTTTAATTAGGATGTGTGGGAAGTTTTCTTTAAATAAATCATATGCTTAACAATCAGTCACACAAATGGCAACGTGACGGTTGTGATAAGCAGTGTTACATAAAAACTGGATTTTGTCTCTTGTGAAATGGTATCTGTTTTATTTATTTGCTCACCCCTTTGCTGTATGTTCTGCTTTGTTGACAGACTATGGCAGGAAGTAGGGAGATGATTTTGATCATATTATCTTAGCTTCTGTATCAGAGGAAAGGAAAGGAATTTGCTACCTTAATGAGAGGCATGACATGTTTATGGTTGGAAGTCATCTAAAGTGCCATGGAAGAGAGAGAAGGAGCTCCATGTAGGAGGAAAAAACTGGGAAATACGTAAGGAAGGCAGGGACCAAGACAGTCTAAACTCAGGGGTGGTCAAAAAAACACAGATTTTCTACAGAATTCAGATTTTATGGAGACTCAGGAAGATAATAATTTCTGCTGGTCTGAGAACAAGTCCAAAGGGGAGAATCTGCTTCACAAAGAACTGGAGTTGGCTAAGGGTGTTTTGTTTATTCATTCTTAAATTTTGATTTTGTCTCATCTAGAGAGTTTTTTCTTTTATTAAAAAAAGTGGCTTTGTACAAGTTATGTATTCTGATACCACTGACGTTTAGATCTGGAAATCTTTCTACTGTTTTCAACATGGCCACTCAAAGGAAAAAGTAAATGCGTCTTCAGGTTCAAGTTCAGAGGGATTCTTGCCATGCCTGCCAAAATAAATTTTTATCATGTACTTTTTACACAAGATTAAAATCCCTTAAATATTAAAGAATATTTTGTTAGTTTTCTTGAGCAATTCCCTTATTAACTTTGCCCTTTTATTCTCACGGAAAGTAATGGCAGTCTGGAATACATGTCTTAGCCTTGACAGGTCAGCTCAAATGTGTCAACTGTAAGGCATGCAAAGGCAGAGGAAATAAAAAATAGAAGTTTATATTGCAAATGTGGATGTGTCAGCATAATTAGAAGGATTTTTGAGCATTTCTGAAAAAGATACTATCTCTGGGCAGGTAGGAAGTGCTGGGATGCATGCATTGTAAATAAAAAGTGCTAGAAATAACAGCCAAGTAGTTCTTAGAGTCAGTCGAAGGAAAAACTCAATGTGCTGAGAAGCTATGTAAGATGGAAATTATTTAGGTAAAAAGCATGTGATCTGTTGAATGGAAACATTCCATTAACATTTCACAGTCTGTGGGCTATCAATGTCTAAACAGGTTTGTCTTTAGTTTATATGTCAAGAGCTAGTGTATTTGAGAGAGAGGATCAGGGCCTCACTTCTCACAAGTAAGGAGAAAAAATTCTACACCACTGAGGTTTGTACCTGCAATTCAATGAATGTCTGTATATGGCATGCAGTACAGCACAAAGTGGCAAATAAGAAAGCACATTTAGCTTTCTGAACAGGGTAAAAGATTTTAAAAATACAGCTTTCAATTCCCCTTTCTTTTATAAGCTGATAAAAGACTCTAAAAAGAGTAGGCTTGATCTGGGGACTGGAAACCACCTAAAATACAAATATATTATCATAGGCCTGGTTCCATGTGTTGTGAGCAGCTTGGTGTCCCAAGCTTGTGGAGGCAAAAAGCTTCTCATCAAATCTGGGAGCATACATTTATGTTTGTATCTAGTTCATTCTTATACAGAAGCAAATTTGTCATATACCATGCTTACAGCAATAAAGTTGATTTTATACTTAGGGCATCTCCTTCATTCAAGAATATAAAATAGGAAGCTGGTCACCTCAGAATTCTTCCAAAGTCACTATAAAGAATAAAAGACTCTCCCAAAAGATGACTCAGATCAACTGTTTGTCTTATATACTCTAAGCTGTTCTTTGCTATTATTTTGTCCTCTAGTCAGACAGAGAGCCTAGGGTGAAATGAGTGGCACTTAATTAAACACCTTGCTTTATGCAGGCTACACAAGGCATTTGACTGTCTTGGTGTCTGACAGGTTAAGCACACACTCTGCAGTCACAAGTTTCGGTTAACATCTTGCCACATCGCCCTTCTCCAAGCAGACTGGAGAAAAAGGACTGGAGTCAGTCAGTTAATTGAATCCTGTATATTTACCAAAGTAGCTTAATATAATGTCCTACTTTTCCCCATATAGCTGAACAATAAGGGCAATGTCCAGATTCTCTTGTGCTGTTTTCCCTTCCTGTACTGTTCCCTTTGTTCTTCTTTTCTAAATTATGTGGTGTATCTAACATAGATCAGATACAATGAGCAGCCGGTATACTCACACCCCGCCTCAGCTTCAGCACAGTCTAAGTGGCTTATTAGGCATCATTTAGATATTTGTTCTCAAGAGAAAAGTCTAACAGTATGATTAGCTGCCTGAAACACTTTTGGTGTATATTGTCTCCAGTGAAAACTACACCTAAGTTTCACTTGCATTACCAGGATGATCACTGTCTACCCCTCAAAGAGCCTTTGCTACATATAGAGAATGCAAGGAAGCAAAATTAACTTCACTTGAACTAAGAGCAATATAGTCATATTTCTGTGAAACTGGTGGATTTGTTTTCCTGCCTATGCAAGAAGGAAATATCAGAATGTGAGTCTGGTACATCTCCCCAGGTATGAGTTATTTGTGTTTGCCAAGATATTGAACAAAATGTGCTGAATACTCTACTGATTGTGCCTGGGAGGTGCACAGTCACAGTATGTTCAGAGCCTTTCTATTAAGCTATTACTATACTTAGTTTAAAAAAACTTAGACACTGTTCTTCTTTGTAATTAAATGTAAACTTGTTCAACATTTTAAAAAGTGTTTCTGGTGTTTTTAAGCACTTTAATGAGGAAAAGGTGCAGATCTCTCCAAATTTCTCTCTAACGACTTACCAAGTTTCCTTTACTTCGTCACTGTGAAACTGGAGGAGTACAGCCTCTAGAGTCATTGTGTTGAGTTTGACCTTGAATGCAAAATTTGCTATTGTCCTAAAAGCTGATTCATAGAAGTCAGAATCTGAAAGAGACTTAAAGAGGCCATCTGAGCCATTCCCCTGCTCAAAGACCAGACCAGCAGTGCCAGTAACACCCACAGGAAATATTTGTCTAGTCTGAAGAACTTCCCATAATGGAAACTTCACAGTAAATGCAGAATGTTTCTCCCATTGTCCCCTACTTCTTTATGAGCATGAAATTGTTATAGTCACCTGTGTGCAATTAAAAGGCAAAAAAAAAAAAAGGGAGCACACCAGTAACAAATCAATGCATCAGAGATTTTCATCTCCTTCCCTGATATTCAATGGCACAACAGAAAAATGAGCAAAAGAAAATTACGGAGGACTGACATTTACTTGAATCAGTTCTGCCATGTGGGTCCTTACATACTGAGAGACTTTGTGTAGAGGAGCAACATGATCCAAGTTTCCAGAAGTGCTAAGATATAAGCACTAAAAAGCAGTATAATTCTCACTCACAGAATTATTGACTTTGTGGAGTTCAAGAGGCATCAGGGAGTAGAGGGATGGTTTCTTGTTTCGGTTTTTTTTGCCTCTGGCAAAACATTCCTTTATTAATTCACTTCTGTTTATAAAGTGGTTTGACTTCCTCAGATGAAAGGCATGACATAAGTGCTTGGTATTAAATGATTATTAATTATTTCTATTACTTACTATTTTTCAGGCCAAGGACCTATTATAGGCCTCGTAAAGCTTAGCACTTCAGCCTTTGTACTTTGAATAAGAAAAAAAAAAATAAAAGTTAAACCTCTCTAACATAACAGAGTTCTCTCCTTGCAGTCCTCATAGAACTTATGTTTAAAGAAAGAAGTAGAAACAGAAGCCAAAAACATTGTTCAATGGAAAAAAAAAATAATAAAAAACCTAAAACAAAACAAAACCATTTTTAAGAAAGAGGTAAAGAGGTCCCTGCTTGTCAGATTTTTCACTGTTCTGAATTGATGAAGTTCTGCTGATTTTGTTTGGACATTCTGTGGTTCGCATTTGCAGATTCAAGCTCTAAGTTAATAAACCTTTCCATTTTACTCTCAATAAACCTTTATTTGGGGGCTTGAAAGCTATTTTGTATGTTAGACAGACAGGCAGTCAAAAACTGGAGATATGCAGGAATAGTTAAGCGAATACATTTTAAAAGGCTAGGCTGGCACCTTGGTTCATGTAAATCAACTTTGCTGCTTTGAAGTCAGTAAGTCTATGCCGATTTATGTCGAGTTTATAAAACTGTCAATATTAGATGCTTAAATTATACACCAAATGAAAAACTGAAATGGCAAAATAATCAGAGAAGTTATTAAAGAATACTATTACTTCAAACTTTTTGTACATCATCACCTCCAACCAATAGAATTGTTGTTGTTGTTGTCCTTTTTAGCTGATTAAATTAATTTTTCCTCTCAGGTGTATTGTATTTGTTGTGATTGACACACGGGTTTCCTTAATGTCTTAAATCACTGAACTGAGATTTGCTTCTTTTGTCACTGGAATTTATTAATTTTGTTGCTGACTGGAATTCTTCACATACAACTAAAACAACTCATATTCTCTTCAGGTAACATGTGCTTGCATTTGCAGACATCCGTGACATTTTTCCATTGACATCAGAATCCAGCCTCTGAACTTTGGAGAAATCTTACTAGACACATGACGTAATGCACATCACTGTTAGTCCTATTTGTAAGGCAATGCTTAAGCTTATTTTACATCCACAGGGTAAACAGCAGCCAGCCTTGTCTGAGGAAGCTGCAAGCGAGCAGTATTCTTTGAAATCTTTCCTCCTAGGCAAGCTTTCTAGGTAAGGTTTACAGCTCTTCTCAGTTGCTAAAAGCAAGTACTGCGTAAACTGAAGTCCACAAAGACCTTGTTGTTAGCTTTGGCTGCACTATTGTCCTGCTTTTATTTTGACCAACAAAAGAAAGCAAGCATTTATTTCATATTTGGAAAAGCAACTCCAACATCAGTGTGCCTAAGGAACATGGAAAAAGGGCTACTAGCAGCTCTAAGCACTTTCAAATTCAAAAGTGATGTGATGCTGCTATACTTCATACCTTATGGTATGTAGTTGGCTATTTTTCTCTTGCTTATACACTGGTGGTTGGATTTGAGGAGTGAGCAAAGGCTGTAACTACTTTTACAGAAAGTACTTCTGGTTTGCAAAATCACCCTCTCCAGCAGATTTTCTGATCTTGGCCTGCAGATCTTGGCCCTCAAGATCATTCTGGATGTGGAGAAGTTCTGGAGCAACCAAAGGAAACACCAAGGGCTTCCAGCCTTTTCAGACAAGAAAGAGTGGACCAGACATACTGTGGAGTATGCCAGCACATATTTACACTTTGACAATTCAAAGTAGTATGTCCTTTATCCCAAAGCTCTGGTGGATTAGGCTTAGTCTTTTGTTTAATTCTCAGTTTCACTTCCCAAAGTGGATTGAGAAAGACCTTCCCTTCTCTGGTGCCTTGGGTGATTTCCAGAGCACTAGAGACCTTCAAGGTATTGAAAAGTTTTTTGTTTTTTTGTTTTTTTGTTTTTTTGTTTTTTTATCTGACTGTGAGCATCTGGGTTCCTCCACTCTCACTTCCCTGTACCCCATTACTTATTAGAGTGGGCAGTGCTGCTCTGAGCTGTGATATGTCCAGGGTGCTGGAAGCATGATAGAAATTTACTGTGGTACTGTTCATCTCTGCACTGGAATCCAGGAGGACTGTATTACTGATATATCGCTGCCCATGAGCTCCTGAAGACACTCTGCCTACAGAATACTCATGACAGGTAGCAAGAAAAGCTACTGCAGGCTGTATTCCCTGTGTGCAAGCTACTCAACTCTCTCCTTGATTTCTAAGTTGCCTGTCACTACCATGATGAGGCTGAGGCAACTACTGATGGCATACTATAAACTTGTCTAAAGACTTAGCCCCTCTGGTGATAGGTCTGTACAGAATATAGGAAGTAGTCTCTTCTGTCCTTGTAAGCTTCTGTATGTTGTAAAACTTGTTCTCATGGAACTTATAAATTTGTAAGTCCACAGCTTGTAAATTAGTTGTCATTGTCTGGATGACCATAGTGCCTTAAAAACCCTGCTAAACAATAGCTCTCCTGGGACTAGACACTCTTCAAACACTAAGCAGGAAAATACCAGAGACTTTTGTCAAGCCAGCACACATGGCTATAACTACAACTGGCCAAAATATCTTTTCAAATCCTTTTCTGGCAGCCTGACTGAAGAAAAAACAGCATTTATTTTTTGAAAAATAAGCATGTCCATGGCATTTCAAATCTAGACAAAACCCCTTTATTTTCTTGTTTGATGGTTTTATTTTCTAGTTATGTTTCATCTCATGAAGTTTTGGGGTCTTTTGGTGTAGCTTGTACGTTATTTCACATTGATATCTTACAGGTAACCAGTCAATGTTAGATATCTAGACACCCTTGCGGTTAAAGAAGTAACACCTGCAGGAACATATTCATTCATTCCAGAAAAATGGGATGAGCTGCCTCTTTAGGTATCCTCTCCATCAGCTGTAGAACAATTATTGGCAGTCAGTGTCCCCTAAATTCCATTCCTGTATGTCTGGAGTTACATGAAATTAATGCAGATCTTAATGTGTTTCTACTGATTATTTTTGCAAGGAAGCGTTTGGTGTTACCCAGGTGAGGCATCAGACTGTTTCTCACTTGGTAATTTTCAGAGTTTTTGTTTTGTTAGATTAAAACACTGAAATTCTGAAACAAATTTTGAACTATGAGGGACTAACTGTCAGGGATCAAAATTATATTTTCTTGTGAGCAGCAAGCATAACAGACAGAAGATAGGTCATGGTGATCCTGAATGTCTGGGTGACTTGAGGAAGGTAAATGATGCAAGCTACAAAAAGACTGTAGCAGAACCAAACATTAAGGTACCTTCTCTGAAAAGCACAGTGTCTTCTCCTAAATCCTAGTGTCTCTTCCACAGTCTTTCTTACTGCTAAGAAGTTTTTTCTCCAAAGAAGTAAACAAACTCCCTCCCTTCTTTCTTTCATACTAATTTAAGGACTAAACAGAGAAATTCAAATTACCTTCTGAAGACAGGGAAGTACAATATTATACCCACGAAACATTCCATGAACCATAACTCTGTTCTTCCAATCTAGAAGCTATAATTCTTACTAGAAACTGTCTACATGTAGCCCAATGGATTCACTAAGCATAAACTGACTAATGGCAAAAGGAGGCATTAGTTGCAAAACATTGACAATACTTGGATTGTGATAGAATTTTATTTGGAGTCATGTCTAGAAGCCCGTCACTGCTACTGAACGAAAAGAAACAGGTGCATGTGCTCTTCAAGAAGTTCAGCTTACTGTGTTTTGATGTTATGTTGGTGCCTATTTCAGTAGTGATGCCCATGACTATTTTAACAAGGATGTTGTCAGCTGTGAGACAGTGGAACATAAAGATCAAGTGAAGATGGAAGCCTGGAAGAAAGAGTGCTAAAATGACGAAGCTTTTATTTGAGAATGTGCTCAAAGTGTACAGCAAATTCAGCTCATGACATTTCTTTCAAACAACAGTTTTGTGTTATCACGTTGAAGGTGCTGCATACTAAGTCCCTTCTTTGTGATCATGTACCCAACTGTCTGGGCAATACCAAGACAGAGAGAGAGTAAATGCAAAATTGCAACTGTGTAGCATCAGTCTGAATTTTCTAGCGTTTATGGGCTTGAGTTTTGCTGAACTGTGTGATTTGAACTGCTGGACTGAATTGTGGATTTACAAAGGGTCAGGGGTTTTGTCACTGATCATTTTGTTCAGTTTCTGTCTCTCTCTTTTTTTTTGTTGTTGTTTTTTTAAATCAGAAAGGAATATTGTTCTTCAAAACTAGCAATAATTTGGGCATCTGAAGCGTTCAGTGGGAAGACAGCCATTTTCCAATTTCTGTGTGCACCACACTTATCCTTCTCTTACACAGATTATGGTACTTGGTCCAGGGAAGCTTGGTCTCAGTAAGTTTAATAGTATGCTGTGGTTTGTTGCTCAGAGTTTTCTCCAAGTACATAAAGCACATTCCTTTGGGACAAATTTAAATTGGAAGAAGCAACCCAGGAGCACACTTGCTGCATGACAGCTATGAATTCAGCCCATGGGACCAGACTAGAGCTTGCTGAAGCAAAGCCACCCTGAAATGTGTATGAGTCCAGGATGGGTGTAGACCACTTCTCCTTGTGGCTTATTCACCCTGGGGGGCATTACGGCTAGTACTTTGTCTGGGAACACCCTTACATAAGCTTGCTATAAATGTTGTTTCCAGTTTTTTTCTTCTGGGCATTTATAATCCAAACTTGCCTTTTACCATGACATCTCCTAAATGATGTGGACTGTGCAGTAGCTGAAATGAACACTGAAGAGCTGAAACAGACTGGGCATGACAGTGGTTGTCTTTCTGAGCTCCAGGTGAGCAAAAACAAGCGACAGGGAAGGCAGTAGACCATCCAGAGAGTTTTGTGGAGTCTGTGCCTCAGGAAACCATTGCTAGGTAGCTCAGTTTTCATCCACATGCATATAGATAAGAAGTATCAGGAAAATTCAAGCTAATGAAGAGATTTTAAAACATATTAAATCATCTGTAAAGTGTAACAACCCCGAGTTGTTGCAACACAGCAAGTGCAGTGCAAGCACAGCCTCCATGGGGAGAATAGCTAGGAGCTTCCTTCCCAGAGTAAACCTGGTGGATGAAAGTATTACTAAGTGGTAAGTAATGTTACCAAAGTCAAACTTAGGTAAGTCTGAAAATAATATATTATTTTATGAAAACATTGTGGACACTATATGCCCAAGCACATATAGGGGTCTATCAACAGATTAAATTCAGGTTACAGCTGCTACCTGTTTTTCAGAGTTATATACAGTGATCGGCACATTTTTTTCAGCTTCCATCTGTCTGATCATATTATGTAGGGACTGACTCTGATCTTATACAGGGCATAGGACCAATATAATTCTACTGCTGTTAGTTAATATATGCCATTTTTTTGTGTAATTCCTGAAGGAAAACTAGAATCATGGTTTCAAACCATATGATTTAAATTGATGGAGTCTTCTCTACTTTTACAAAGTTCTCATATCAACATGATTTTACTGAAGTCTGTAGTACTATACAGTGTTAAGACTCAATGTCAGAGTAGGGAATCAGTGTTAATGAAGAAGCTATGAAATTATCTTTCAGATTTACAGAATTAGTGTGTTGAAGACAGAAAATTTTCAGATAACGGTCCTTCAAAGGAGGGTGATCAGAATCCACTGAATTCTTTGAAGATAGGTAGAATTAATAAATATGGTGGGAATTGTAGAATTTTAGGGGAGATGTATGTAAACTTCAGGAGACCCACAAGAAGTATAAAAAAATATTTTTCTGATGTATCTCTATGAGAAGTGATTAATAGTAACAAATACAATTCGAAAACCTTGTGGTGGAGATATTGTGATACAGCTGTAAAAATATGAGGTCAGCCCTCTGTTCACCCCAGTTACCTCTAATTGAAATGCTCGAATATACATCAATGAGTGTCAAAGGGTCAAAATTAAAGCAGTTATATGAGAGTAGATCACATTTTCCAAGGTAAAGGGAAAGGAAATTCCTGCAGGAAAGTGATCACTAAACCAACCATAATAAAAGACTCAAATATGATCTAGTCCAAACACGCATAAGGGGGAGAGCAATTTATCACTAATAATCTAATTATAAACTAAATATAAGAACCATGGGTAGTAGAATCAGGATTTCTGATAAAAGACTGAAGAAACACATTAACTTAGTATTAAAGAGTATTTTCTGTCTTTTCAGGGTTAAAATACAAAGAAAGAAGAGTATTCAAACCTAGTTGGGGTTAAAATACTGAAAGTGATCAGAATGAAAAAAAAATCTCTTTTCTGCCACTCTGTGTATTATCTAAGCATCTGATGGACCCAGTACAGGCAACCATGAATACAAGATACTTCTACACATGAGTATATTTAAGTTATCAATGAAATTGCTTCTAGTACTAAAATCTATATGGAAGACAAAGGTAAGACTGGACCCTTGGGTCATAGCTTCACAAAGATTTATAGATGCATTTAACTTTATGTACATGAATAATCCCATTGATTTCTTCGGGACTGCCTACAAGCATAAAATGAACCATAGCTTTAAATCTTTTCTGAGTTACATGTATTCATTTCATAATCTTCTCAATTTACTCACCAGTTTGCAAAAGTGGCCTGATCCTCATCCGCATAAGTCCTTATTAATTCAACAGGAGTTGGAGTAAGGCTTGTATTTCTGTTGGATTCTTGGCTCACTTTTCAGATCTGAGTTAGTGAAGACACATACTGCTTGGAGAGCAACATACGAAGTGGTTATACATTATCTGGCCAAACGCCTTTAGGGATCTGGTGTGTGAAACTGATGCTTGAGATATATGGTTGAGAAAGTACAACCCTAACAAGCAGTAAATGGAAGACCTATGTCACTAGTGTGAAGCAGAATGTAGGAAAATGATGGAGAACAGACAGTAGCAGTCAACCACTTTGCTTCCACCATGCTAAATGCTTCTTGATTTTCATGCAGGTCTGCGGTGAGTGAGAAGATCCCACAAAACGAGCAGCACATATAAAAGTCAAAGTGGTGAGTCTCAGGAGAGTGTGTGCACTATTTGCTTTATTCCTCTATGAATTTTTATTGGAATAGGAGAAAGTGAGTGGTGATAGAATAAGTGGCCTGTTCCTCTATGGACCAGTTAGCAGAAGGTAGGAATCATTGTAAAGATGAGCCTTTGCTTTACATGTGAAGCACAGACTGTGAAGAAAAGCCACAGCGAACACAGATATAACAACTGATCTGAGAACTCCTAAACTTCAATTTGTGTGTCCATGAAGGAAAAGAGATCTAGCAGAGGGTTAGGAATGGGTGCAGGCATGCTCTTTCTTTAAAAAAACTGGAAGCCCCCATAACTAAAGAAGAAGCAGAATCTGAAGCATACTCAAACACTGCTACCCGAGAAAGATAGCCACTGAAATTCAAACTTATTTAATCAGACCCTATCCTGTCTGGTAAAAAGTCCTGAACTACTGGCAATACTCTTGTTTTTCTTTCTTTTTTGTTTGGTTTGCTTTGGTTTGAGTTTTTTTGTTTGGTTGGCTGGGTTTTTTGAGCAATAAATATCCTGGCTAATGGATAAATCTCTTAACAAAGTGTTTTTACCTGAGTTAGTTAAACTGAATAATAGACAAGTAACACTTCAATCTAGAGAACACACACATTCCTCACTGTGAAGCAGGGGCTGAAAATCTGAAAGGTTTTTCTTGATTCCAGCAATAATGAGGGCTGCCCAGATATACTCATACGTACACATTGATGCACTGATTTAGGCTGATACAGGTTTTGATTGTAAGTTTTTGCAACTGTAAGTCTGAAACGTCAGACTGAGAGACATGCGGACTATCAGATCTTAAATGTAAAACAAAGCCTCTTTACTAATTGTGGAGATGTACTAGCGCAAACTGATTTCTGCGGTTAAGGGTTAAGGTAGGGGGGGCAGTTAGTAGCCAGAGAGCCAAAAAACCGTACCTTAAACAGAAATAAATAAATAAATGTAGGGGGTTGTTAGAATTGGAGTAGTAAGAGAGGTAAACTAAGGCGAGACATCCAGGAAATGTTGGGTAGGCTGTGAACCCTGGAGTACCTAACCAATGGAGTACGTGGGAGGGAATTTGCATCTGGGACTAGGGGAACACAGGCAGGGGCTTGAGCCTTTTTCTGGCTGTCTGCCTTAGGTAGAACAGCCGGTCTTGCAAAATCGTTAATAAAATATGCTTTGCTGAGAGATCCTACCTGAGCCTATTTTCTTGGCAAGATAATAGTTTCTTACATTGATGACACACAAACCACACACAAAGGAATTCAAACTTTCAGTGTCACTAGAGAATTTTATCTGATATCCCCAAATTTTATTCTTTTCCAGTTAAAGCCAAAGGTAAAGCTCCTTTGCTTAAGCTCATCATACATCTTAATGCATAACTAAGTATCACAGGAAACCAGAAGTAGAAATTCTGACTGCCTGATTTATTCATAGGACTAGCTGACTCTTTTATTTCAAACCCATTAGTGCTTAAAAAACTTAGACATTAGGTGGTTTAAATGAAATCTAAATTATTCACATCTCAGCCATCGTATCAATTTGCCAGTAATAATCTTTAATTGAAGTATGCAGTGCATATCAGCTCTGCTTTTATAGTGACATCAGTACCTTAAGTGAAGCAAATCTTGCAGGGACAGGTAATATTTTAATTAGTCAAAGGGCCAAAGCTAGAGAAACAAGAAAACTTAGCACATACAATTTGTCATTACCACATTTAAAGGACTTTCCTGCCACCCAAGCAGTTTGACCCAGGGGTAGTCTTTTTCTAAAGTTATTTCTTGAAGAAAATGCTGTGCATATGATTATGCCTTGCATTCAAGAGGTTTTATCAAAAGTGGTTTTTGTTTTTGTTTTTGTTTTTTAATTGTACTCAATATATTCCCTAGCATTTGTATATTCTATACAAGGTAAAACTTACTTAACCACTGAGATAAAACTGTTCTAGAGAAAAAAAATTAAAAAAAGTCTTTTTGTGGACATTAAGTAGACTCTTAAAAAATCTCTGAAAGCGAGCAGGGAAAAAATGTAGCCAACTGATCATTAACGTGTAGTCTTGTATTCCATTCAATATTGGAATAAGTGGAGTCAAAAAAGTAATGAGAAAAATATAATTATCAGGGGGATCCACCCTGAATTATAATTTACATGCAACAGCCTGTTACTAAGGTGCTTTTTTATTTGGAAAAATTAATAATTAAACAACTAGATTACTTTTATTTGACCATTTTTGGTTTTTAATACTACTATTTAAAACAACAACAACAACAACAAAAAACACAAAAAATCCTACTTTTCTGTTTTGTGTTTTTAAAGCTAGTAAGGGTTTCTCTTGACAGCTGTTCACCGAAAAATGGATAAATGACATTTTCAAATTTTCTCGTTCCTTTCTAATGTACAATTTGCCAGGAGAACAGAGCAGGAAAGCATGAATAACTTATGTGTTTTAAATTGGTCCTTTAATCAGAGTAATCTCTCTCAATATGTCATTTTTTACAGGAGAAATACAAAAATGCACTGCATACAATGTAGATTTCATCTGTGCTACATAAGAAAACAGCCGCAAACTGGTGCCCCAGACTTGGCTCACAGGCCAAGTGCCAGGACCTGGCACTGTGTCTATGTGCCTCAGGTTTCTTCCTCCCTGAAACAGGGTGGCTGCATCTGAAGTGCCTATTGAATGCAGTTCTTTGCCTATATAACCCTCCCTGAACCACACCAGGGATAGCCGGCCTGAGCCAGAAGTGTGCTAGGGAGCATACTTACCATTAAACACTCATTGTAAAGGTCTGTGAGTTAATATTTGAGTCTGTTTACTTACACAAATATATAAATATATGTGTTGTAAATCAGGGTGCATGTATTTTTGGCACAGAAAAATGCAGAAAACAAAATGCTCCTTTTAAAAATGTATCCTCAAGATTCAGACATCATACTGTATATTTCAACACACGGGGTTTCTTTCAATAGAAAAAAAGCTGATGTCTTAAGTGGATGGTCATAGTGTATTATTAAACACTATCTTCAAAAAAAAGTGATGATAAATTGCAAGAAGAAATGAAAGTACTTTCTAATAAGAAACAACTGAGCTAAAAGCAACATTTCAAAGATGGATTAAACTGTGGTCCATCCTAAGGCTCCTGCTCTGGCACAGCGTTTAAAAAGAGCAACTGAAGATTTTCCCTGCCAACATCTTTACATCAGCGAGTGAGTTCACTCAGTTTGTAGAGCATGTTTTGCACGTAGCAGGACACATCCACAGAGCAGCTCTGATGTGGCAGAGCAGCCAGATGGAGGTTTGAGGTGCTCTAAAGCTGCAGTGCAGAAGGAAGGTCACAAGGCAATTTCTTACAGCAAAGTCCATTGTCAGCTTAGAAGTAAAGACCCATTCTGAAAGAAATATGGTCTCAACACCATGTCAAGCCTCTTCAAAAGTATTACTGAAGAGCCTGGAAAAAAAGCCACAAGGCAAGACTGGTTCCACATCAGGACTGGCATTTAGAATCAGCCAAGGTAGAACCTCCCGCCTGAGGTGTCACCTTTGACACCTCTTTTAACATGTATATTGAGTCCCATTCAGAAAGATGCTCTTCTTTCTCTCTTCAGGTTAGCTACAGCAGGTGCAAACTTTCAACATCCAGCTTCAACTCATCAAAGATAACAGAGATGGATAATGGAACAAAGAATGGCTGTACATTTCACACCATAGAAGTCAGGATACAACTAATTTGGCAGAAACTTTTGCAAGCCCGTTACAAACACAATGATCACTTTTACTGGGGAGTTTTGAATCCACATATAATACAGCTACATAGATCTGTACATAATCAGATTTCATGCAGAAACACTAATGTTTGCAGATGGATTTCATGTGGAAGGTGGACTGTCACAATTTTAAGCCTCACTGATGCAAAGAGGTGTCAACTGAGGAACCAAGGGGGTTTCTAGTAGCTATGAAGTAATGTAAAACTACAGATAATGCTGGTTTTCCTGTAATTCCTCCATTGAGGGAGAACACCCTCCAACCCCACTTTTTTCACGTCTGTTCTGCCTCCGCAACTCACCTCTTTACTGTTTGTTCTCCTGTGGGATAGCAGCAAGGAAGCATCTGAAATGGGCATAGAGGTAAAATGATCAATGGAGGAAGAGGTGACATGGATGAGCAATCTGACAGGAATCACAGCATTTTTCCTATATGTATGCAAGGTTTATATAAACTTATAAACATAAGACTTTTAGTTCTTTCCTGTATAGTACAGGAAACAGGAAAGAAACCAACTGCTTCTGGATGTTGGAGAGCCAGGTGCCTTGTGCCTTGAAAGAGGAGGACAGCAGGAAGAAGCACATGTGTATTCTTACTACTGCTTTTGCCTGTACATATGGATTTCAGTAAAAAAACCCAAACAAACAAACAAAGCAAACCAGAAAGAATTAGGATTTGTGAGATAAAAGGCATAGTGAAACACACAGCTCTGACAGCTAATATGTGGGAAGAGGAGATTTGCTTTCTGAAGGAAGAAGTCTTTAATTCTTGCTAAGGGAGAGGGAAACAGAAATCTTCAGAGTTTGCAGTCTGCAAGGATTAGCTTGTACCTAATTTATAGTCTGACAGTTTGTCAGAACTAGAGTGTGTTTCCAAAGCAGAGAAATAAGAGAGCAAATTGGTATTTGTAATAGATTGGCTGTTGTGAGAAATCAGCTATTTTTGCTTTAGGGTATCGCTTTAAGTAAAATATTTTTTTTGTATTGTAAGTATTTAGTGTTACAATGATGAAAATGCTAATTAAGTTATATTTACTGTCAGAATACAGCATCCTGGGCTTATTATGGAGTTCCTTATGTCATATTTTGATGATAAAAAAATTATTTTAATTACTTTGAAATGGTATTAAAGGATAGCTTTTGGGAGTTGTTCCCCAAAGTAACATTGCAAATGATGATTTTTATTTTGTTTCTGCCATGCAGGTAAATGAAATAGTTTCTCTTTCATTGTAAAACCTTTATTTTTGCAGTGGAATTTCCTAACACATATTCTCTTTGACTTGCACGAACTTGCCTGAACTGATTTCCACATGATAACATTAGCAACATTAAAACTTTCTTGAATGTTTAGAGAACTGAACCTAATAAATCCAACACAGAAAAAATGAAATAGAATACTTAGAAATTCAATAATTGCTTACAGTCAAGGTAACATGATTATTATTATTTTCAAACAGAACCTCTCCAAAACGTTTGAGGAGTTTCACACGCATACCCTCATACACACATACACTCTATAATTTGCTCATCGCTGAGACAAGGGAACAACAATCTGTCTTTTTTTCATGGTTTGGAAGCAAGAGAGGTAGATGTATATGGCAGGAAACATCTTTTCAGCATGATATGGGAAGGCAGGTGATGTAGCAGTGGGAAGCATTTACCTTCTCCAGCTCAATAAAGGAGGATGGGGCAGCCTACGTTGTTTGCACAATGTGAGGGTCTTAAGCCTGCCTCTCACTGAAATCAGTGAGGGAGGGAAAGGCTTTTGTTTCCTGTCTAACGTACAGAAGGAAGGGAAGTCAGATTCTTCCACTTGCTAGCCTGCCAAGCAGCTAAAAATTAGAGCCCCACAGGAGGACTGGTTTGTCACGTCGTGCTGTTAGCAGAGGCTTGCAAGGCAGCCCATCTGCTGCCACTGTCATGCTGGTGCTGTTATATGGAAGAGCTGCTAGAGAAGACACCCCACTTCTGGGCTGTTTATTGAGTCCTTGGGAACAAGAAGCATGGTGTGTTCAGATGAGCTGGAGTAGGCTGTGGGAATGGGAAACGTGATGGATTTGGGGGCAGGGAGAATGTGAAGCCGCTGGATTTTCTGGGAAAGTGTGCATGAAATCAATGGGTTGTTGGGCGGGGGGGGGGGGAAGGAAGAATTTGTAATTCATATATTTGTTCTCTGATAGGGAAATATAATACTAGTGGATTTGCTTTTGAGAGAAAAAAAAAATACTATTTGAGAAGAAGGTTACTTGCATGACCAGAAAATGATTGAGGGAACCCCATTTAAAAGAACTGGGTGCCTAAGCCTGAATTAATGAACTAGGAACTGCTGTTGAAACAATGCAAGGAATTTCCGAATGAAAGAGAGGGGACCTTGGAAAAGCAAGAAGGTAGGAAAAAAATATCAATTTAACAATCAAGTTCAAAACAGATCAGAGATACTTTTGCTAGTTTATTGCCTCTCCCTTTTTTAAAGAATCCTTTTCCTCAGAAATAAATGTTTAAGTGGAAATATATGTAATGATAGCCCTGTCAGTTCTTTGTTTTGGAAGGGAGGAGAGGAGGACTGTATTTTGTTTGTTTTTAAAAAGAAAATACATCAAAACTGAAAACTGACAAGCAGGTTGTTACTTCACTTTTCAGATATGTGACTATAGACAACATCTAGGCTGAGATCTCACAAATTTTCACAGTGTTTTCCACAGTTTTTCCAGTTTTCTTTTGACACCTGAGAGTTCTCAATAGCTCTAAATGAAGAAGAGAAAGTAACAGAAATATGTGAATTATTTAAAATGGAAAACTTGAAAGTTTTGGCCAGCTCAAATTCCGAAGTGTCTGTTCTTCTGCATTATTATCCTGCTATTTAAATGATAATGTCATTATAATGTCTCTTTCTCAGAGTTAATTAGGAGAGAGAATTTCACTGATGCTGGCTGCAGTTAAGCAAAAATTTTCCCTTTTCACTTTACTCCTTGTCTGAATGTTTGTACGATTTTGACCCAAACTCTCTCTGGCCAAAAGGAGCCTTTTCCTTGGTTTTGTCTAACATCCAGATCCTCAGAAAGTTTCTTTTATAGCAATACCTTCTTTTTGGACCCACTTATTTCTAGAAAGCCTGAACAAAGCAGTTTGTATTCTGTTGGAAGATATGTGATAGTGCATAAACACCAGCTGGCTTTCTAGTTGGATTTTGATTTCTGTTATTGTAATCTCTATTCATAATCTTGAAACCCTTTTTCAATTTCAGCTAGATCTGACAGATAACTTCAGTTTTCAGGGACAGTAAAATGCAAATTTCAATAAATTGGTGGCTGAGACAGAAGATGATCCAAAGCAGATAAGACCTGAAGTAGAAGTTGAATTATAGTATCAGATACCAGAACAGCAACATAGCAGCAAGGCAATATTAGTGCTCTAGTCCTGAAACAAGACTTGGCCAGAACCTATTGTTCAGAGGAGACCTCAGCCACAAAACCTGGAGCTCCAGGGAATCAGGCTTCAGGTATTCTGCTGATCATGGACTGATTCATGCTCCTAGGAAAAAAAGATGACTTGTGACTAAAGTATTTCTTTGTAGGTACATACATTTTTTCGTTCTTTCATTTGAAGAGAATTTAAACTTTCACTATAAAATCTTATAGAAAGTGAAGAAAATGCTTTTCCTGAATTTTCTAGAGAAGACTGGAAATCCCATGCATCCATTTACCTTTCTCTGAAGTCCTACTATTAATTAATTTGCTTAATGATCCCAAACTATTTTATTTTTATTTAGGAATGACAGGCAAAGAAGTTATTGATTCCTTTTATTAAATAAAAATTCCAGAGTTGCCAGAAGGAAGTAATTTGAACCAGAGGTCACTTTATTGCCACCATTTATAAAAAGACATTAGAGACTGTGTTAATGATAGCTTTGGAGTAGTAAGACTGCATCTAATTTTATATGGCAACTTTTTTTTTTTTTTCTGTCTTTCCATCGTTATAAACTGATGTAGAATTCCTCCTTTGGATTGCAGCATCTAATCTTTTGAAGTCAGAAATTGCTCTTTAATTCAAGAATTCAGAGAAACACCCCAATGAGAAGAAAAAGATGAAGAATAAGAGTTATACCTTGATAGGCACAGTCAAGGGGACAAATACAATCTGTGGAACAAATGACCAGACAATAAACCTATAAAACTCATCAGGCTGTATAAATACATGTGTGCTATATAAGGTACTGCAAGTAATACTACTTCTCCACATGAATAAAGCCTCATATGGGGTAGTATGTCCAGCTAAGGCCAGATAAGCAGTTCAAAAAATGCCTATATCAATTGGCAAGAATCCAGAGGTGAGCAATAAGAATTATCAGAGGTCCAGAAAACATTACTTGTGAGAAAAAATTGCAAGAGTTAGGTTTGTTTAGTCTAAGGAATGGAAGAATGTGGAGGGACATGATAATAGCCACTATGAACAGGACAAGATATGACGTGGTTTAATTGCCTCCACAGAATTAGGGTAAGCATTAGTAAAAAAGGCTTTTTAGTGGCAAGATAGTGAAGTACTAGATTAGCTTGCTTCAGGAAGCTGTGGAGTCTTTCACTGGAGATTTAAAGGACAATTTAGCCAAACATTTGCCAGGTGAGTTATGAGACTGAAGTTTGCTTATATGTAATCCTGCCTTGGATAGGAGAATGGATGGGATGACCTCTTAAAGTCTATGGCAGGCTATTTTTTTGTCTCACTTACACTAAAGAGCAAGTGATTTTTTTAAATCATTGTTTAAAATAATACTTTTTAATCTTTTAAAATATTTTTAAAATGAAAGAAGCCTAATCCTCTGTTTCCTCACACACAGTATTCCCAGTTACATGCACATATGTGCATGCAAACCATCATTATCTTGACTGATTACTATTCTGACTATTCATTTTTCTGAACATTTTATGTCCAGAAACAAGTGACTTCAAAGTTTATATTAGATTTAGATCTCTCCCTTCATAGTAACTATAAACTGTGCAAGTTGTGGGGTTTTTTTGATATGTATTCATTATTATTTTTTAAAATGAATGCTTCTATTAATAACTTGCTTAGTGAGCTTTAGTAAGCATTAAAGTATAATAGCTTTGTAAGTCTGATATATTTTTACTCCAGATAGCTGCATATGGTGTATGTTCTGGGTTGCACCTTCTAACATGAGAATAACTAAGAATTCTGTTACTGTTTTTCACTCTTTTCAACTGTGAAGAATAAATATAGGGAAAAAAAAAAAAAAAAAGAGAGCTGATCTGGACTTTGGCTGCAATGTCCCTGCTCTTTCATCAGTTTTAAATTTGAATTCCTTATGTCAGTGCTTCCTGGTACATCCCTTTTCATTCACCTCAAAAATCCACAGATCCACTATTTCCAGTCCATCTTGCAGATGCCCCTTTTTAAGTGTCAAAATAGGATGTTGACTCAGTGCCTTCCAAGCAATAGAATGTCACATGCAGCAAGAGGAGGAGAGACAGCTGAGAACAGCATCTTTGGAGCAGCCACAGAATGTGCACATTGCTTTAATTTTTATTTTTGGATCATTTTAGGCAGCCAAGTACACAAGAATTGCAAAGAAGGCAAGTTATATGGCCTTTTCTGCTATCTTAAATGTGACAGCAACTACTAACAACAACAGAAACACTTCGTAAGACTCTTTCAGGAGGATGATGCAGCATAATCTGCTTCAAACACTAGATTTCACTTTTGTTTCTAACAATCAGAAACTGAAATTAAACTTGAAGAATAAACTTAATGCTCTGAGGAGAAACAGAAGCAAGTGTAACAGGGAAATATAGTACCTTCTTAGCCCAGCAGGCATAGCTGGAAAAAAACCACAACAGGTTACTGAAAAAAAAAATAAAAAATCATCTAATTGGGTCTGTCAAAGCATGAAAATTAAAGTTTTGAAAAGTCTTAAATTATTCCATTTAGACAGATAATTCAGTTCAATTGAGATGAAAATAGTAGTTAAATTTTCTGGAGGAGGAAAGGGTTTTTTTTACTGTGTATGTAACATAGAGAGAATCAACATGTGGGCAACAAGATTGCAATCAACTATAAAATCAGTATCTGTATCAGGCCAGTGCGTTTCAGTACCTAATCGAGTAACAAGTGTCAGTTTTCCAGGTGCACATTTTAAAGATGTGCTGCCCGGAAAAATCCTCTCTGTCAGCTCAGAAATAGAGCTATTATTTAGTGGAACATGTTCTGCCAGTAATGGATATTCTCATCCTTTACCTGTTATTGAAAAGTTCATCCTGATGAAAAAGCGTTGTTTTTTTGTTTTTTTTTTTACTAGCTTTTAGTTCACTGGATAAAGTTTATCTTATTTTACCATACAAATATAGGGTTCATGGATCCTGCAGTTCTATTGTGAGAAACTACTAATTATTGTGGTAGTGGAGGTATTTCAGTAGAATTAGAAATTAGTACTTCAACAAAGGCTGTTTGTTTTGGTTAGCATTGGTTTCAGTAGTATGTAAATAATTTTAAGTCTATTAATGAGGACAACAAGCTGATTTTGTAGCCCAGAGGTCACAGCAGTCATCCAGGTGGTCAAAGGAGACAAAGCAGGGGTCTGAACCACAGTCTCCCTTGATGGCACAGTTGTGCTGCCTGTCCCTCAATAAGTTTTGCAATAGTAGGGCTGGTCTTCCTTATTTCTTCTAAGAGGGGAATATTTTGTTCCAGTGTAATTTTTGTTCCAATGTGCTTTTTCTTCCAAAAACAGCAGGACAAAACAAATGCTGAAGCCTCTAAGATGTTAATAAAGATTGAAATTCCTGTCTTCCAGGCAGCTCGGCTTGGTGCCTGTTGCCAGTTTTGGGGAAAATGCTCATACAGTTTCAGGAAATTAACAACAGGGAATAGCTTTACATTGGAAAGATATCCAACTATATAACATCTGCATGTGTGTATATTTAATCCGAAGACTTCTGAAATGTACTGTTCACCAAAAGCAAATTTCCACATTGGAAACACTAAAGACACAAAGTATCGGCTTGTGCTAACCAGTATTGATGTTGTTATGTTTTCTTGGGGTTTTGGTCAACCTTGAAAAAAATTTCATTGCCACTATATGACAAAAAAAAAGTAAATGACCATACTGTTAACATTCTCCATCTGGTTATAAGTTCTCTACATGGAACTACAAAGTGACATCTAACTTATGATTTATTTTTACAAATTAAGGGCAGGCCCAACATGGGAGCCCCATATTGCCAATTACTGTGGAAACTGCTCAAACAAATAAATATTTGGATAAGGATCTGGAATAAACTCCTCTATTAAAAAAAAAAAAAATCATGAAAAACATCATTAGACCAAGACACCCCAACAACTTCATCTGTTTGTTGTTAAATCTATATCCTTCTCTGGAGTTCTTCGCTGCAAATCTACAAAGGAATACATGAAAAACTGTTGTTCTCTCACTTAACCTATAGCAAGCAGCCTCTAAAAACGATTCATCTATTGCATTCCAACCATATTTAGAACTTTTCATCATAATTGTGTGGTAGGAAATGAATTGTGGGGGCTTTCTAACACTGAAATGTGAGGATTTGCAAGTACTACTTTGTATACAATGTAATCCTGCATATGAACTTAGCTAATTGAAATGGAACTCATAAAAGCATACCTGCACACATCCTTCCTGAATTCCATTTTAAATACCTCTGTCACCTGTAATCCTGCTTGCTATGGCAAATTTTTCTTCCTTAGGAAAAAGATAACATAACAAGAACCCAGTATCTTGTCATTCTGAACTATTCCCTTCAGTCTTTACAAATACTGTGAATTGAACAAATAAGAAAATGCATAGATAGCACATAAATTTAAATAGTACATTTTAATACTTATCAATGAATACAGTAATACAGGCGTAATTTTACACAAACTGAAAGGGAGACTCTGAAGTATTAGACTGACTATTTCAGAATTCTAATTTTAAAAGCTGTACTTGCTTTATGTGGATTCAAAGTAAGATACCTGCTATTTAGTCTATTATCAGGTGACACTGAAGCCCACATGCAACATATTCTCGAACTCAGTTACTAATTCTCTTTTCAGTGTTCAATCTTTTTATTAGATCTATGTATGTTTACTTTAGTACTATTACACACAGACACACGAATTTATTAATTTTATCCCATTTACAGTTACAGCTTTTGTGATTTTCTTGTTGTAAATAGAGCTTCCCAAGAAATGAGGTTCCCAGTCAATGTGCTATTTACCACTTTATCTATGTTCATGTTTCTTATTTCTAGTTGCAAGTAAAAAAAGGTTCAAGGAAAGTCAGATGCACAAAGAGAGACAGAGTCACAGGCATGCAGACCACAGGTGAACAATGACGTGTGGAGAACACCCAAAACCTGAGCAGAGCACCCAAAACCTGTGCACCCTGACCCAGCTACCGCAGAGTTGTTGCAGAGTTGTTGCAGCTCCATTGTCCAGATATGAGACCCACCAGATGAGTCAATGTTCTTCCTGGTCACCTTACAGACTGAGGGGATTAGAGGAGTATGTGAGACATCATGGGATGCCAGGAAGAGCATTTTTGGGATGGGGAAAAGGAGGAATTGAGGTGGTTTGAGATCTTTGGTAACTAGCACAGGAAAACAGATAGAAAAGATTATAAAAGCATATGTCATATTTAAACAGGTAGCTGGTCAGTAAACTTGTCTGCTGGTACCCAGATCCTGGTCATGACATTCTGTCTCATCATAGTAAAGGCTGTTCCTGACTATTCTCCTAGATAAGAGACTCCATTCTGTGTGCACATGTGTATATGGAGGCCTAAGTACCAGCCACTGGAGAGGACACCATGAGACACAGGGTCCCATTTGTCTCTGGTGCTGGTAACAGGAGGAAATGCCTATTTTGTGGGTGTGTATGTCAGGCAAAGTGCTGGAGTGACGATAAGTCTGGGCAGGATAACGAAGATACCAGAAGGCCTGAGAGGCAGTTCCTGGGAAGACCAGCTACTAGGTCTGGACAAGCTAGCAGAGAGATGTGTTGCATGTGTGTGTGTATGTGTGTGTCTGTTACATGATGCAGCTGGAAGACAAGGGGACCCAAGGGTCAGCTACTGGATACACAGATTGTCCAAGGCCAGTTACTGAATCAATATGTGGTGTGCCTGCCTGTATGTGTGTGTATGTAAGCAGGTCTGAGTACCAACAGCTGGAGTGAAGCTGCAGATCTTAGGGGTTTGCTTGCCCAGGTGCTAGTAAGTGTGAAAACTCAAGGATCCTACAGCCAGCTATGGGATAGACTGGGTGTCTAGAATCAACTGCTACCAGGATACACATATATTTTTCACTAATGAGTTTTCACCCTGATGAACAAGAGAGAGGAACAGGATCATAGAATCATAGAATCATAGAATCATTCAAGTTGGAAAAGACCTTTAAGATCTTCAACCATTAACCTAACACTGGCAAGTACATCATGAAACCACATCTCTAAATACCACTTCTACATGTCTTTCACCAAAACCATTTACCTGGCAGCCTGCTCCATTCCTTGACAACCCTTTCGGTGAAGAAATTTTTCTTAATATCCAAGATAAACCTCCCCTGGTGCAACCTGAGGGCATTTCCTGCTGTCTTGTCACTTGTTATGTGGGAAAAGAGACTAACACCCACCTCATTACAACCTCTTTTCAGGTACTTGGAGAGAGTGATAAGGTTTCCCTTAAGCATCCTTTTCTGCTGCCTAAACAACCCCCTATTCCTCAGCTACTGTGCATAGGACCTGTACTCCAAACCCTTCATGAGCTTCATTGCCCTCCTCTGAACTCTCTCCAGCACCTCAACGTCTTTCTTGCAGTGAGGGGCCCAAAACTGAACACAGGATTCAAGGTGGGGCCTCACCAGCACTGAGTACAGGGGGATGACCACTTCCCTAGTCCTGCTGGTCACACTATTCCTGATACAAGCCAGGATGCTGTTGGCCTTCTTGGCCATCTGGGCACACTGCTGGCTCATGTTCAGCCAGCTATTGATCAACACCCCTAGGTTCTTTTCCACCAGGCAACTTTCCAGCCACTCTTCCCCAAGCCTGTAGCACTGCATGGGGTTGTTGTGACCCAAGTGGGGGACCTGGCACTTGGCCTTGTCGAACCGCTAACAATTGACCACAGGCCATTGATCCAGCTGGTACAGATGCCTCTGTAGAGCATCCCTGCCCTCAAGCAGATCAACACTACCACCCAATGTGGTGTCATCTGCAAACTTACTGAGGGTGCACTCAGTCTCCTCATCATTAACTCCAAAAGTTTGGGTGATTCCTGATTTTGTGCATATAACATTCATGTTCACTCAGCAAACTACTGAAATTGGTTTAGATTAAATGTCTTTTATGTTCTCATTGTCACTAGGGCTGATCGTAAATAAACATTCTGGATAATTAAAATGCTTCTATTTTAAAAGTTATATTTCTATTAAAAAGCATAAATGTATGTTTTTTAAATTGAGGTATTTCATAATTTGAAATACGAACATTTATGAATTGATCTTTTTATTAAAAAGTACCACACAGAAAAAAACCATAAATATCTGTATCTTCAATATATAAAGTGTAGGAATGCATACAAGTCGTCACAAACTAGAACTACAGAACATTAAACAAGGTAAATCATGCTGATTAGCAGCTAAGATAGTAAAAAAATTCCTTTGTCTTGTGTATTTATTTTATTAATTTCTGAGGTAACTATATTTGCTAGAGGCTTGTGATCTGAGAAAACAGCACAGACCAGCAGTTCTTCCCACAGAAATAGTTATAAAGGACATTCCAGAACTGGGGCCTCTAAATACAAAAATTAAATTGAACATATTACCAAAAATACTAGGACATAAAAATTCAAACAAATAAATATGCTATATTTAGACTTAGATTGGGCAAAACACAAGACACAACACAGAGTCCAAATATGAGAAAGATCTTATGATCCAAAAAACTAGAAAATGACAGGAGTTGGTGGTGTAGGAGGTTGGATTTATTTTTATTTCTCCATCTTGGGGTCTGCATTCTTTATTTTATTTAGAAGTCTTGTTTAAAAGAAATGATTGGAAGTGTGAGATGATAAGTCTGCAGACAGAAATATTGAGGATATCAAAAATGATAATTACGACCTGGAAATGAGGAAGGTTAAGGCAAATGAATTCCTGATAAAATATTTAATCAAAGTGCAGGTCTGAGCTCAGGCATTGACGATGAAGGAAGAAAGAAAGAGTGAGCAGAATATCTTACAGTAACTGTGATATTGTAAGAAGCTTGGTGCCAGTGGGGGTGCCTTCTGCCTTCCATGCTCAGTAGAGGTGGGGAGTCCTCTGATGCAGAATCCACAGAAGTGGTGTTCATAGTCCAGGCAGCTCTTCCTCCAATATCTAAGGGTGGATGGAGAGTAACTTGCATTGGACAGTCCCAGAGCATATCTACATCTTCACAAAGCCCCAAAGTTACAATTAAGACAAAGTGGATCAACTCCATCTTCCATTTAGGTACTTTGAGTAGAAGGATACTCTCCATGTGTAAGACTTTTGGTATCAAGCTATATTTTTAAATACACTTCTGCAGCCATTTTAAATTTTCAGGCATCTTTAGGTACCACAAGGTACTTTAATCCATGTCACACAACAAATAAGCTGTACAATCAGGAACAGACTTCAGATTTACTGGTAGGACCACACAGAATTAAACTCAGGATGGATGGCTGAAGTATCAGGCACCAAAGAATGAAATCAGAAGATCAAATGTGTGTTTCAGAATGCCTTGTGAAATAAAATGGTTTGGTTTGGTTTTGGCTTGGTTTGGTTTGGGGTTTTGTTTTGGTTTGGTTTGTTTTCACAGCACTTCAATCCCATAAGCACCTTTTTGTTTCCAGTGCTTGATGATATTTGATTTCAGTTTGCGGTTTTGCTATTGTTCTTTTAAATGAAGAAATATATACTAAATAAGTTGGGGAGTGTACTTGACCTCTAGCATTTCAAGAAAGGGCTTGTTATGTTTACCGCATTTAAATGAAAAACAACTTTGGCTGGAGCAGCAAAAGAAAAGACTAGAAGAAACAAAGCAGTTGGATGATGAAATTTTTCCTAATGGCAAACCCTTTTCAAGGTAGGCCTAGATTATGGGACCTAACATCTAAGCAGACACTCGTCAGAGATCTACATTCACCAGAAACTGAGTGTTTTACAGCCACGACATGTCTCTGAGGCAAGTTTCCTGGTCTGTTTTCTCTGTATTCTCAAGCACATCTTGACTAATGTGACAACCTATCTACTACCAACCTGCCTATGAAGTCAACTATTCCATTTCTGAATACCCAGAGGGAACAGTCCATTATGCTGTATATACCAGCCCTGAAGATGCAAGCCAAAGATAAAAAATAATGGAAGTTAGAAAAAAGGCAACACTCTAGACTTGGGACTTTACTTCAATTTCTAAAAAGGAATCCCAAGTGAAACACCAGCCTATGTGTAGGTTTTAAATGCATCAAAGCAAATGTATGTTTGTCTCAAAGGCACTATTTTCCAGATTTTGCTTGTAGAGATTCCACACAGGGCTCAGCTTTGCTTGGTGTTTCACTGTAGATTACATAAAACCCAAAAGTCTATGAAAGAAAGAAATAGCTCAAATTACAGTGCTTCATCTGCCTTCACAAACCTTCTACAGAATGGCCAGCCTCAAGGTCCATGTTTATTTGAACCAAAGCCCTGGTTCGTTCAACACAAAGTGGATCAGGAAAGGTCCAGATCAGGAGAATTTAAGGATCAATTTATGAACAGTGTGAAAAAAAAAAAAAATCCAATAGAGCAGCTGAATAAGCTTGGAGCTCCAAACTGGTCCAGTAGCTTTCATGCTGCTAGTTCAGTTGATTGATTGGTAGGACTGAACATATATGTGATAGAAAATACCTTTGTTACTGAGGTCAAAACTAAGGCAATGATAAGTCTGCCCAGTTCCCTGTGGCAAGATTCCAGACAGCAAACATAATAATGAGAATAATACTGTGGTTCTGTGTGACACTGCTGTGGGAGGGCCCTTGAGTTTTTGTGTGTGGCGGGTTTTCTACTTAGTGCTGTCACTGAGACATTGCAGCACTTGAAACAAAAACTCTTAGAATTTTACTTCTAACTCAAATCCCCAGACTTACATAATATCTTTGATCCCATAAGATCCCTACAGTCTTTACAAACAGAGCAAGATCATCTTTGGAAAGAAGTGTGTGAATCTTGTAATATTTTTTTTGGACAAATGTAGCCCTTTACATGTTGTTTTTTATGGCTCTCTTTATTTGCACATAATTGTTCAATGAACATGTTGAGAATTCTTTTAAGCATTTACTTACCAGCAAAATCTCTACTTAGAGTTGTGTTTAAGTGTTTGGTGTTCTTTTTTTTTCTGTTGTGCAACGGGGCACTTAATTTACCCAGCTGGACAACGAAACCTTATAAGCAGGAAAATAAATAAGTTTCAAAAGAAAAACATATATCCACTGACATATATCTGAACAATTAAATTTATGTCTCTTCCTTTCTTCCTTTCTTTCCTTCTTTCTTTCTTTGAACAGATGATTACTCCTACAATGGTTTATCAAAATACAATTTTAAAAATATTATCGTCAAGTTTTAAGTGGCAACTTGTAATCATCTCTCAATGAGTAGCTCTCGTTGTTTTTCCTAAAATTAATATCCAGCAATTTGCAGAAATATAATACTCCATAATATTGAAAATGCCAAGTAATCTGAGCAGGTATAATGCAATTCACTACACTGAAATCCTAAATCTCTTTGCCAGCTCCAGTTTTATGAAAGCTAACAGCAGACTTTTAGTGATCATAAGTGATCAGAGAGTTTATCACTTCATCAAAGAATTGCCACTGAGATTTCTCACCCACACATGTGGGATGACTCTGAAAAATGGCAACAAGTCCAATTTCCCCTTAGTCCCCACCATCTCTCCTGGGGTCATTTGCTGCTTACCTTCTGACATTCCCTGGGTATGAACCACAGTTCTTGGCACTTTCTAGAGCTTCAGTTGTTTTTCTCACTGGAGCAGTATTTTAGTGATTAAAGGGCTCCATTTTTATCTCCCACATGCCCATCATGTCAGTGTGTAGAGTAGGTGCCATCAGAATAAAATGCACTTAGTTCCAAATTAACTAAATATTGTCAATAAGCATAGGTGCTGGAGTAGAGGTAAGAAAGAAATTTTATCTGATTATCTAATATTTTTAAATCTCTGTTATGGTTCTACATCTAATCTAGCCAAAAAAAAAAAAAAGCTACCTGTTTCACAAAAGCATTTGTAATTATTTTGAAAACTAAGGTGACTTCCAATCTGCCTGCCATATCTGTAGTATTTCCCAGGTTTTCATTTTGGAAAACTTTGAAAGGAAGAAAAAGATCCACGGAATGTGTATGTACAACAGTATAATAGCATTGGATATATTCAATTAATATATATATATATGTAATATATGTGTGACAAACCCTCCTGGAGCAAAGTAGGCTTAGATTTTCCTCATTTAGACTTTCTGCTCTTATATTGTCTTTGCTGTCTCTATTTCCCATTTACTGTATCACATCACAGGTTTTGATGCCCATAGCTGGGCACTGCTTAATGAATTTCAGACTGATTCATACCATCAATTTCAGTGGAATTACACTGAAAATGACTTTGACCCATTAGTTTTAAATAGAGCTTTTGTAGGAACTGTGCAGCTGGGAGAATACATCTGTACCCAATTATGAATTCCACTTGGGTTAGAGAAGATTGTTTTAGATGTTGCAGTTACTGAAAACTAAATCATTTATTGAGCAGCATGAAACTGGCAGGTCTAAAAGCCTTGTGACTGGAATGGTGCCCCATGAACCTCAAGTTACGCTGGTACAACATTGGGTACTGTTGGTAGTTACGCTAACTGTTGCTGTCCATCCTTACCCACTCATCCACAGAAGGAGCTGCAGAAAACAAAATGCTACAGTGTGGGGAGACAAATGTCATTGCAATAGGCTTTAAAATGGCAAATGTTATTCAGCTACAAATACTGAACTGTTACCAAATGCTGGAGAGTGAATGGAAAATGGAACTTTGCTTTTTGTCTTGAAGATACTGATCAAAATCCACAGGCTGTTAGGAGTTATAAGAACTGCAAAAAAAGAGTTTTGCTATATCTTCCTACACTCTCTTCATAACTCTCTTCAGGGATTCTAGGAGTGGTATGCTATATGTGTGTGAGGATATGTGGATCTGGCCCTCCATTTAAGAAATACTTATCTTCGTTATTTTAACCGCCACACAATTGTTAAATAAAGTAATTAGAAAAAAAAACAGAGTCAATTTGGCTGGTGGACTATTGTTAGAAGGAATTATACGAGTAACCAGTTCAGCAAGCCAGGTAACCGGGTCTTCCTGAAGGGCAACTGGGACATAGAAGTCCCAAATACGGGAGTGGCATCAGAGACAGGAACTGTATTGATAAGTGTGATATGATGGTCATTAGCCTGCTCCAGGGAACTTATTAAACCAGTAGGTTTCTGGATCTTTCCCAAAAAAGAGTAAGAATGTCTGACACTTGACAGATTTTGCCTTTTTCAAATAGATCCTGGAGATCCTTTTTCTGACAAAAAAACCCAAAACTAAAACCCTGGGTGGTGGTGGTACAATATTGCAGGGCCACCTCCCTGCTAATAGTGATTTTTCAGCATAGTACCCCCCAGTACAACTTACTTCACAGTCTCATGAAATGTATGCTACAGCTTCTACCTAAAGTTTTTGCACCTTTCTGCCAGGTTCTTTTTGTCTTTACATACACAAGGAAGCCGTGGTAGAATCTTTATCCTATATGTATACGTCTTTAGATCCTACCTCAGTGCCAATGGCAGGAGCACCAATAAAGCTTGCCAAGTTTCTTTGCCAGTAACTCCCAGATACCAAGTCAAGTGAGATTGCTGATGAGTGACTTACAAAATCTTAATCTGGTCTCTGACACGAACACCCTGTGTGGCTTTAGGCAAGTCTCAACACCTTTCTGCTGCTACCTTCCCATGGCTAAAGTGTTTATTTGTCTGTTATGCCAAGTTTTTTAGGAAGAATTCATTATTCAGCACATTAAAGAACATAGAGCTTTCCTTTCTGGTCCAGGGAGTTGGAATCAATTAGGCCACCAGAAGTGAGAGCGTTTGAATACAAATGATTATTTGTTGCCTCATTGCAAAAACCATTCACTCTGTCTTCCTGTGAGTTAATCTGAGGTACTTACTGTCTTAATCCTCTTGACGAAATTCATGTTATAATGGATGGTGGGGAAGTTACTTTTATGGACTAATGAACCATGCTGAATTAATCATTTCTGTTAGGATTATCAAATGCAGTTAAACTCCTAATACTGATTAAAAACTCAGATATCTGCCATTCTTAAGTGTTTTTTAAGATCTCAGAAGATTAAGGGACTTTATATCTAGGATCACTTTAGGTTTTATACCAGATCAAAAACTACATAAATAAATCAATGCAATGCAGACGAGAGAAGTAACTACCAACAGAAGAACAATATAAGAATCCATTGCTGAGCACAGTTTAAGCATTTAAAAGCAATTGATCCACTCGGTCTTCCTGGTCAGATGGTCTGTAGCAGACCCTCACTATAATGCCACCTGTCCCTGCCCTCCCTTTAATCCTGACCCATAAGTTCTTGATTGGCTTCTCATCCATTCCCAGGTAGACCTCCATGCACTCCAGTTGGTCATTGATATACATGGTAACACCCCCTCCTCTGCATCCCCTGTCTGTCCTTCCTAGGGAGCCTGTATCATTCCATTCCAACAGTTCAGTCAGAGAAGCCATCCCACCATGCCTTTGTGATGCCAGTAAGATTACAGCCCTGCAGGTATGTGCACATCTCTAACTCCTCTTGTTTATCCCCCATGCTACATGAGTTTGCACAGGAGCAATTCAGCTGAACCTCCAATGAAGCTAACTTACTGGCTGGAGTGGGTAGAATTCCTTTGTGCTGCTATTGAAGTGCTCTCCTGCTGACCTGGTCAGACACTGTGACCTTTTTGTCTCCATACTGTCACTACAGCTTCAGAAGCAACTGCATGATATGAAAGAACCAGAATGTTCAGAACAAAAGTGACATCATGCTTGGAGGACCTCTTTAAGGATAGCTGAGAGCGGAAGATATGATATTAATGCTGTTGCAAGGGCATCTCAGAAGGAAAGGGAATGATTCCCTGCTTCCAAAAATAGCCCAGAAACACATTTATCCTCTAGCTAAGAAAGAAAAGGCAAAGCTAGGCAACAGTTAAATGGTTACAATAAATGGAGTAAATGGGTAATGGAATTTATTCCCTTTTTGTTATTTTATTCTACAACAATTCAAAATCAGACAAATGAATATATTAAAAGATTAAAGGATAAGATAGTGAATAAACTTGCAAGGTGACAGGATTCAAATTATTTTAAGAATTATTTTGTTTTTTTTTAGGACTACCTCTGACAGCTTTTTCTAGCTGTGATGACCTCATGTACAGTCCTTCAGACAGACACGAATCAATTTTACATCCACATTTCTGTAGAAACAGTTAAGTACCCTTTCAGCTAAGGGATGACAGAAAAGATCTGCCTATAGAAGAAAATGGCTATCCATTTTCTGCAGCTCTTTGCAAGTGGTAATTAAATTGTGCAACACAGAATTAAAATTCATAGAATCACAGAAACTGGAGATAGAAAAGAGCTGCTAAGGTCATTTTTGTCCATGCCCTTCCTTCTGCCAAGTGCTTTGTCCAGCACTTTGTAGCCCATTTGAAATGCTCTCTACTTACCTAGTGCTTTTAAGAGACCTACATTTGATTTATGCACAATAGAAAATCATACCTTTTCTCTAGAGATAGACAATTTGCCTCATTCAAGCAGTTGTGTAATCAATTTAATTTACCAATTACAGCTCTTCGTTAACATGTAGCCACCAGGGCACTTGGGAAAGCAGAAAGTTAATGAGATTGAGGATGGGATCAGGAGGGTCTCCTAAATGTCTTGTTTTCCCCTGACAGCCTAGTAAATCTTTAGTTAGCTGAGTGGTTCTGAAGGCGGAAGCAGGTTTAGAGGATTCATCTGAGGCTCATCACCATTCATCCAGCTGTGGATTAGTCAAGTCTGCTGCTTTACAGGAGCAGATGGGGCTTGACAGGGCAGAGAGGAGTGAACTGGGGAACTAAAATTATTGGAAGCTTCTGGGTGTTCACTGGGAAGTGCAGAGCACCTTGCACCCATGGGAGCTGAGGTGGTTATCAGTCTTTGGTTTCAGAGCGGAGCAAATGCTTTCTGAAAAAGAAAATTTTCCTTTAATTTAACATAGGAGAAGACGTGAATTTCACATCTCCCTGGAAATTATCCTGTTTCTAGTCTAAGTCTGCAAAACCTAAAGTGACTTTGCTCTTGCAGAAGCTCTTCCCATACCCCTGAGGCTTGAGTCTTAAACAATCTGTCTGAGGCCCCCCTATACCCCTTCCAGGGCTTTTCAAAATGCTTCTCCCCAGGGACTGGAGAGTGTCTTGTACAAAAACCAAAATGTTTATCAAGTTTTTATTCAAATAGATATAAATCTTCTATTCAAGACACAAGTCATAAATATAAAACTAGGCTTTCCCTGGGGATATATTGCAATAGTCTATGGTTTAATTTCTTTTGAAATAACTAGCACCGCCTGCAGTCAGAAGTGGGACATTGAACTAGGGGGGATACAAATGTGACCTGATACAGACTTCCTAGGCCTGGCCAACCCCCCTTGCCTTGAATTTTGTCTCACCAGTTGCTTGACAAGGCTCCTGGGTTTCAAGTGTTGTCCAAAGCCTAATCCTTATATGGTCAAAACTGATCTTTCTGGTGACACACACCAGTGACAATCCTGCGCAGCACCATGGTCTTGTCTCTACCTCCTGCTGAGTGCCCTGCAGAAACCCCTAAACTCCCTTTGACTAATGGACATCCAGAGCTGGAGCAACTTGGCTATGTCAGCAGGGCAGCACCCCACTTCAACAAACTCTGTGGTGAGACAAGTGCCATAGGTATGTCACTGAGCTGCACTGTTGCTGGTACACAGCTTGCAAGACTGAGCTAGCTTGCCCTCCCAGCGGTGTGTGGTGACATCTACACAAGACAGCACGCTCAGAGCCAACACTGCTATTTTTGTGCTTCTCCTGTGCACCAGCAAGACTTCCAAAGTAACTGATGGGATGTTGCATTTGCTTTCAGTAGGATGAATATTTTGTATCATCCCTTAGGGGTTTTAAAAATACTCTTCAGATGACTCTAGAAATCTAGGAGTTTGGCAGTCCCATTTAAAATATGCTTTCTATTGGGTTCAAATGGCCCAAACATGGATTCATTCTGTTTCTACTTCTTTTTCAGAATACACATATTTACTAGTACGAGAACTGGTATTACTCAAATAAAAAAGGGGGGCATAGCTGAATAACTACACATTTCAGGGATGAATTTATTATACATGTGATTGCACTGCATAAATGAAAAGCCAAGCATAATGGCCCTGAAGATGATGATGCAGCAGAATGATTCTTAGAACTCTGAACTTTCTTCTTTTTTTTTTTTTTTTTTTTTTTTTTTTTTTTTTTTTTTTGGTTAAAATAAAATCAGCAAAACCAAAGGAAAAACAAAAGTTCAATGAAGCAAACAATAAGCGCCCATAATCCAAGGGGATGTGGTTGGTGCTACACCACTTAGACACACAAAAGTCTATGTGACCAAGTAGGATCCAGTTCTGTTTAGTATCCTTATCAGTTATCTAGACAAGGGGATCAAGTGCACCCTGAGTAAGGATGCAGTTGACACCACATTGAGTGGTAGTGTTGAACTACTCAATGGTAGGAAGGCTTTATAGAGGGATCTGGACCAACTGTATCAATGGGCTGAGGCCTATTACTTGAGGTTCAACAAGGCCAAGTGCTGGATCCTGTATTTGGGCCTCAACAACCCCATGCGGTGCTACAGGCTTGGGGAAGAGTGGCTGGAAAGTTGCCTGGTGGAAAAGAACCTAGGGGTGTTGATCGACAGGTGGCTGAAAATGAGCCAGCAGTGTGCCCAGATGGCCAAGAAGGCCAACAGCATCCTTGGCTTGTATCAGGAGTAGTGTGACCAGCACGACTAGGGAAGTGGTCATCCCCCTGTACTCAGTGCTGGTAAGGCCCCACCTTGAATCCTGTGTTCAGTTTTGAGCCCCTCACTACAAGAAAGACATTGAGGTGCTGGAGAGAGTTCAGAGGAGGGCATTGAAGCTCATGAAGGGTCTGTAGCACAGGTCCTATGCAAAATAGCTGAGGGATCTGGGGTTGTTGAGGGTTGAGACAGCAGAAAATGAGACTGAAGGGAAACCTTATTACTCTCTCCATGTACCTGAAAAGAGGTTGTAATGAGGTGGGTGTTTGTCTCTTTTCCCACATAACAAATGACAAGACAGGAGGAAATGGTGTCAGGTTGCATCAGGGGAGGTTACGTTGGATATTCAGAAAAATTTCTTCACCGAAAGGGTTATCAAGGAATGGAACAGGCTGCCCAGGTAAATGGTTTTGTCACCATTCCTGGAGGTATGTAAAAGACATGTAGATGTACTGCTTAGAGATGTGGTTTCATGGTGAACTGACAGTGTTAGGTCCGTGGTTGGACTTGATGGTCTTAAAGGTCTTTTCCAACTTCAATGATTCTATGATTCTATGATTTTACTTCAGATCTCAGCATTTTTTCGTATATCATACATAACCTCTGGTATCCTAGTAGAATTTCCATCTTAAATTTATGTGCTCTTTTTTATGTTGGTTCAAGACTATTCAAAAATATGAGAGAATAAAAACTTTGCTGTAGTCATATAGTAATGGCTGCCTAACTAGAAAAAATAATGTAAATTTCAAAAGGAGATTTCAATAAAAACAGATAAAATTGCCACCCAAGATTCTCATATGAAAGGGTTTTTTTTCTCTTCAGATCTTGAAACACACACAGAAGTCCTCTGAGGCAGAAATAAATCCATTTCCTATAAGAGAATCTCAAACTCCACCAGAACAACAAAATAGTTTTGAATTGCAGAAGGCCCACGAAAAATTATTGTTTCTATCGGCTCTCTGAATCTTCATGAAAAGCCCAGATTCATTCCAGGGTCTTACATCTGCTTTGGCTCTAGAGAAGCTGGAAGTAAAGGCCTCTACGCAGGTATCGGAATGCCTTGAGATCAATGGCAGATGAAAACATCTTCTCACACTGAAGATAATTCTCACACTTTTGTGTCTGATCCAAACCTGAATTCTTCCCAGTTTTGCTTGTAAGAATACCACAGAAACAGTGTACTTTTCAAGGAAGTATAGCTGTCCCGTGTGCCTGGCCTGTAGCTTTTTGATGTTTTTAAATTTTATTCAACCTAAAAAGAAAACATCTTATGGGTAATTGCAAGAGTTCTTGTCTTTAGTTTCTATGAAAACTAGGTTAGCTGTAGTATATGTCACTGCAGAAAGGATGTGAGGATGACCACTTTCTTTAAACTGACCACATGCTTGGTCTTTATTTTGTGTGCAAGAATGTCACTATATCACTCTGTGCTTCCAACGTAAGAAAAGAGAACAGTTTGGGAAATCTCCAGCTCTCTGATGTTCTTGGATTTTCTGTCAATTTTAAATGAAATTCCTCTCTGGCATTCTCTTTCCAACTTGAAATATGATTATTTGGCATGCAGAGATGTTTGTTTAGTGCCTGAAGTCTAGCCAGCCTCAGCTTAAGGGCTGACTTGGATATCGTGGAAGGATTTATTTGGTACATTTTTTTCTTTCAAATAAATGACTATACATTTCCTCCACAACTTAGAGAATGTGGTCCAAATTTTAAAATTGAGCACACAAGGGCAGGCACCCCAGTCCCTCATGAGAACAGTGTCATACAGACAGGGAGTGAGCAAGGCTGTGAGAACAAGTGCAGCTCTGAGAGGAGTGTGGTGAAAGCAGCACCACCCTAACATTTGCTGAAAGGACTGTGACTCAGATGTACATCTGAGTCACAGTTTCTCTCTCCCTCTGGCCAGGGAAGGTACTGATGTTCTACCAGTGCCTTGGAGACGTAAATGATAATATTCCCTCTGTGCTAAAGAAGCCAAAGAAACAAACGGTTGCCCCTCATCATTGTCGGTGTGAACTTGCTCCAGATAGTCTGATTAGGGATGAAAAAAAGTGACATCAAAGCAAGCGCTAGAATCAGAAACTAGTCAGTGCAGGTTCCCTCTGAATTCAGTGGAGGAAGACAGGTTCCTCCAGGTCATGGCTCAAGGAAGGAGACTACTCTAGAAGATACAAGTTTGTGTGGGAGTGGATATGTCTTACAACCACTGAAATGTCTTACTGTCCACTAAAATGGACAGTCACAGCACATTCTGTCTAGAAGTGGTTGAATCTTGTATGTCAATAATGATTGAAATCTGAGGATTAGTAGAGGCAAGCAGCAACTCCTACCCATTCAAACAAGATTTTATTGCTTAGAAGAACATCCTGACTAGAGTCAACAAATCCATATACAGCAATGTAGCTTAAATCTAAGAAAAGGAACGGCCTACTGAAAGATGCGGTGTCTATTAGTACAACAGTAAATTCTCCCTTTTAATGAGATTTGGAAAATAATATCAGACACTTAATCATTGTTGAGAATGTCTAGAAAGGCATGCAGTCCATCCTTCTGCTTCTTCCTTAGCTTCCACTGGTCTTCTCACTCCTATGACCTCATGTTTAAGTCTTCAGTTATCTCTTTCTTCGAATGAAAATGTATGCCTGTGTTCTTGATGGCCCTATCTGCAAACACAAACTGTCTCAGTTCTTAATCACAATGTAAAGGCTGATTTGTTTTGTAAAAAATACGATACAATTCTTTCAGGTTTTTTTTTTCTTAAGTTACAGAAGCATCTCTTTGATGGTCATATGTTTTACCATTTTTCCTTGTTTTCTGCACCTGGGATTCTGTTATAATCTTGAGTTTTCCTCCACTTTCTGGGATACTTTTTTGAATCGTAGAGTTGTGGTGTGAGATCCTTCCAGTTCACCAGCCTGGCAGTATCACCTATTAGCCTGGTAATTAACACAGTGAACAATTCAGATGGTTATTGTTCAGCACTACTTAAAATAGCAAAAGTCCATTCATAGATGCCCCAGAATCGATGGGAGATATATTTCTTCTTTCGCCTGACAGATTAGTAATCATATCCAATTAACATCCTGAGATACTGAGTTTTAGTTCTTTGGCCACTAGCAGACCAAATTCCTTTCAGCAACTGAGTATAAAAATAAAATTATTTCACCATCACCAAAGTTTTACTGACATAGAATAACAACAACATTTGAAATGAAATCTTCTGAGAGTGTTTAATGACAGCCTTACTGCATGAATAAAATACAGTAAGCTTCCCTTGGCTTGCACAATTCTCACTCCTTTGCTACTGCAGTGCTTACAAATGGTCTGATATTACTCAGGAAATGTGAAAGTGAGATTCAGAATTACGAAGTGAGACAGATCATATGTATACACACATTTGTATCAATTTGAAGATTATATATTTATTGTGAGCCACTCCCAATTGTCTCTGAGGACTTTTGTAGAGGCAGGCAGAGACAGTGAAAACTTGGTAAAAAAATAAGAGAACAGGAACCAAGCCTGAGAATGAACCAGATCTGATTTACTAGTCATAACAAAAGTGAAGAAAAATAAATAAGAAAAACAGACATCTACCATGTTTTCTGCAGATTCTATATTCCTTCAGACACAAGGTCAAACATCACCCTTATTTATAACCACGAAGAGGTGATATTTCATAGTCTGTAATTAAGACAAGGTTGTATTTTCCAAGGTTTCTAATATATTCATAGACTTAATTGTTCTGATTTATTTATTTATTCACCAGTTCCTAAATACTTTAAAAAGTTATTTTCAAGTGTGCTATCTGAGCCCCAGTTTTGATGAGGAAAAAGGCCAGCCTCTGTTCAGATTTCTCTAACATGAGCCAGGGTTTTAGAGCACACTTGATCATCTAATAAAAAAGGTGATTCATCTTCTCAACCAGAAAAAGAACTAGTACTCGCTCTGATCTGATGTGGATAGTCCTAATCCCACTAAAATTTTTCCAGTTCATATCTCAAAGTAAAGGAGATCATTTGCATTTATCAAATAAGTTCAGAAATGCTTTGAAACTCAACAGAACAGAGAGTGGGAAGAGCTGAAATCACTGTAGCGACAGGGTGTAACCATACTATTACATAGCAAAACACATTTTGCTGCTTCTGCTGCTTATTGTTTCAGTTCAGGACCTTAGTGCTTTAGAGCTTCCCGCCAGGTGTAGAAAACCCAAGCTGAATTTCACCATTTGCTCTATAGCATTTGACCCTTAACTGCAACTTCCCAGCAGAATATCTTAATCATCCAGCTGTATATAACTTTTCAAGGACACGGAAAATACTCTTAGCAAAGTTATGCCAGTCTATAACAAAGAACTCAAGATTCACTGAGCTCAGATTACCTTACTGATTATATTTTATATTAGATAAAATGCGTAACAAGAAACCTTCTAATATCAGCTAGGAAGGGAACTGAGAGCTCTCCTTTCCCAAGCAACTCACAGCCTATTGGCAAGACTATTGCTTTGTCTCCTCTCCTCCAGAGCTATGAACCAGAATGGAAGAGCTACTACAGGAGAGCCTTGGATGACCTTTCACTTGCCAAAAGTTACCTTATAGACTGGTGATTAAGGCATTCTCACAGAAAAGAGGAGATGTAGTTTGAAACCCCTCAGGCAGGGGTTATTGTATGCAAAGAGACACAAGGTACCACTGTAACTGCATATTGTAACTGCACATCCTCCAGCTGCCTTTTTACAGGGAAGAGTAGCCATTTATCAAGTGTGAATGAAAAGATGCTGTGTGAAGTCCTAGACAGAAATGAGATATATGCATGCATCTTGATTCAAGATGAACATCTCTGACAAATTCAAGTAAAATTTTGGCCGCTTGCAGAAAAATTGCAGACAGGAGAGACCAACCTTGCCATGTAAATTGTGGTATGAATTAGTTATTAAGCTCTCTCAAAAATATTTATCAATGCTTGTTGCTTTTGACACTTTTGTCACTGTAGTATCTGAGTGTCTTACATTTTTTTATTTCTTCTTTATACATCTCTGCATAATACATCAATTTTCAAGGTGCGGAATTAAAATGGGGAGTTTGCAGCTTGCTTTTAAAGAAAGCTTGGAGTCTACCATGGTCAGCACTGCAGGATATTATTAGCAGATCTATATTAACTCTTGCGAATAGGAGCCACAATAATTTTCTGTCACCTACATGCTCTAGACAATATATCTGAAAGGATTTCAGTGCTATGGTGTGGGATCACGCCACTTGAAAGCAAATTCATTTGGTTGGGAAGCCATCTAACCTGGAATATAGGAAAAAGCCCTGGAAAGGGGTAAGCTGTAAGTCACATCCAAGCACAGTTGACATTAGTGATGGAGAAGGTGCTTTCCTTCACAGCCCTTGAGAATATTCTTCTCGAGAAGGCTCAAGGGCTGTGAAGGAAAGCACCTTCTCCCAACCAAGTGAATTTGCTTTCAAGTGGAGTGAACCCACACCATAGCATTGAAATCCTTTCAGATATATTATTTTCGAGAGAGCTTAATAATTAATTCATACCACAATTTACATGGCAAGGTTGGTCTCTCCTGTCTGCAATTTTTCTGCAAGCCACCAAACTTTTACTTAAATTTGTCAGAGATGTTCATCTTGAATCAAGATGCATGCATATATCTAATTTCTGTCTAGACATGAAGATGACAATATGCTGTAACAAGCATGCATGTTTGTTTTTCTTCCATAATAAACTTTTATAGTGTTCAAGGCTACATCTAACTAATAAAGAAAGGGAAGAAAGAAAGTTCACACATGGAATAACCTTTGATTTGGAATTCTAAAAAGTTTGATTCCATTTACTGTTGTGCTTTTCATAATGAAATAGATTTACTTTTGTCACTATAAATTTGTTAAAAGATCCCTTCTGCTCTTATAATATCCCTGTGATACAGCAGTTCTTACATACCAAGAAGCATAATTTTCTGAACAGGAAAAGATGTATCATCTCTCACTGCACTGATAGTTTTCCAGACTATGCAATTTCTCAAAAAAGACTGAGCTCATGTCACAGTGACTGCAAAAATCTTGCACTGTTATTAAGTGCTACTTCCTCAGAAATGTCTCAGATTCCTCCAGTGGGAAGTAAACAGGCATTTCTCTTGATGACTCCCATATTTTTTTTTAATAAGCTTTGAATGTTTCAGATATGTCATGGCATTCAAATGTTGTGTGGATCTGCTGTCCAGGAACTGCAAGTGTTTCACCCTGCTTAGTATGAGGACACAGTCATTGATGTGTGTAGGGGGAGGATCATTTTGAATCTTATAAGAAAATATTCATTGCAACAAAGCATGATTTCAGATTTCTGTTCCTTTCAAAATTTCAAAATTACTAGTCACCGTTCTACTACTGAATAGAACAGAGGAACCATTAAAGCCTTACAGTTTGCTCAAAACATTAGCAGTGTTAGAATGTCTAGAAAGCCTATTCAACTTAGATAAACAAGTTTGTGGGCTATGGAAACCATTTTAGGCTTTATATATATATGTATGTATGTATGGGAAAAAAAAATATTTGCCAGTGGGCATTTGTGAAAGTAAATAGCGCAAAGAATATTGTCTTACAGTAAGTTTGCCTTTAGTACCTTACTTCTTTGCCTTTTACACTCAATGTTCTGTAACATTTTACACTGCCAAAGCTTTGTTTTTTCCAGACTGCTTGAATTTGTATGCCATGTTTAAATGATTAAACCTGTTTACATGGGACTGGAGAGGACCTATGCTTGGACATAGCTACACAGTAAAACACAGCAAAATCTTGAATCCAATCATTTATAAACACGAGCCTCAGATTTTCCTTTTAGTCTTGTCACATACAAGCAATAAATGAGCAAAAGGGATTTCCTGGGGGAAAAATGTACTCACTGACATTTAAAATAAAGAAGAATATCTAGCAAGCAGAAGGGAGGCACTCACACTATCCCACTCCATTACGCAGTTTGCTGTACTTACAGATTATTCTTTTTTATTAAATAAATCAACAGTTACTGTCCTTCCAGGAAAGTGACCTCATTTCTCCTGTACCACTGTGATGAGCCTAATATAATGACTCATATGATGGATAGGGGTGAATTCTGAAGTCACTTGAACCTGAAGGTGGCAAGCATTAAAAGCAGGACTGAACATATTATAACAAAGGAGTTTTTTGGCCTCTTAGAAAGCAGAAAATGTCATCTCATGCACTCTTGTGTGATTTAGCAAAGGTGGATGTATTAATAGAAAGTGAAACCTCCTTCAGTGCTGAGAGTTTAGAGAAAGATTGGGGTTTAAAAGTTAGTGCAGTTGATAGGTGACTGAACTGAAAACTCAGCTGTTAAGTTGAGTGTTTCCAGAGCTAAACCTGGGGATTTTAGACCTAATTGAAGATCTGTTTAACAAACATTGCTTGGAAGCTCTGTGTAAGGTTTCCAAACAAGAGCAGCTGTACATTTGTGACTGGTTTTAAAAGAGGGGGGCAGGGAGAAGGAAGTGAGATGAAGGAGTTAGAACAGGTATTGCAGCTGCTCCTCATTAACCTCACCAAACCGTAAATAGGAAATCAGCAAATGCATAAATTCCAGCAGAAATTCAAAGTAGAAGTGATAATAGGAAGGCTAGACTGACAGGTTCCAGCAAGTTGGGAGGGCGTTGCTAGAAAAGCACTGACGCTACAGAGCTCAAATCTAAGAGACTGACTTCTTTCCTGCATCAAACAGTAGGAAAAAAGCTGAGAATCTAAGGAATCTGAGGAAAAAATTTGGTGTTCAGTTGGAAAAACGGGTATGTGAGTGAAAGAAAAAAGATGGCAGAGCAGTAATTGAAGGCTGGATTCACTCTGAAGGAGATGGCAAGCCATGCAGTGGGGAATCGCAGCTCCCTAGTGGTGTGTTTTAGCACGTGGATTACTGGAAAGAGAGTGACTTCCCCTCTGGCTCATGTCAATGGCAACAAATACTGCTTTTTCTCTGTGCAGTGGCCATTTGAACAGTGGCATATTAGGAAGTTTACTCAGGTGCTAGGGACAAATCTGGAAAGCAATGTGTTAGGGAACTATAGTAATGTTCATACTACAGCAGTCAATGGGCTTGAATCTTATTTAAAGTATATTCACTTTATATTACTCTATTTTTCATTGCAAAATGATCTGTGCCTGCAAATTATAACTCTTTACAGATCCATAAGGTGGATTTTTAAACTGCATAGGCACTGGATACACAAAGTACAGTGGGTCAGTCATGTTGTGCTGCAGAACCTGGAAGCTGCCACCAATGAAGGGGCAGTCCCAGGACAGAGGAGCATCTTTCACTGCATTTGCAAGAGTTATGTTATTTCAGTAAGTTCTCTTCCTGCAGGCAGAGTACATGAAGTCGCATCAGTGGCAGTTTACCTCGTAGCACGTCACAGTGCTGTCTCCTCTGGAGATATAAGTTGCATCTTGGAATCCCTCTGTTAAGCTTGCTGAGGCCTTGATATAAATTTTTCAGTACCTGAAAGCTTGCCACCAGTATTCTCCTTGGCACAGATCAGCCTGCAGTACTGAAAGGCATGCTTCCCAGGCTTGATGAAATGGGAAATACACTTTGGGTGTGTAATAAAATGAAACTGTTTCCTGTTCTTCCTTGTAAACATTCCATAGGAAATTGAGGCAGTTTTCACTGAAGACAGTGAAACTACCACTAACCAGGAGAAGTTGCTTTTATTGTGAAAAATGGCAAACTTCTTCTTATGGTAAATGCACTGAAATGTACACTTTTATCCAGGGTTGGAATTACACCCTTTTCTCAAGAAAACAGCTGCATGTGCTGGTGGGAATAGTAAAGTTTTGGCCTAGATCCAATTTGATAATACATCCAGAAAGATGCAAGGGCTTTTTTGTTTTGTTTTGTTTTATTTAAATATAAATTCTTGCAGAACATAATTTGGTCACTGAAATATCAGCTTTGCAAGGTGCTGAGTATTCTGGCTACGATCCAAAAGTGCACTTAAGCACATGCTTAACTTTGAGGACATAATTAGTCTTGCCAGTTTCACTGGGGCTATTGACATGCTTAAAGTTAAGCATGTGATTAAGTCCACTGCTGCAAGAATGCTTAGCCCTTTGTAGGATTAAGCACAGCTCTATGCTACACAAATGATCTTTTGTTTGGTCTTGAATGACTAGGACAGGCAATGGAAGGAATAAACACCATTCTTTAAAATAAACATTCTTCTGATCACAGAGATAGTGCACCCAGTATTAACACTGAAACTGTCATCACATTTTATTAGCAACATTTTAGCAACTGAAATGAAATGTTTCGCTTCTCTGAACTATGCCTCCATTATCTTTTTTTTTTTTTTTTTTTTTTTTTTTCCTTGAAATGCCTTATCGGTGATAATAACTCCTCAGTTGCATGGCACCTCAGCAGTCAGTAGAGCGTAACAGTGTTGTTATGGATCCATGTGCACCTTCAGTACTGTGCAGCTCTATACTCACAATTGCCAAGTTAGCTCTGAGTAAGCTGCTGTGCCTGTCTGGTGCAGTGCAATACCACACAGAGACACTAACTTGCATTGAAGAACAAAGTGATCCTGGTAATGAGATGGTCATATCCTAGGTTTGAACTTGACTCATCCCTGCCACAGTGTTTCTACTTCTGGTGCTCCTGCCCATTAACAAGTTTCTGGTAGAGGCCAGTGGATGCTCAGGCAAGCAGTGTAAGAAATGGACAGGAATACAGTGATCTTATTTCAGATCATGTCATCCTGGCAACCTTCAGCTCAGGGTCTTCCTGAGCTAGAAGTACTGACAGCTTGAAGCAACGAAATCTACAGATTTTCCATATGGAGCTACTTTCTGCAGTGTGGCCAGTACAGTTAACCACAGGTAAAGTGGTGTTTTCCATAGCAGGCCTGCATGAGGTAGCAAAGGGAATGTTAATGTTTGCAGGCATTTTTCTCCGTAACACTCCCATTTCTGGTAACACAGGCAGAGTTGAAACATGGCAGCAGTAGTGGTAAAGTAACAGAGAAAAAGATAATGGAAGGAAGCGTTTTTGCATGCTGTTGAATTGTAATTGTTGAGGTCTGTAAGCTGAGTCACGGAACCATTCATTTTAATAATTAACCTGATGCATTCTTGAAACGTAATTAAGAAAAAGAGCTGAAGCTTAAATAAATAGTATTTTCCTATTTTCTCTTTAGGCATTTTTCCATTTCAGATACTCTAAAGCCTTAGCACTTTCTCTTTTTTGGCTTTAGTTTTAGTTTTTCGGGGAATGGCTGGTTTGTGGTTTTTTTTGTTTTATTTTATTTTCTTGTTGATTCTACAGTTTTGCTTCTTTCATTTGAAAACTCCGTAATTGCAATTTTGAAAATTATTGATTCCAAACATGGGGAATAATAGAAAAATGAGCAGAAATAAGAAAACAAAGCAAAATTTCAGTGGGCTACATAGCTGCCTATTCCAGTGGAAGACTTTTCAAACAGCATAATATTTTGAAAAGCTGCAGAATCAGATTTGAAGTTGTTCAACACACAACACAGTCTTCAGATTCAAAATTACTCCAACAGGTCTTGAGAACATACATATTGTTATTTCCATGAGGTCTGATGCAATCTTTACCGTGTCTTCAGGCAAAGTCTGGAACTAATTTTTACTCATGATTCACCAGAGTCCAGCAGTGTGGAGGGCACAGAAAAAGGCACAGTTCATCTGTTTTGGCAGGTTAAAAGATGAATTTCTGAATACTAAAAATAAATTCTTTATAATTCCATACCATCTTGATTCAAAGGACACGACATTTAGCAAATTTCAATGAAGTGAACCTTGTAATACCTCTATAAGCTCAATGTAAATATTATCTTCAGCTACAGATGAATGACATTATAATCCAGATGGAGATGAAAACCTTGCTTCAGGAAGTTTCCTATACAGACAAGCATCTTTTCTTACAGGTGCTTCTGGCAGCATCAGGGAACATTTTTTTCTAAAATAATTAAATCTGATTTGGAAGTCATTGCTCAGAGACATAAGCCTGCTTTTGGCTCTGGGAAATGGGTAGACGTTACTCATGGACAGCTCTGGAAAATGCTCTTCCTCATTCACAACTGGTCAGAGTCCTCTGGAAGAAACTGAAAGCAAGAATAGTTGTGAAAGAATATTATTTTTGGGAATATCAAAATTTCTTCCTTTCCAAAGTGAAATGAATGCAAACAAACAATATAGAATTTTCCAGGTCCTGTGATTCTGGAGAAAATGTAATCTCAGGTGCATAAGGCCATTTTCCATCTGAAAACTCTTAATGATTCATCTTCTTAATGTTTGTTGATAGTTTGTAATTATATAAATGATTTTATAACAGAAAATGAAATATTTCTTCCCAAAAAGTGAAAAAGATTGGGCTGAAACCTGAACAAAATAAAGCAAAACAAACCCCTTGAAATGAATATTGCATTTTTTTCTTATTGGAGAAAAGATCTTCATTGGCTTGAAAACATTTTGTCTCCAACTTTCTGTTTCTGTCTCCTTCACTGGTGAAGAAACTGTGGAAAGCTGACCAAATGAAAGCTACCCTGAGTTTATAGCCAACCTCTGAATGCAAAGGTGCATAGTGTGAAGTAGAAGGAATTCGGCACATACGTTTACCTTCTTCTGGAACATCTGTATTTCATCTGAAGATAATTTCCAGGTTCAGACAAACTTTGACAACAAGTGGCTGAATTTGCAGTGAGGCTGTTAGTACACTGTCAGCAACTTCACAAGTAACAGCACCAGTGACCTGACCATACCATCTAGACATGCAAAATGTAAAGTACAATCCATGTGGATCAACATTAAAATGCAATGTGGCAAAAAACAGCTCCTGACAGTGGTGGCCCAGCTGTGAAGACCTATCTTTTGATTCCAGAAGATTACTGTCTAATTTTAAAAGTGAGTTAGGTTTGTAGTGAATGCAGCTGGAGATGTCACTTAGTAGTCTGGACCAACTGAAGCCTGAAAATTAAATCTGCAGGCTCCAGATCTGACTGCTCTCTGGAAGCACCAGTTTGGTTTGCTTATTTTCATGTGAATGCTTGTACACATGTGTACCTATGGATACACACAAAAGATCAAGCAAGCATAATTGAGGTAAAAAGACAGCAAGAGTTTTCCTCTGTGAAAATCAGGGTCTTTTGATGTTTTGACTTGAAACAAAAAGTAAGATTCCTAGCTTGGAATTTTATTAAAATTCTCCACTTTTATTAAAAAAGTGGAGAAAAATTGACTATAAAGGTATATGTATAAAACTAATTAATTAATTAATGTTTCCTCAGAGATCTAAGGAAAGTTTAGATGTAGAATATTATAATATGTAGCGATTGTATAGAATAGAGATGATGAGGATGATGGGACTGTATGGTTGTAGAAGCATCAAAAGACCAGAGGAGAAGAGAGGGAAGAGCTAATTGAGGGTCTCAGGATTTAAGATGGAAATGGTTTGGATAATACATCACTGTTTCAGTTATTGCTGAGCAGTACTTGCACAGCATTAAGGTCTTTCCTTTTCAAGAAGCTGCGATGGGATATATCTTGGACAGTTGACCCCAGATGATCAAAGTGATATCACATACCATATGACATTGTGCTCAGCAATGAAAGCTTCAGGAAGAAGGAGGGAGGGGGGTCTTTTAGAGTTATGGTGTTTGTCTTCCCAAGTAGCCATTACACCTGATGGAGCTCTGCTTTCCTGGAGATGGCTGAACACCTGCCTGATGACAAAAGTGAATTCCTTGATTTACTTTGCTTGTATGTGCAGATTTTGCTTTACTCATTAAACTGTCTTTACCTCAACCCACAAGTTTTTGCGTTTCTACCCTTGCAATTCTCTCCACCATCCCACTGCAGGGCGGGGTGAACGAGATGCTTTGTGGTACTTAGCTTCCTACTGGGATTAAACCACAGCAGCCCAATCAGCCACAAAGTAGTTGAAGTCTCTAGATCTCTGAAAGACATCACATGCAGGCACTTTAATTCCCAGTATAACGTCTTGGTTCAATGGTAGTTTATCACAGAATTACTTAATTTCAGCAGTCCCAGGAACATCATCATGCTGTGGTTAAGATGGTCACTGGTCAAACCAAAGCAAACTTCCCTGATGACCTATTTTTCCTTCCACTTACTCTCTGTAAATCAGGAGTATATATGCTACAGTTTAGAGAACAGGTCCCATTAAAATAAAGGTAACAGGGGAACTTGAAAGAGTATCTGTAATCTTCACAAAGTTACAGCTGTTCAATTAAATTGTATCTAGTTCTCCCACCTTATAAATTAGCCCTGCTTGAGTGTTTCTTTAATCATTTACTAGAATAAGTTATAAATGGTCCTTATGTTTTAGTTATTAAAGAATATTTAACTTATTTGGGGATTTAATTTTGCAGGGAAATATTTTTAGCAGTGATTATTTTGATAGAGTATGCGTTATTTCACATTCAGAGAATATAAACCAGGTTCTAGATATATATGGAAGGCATTGGTCCAGGTCTCACTATTAGCTACAGTGAAATATATGTGGAAGACTCCAGCTGAGTAGGGGACAACCTTTAGAAAGCCATACATCTGGTATCTGATAGCAGAATCTGAATCAAAGCAATTTTCTTCTCTGGCAAATGAAGAAAAGCTTTTGTTTACTATGTGACTGGACAGATTGAAATCATATTTATCTCTGTGCTTCCCCAGTTGCCATGAGTACATAAGCACGTAGTCATTGGTGAGACCATGTGGACTCAGAGACTGCGCTGACCATTAAGCATGTTGTGTAATTCATGCTGCGCAACCGAGGTTTTGTTGCTCAAAACAAGACCAGATGTTGATTCCAAGTTATGGTAGAAAGCTCCAGTAGAAACATGTCAAACAGAAAAATCAGTTATTAGTAGTCTTTAACTAAAGAATTTGGTTGCAGTTCATGTGAGCTTTTAAACTAAATCTCTGAGGAAGTAATAGTCATCACTGTGGTTGCGATAATGTCAGATTCGTTGATATTAAGTTTATGGGTAACTATCTATTAGAAGTCCTGAGCCATAATGAATTTTTTCAGCATTTATCACAATAGCATTAATTAGAATACATTTTGTGGACATTAGTGAAGATCTCACAAGTATTTTCCAGATACTTGATAGTAATTTAGCATTAGTCAGGCATGAGTTAATGGACATCAAAGGTTTTATTCCCTTAAAAATCCCTTCTTGTTTTTTGAGTCCCACTGCTATGATATAATTTGATATTCATTTTCATGACACTAATCATGTGGTATTGATCTAGATATTGCACATTACCATTGGGACTCCATTTTAATTCAGTTTTGGTGTAGTGTTAAAATGTAAAATGAATGTTAACTTTTTAAGTTAAAAGTCTGCTTAAAATATTTCCATTTGGTGAAATTCTGCTGCCCCCACTGAGTCAAGAAATCAATCCAGATTTTGCTTAAGGGTGAAGATTCATCAACAAATGTCATGATGCTTTTTATTTTAACAACCAAAAGTATCTCTGAAGTATGTAGAAGACCTAAAGTACAACCAAGCTCTTTGCAAGGGTGAAGGAACTATGCTTTACTGCCTGAAGTCAGTGGGATATTTGGCTTTGTATACAGTAGCTACAAAACTGACTCCAAAGATTTTGCCACCTCTGTGAATGTAAAAATGGTGTTGTTCCATATTGAGGGGAGACACAGCTAAAGTTAAACTTCTCTATAGTGGCCTTTTCTTCAACTTTCAAGCCATGAAGCAAGTGACCCAGCAGGAGAGTCATACAGGGAGAAAAAAAAAAAAAAAAAACAACTCCTGTCTTTCCCCTTGTTTTATACCTGTGTATTGCCCACCATGCTGTCAACATGTCGTGCGTGAACAGGCTACAGAATTCTTGCTCTGAGCACAGAAAGCTCTCATTCATGCCAATGAAAATTCCATGCATGTGGCTTTCAGGATACTGCCCTTAATTTGCTTATGATTACGTTTCCCTAAGCCTAGTGCAATTTCACTGAAATCTGTTAAAATACAGCCCTCAACTTAAAGTATCTACACATCTGCACATATATATATTACTCAAGAATTTTCTCATTCATATCAATCTGCCAAAATTTGTGCTCCTTAGGGCTTGTGTATCTTTTATTTTTAAGAAAATTGAGATTTAGTCACTATAAGTCGATTTTAAGAAAGTTATTTTAAAAAATGGATAGTCTTTTGCTGAGTTGTGGCCATGGCAATTCAGAGCAGCACACAGTTAATAGTAACGCACCTTTTTCCCATTCGTTATGGTTGTGAGATGCTCCTGTCCCACAACCTTTATTAAGGAGAAAAACAAAAAACATTTTGAAGTTGCTTTCATCAGAGGAAAAGAGAGAAGAACCTTTTTACACTGTCCAATTTTAAACATATTAACTTAGCCTGCTAATTGTCAGTGGTGCACAAGATGATTAAACACTCAATATGGTGAAGAATAGATCATGTATTTTAAAACAATTCAAATGATATTTTCAGAAAGTGCTCCACTAGCTCTTCAGTGCCAATTGTTTGTCTGAGTTATCCATATTCTGTGCTTGGAACAGAGAAAAGGAAGAAGAATGTAGGATACAAGGGTAGAGCAGAAGAAGATATAAAAATTAAGGAAAAATGAGGAAGAAAAGTCTGCTTCTGTGCATGTGACAAGGACAAAAGTGTGCCCAGAATGTTTACAAAGCCAATTACAAAATCATCAGTGCTAATAAAAATCATGAGTCTGGACCCTGGGCCCTTTCTCTCTTGGGACAGAGTGTTTAATCCAAGATTGTACAAGCAAATAATCCTGAGCAGAGAAAAATCATGCAGCTGGTGGATGCCACATGCTCTCCAGGTTCCCTCACTCCATCTCCCCACCTCCATCTTCCTGCTTGTTCTGCCAAGAGTGATATATGGCATGTTTGTGCAAACTAGGACTCATAGTGGGACTCCATGGTGATCCATCCCATTTCTGGGTAGCAGTTCTCCACTCACGTTTCCTGGCTGAGTAGCAACTACTGAGATCAGATAACACAGCACAGTGAGACCTCTCATTTGTACATTTCAAAACGTGCTGTCAGCAGTGCAGTGCAAAGCTTAGCTAGCTGCAGAGCAATTCCTCACTTGAGTTAGTGCAAGTGTCTTAAGACCTCCCTGGAGCATAATTGCTTTGGCTCTGCTCCATAGAACAGAGTGAGGAAGTGAAATGAGACCTATTACATGTGAGAGATGAGAAGAGATGGGAAAAGAGACGTGAGGAGAAGTAGAGAAGTGAAGACTCATCCGAATGAACTGTTACTTTCCCAAACTGCCTTGTGTTCTTGTTTGTCAAGAAGATTAAGATGTGTTACAACCTTCCTAGAACTATTTATATTTCTTCACCAATACTCTGTTGTCTTGCTAATACATCTTCAGAATGCTGTTCTCATGAGCTATGATTTGGTCTAGGGAACATACGAAAGTTAGAATTACAGAATAGCAACAGAACCATGACAGTTCTATGATTTTTCATGAAAGGCTAAAATATTTTAGGAAAACTGACATCAGTTTTAAGCAGCACTGTTGCTTAAATGCATCTCATCAAGGATACTGACAACTTTGTAGTATCGAATGCTGTATGATATCCATCACAACTGCAAAAATCTCAAATTTTGTATTAAAAAACATGAATATTTAAGAATATAAGAACATAAGAATATTTCTGCAAATATTTTATTTAAATGATCTCCACCACATTTTTCTTCAGATATGCTTATTTTTAAACTCAAATACTATTTTCTGTGCTTACTGTTCCTGATGAGACTAGCTTTTGTTACAGGCTTGAAAATCTCTGGAGGTTCCATAATAATGTTGCATGAAAAATATAATTCTAGATGGCATCATTTGGTCAGCTATATCAGCTCTCTTTTCTACTGCTGGCCAGTGCCAAATCTACAGAAAAATACACATAAAGTCCTACAGAGAAAGCTGAATTAGAATTCAGTGCCAATTGGGAATGCTTTTTTCACTGTCACTACTATTTTATACTTCAGGGTTTCTCCTGCATCTTTGCAAGAGCCAATAATGATGAACATTGGTAAAAGACTTACATTTATAGATACCTGACTGGTAGATACACACTGCTTTTTTACTCTTGAGTTAACTATATGAAACTTTTCTTAAACCTCTTGAAAGATGTCCTGAAAAAATAGGCTTTCATAAGTCAAGTCTGTGATGTCTATAGACAAAAAATTCACTATATGCAGTGCTCATACAGAAAAAAAAAAAAAAAAAAAAAAAGGCATGTATATGAAACCCCAGGTATTATTTAGCTATTTGCTTAGATTGTTATTACCATACTAACATGGTGAAATACTGGTGTTCAAGGCCACGTGATGAGCCATTAGTTCACTATAGCGGTGTGCTGTGGATTTCCTCACACTATGCTATATTATTTCCGAGTCTTCTGCAGTCTTTTTGGAGTCTTGTCATTTGACAAAGATTTACTCCAGGAAATCAGATCATTTTCAGCAGCATATGCTCCAGGGATTATACTTCAGACATAAGAAATTGAAAGTAAGTCTTATAACCCCCACCCAAACACAGCACTGAGCACCTAACAGACACTGATTTTTGCTAGAGGTCTAGGGTTTCTTTTACCACAATCTCAATATGCACAAAGCCTTATATTTTACTGAGAGTACGTGTTTCAACAGACTGATGGATTCAGCACTACCTTCATGACTCCAACCAGTCACTAGCATGTAAGACTGTCTTCCTTGAGCTCTACTATTCAGTAAGTAGTTTAGCAGCAGAGACCTTGTGAAACATTTGTTACTGATGAATTTCAACTGAACTGTGTCTGTTTCTGTATTACGTTCTCTTAACATCTCAATCATAATATGGTTTAGACTATGGAAACAGTTCCACATGGCAGCTGAGAACAGAGCAGCATGTACTCTTCTGGTTGATAACATCTGGAAGCTCAGAGTAACGTTAGCTAAAGAGGAAACAGTTAAAACATACTTATTGTTATGCTTATGGCACAATATCATCATGCTGGGCTTCTCAGAGCTACTAAATCTATCTGTTGACCATTGCCAAAGAAGCTGATTGAGGACTCTTCTCTCAGTTTTGAAAGGAGTCACTCTTGGACCCTCCTGAATGGAGACAGATGCTGGAGAATAAGGAAGATCTGAGAAACAACATAAGTATTGTGGAACTAGTCTAGTAAAGAATAGCTGCTCCAGAGGGGCTAAGTCTTTAGACAGGTCTCTAATATGCCATCAGTAATTGCCTCAGCCTCATCATGGTAATGACAGGCAACCCAGAAATCAAGGAGAGAGTTGAGTAGCTTGCACACAGGGAATACAGCCTGCAGTAGTTTTTCTTGCTACCTGTCATGAATACTCTGTAGGCATCAAGTGTCTTCAGGAGCTCATGGGCAGTGATATATCACTAATACAGCCCAGGAAACTTTGTTCACTTGATCCTCTACTAACATTCTAGACTCCAGTGCAGAGATGAACAGTATCACAGCAAATTTCTATCATGCTTCCGGCACCCCAGACATATCACAGCTTAGAGCAGCACTGTCAGTGTGTCTTGACCTCCAGGTAGCACAGAAGAGGCCTAACACCATGGCCTGAGTTAAAGAGAGCTGCCCTAATTTTGGCAAGGAAGAAGTCCATGTCCAGTGCTTTGGATATTACAGCAAGGCCTGGATATGTGTATTATGCCTCATCAATTTTGTTTATGGCAGAATGAGTTTGAGGTTGACCTGAAATGATGCAGTGATTTTGGTGAAACTTGTCTGAAAATTTTAATCAAAAGAAACTGTTTGGGTAGATATACTAACTAGAGAGGAGTAAGGGTTATGATCCCCTTTAATGGGAATAATGATGCACTCATTTTGTATGTAAAGGAACTTTTAGATGTGAAGGACCTTCTAACATTCACCTCTTTTGCATCTGAAGGCATCAATATATTAAGGGTATTCTGACTTAGAGTGATGAAAGGAGGTTCCTTCGTCTATCTGGCTGCTATTTAAAAATGGATATCACCAAATAGGAACAGACCAGGTCAATGGACATGAGAAACAGTAACTGTAGGTCAGTGGTCTCAATGTTATGGTTAGGATACTTACCTAGAAAGCAGAATACCTTGGTTCTGTCCCTGTGCCAGTGATTACTTAAGGACATTGTTAAAATGAGAGTTACTTCAAAGGGGATTAAGTTGTTAGGTCAGCATCTGTCATATTTGAGAAGTCATAGCAGTCCAGTGAAGTTCTCACTGACTGGAAAAGGGGAAACATAAGCCCCATTTGTACAAAAGGAAAACAGGAAGACCAAGGAACTACAGGCCATTCAGTGTCTCCTTTGTGCCCAGTAAGATCATGGAGCACATTCTCCTGGAAACAATGCTAAGCCACATGGAAAGTAAAGAGGTGACTAGTGACAGGCAATATGGCTTCACTAAGGGCAGATTGTACCTGACAAATCTGGTGGCCTCCTACAAGAGGGTTACAACATTGTTAGATAAGGGAAGAGCAACTGACAAAGTTGGTGAGGGACCTGGAGCACAAGTCTTATGAGGAGCGGTTGAGGGAACTGGGGCTGTTTAGCCTGGAGAAAAGGAGGCTGAGACCTTATCGCTATCTACAACTCCCTGACAGGAGGTTGTAGCATGGAGGGTGTTGGTCTTTTCTCCCAAGTAACAAGTGATAGGACAATAGGAAATGGCTTCAAGTTGTGCCAGGGGAGGTTTAGATTGGATATTAGGAAAAAATTATTCATGGGAAGGGTTGTCAGGCCTTGGAACAAGCTGCCCAAGGAAGGGTTGGAGTCACCATCCCTGAAGCTGTTTAAAAGGCGTTTAGACGAGGTTCTTAGGGACATGGTTTAGTGCTAGATTTAGGTTAAGTTATGGTTGGACTTGATGATCCTGAGGGTCTCTTCAAACTTAAATGATTCTATGATTCTATGACATCATCTACCTTGATTTGTGCAAAGTGTTTGACACTGTCCCACACAATATCCTTGTCTCTAAATTGGAGAGACATGGATTTGACAGACATACTACTTGGTGGAATTGTCTGGATGGTCGAACTCAAAGAGTTACAGTCAACAACTCAATGTCCAAGTTGATATCAGTCGTGAGTAGTGTTCGTCACAGGTTGATACTGGGACCAGCACTGTGTAACATCTTTGTCAGTGATATGGACAGTGGGACTGAGTGCACCCTCAGCAAGTGTGCCAGTCAGTCCAAGCTATGTGGTGCAGTTGACATGCTGGAGGGATGGGATGCTACCCAGAGGGACCTTGACAGGCTTGATAAGTGGGCCTATGCAAACCTCATGAAGTTCAACAAGGCTGAGTGCAAGGTCCTGCACATGGATCAGGGCAATTCCAAGCACAAATGAGGCTGGGTGGAAAAATGGATTGAGAGCAGCCCTGAGGAGAAGAACCTGTGGGTATTGGTTGATGAGAAGCTCAAAATGACTGAGCAATGTGTGCTTGCAGACCAGAAGGCAAATTGTATCCTGGGCTGTATCAAAAGAAGTGTGACCAGCATGTAAAGAGAGGTGATTCTTCTCCTCTACTCTGCTCCTGTGAAACCCCACCTGGAGCGCTGTGTTCAGCTCCGGGGCCCACAGCATAAGAAGGACATGGACCCGTTGGAGCAAGTCCAGAGCAGGGCCATGAAGATAATCAGAGGGCTGGAGCACCTCTCCTATGAAGACAAGGTGAGAGAGTTGGGGTTGTTCAGCCTAGAGAAGAGAAGGCTCTGGGGAGACCTTAGAGCAACCTTCCAGTACCAAAAGGGGACCTACAAGAAAGCAGGAGAGGGACTTCTTATTATACATGGGCATGAAGTAGTAGGACAACGGGTAATAGATTTAAACTGAAAGAGGGTATATTTAGATTAGATATACATAAGAAATTCTTCATCATGAGGGTGAAAAGGCACTAGAAGAGGTTGCCCAGAGAAGGTGGGGATGCCCCATCCCTGGAAGTGTTCAAGGTCAGGTTGGAAAAAGCCCCTTTGAGCAACCTGATCTAATCAAAGGTGTACCTGCCCATGGCAGGAGGAGGGAACTAGATTATCTTCTTGGTCACTTCCAAGCCAAACCGTTCTATGATTCTATGAAAAAAGCTGTCCAGCGTGGAGTGTGGAGGCTGCAGTATTCTTCTGGGATCTGGGGATTTAAAACTTTCCAGTGGGAGAAGGCAGTGAATCTAAATCTCTGATACTCTGGGTAAGTAGCTTAAGCACTGAGTTAGTTAGAAAGAGTGACACTTCTCTGTTATTTTTCAGTGTTACCTAATGAAGCTTTTCATTTCCAGTACTTTGCTTTTGTTAGAATTTTCTGCAATGAAAACAAAAATATTTCCTTTGACTCATAATGTTTGTGGGTTTTATTTGTTTTTGTTTTTGTTTCTCTAAGAAAAAAAAAATCACTTAGGTTCAAGGCTAAGTGCTTTGTTTGTTTGTACTAAGAAATGAAAAATCCATTATTTGTACAAAGTATTAACTGAGTCTAAGAGCCTAACACGATTCATAAAGAACTGAATATCACAGAGAGAAAAAGGCAGTTCCAAGTGCTTTGGAGGACTGGATGAGAATTGAAAAGATATTGAAAAATTAGGAAACCTGTCCAAACTAAACAAAAAAACAAAAAAAGAAACTCAGTAAATTCAAGCACAAAAGTGATATAAATAAGAAGGAAAAATCAAACAAATACATACAGAGTAAGGAATATTTTATAATTTATACCACAAAAATATACTCTAAAATTATAATTTATACTACAAAAATGGGATCACTGCGAGTGACGGAACATCAACAACATGAAGCTGTAACAATAGGAAAAGATAAATCTCACTGCATGATGTATTCAGAGGTCCTTCATGGGTAAGGCACCACTTCAGCATACCTATGATGCCAAGGTCTTGCACCATGTGTCATCTTTAGTGCTACATTTCAATAAAGTTGTAGCCTTCCTGGAAAAACAAAACAAAACAAAACACAAAAGAATGGAAAAGTGATCAGACATGGAAAAGCTTTTTAGGCTGCTCATTTTTGATACAGAAGAGTGAAGGTATAGAGTCAGAATAAATCACTTCATAGTAGACCAATCAGTTACTCTCTTCTTCCATTAGCAGAAGACAAAGATTGATTCCCTCTCACTTTTCAGCAAAGACACAGGTTATATACATGTTAAAAAAGGGGGGGAGTGGTGTCTTATTTCTTCCTAATAAGGTGTAGCCACAGAAAGGGCTAAGAAGCAATCCCACTCCTTTTTTTGGGAAGTGATTTCTCAAGACATCCAGACTCATGTTAGTAAGAAATTAAAATAAACTGGAGGGCCTTGTTTCTGCCCAGCCATGAACCTAAGTCCTGACTGGGTCTTTCAACACTGTTTGTAGCTTAAGTGTTGTAAAATGAGGTGAAGGTTCACTGCAAACCAGCCACAACTTCAGTTCCATCAGCCAAAATGATGTCACAGGCAAATACCAAGTAACTTTTTCTGCTTGCAGCAGGAGTATCTCTGTGAAGATGTCTCAGGGCTAGTGCTGCCATAGCATGGTATGAAATATGGGCAGTCACTCCAAGGCTTACATTGAAGTCAGAAGTTATTTCATCATTGGGCAGCCCATGAGTAGTAGGCAAGAGGCATCTGACCACTGAAAATAGAACTGGGCAAGGTTGGTGGAGTAAGAATGAAGCAAATAATTTAGAACCTGTCCCCAAGTCTAAGAGAATTTTTTTCCCATTTTTATTAACAATGCATTGCTGCTTCTGTTTCTTATTACTTTGTGTTCCTTTTATATCACTTGAAAAGTTGAAAGGGCCCTTAAAGCAGGAGTCAATAACCTTTATGCATTCTTAATCGCTCTTTTATATGTTCGGAGAAGGATAAAATGGCTGTGGTATAAATAAGAAGGTCCAAAGTGTGAAATAAAACTCTGTACTGGGGAAAAAAAAAAAATCTCTCCCTGGTTTATGGCCTCCACAGGTGGAAAGGAATTGGTCAACATATGAAAACTCTAGATTGGGCACCAGGAATATATTGGGGTGGGGGTGAGGAGAGGGTGCAGTATTATCCCTGAATTTTATCTGCTCTCCCCATCTTGGTTAAGAATTACCAGGAATATCTTACAGATGGGAGGTCTGGGCAAAAGCATCCCCAGAGACTCATCCATGAAGTTCCTCTATGTGCAACAGGTGTTATTCTTGTCCTGTAACAGGAGGCTTCGTTAGTCCAGGCCACAAGAGGACACAGATAGTCTGAAAGCTTTTCTTTAAGGAAAGCCCATGAAGTAATTTGAGTTACAACTTAGAGAAAAATAAACCCTCTTAAAACTCAGTAGCTTTCTCCCATAGTGAAACCACGGTTGCCAAGATTTTTGCCCTTGAGGGTTTTTGTAGCCAACTTCTAATCCCGTGAAAATAGGGCTTTCCAATGGAAATACTGACACAGACGCAACAACAGCACAGCCACTGAGGCTACAGTGACACTGCTGGCTCCTACAAATGAGAAGGTGCTATGTGGGGAAAACTTTCACCTGAAACTCAGGTGCTTGGCATCACATTCAGCTCAGTCTTCACAACCAATACTATTTTTCAGTATTTCACACTCAGTGTAAAAAGAATAACTTTGATTCTTGATTATCTGTCAGACGTTCTGTGCCTGTTGTCTTAGTGGTTTTCCTCAACTTACCCAAGAGTTGGCACAGTCTTTTTTACTATTATTTATTACACTGTGTGGCAAGTAATAGCAAATTGCAGGTTTGTTTTTTTGTTTTTTTTTTTTTTTTAATTGGAGTACATTTTAAATATTATAAAAACAAGCAAATCTAAGCATATCAAAAGACACCTCAAGACATGAACACAATCTGTTGCAGAGTGCGTGCTGGTGTTGCTCAACTCTGAAGGAGGGAAGCAGAGAAGAGAACTAGAAAACACCCTGGATTTCAAAATATGCTTTATTTCCATGATTGGCAATGATATAATATAGCATCAAGGATTTTGGCCACTTAACGTGAATAGAACATGTTGACAGACATAGAAACCCTATACTGTACTAATGTTTACCTCAGGCTAGTAGGGGAGGGAAAACTCACCTGACGCTAATGCAAATGTACATCCTGCATAGCCATTAATGTGACCTACATGTGGTATCAATACTATTTACTGTGGGATTAATTAGTCACAAGATAGCACTGAAGTCAAGCATTTAGCAAGATTAATGAAGGGACTGGACACTTATATAATGAAGAGTATCATCTACAGTTACATCAGGAAGAAATGAGGGAAAGAAATACATTCCCAGGAGTTACTGCAAGGAAAAAAAAAGCTTCATGATTTAGAGTGTAGTCTTTCCTCCAGTAACTCCCGCTTTGGTCAACAATGCTCAGTTAATGGCGTCTTGCAAATGGTCTGCCCAGTGCAAGGCATTTCAAGAGAAATAATATACAGATGGCTCAACTAGTGATCCAATGTGTAATACTGTTCCTATGCCATGATTACCGAACTTTTTAGGGTAACAGTGTGGGTACAGAAATTACACTCTTCTGGGAGGCAAGATGGCAACAGATATAAACTGCCTTTATCTTTTTGATAATGTTAACCTCTTTGCTGGGAGAGGAACAAACCTCAATTGCCATGGGATGCCATGAGCACCAATGTTTTGGCTTTGCACCTCCAGAGGAATGCAGCGTGCACACACACACACAGGATGGGATAATGGATGGATTTCAAAACATCTTTTGTCTTGATGCTTTGCAAGCAATCAAACAAAATGCAGAAATGTGCCTTTTCAAAGCTCATCTCATCAGGAGCTGGAAATCTCATGATCCCAGCACTGGTTAGAGCAGCTTTAGGGGCTACTGCCACTTATGATAGACCTCCCCCTGGTTGCACAGTACTTGCAGTCCTATGGCACTTGGGGGCTAGGGACACAACCTTGCTCTGCTCTCAGTCGTTTGCTCTGCATCAGGGCAACATAGAATTAATTGCCTTAAGAACTTCTGAACTGCATGAGCTCTTGCTTAGCTTGCAGCACTACCTCCTCAGTGGTCCTCTTATGCTGACTAAAATCTCATACACTGAATATTAACTGTACCCTAGGCTTCTGTGATAGAGACCTGTGTGGATGCTTTAACATTGCAATGGAGGACCTTCAGGAGCCTTGAAAACTTGGAGAATCTGAGTGCAGGCGGGAATCCTGGTACATTAGTTTTTAATATTAGATCAAAAATACCTATTTGGCTTGTCTTCTTATTCCTGGTTAAGTGGAGATGTGCCTTTACTGTGCTAGTGCACCTTCTCTTTAATATAAACACAGGGGGACAGCACGGCTGCAGACACCTATGCTTTTAATTGAAAAGGAACACTCCACTGTGAGAGACCAAGTGCCCCATAGTTCCCACTGCCTCCCTGACATAGATGCAGGAGGTGTTATAGTTGCCTTTGGTGACTCAAAGCCTCTTCACTTTTCTTTCTGCCTCCTGCTGGGAAGCCATCCTTGTTGCAAACACCCCTGACAGCCACAAGAGCATGGCTGTGGATAGGATTTTAAGATCTTTCATACGGTAGCCTTAGCAGGCAGATCTCAACTTAAAACCTTTTTTGGCTTTTGACACAGCACAACTTTGAAACCCGTGTTTCACACCCTCACTGTATTCAGCTACCCTCATCACATGTAAAAGGGGTTGTTCAGAGACCTAGTTTGGTGTCATCTGGGATATTAAAAATCCCCAAGTCCCCTTTTAGACTGAACAGTTACAAAGTGACCCAGAGTTAAAATCTGTACAACACCATACGTTGCTTGTGTATGCCCAAAGACTTGTACAATCCCTATAGTGATTTAGGTTTTATTTTTATGTATTTCTAAATTACATTTCATTAAATTTCTTTTATTACCAGATTTATTTGCCAAAACAATGAACAAAATAGTTATTGTAGCCATTCTTTTTCCTTTACAAAACAGTTAGTAGCTCAATATTTTGCAGGGCATTGGAGGCTATATTAGATTATAGTCTCAAGATGTAACAGAGAAGTTAAAGGAAAAGTTGAAGGAATTGAAGAATCACAAGACAAATAGAAAATTAACCACAAACTCACCAAGATGAAGGCTGGAAGAAAAACAATGCCTTTAAGGTTTGTTTCCTTTTATTGTCAGAGAATCCATCTTGGGAACTTGGGAAAGTATACTTTACAGGGATACACAAAGAAAATACATTAACAACTGTTCTTTTTGGTTTAACAAAGAATTATAAAATGGTTCTAAGAAGCTTCATTAAAACTGCTACTAATAAGTGGAAAATTTTCAGCACGCAAGGCTCTCCCAGTAGGAATATGTCACTGAAAAAATCCTTTTGCATTAAGTTTTTATTCTGCTTTACATCTTTTTAAGCTTTGTAATGTTAACTTGTAGTGTAAAGATGCAGTTTTCAATGCTAAAATCTGTCAACTCCTTTTTTCCATTAATGTGCATTGTACATCTACACCTACAGGTGACTGATACTTCCAGTCTTAAAAATAAATGCTGGTGCACATTTTTATTCTCATGCTTTCAGTGGAAAGGAAGACTATATCTAGAAACACAGGTTAATGTAACTTAATGCTAACAAGTTTCAATGCTGTAAACTGAGGAAACTGAAAGTGTGCATGGGGAGGATTATTTTCTAAAAGCTGTCCAGTGTAGTTTGTACCATTTTTCTTTTTTAATGCACAGATGCATCAAGGGGGGGATTTTCCTGTCCCTGTGTAAGTGTACATTTAGATTTGTCCACTTCAGACTAGTTTGTAATTAACTGAAAGAAATAAACAATTCAGCACAATTAATCTTAAGGTTTTGGTATCTTTCCCTGTGTACACTTTTCCAAATGGAAAGTATGTGTAAACTAAATACATATTTTAGTGTAGAGATGCCAACACCTATGTTTGCACAAATTCTTGAGAGCAAATACTCATATTTGCATTTGTGATATCCAAAGCAAGAGTGCACATGCATATTTTAGTGTGCGAATGGAAGTACACATGATGGCATAAGTGACAGTGAAATAAATTGGAAAACTAAAGTACAATACATAAAACTATATCCACAGTGCAATTCAGAGATCCAGACACAGCTCTTTAGATATGTCAGAGCTTCCCTAAAGTTAGTAAGCTTTGACATAGAAAACAATGCAGCTGCAGCATTACCTTGTTCTACATTAGCTGAATAAGACTTCCTGATACTCCGGGTGAGCACATAATAGCTCAGTACTCATAGCAGTAACCATAACGTTAGGATTTTCAGCTGTCTCATTTAGAGCAAATAGCACTTGTGGACCACAAAGATATATCCCAAGTACAAAATATAAATTCACATGTTCAGCTCTATACAAGGCAGCAAGTGCCTGAGATGCAGTTAGTGGAGAGGGGGTAGGAACTTACTGCCCACTCCTTCCTTCACAGGAAGCAAAAGGAAAGAAAAGGACCCTCCAAGATGCTTCCTGAGAAAGAAAGAGACAAAATGCCTCTGAGGTGAAAGACAGAATAACTCTGTGGCTCCATTTGCTTCATAGTAAATGTTCCACACATCCATAGAAAGCCCTAAGTGATGGGACTGTAGTTTTCAGCATTAAGGATATACATATATCAATACTTCTACATTTAGGCAAGTGCTGTTCAGCACTACAGACTGGAGGACTGAAAGATCACAGTTTAGCAAGAAGTAAAAAGAAGTCATGACCATCCAAGTCTGTTTGACCTCCTCCTCCTCTGTAAACAAGGATAGTGTTAGGTGTTCTGCAGTTTTGGACTACAAAAATTATTCTGGATCTTCTGTTACATATTTCTAGCTTTCTGAATGCACACTTCAGTTATGCTTTGTGGATTAAAAGGACAGGAAAAATCATGCTGTAATACAATCCTATAATAAGCAGTATTGTATCATAACTCTCAAAAGTAGCAATACATTTGGAAAACATTAAGAAATTTACAAGTGGTTACCCCGAGTAATTTTGGTACTTTTTTTTTTTTTTTCTGAGAATGTACTAAAATTACAAATCTCTTGATTTCTAGAGAAGACTATGTTTAGTGTCTGTGGACCAATCCACTTAAACGAGTTTAGTTTTAAGCCAAAGGAAACATACCCTTATTTACATCTAGTTGTCCTCTTCAGGTTCAGTGGAC